>NC_051188.1:114970142-115623333 GCF_015220075.1 Falco rusticolus | reverse complement strand
ATTTCAGAGCCTCCTACAAAGAAGAAAATACAACTCTAAGTTGAAATCCACGTTCACATTTGCCCCTTTCCCCCTCCCACCCAAATTAATCCACCCGGGAGATCCTACAAAGGAGCCAGAGAGCAAGAGGCAGAGACTTCAGTGAGTTCCTCCTACACCACCAGGCACTGAGCGTCCTGTGGTAACAAACACCATCCAGTCACACTTCACAGGTCAGTTTAGAGAATCCTCCTGTGTCAATGGTCCCTGGTCTTTTCGTTTTTTCTGTTTCCCCTCTAACCAAGATTGCTCCTGGAGCATCACCTGCGCACACCTGAGTGCCGCAGCAGGAATCTGGGTTGGGTTCCCGGTTCTTTCAGTTAAAAAGATGACAAAGTTCACAATCGTACTGATGTTTGGGAAGGAGATTAGAAATGCATATCAATGCCCTCTTTAACTAGATTTCCCTCCAAATAAATCTTGCCCTTCAGTGAAGGGAAGGGGCACAACTCACACCATCACTCAGACAAAACCCCAAACTATTCCTCTGGGCAGCCTGGGAGTGGTTTTGCCCTGATGAGGTTCTGCCTGCAGGTTGAAGGCTGATTTCATTTCTTAGTAATATTCAACAACGGACCCAGTCCAAATGGTTTGTATTCTTAGTACTATCCCTCTTGGAGACTGTATTTTATGCAGGTATCTTAGTTTTAAATTTACAAATCTATTACAACTGCAGACTGAAAAAAAGTGTCTGAAAGCAGGCAGCATGAAAATTCAGAAACGCAAAATGGATATAACGGGACTTTTTTAAAACTCATTTTCTGGGCCCTGGTGGTTTTAGCAGTAGGAAAACCTGCAGATTTTCAATGGAATAGTGAAAAAAAAAATAGCTTTTACACTGTACGGCAAATGATACTTTAAAATCATGTCTCGGATTTCTTTCTAATGCTGTTAAAGGTATAGCCAGCTCTTTAAGAAATGCCATGAATTAGGCAAGGCATTGCTTGCTTCACACTAACTGGGAATCAGATGTGGTAGTCAAGGATGCGCATACAGGGAATGCTGATGTCCTCAGTGAATCTGTATTCCAGGTTGCAGTCCAGAGCCAGGTGGACTTCTGGCAGGCATGAAACTTTCCTCAAATTCACCAGAAAGTTTCCAACAAACTTTTCTGGGTGAAAACGGGGTTTCAAGTTAAAGAAAAATAGATACTTCTGAAATAATGATGAAGGTACACACCTCACTGTAAAAACCCAAAGTAAATATTTCAAAAGAAAAATATAACAAGTAAGAGTTGGGTACATAGCAACAAATAATAGCAACATACAACCTTTTATGAAAGAGGCTTGAATCTCACTTTCACTGTTCTTCCTGAACTTTTAATTCCCTGTGAAGAGCAATAAAGAAAAAATACTTGCGTCAGCTATGGATCACAGGCTTTTTTTTTTTTTTCTTCTTTTTTTTCCTTTTCCAGGTGGGGAAGCACTGGAAATGCCAAAGCTTGCAATTTATTTTAACTGAACTTATCCGGCGAGAGTTCACCTATTCCTATCAAGAACAGTCCTTTGGAAGGGATGAGTTTAAATTCTGCCTGCTCCTGAAGAACTGCACCAGGGCGATGAGAAGAGCAAACAGACTGGTTCTGGTTGAAGAACAACAGTCCCACTGAAAGAAAGTTCAGTCTCTTTTCCTCATGCTGAATCTTTTGAAAGGTGGGGATTTTTCCACCCTTGAAGACGGACTATGCTTGACTTATAAGTCCTTTCACTAGCAAATCAAAACCACTGGCTTCTAAAATGAAACCTACTGATCACGTATTACAGAGAATTACGTTCGTGAAAAGAAATGACAATGTTTTCCCTGCTACTAGATTTTGGTCAAAAATTGCAGGGAGGAATATTGCAATAGTTAGAACAGTTTTATTAGCATCTCTAAGAATACTCGTTTCTCATATTACTAATGTTCTAAAATACAGCAGGGTACTTGAGGTTGCAGATGTTCCTCTCTAAAATGCAAAAGGTCCATAAAACGTGTTTGTAAATAACAAAGGAGAAATGGACCATTGACAAATGTATCAGTGTGGAAGGAGTGCAGCGCTGTGTGCAGAGCCCTGGCTCTGGCAGGGTTCTCCCCTTCCCTTCCAGCACCCTTTCCTCCGGCCAGCTTGGGGTTCCCAGCACCAGTGGGACCTGCCATCCAGCTCCACCAGACACACAGATCAGGAGTAGGCTTGTGCCACAAGCCCCCCCTGACATAAATGCAAACCCCCTTTCGGAGGTTGGGGAGGAAAGATTTGCAAGATCCTGACCCGTTGGCTCCTTACACACCACTGGCTGCTGATCTGGTCACAGTGCCTCTTCTCTTACTACCAAGCTGAATTAATACTGAAACTTAACACAGATATTTTTTTTTTTTATTTTTTTTAAAGCATAGGTAGTCTGGTCCTTAATTATTGTACCTTTTAGACATGGCATTTACATAATTCAGAGCGTAAACCAATTATTCCATATTCCTCACACTAAAACGTTATGCCTTGAATTTGTGGGAGATAAAGAACCTATTGTAACTCATTTTAACTGTATGAATTTCTTTGAACAGAAAGTACAGTGGAAAAACTACAGTGTAATATAGTTTCATATCAGTATCTGACAGTTCTACATTAAAGAATATTGCAATATTTAGATGTTCAGTCTTTGCAGCTATTCAATAAAAGGTAGTGGTAGGCATGCAAATTGTATCATTTTTACTACAGAATTAATATTTACTGCTCGAGCACTAGGATCTTACATGAATATATTGTGTAAGAGTAAAAATAACAGAAGTAGTTGTAGGAGGATATTAGACCAGGACGGAGGGTCTTTTTTCCCCCCTCCCCGTGCAGTCTATAAGATCACTGTGGCGCTACAGCAGTAAAAGAAGGCTCGCACTGGGCACTGGTGTGCTTGTTCATTTAAATATCGGGCAAATTCCAAAGGATTAATGCACAACTCTCACTGGATTATATAACTCATATATGGATTCTTCACAGGAATTATGAATTTATGTATATTAAAAAAGTATTTTAGAACTTTTATTCCTTATTCTTTTAGTTCCTTAGTTTAGGATATTCCAACATACATAAAACTGAAAAATAGTATACTTATCTCTCTTCTTACAGCTATGTTAAGATCTGGAACAGAAACACTCAAGAAGATGACAGTTACAACAGTGCTGCAGAGTTAAACACAGAAGATTCCTACATTTCCCAATGTCCAACTAGAAATTAAACATTAACAGGCCACTACATAACATTTGAAGCTGCGCACCTGGACAGTTAACCGCAAAAACAGAATGGTGGAGAAACATAAATTGCTTATAAATTTTATAAATGTAACATTATATGGTTATATAATTATATATTATTTTTAAACATAGTAAATATTTTATTCTCTTCAGTCAAAAATTAAGGCTTTTTCTAGGACCTGGATTGTTAGTACCACGTCAATCAGCAAATATAATCTACCTTACTAAAATGGAAGTGTATCTATGTTGTTATTGACAGTCGTGCAAGTAAACATGCTCTGCATTTCAAGCTTTTTTTGTTTTGACCAAGATAATCTGCCTCTGACCACCTGACCTGCTGCAGCATGGCTGACCCATAACAAACCAGGCTACGCTGCTTCTGCTGCCCACACACCTTCCCAAGTCATCTGAGAAACAGAAACCCAAACTTCATCTTACAGTTGCAAGCTCAAGCATGCACATGTTTCTCAGAGCATCAGAGGACAAAAGGACAGTTTTCTCAGCATTAGCCACAGTCTAAAAAGCAAAAGCGAGAGTTCCTAGTACAGCCCCCACACCCGCGGCAGCCAGCCACAGCCAAGGGTGGCACAGGCAGCTGCACTGTGGCAGCCTCTCCGAGCACCACACGTAGCATCCTTGCGCAGAACGAGTTATGGTGAAAGGCCTTTAGCTTTCTTCACCACGTCAGTAAGCGTTTTCAGTTGGGTTTTTGGTTCATTTTTATTAAAGTGATGTAGTGACCCTTACGCAAAATCTTGTTGGAGTATTCTTATTTCAGCACCTAGTGCCATTGCTCAGTAACACCCTCTCCTCCAGCTTGCTAGAAAAAAGGTAAAACAGTATTACTCCTGCGGTAAGTAGCATTTAACTTTTTTTCTTCCTATCCTACAGACTGGCAATTTGGAGAAGTGGTGTTACCCAGCACTGGAGAGCTGCGCTACCTGCACAGCTGAACAAGACCTGCATATTACAGCTGGCTAATCCCCTACCACTCCACCTGTGGATGCAGCTAGCATAGAGCTGGTACAGGAAACCTTTTGGAAGTTGCCTTTTCCATAAAAAAGACACTTTCCATGTTATGGTAGCACTCACAGCTTCTCAGTCAGAACAGTACATACACACAACATCTGAAAGAAATAGAGAGAGGGAAAGACACTGTAGAGTGTCCCCCCCCAGCTCTTTGAATATTTATTTCAGAGACTGGGGGGGGGGGGGGGGGGGGGGATCACATCAAATACATTAGAGTATTAAAGAAGTAATTTACTATGTTGCTGAACTGTAGACATTCTTACTGCAGGTAGGCAGCAATTGTACTCTCTGCCAAAGTATATTTTTCTGTACAGGATTCTTGTAAAAGTGCAGAGCTTTCTCAAGCTGACTGTACTTATCTAAATTGTCTTCACAGAAGTCAGAAGAATGAAGGGAGAACTAACCTTGAGAAGAACTGCAAGCAGTAAACTTCTAATGATAAAATTTCTGAAGGCAGCTGTTTGACCAGAGGAAAAGAAAATAAGAAATCAAAATTAATGTATTTTTTCCTTTAAAAACTATTACTGCTAATAAGAACAACAACATATGGAGAACTTTTCACTATTTCCCTAGATGAGACTGCTTTGCTAGCAGATGAGACAAGATGCCACAGAATACAACAGTTCCTCAGCTTCTCTTGACTTAATTTCCTCATTTCTAACACTGGAATCTGTATCAGGCTGGCATTTGGAGGGATAGTATCACTTTTAAAGGTTGGGGTTTTTACTTTCTAAAGCAAACTATAATTTAGTTCATTTACCACTAGTAATAACAGTACCTCAGCACACTCAAAACTTATATGAAAATGATGACATTTACTTGCGTAATTAATGGTGGAACAGTAGACATAAACATTTGCAGTGCAAAATAGTGTTCAAATAAATGGTCCAGATAATAGCTGTAAAAGAAAAGCAGCAAAGACAAGTCTAAAGATAAGTACTTGTACCAACTTAGTGCTCCTGAGTCACGGCTGCACCCATTACCCCTGATCCCCTTGCTCTTGTTCCACCTACACTTTTGGTACTTCTGCACCTTGGCTAAATTATGCAACAGTTTCCCCCTTCATTCAGTATCTTTTTTGATGCTTCAACACAGTTTCACTTTCACAAGGCCAAAAATGAATTCATTTTCCCTTGTAAACTTGAATATTTTCATTGCTGGCACAGCCAATAAAAATCTTTTTTTAAAAACCAACAAACATCCATCACTTGGGTTTGTAGCACAATTGCCACCTTTGACTCTTCCCTTTACTTTGCCCCTCTCATCCAGTATTCCTCAAAGCCTGATGGTGATTTTTTTTGCACCATCTCAAAGGGTACATTTCCATTGTAAATATAAACATCACTCATAGTTGCAACAAAACCCATCTATCTTTAAATCAGCCAGGACTGATAACTGACCTCCAATATCCTTCATATTTTCTTTGTGTAAGTAAGATGCATACACAGAACCTGCCCTCACACACTAGGACAATGCATATGCAAAGTTTCTCACCGTCATACCATATTGTCTTTGGAAATAACTGTTTAAGCCATGTAAAAGTGCAGGTTGTAATTTTCCATACTCTTTTTTTTTTGCTAGCTATTTGCAAGTCCCAGCAAGGCAGGTGACAATGCAAAATATGCAATACATTTAAAAAAACCACACACACAAAAAAAAAAAAGACCACATTACTAAGCAATGTGGGAATTACATTTTTATTGCATTCAACCTTGCCAAAAGTGAACAAATGTTAGATAACCCAGATGGAAAAGCATTTTCTTCCGCATAAAGCGCTGGACTAGAATCCACTACAGACAACATCAGACCGCACAGAAGTGGGGAGGCATATTACCAGAACTCAAGCAGTCTTCACCACTTTAGTTCTAGTCTCTGGCAGCGTTAATTACTGAGTAACCTTGTCTCAATTCTGTGACATTAATGACAAAGATCTCACAAGCTCAACAAGACCATGTGCCAAACAGACATGGAAATAAATTCCCACTCATTGTGTCTCACTCAAGACATATTTGATGTCCCTGGGCACATCTAAAAACAAAACCCCTTGTTTTTCAGCAAATGAGATTGTGTACATAAACATGTGTTGTACAAGAACTACTGACTGTAATACCCCGGGTTTTCTCCTTTTGTCTTATAAGTAGCTGCGAACAGAGGGAAATAAATTCTCTTTCTTTCCTCTAAGAGCTTTTTTTTGCCTGTGTACAACAGATGTTGTTTCCACAAATTAGTTTATAATTTCTTTCATAACTCAGTCAGAACAACCCTTCAATTCTTAGTCAGGGAATAGATTTAGTGCTGCATAAAATTCTTGTAATTATGTAAGAAAACTGCACTTTGCTAGGTGAAAACCTTGGCTATCAATCATTTGGTTTAGTGTATGGGCAACTTAATTTTCTGTTACACCAGCTGTGCACGGCCCAGACACATGCGCTAAGGATTCGTTAGATTTCCACAGTACGAAGTGTAAATGATTGCTGTGATAGGTAACAGATAAGCAGGCAGCAAGGGGGCCAGCTCCAGTGTTCGACTGCAACACATGAAGTGATCAGGAAATGCTACCCACAGCAACTCCTCCCCTCCATAACAGTTTGCAAACTGAGCAGTATTTAAGTGTTCTCCAGTCATCAAAATGCAGTTAGCAACAATAAAGCAAATAAAGTTCCTCCCTAAAAAAAAAAATATCAAAAATTAAAAAAAAAAATCCAGAACTTTGCTGGCTCAAAATAGAAGATTAAATATTACAAACGCTTGCATGGCTCAGGTGAGCAGCTTGGGGACCTGGTAGACTATGAGCTTTGAAATTCAGCACGAAAACTGCAAATGTTACACTATAAAATAAAAATCGCCAGTGTGCAGGCAATATGGCCAGTTATACAGTTCAAGATGCTGTTTGTGTAGTTGTAGCACTAGGAATGAAATAATTTTACATTGCTTTTTTCTTTAAGAACATGATATACTTGTTAAATGAAAATCAGTTTTCATTTTTATTTAAAAGAGGTTACATTGTCAGCCACTAAAGCTGAAGCTGCTGACATATTACCACGTGCAGAATACACAACACATGGAAGTTTCTCCAGGAGGTCACATACAGGTGCCCAAGGGCAAGTGAAACTCCAGGGGTTACTGAATGAGTTTTAAAGAAACTGATTAGCCAGCCCTGCTTCCCCATGAAACAGGCTTACTGCATGCCTTTAGTAATCCATCTGGAATCATTACGCAGTCTCAGGATACACTTAATGTATCTTTCACACAAAAATGCTGCAGGGATAAATGGATTAAAAATTCTGAGAGAACAGGTATTTCAGAGGAAGTAGCACAATAAAGTCAATCATAAAACGTTAGGGTAATACCTCCCTTTTTATTTTTTTATTTATTTTATTTTTAAATGGGTAATGAGATGACAAAATGATTTGTCCAAGTCCTGAAATAGCTGGATTCTCACATACATCTACATGTATGCTTTTTTTTTTTAATCCCCACCCCCACCAAATATGATTCCCCACATTCTTTCTCTTTCTTGACTCCAGGCAGAAGAAAGTCATCCCTCCCCTGTACCCAGTACCAGTGGGACACCCCGGGAGTGTGCTGCCCACTCTGGGCTACACAGGACAAGAGGGAGATGGGCACAGCGTAGCAAGCCCAGTGCAGGGCCACAGAGATGATGCAGTGTCTGAAGCATCTGTCTTATGAGGAGAGGTTGAAAGAAATGGGACTACTCAGCCTGAAGAAGAGCAGGATCAGGGGATCTTATCCATGTGTACAAACACTGGGCAGGGAATGAAGGAGAAGCCACACTCACCTCAGTGGTGCCCAATGACAGGAGAAGAAGCAACGAGCACAAATTAAAACCCAGGAAATTCAATCTAAACACAGGAAAACACATTTTTACTCTGAGTGTGGCCAAACACTGAAACAGGAGTGGTTGCAGAGTCTCCACCCTTGGAGACTGGACAAAGTCCTGGTCATCCTGCTTGAGCAGGGCAGGTGGACTCGAGAATTCTGTGAGGTATTTTTGCTTTGAGAACAGAGAAACAAGGAAAGATGATGATCCAGTCCCGCAAGTTATATACTACACAAAAAAACCCCACACACCCAAAAAAGCCCCACAGCCTTTGGCTCATCTCCAGTCTCAAATATGATACTGAAATAACACAACCGAATAAAGCTCTTCAAACTCCCACTTGATACAACAGGAGGCAAGAAATTAAGGAAAAATCTATGTATTTTTGGTAACATCAAACCCCACACATGGTCCGATCCTAAACTGCATCTAGATGTTCAATCCTTTAAGTTATTGAACCAGCTGATGAGCACTGAAACAAGATCTCCAAATAGAATCCAAAGCATTAAACCTAATTAATGGTTACCAGAGAAAAATGGACACATGAGTTAAGCTCAATAATTCAAACAACAGAAAGCCTAAATGCTTGGTGGACATCCTCATATTCTCAGTTTTGCAACAGGTTACTGTTAGCTTGGACTAAGCTTGTAGAAGCAGGTCCTGAACCACACCTTTGACCCTTCCCATGTTAGGAAATTGATGTTTGAATATTGTCAACTCTTATTCAGTGGAAGACAACATTTCTAACAATTCTTACATAGACTGTAAATTAAAAGAATATTATTCTGTGCTCTTGGCTTTTTTCTTTTTTATTTTTTTAACTCCTACTGGTGAACTAACTTTTCTCTTTTATAACTCTATCCATGACACATGCAAACAATATCAGAAAAAAAAGTTACATGAAACCTGCACTTCACTTTAGTACCCTGAAGTCATAGAGGGTGACCCGATAGTGATTTTAATAAGACTGTCAGTATTTTTCCCATCACAATGATTCACTAAATATTATGTTAATATTACAAAGACCTCACAAGATTAAAAGGACAAAAGCCCTGCCCACTGTCGTACTGCAGTTCTTCCACACACCTAGCACGTACGATTCATTCTTTATACACCAGTTTACTTCATGGCAAAAAATTGCCCTCTCTCTGGTGTGAGTGAAACACCAGTTCCCACCAACATAGGACAGATGATGTTTTCCTGGTCTTCCAGAACACAAGAGGAGGATGCTGTGTCTAAAGAAACATGGAAGCTTGTTGAAGAATCCACCCAACAGATGAGCACTGTAGGCATGGAAGACATCAGCAATGGTAAGACATCCTCATTTCCTCACCAACCTTCAGCCATAACCTATGGTCATGACTAGGTTCTTGTTAGTCTTGCCTTTTCAGGTCAACCTATCTCACAAATATCAGAAAGACAGAATGAAGAACAGGGAGAAAGATAAACTTTAAGCTGTGTAGGGAAAGTAAAAAGTCTGTCCTGTGAACATCATTGAAAACCAGGCCCAATTTGAATGCACTAGGTGGCTTAGCATAACAGATTCCAACAGCAATCTCAGAAGTACCAGGAGAAACTGCAATTTATCTTTATTGACAGGATAAAGAATCATCAAGGAGACATCAGAGGTGACAACCCATTCTTACAAAGTTTAACATAGTCATCCAGATATCAGTACTTAAAATTGAAATCTTGTTTTTAACATTTTCGTAGACTTATTTGTTTTGCCATTAAAAAACATAAGCACGACATATGAATTCACCGGGGAAATTCCCTGCTGCTGCTGCTCAGGCATTTGGGGATTTTTCAGCTCCCAAACACACAGAAGGCAACGTTACCCATTGCTCTCTTAGACAGCCTTCCATTATTACTTTTTTTTTTTTCTAAAGAAATAGAAGTCATTTACAAGGAGGAAGGTCAGGAATTAAAGTATAAAAACACATGAAAACCACACTGTGCTGATGTGTGCACTTTGATCATACAGGTTTGCCTTCCGCATTTTGAAAGCTGAACAAACAAGAGGATTTGAGTCAAAGTCCAGGAGCAAGAGATGACTTTGCACGGCAAAAGGCATTTCATTCCAGCCACTGAACGAGGTGCTAAGCGGCATTCATTCACGTCTTCTCAGTCCTAGGCCCTCCAGGACTTACTACTTAGAAAAGAATCCCCCATGATATGTGGTAAACTGAAGTGAGCTTGACCCCATTTCAGTGGTTACAGTCAGAATGAAATTTAGTTCACAATTTGTTTCCACCGTAACTTTTACAAATTTTTAATTATTTCATTACTGTCATGGTTTAACCCCATCCAACAACCAAGCACCACTCAGCCACCCACCCACTCCCCCCACAGCAAGATCAGGGAGAGAACTGGAAGACTAAAAGCGAGAAAACTCCTGGGCTGAGACAAAAGACAGCTTAATAGGTAAAGCAAAAGCCGCACATGCAAGCAAAGCAAAACAAGGAATTCATTCACCGTTTCCCATGGGCAGGCAGGGGCTGGGCCATCCCCAGGGCTCCATCACTCATAATGGTGACTTGGGAAGACAAACACCATAACACCAAACATCCCCCCCCTTCTTCTTTCCCCCCCACCCCAGTTTATATACTCAGCATGACATTCAGTGGTATGGAATATCCCTTTGGCTAGCTTGAGTCACTTGTCCTGTCTGTGTCCCCTCCCAGTGTCCAGCACGCCCCCAGCCCTCTGGCTGGCAGGGCCCGAGAACCTGAAAAGTCCTTGACTTGGCATAGACATTACCTACCAACAACCAAACCCATCAGCATGCCATCAACACTGTTCTCACACCAAAACCAAAACACAGCACTGCATCACCTAAGAAGAAAATTAACTCTATCCCAGCCAAAACCAGGACAATTACTATCTATGGATTTCCAATAAGTCTAATTATATGATTGCTTACCAAAAAAACCTTAAGAAATAGGGCACAATATGAAAAATATGTATTTTCTGTTTTCAAAATAGTTCTCATAACACCCAAAACATTCAGTGTCTGATAGCGATGTACAGAATAAAGTCAACCTTTTGAATTATTGTTGACATACTAGGACGTTTTCTTGAAAGCGTTTCCTGAAAAGTAGTGTTTTGAACTGCTAATGTTACTGTCCTTACTCTTAATGACTTCATTACTTTCCAAAAGTTAAAAATTGAAAAGCATTGTACAGAATAACTACAGCTGGAATGCTTACTATTTGATTCATTCAACTTCAATGGAAGCATAAAAAAAACCCCAACAAACTGCATTAAGAATCTCTGTTTCAAAAAGGGAAACCTGGATAAAGGTAGAAAAACTGTATCAAATGGACTAGGAACTTCAGAGCACTGAGGAAACTCTGGATTTCGTTAAGACAAAAAGGTCAAAGTACTGCCTGGAACAGGTGTCCCAAGCAAGTACTTCTCCACTTGTGAAATGGAAAACTAGCGGAACACTTGGATATGCAGAGGTCTTAAAAAGTAACAGGGAAAAGGACTTACCAAAGAATATTGTGTCTTAAAGATTAAAAGTACAAATAGAGCAAGAATTGCACACAGTCAGACGGAGTTAGACTCTGCATTAAAAATGAAGCCAGAAAATCATTCATCCATAAAAAATGGTAAGTAAACGTGAGCAATGATGAAGCAGGATCAGTTAAAAATAACATAGCTAGACAATATAACACTTTGTATATATTTACAACAGCAGACGATGTTGAACATGGAAGAAAGTCAAATGGGGACAGGAAGGAAAAGTATAGAAGTAAGCAACTGCAAAAACTGATGTGCAAGCAAAACTAACACACACCACACTGATCAGACAACTCCAAAATCACAAACACAGACACAACAGCACATACAGTTGTAGACCAAAGATTATTTTTTAATAAATTTAGTGAAACATAGCATCATCCTAAAATAACACCAAGAATGCAAGAAAGTAGGTAGGAACAGGGGAGGTAGCACGAGTCAGGCTGGCAATCTGATTTTAAGTAGCCAAAAAAGCTTTAAAAACAAAATTTGAAGAAAAAAAACACGGGGGGTTGTCTAGGGGTGTAAAAATAGGACAATACTTAGTGTTTCAGACAAAGCCTCTGCAGTCCAGGCTCTAAACTTACATGTTTCTTTCAAAAAGAACCTATCTCCTAAGAGAAGTTCACCATTGAAATGTAAGTTATGTATTATTAGCACAAGATCCTTAAAATGAACAGCAAATAAGTTAAAGAAGAAATAATGACATGCTGCTTTGAAGATTCATAATGCTAGAAGCCACCTAGTGAAGTTCTTTAAGTACTTGACGTTATTTAGCATATTCACAAATTGCCTAGGCACACAGGACAAGAGCCACAATGAAATTTCTTGAAAAACAAAACTGGGAGGAACACTCAAAGTAAGGACTGGAATGTTAATCATGAAGGAGATGAAGACTGGAATAATAAAGAATTAGAATATAAAGCACTAAATCTTGCAAAGGTATTTACAAGTTACTTGGAGACTGAAAACATGCATTTCTGTTATATAATCCGAGCTGGAGAAAAGTTTGTTGTTTACTCAAGAGCAATGTTACTCCACAGCATAAACATACATCTGTGAAAATGCCATAAACTATGCATGATTTAAAAAATTTCCGGAAGAGGTAAGAAAATTATTCCCACTGTAGTATGTATTGATGTGAACAGTTTTCATACAGGCTCTCAATTCCAGTGACCTGTGTAGGAGAATTTATTCAAGAGGAAAAAGATAAAATAAGACCTACCAGAACTGCAAGAATATAAACCCATTTCACAAGTCAGAACAAGAAGGATACTTATTTTCAAAATGAAGGTGGAGATATCATATTTAGATACCAATTATAAATTAATTAAACAGCACTGGGAACAGTCAAAAGGATTCCTGGATGTAGGGTTCTGTTGACATGAGAAAAAATGGGTATAAATTTACCCCAGAGCTGGCATATTGAATTCCTGAGCGACAAGAAGAGACCCACTTTAAGCTAGAGTATTGTCATTATTCCGTGATATAATAAAAAAAAATTAAGCAAAACACTACCTGGAATTTATGCTCCAATAGGTACGCTCCCCTGTCCCATCCCAACAAGCAGTAACGCCTATTTCAGTTCAGTTCCAGAAGTACTCGTTCTGCTCAGACCTTGCTATTCAGCTATTACTTCTGAAAAACACCGGCAAGAAATATTTTTTTTAAAAATACATTAATAAAAACATACTACAAGCCCCTAAAAATCTGGAATGGGGAGGGGGAAGGTGGTGCCTGTGTACAGAAGTTATGCAGTCAGAAGCATAGAGGAAGCATGATGCTCGTCCTTAGCAGATGACGGCACAAGCCTATCCTGTTCAGAATGCTGCCTCCAGCTGTGGTCAGAGCCAGCTGCCTCTGGAGCAACACAAAGCATCCACAGTAAAGCAAAACAAACCTTCACGTAGATGGAGTCTCCTAATGCTTGGCAGTTAAGAGTTTGATTTCTAACTATCTCTGTTAAAGATGCTTTTAAAAAAGGTTTTGTTCCCACATAAACAAGGATGTTTTAATTATTGACATGGCGGAAGTATTTTTGACTCACCTTATGCTTTCAACAGCATCAAGCAACAGTAAGCTGATGCACTTGTCTGTCGCTGTTGGCACTGAGCCAATCTATATTTAATCTGAAAATACACTTTTGTGGTTTTTTTGTTTTACGTATTCTAGAATGAAATCTAACCTAAATAAGTATCATCTATGATATACACTGAAGTTTGTGATGTATTCCCCCTCCCCTCAGTTTTCTTATTTTCTCTCATTTTGCACTGCATATGCTGTAGACAACAGCTTCAAGCGTATCTCCAGCCTTGGTCAAAACTAATAGTCCAGGCAATTGTCATCAAAGTATGTCTTGAGCCAAGAGATCCCAAAATACCACAGCAGGTACAGTAAGCTGTTCTGATGTTTCAGTTGTCACCTCTGAAGTGAATGCCTTAGGAAGTTTCTGGAAAAAAACCAAAACATTACTTCTGTTTGCCTCATCAGAATGACTTTTCTTGCACAAATTACAATCACATCTCATCCCAACCTTAATTTACTTTCAGTGCCAGTGTTCCAGAGCAGCAACATTTGATCTCATACCTTGCCACTCAATACAGAGAGCTGATTGAAACTGATGAAAGGCAGCTCCAGCCTCATAAGCAGGGTAGGAACAAACAGTTGTTGCTTGACAATCAGCCTTGTAATCATATCATAGATAATATCAATTTATTGACAAACATCTCTAGCTAGGCTTATATGGGTTTTGTGTCAATCACTGGATTCCAAAAAAGCATGTTACTAAGGAAACAAAAACACACCCTCAGCCTGAATGATATCCCAAGATGCTATAGAGTTGTTTACAGCATTACCAAGTCTTTATTGAAAGATTACTACTGTCCTTAAGACTGCTGGGAAGGCCCAGGTGCTGTGCACCACGAGATGTGCCAGCTGATTGAACCCATGAGCTAGAGCACTCACAAGCCAGGCAGGTATTCATGAGCATTAAGTGCAACTGATTATCAAGTGATAAAAGACAAGTAATCCACTGGACAACACGTAAAGTGTGAGTTGCTATCATATTTATCTGCAGAACCAGACAGAGTTCTTGGCATACTGTTCAGTCAATAATACACCACATCAAATTGAGTTTGTGATATATTGCATGGAAGTGGCATCTGATCACAAGGTGACAGGTAGTCAGACATCCTGGTTGATGGAGAAGCAGGCTCTGGGAAGTCCGCACTAAAATTAGTCAATGCAGAAACAGCCAAACCTCACAAGCAGGGTCCTTCTCTCAGGAGACACATTTCAAGAGCGGAGGTGGTCACTGAGGGGACCTCACATGCCCATCTCTACTTCTAGCAGTAACAGCAATAGCTACAAATGAACATTGCTGAAGATGCAAACCTTTGTTCCGACACACAAGGGTCTGATAGCGCTGGCACACCCGTTAGGGCAGCCACATTTACATAAAGCCATCAGCAAGTTAAGAATAGTAAGGGCAAACCACATATAAAAATAGAATAGCACTTCCTTTTAACAAGTCACGTATCAGTTCCTTTAAACAGCATGTCACCTATTCACTTTCCATTGAGAAGAAAGATGCTTGGTTTGCCTCCCCTGTCACAGCAATACTATTTTATTTACCTATTACTTTTTCAAAACAGTAGTAATCTTTAATACTGCATGACAGATGCCCAAGTTAGCTTCAGTACCTGAATGAACTAACATGGTTATGTGAAGCAGAACAGCAGCTTATTACCCTTGCTTCTCAGTAATGAGATGTGTAATAGCATTTTATGATTATTATTTTTTTTTAAAGTCATCCTCATCATCCCTGTACCGATATATATCTGCTACTATTTCGGGGACAAGGTCACCAAAGCATAACAGATTGAAACATAACCATTTCTGTTAATAGCAACTTATAAATTATGTGCCATCACAGCTCTTGTGCATCTCCACCTTCTTGAAAATGTTCAAGAGGAAAAAAAAAAATCCCCTTCTTACCCACTGGAAAAAAAAATACTTCCGTTTTCAGGCAAGATATTTGGTCCTTGCTGTACTTCATCAAAAGTTTTGGGTTTGATTCTTCAAATCCACATTTTCTAATCTGCTTTTTTGCACCATAGAAGAAAGTTAGCGTTTGCTTTGCAACTTGACCAGGTACACTGCCTGTGTGAGGAAAAGGGACACAGTGACAAAGCGCAGACAGAGCAAGCCTGGGTGCAAACCAGGGCTCAGGCCTGCAGCACTAGCTACAGTTTCCATTAGGCACCAACCTAGCATTTGTTTGCAAATATTTCAGTTTTCAGCAAAAAGCCATATTTTTTTTTTTCCTCATGGCAAAATAACAATGAAAAGTTCCTTTGTAAGAGACTTTGAAAAACACGTCTACATTGGGCAAAATATTCTTTTAGGTTTTATTAATTTTCAATACAAATAAGTTTCTTGAACAAACATTTTGACTGACATGTCAGCAGTGGTGTGCAGTTCATTTTCCTGCATGGTTGAAATCAGTTTAGAACTAGAAGTGAGCGCAAATACTAAATTCACTGTAGTAGCCATTCATCTTTGATTTTAGTAAGTTGTTTCATAGTCAGTTATATTGCTTTCCCCCATAGCTTTTGCACGCATCTTTGAAATTCCAGTCTCCACATTCAAAAAAAAAAAAAAAAAGTACCACAAAACCATCTCTCTACCAGGAACAATGATTAAACCATCTTATTGTTCCTTCTTTTGGCCATGATAATCTTATCATGGAAATGTAACTTTCAGCATACAAAAAATTTTCAAGAGGGCAACACAACTTTTCTTACCGTCTGAAACACAGGAGGTAAGGAGACAAGTTAAGTCAGAGTAGTATCTCAAGTTGGGCACTGTGAATGTTCTCTGAGAGATTAAGCATTTCAGCCCAATACCTGTAAGCTCATGGGCTCTAAGTTTTATGAGCAGCCTGAACAGAAAGTCCTGTTCTTTGGTTATTTACAGAAAGCAGCATGTAAATATGATGGTGACAATTTTAATTAATAGTTTACAATCTGGGAAATTATTTTAATTTAGAAAACAATTATGCCAACTTCCACCATAAGTAGTAAAACCCACACAACATACAATTTTCTTGCAAGTTTTATTCAACTTGCCAAATATGATGAGGTATGTAGACAACCAAACACTTCACTGGGTCAGGCAGATGGACTTATAGACAAGAGTTAATTTTATGGAAATCAAGAATGAAACTCTTCATCCAATGTAGCTTTATAAGAGTTATATAAAATTCTATGTTCGGACTGTTTTTATTTAACACTTTGAACAATAGTAAAATATTACTACAGAGACAAGGTCTTATCTGCCTGCTCAGATTACACTGTACTTACACCGAACCATACAGCATACATGATTAGCCCTAAAAGGTCTCTTTGGTGATTTTCACTTTTAATGAACTGGTTGGAATTCATTATACAATAATTGTAAGGAGGTTTCACAGATAAGCCTCTGTCTTTAGGGGGCATGGCACTGACAGACAGCAATTTCTTTTCAAAAAGAAAGAAAATCCACACACTTTCCTTGCTGAATGAACCGTAGATATTAATCTGAAACCTTTTACAAACAAGGAAAGAAACAAACAGAAAAGAAACTACAGGACAAACGGGGTAAAGAGTTTCATTTGCATATCAATCTACACCAGTTTTGCCCAGGTGAAAGCACCGATTTTTAACTGACAAAAACTGCATTTGTCAAAACAAAATTCTGCAATTTGATTTTTGCATTGTAACCTTTGCATAGGCTAAACCCCAAGTATTTACACGCTGGACAACAGCTAGTTCTGTAGGCTGTCCTGCTGCCTGGAGGGGTGCAAGGCTCGGTAAACCATCAGGTATTTGAAGTTCAGCTTTGATGTAGCTAAGTTGCTGGGTTTTGCCAGCAGGGCCTAACAACACAGCTGTTATGAAGGCCTCTCGGCAGGCCGGTTTGTTTATAAACCCAGGAGAATGCTGCGCCACCGAGTCATTTCGGCCTGGGACATGTCTGACTAGGGGTCCTGGGTTCAGCTGGGACAGAGTTAATTTTCTTCTTAGTAGTTAGTACAGGGCTGTGTTTTGGCTGTGATGTGAGAAAGATGCTGATAACACACTGATGGTTTCAGTTGTTGCTGGGTGATGTTTATACTAAGCCAAGGACTTTTCGGTTCCTTGAGCCCTGCCAGCCAGAGGGCTGGGGGGGCACGGGGAGCTGGGAGGGGACAGAGCCAGGACAGGTGACCCCAACTGGCCAAAGAGGTGTTGTATACCATGGGACGTCATGCTGGCTATATAAACTGGGGGAAGAAGGAAGTTGGGGACATCTGGCGTTATGGCATTTGTCTTCCCGAGTCACCGTTACACATGCCAGAGCCCCGCTGTCCTGGGGATGGCCGAGCCCTGCCTGCCCGTGGGGAGTGGGGAACGAATCCCTGGTTTTGCTTTGCTTTGCTTGCGTGCACGGCTTTTGCTTTGCCTATTACATTGTTCTTATCTCAGCCCTTGAGTTTTACGTTCCTTCCCGATCCTCCTCCCCATCCCTCTGGGCGAGGGGCAGCGAGCGAGTGGCTGCGTGGGGCTGGGTTGCTGGTCAGGGCTAAACCATGACACTAGGGGTTTGGTTATTGGTTTGCCTCCTTGTTTTTTAAAAATTATACTTTATACTTCCTCACTATTTATTACTGCTTTTACCTCATTCTTGGAAGATAATGTCTTCTGGACTGCTTGGTTGTATTCTCATTCTTAGGTATTAGTACTTTCTGAGGGTTTTATTTAATGTTTGATTTCAGTTGCTGTATATACAGTTCAACTGATACTTTTCCTGTCAAAGTCAAATACAGCATACTAGAAACACTATTGATTACCATGTCCAGAAAGGGGGGAAACCCTACTATTTCTTTAATTCCACTACTCTTACAGAAATGTGTGTGTGGGGGGGGTAGTATTACATGGCAATTATTGTAGCCACTCTGTAATGCTGGCAGCAATAGTCACATTATCTCTGCAGCAGAGACAACAGTACTGCAAATTACTAGAGTAATATTTTAAACTAGACTATCTGTAAACTATATCCATAAGCTATACATAGGGGGGTTTATATAAACAGTGTAGTCAAAATGAAACATTACCTAAAAGAATAAATTTCTGTGAGCAGAATTGACACAGTTTATAGACACTCTATAAAATAAACACTATCCAAAAAACACCAAAGGAAAATGACGGCACAGCCAAACAGCCATGCAAAGGAGAGACTAATACATTAGCAGAGCAAGCTTTTGTATGAGGAAACTGAAAAGGAAAAAACATTAAATTAAAAAATAACATGTTCATGTAAATAATGAGCTAGGTGAGAAAAGCTTTTCAGGTGCATTAAAAGCAAGAAGCTTATCAGAGTCAGCGGAGCACACAGATCACCAAAAATAAGCTGAAATTGTTGCTGAAAGCCTAACTAAATTCGTTGCGTTTCTATTCACTACAGAAAAAGATGGGAGGTCCACACTCTAAGTCAATTATTGACAAACTTACTCCAACTGAAGCTCAATAGACATGATTTTAAACAAACAAAAATATTGAACTGCAACAGACTTTCTGAAGCAGATGATAATTCAATCAGAGGTTGTAACAGAACTACAACATCAATATGCTAGACTCTTAACAGTTACATCTCCTACCACTTGCATCCTGCAAAAAAGGAAAAAAATATAACAATTCTAATCTTTATAAAGGTTAATACACAAGGCGATTCACAGAACTACAGAGAAGTCTGGTTTGTTCTGGTAAAAACAGAGCAAAAATGATAAGAGAATCACAGAAGCATTTAAGTTGGAAAAGACCTTTAAGACTGATTCCATCCATTAACCTAACACTGCCAACTCCACCACTAAACCATGTCCCTAAGTGCCACGCCTGCAATCTTTTAAATATCTCCAGGGATAGTGACTCGGACACTTTCCTGGGCAGCCTATTCCAGTGCTTGACAACCCTTTCGGTGAAAAAAATTTTCCCAGTATCCAGTCTAAGCCACTATTAAATATTTTTTGAAATAAACACATGCCTTTTGTTCAAACAAACTACTTCACAAACTTGCATTCTTTGAAAAAGTACACAAGTTTGGATGAACAGGTGTTTTTGCACTTTCAAAATCAAATAATTTAAACCTCCAAAAAACCAACCACAAGAAAACACACATTTTCAGTAGCAGCCCTCAAAAGACATCAAGTCCTTCTAGGAAGGGTCAGTGTCTCCCTTGGTGCAGCACAGAGTAAGACACCAAATGTTGCGTTAATCATTGCCCATCTAAACCAGAGTGTGGCTGTCAGTAGGATGCATCAGCATCTTAAACAGAGATTTATGGCCTGGAAAACAGAGATTTATAGCAAGCTGTGCATCACACCAAGTATTTTGCAGTAGTCAAACCTACAGCTGACTACAAAGCACGGAAGTATCTCATACTGAGTGACAAAACATCAAGTGAAATTCAATGTTAATAAATGAAAATGGAAAAATAACTAAAATTATCTACAATGATGGAGTCATTGTTAGCATTCAGGAAAGTGTCATAGGAATCATTCAGGGAAAGTGGATCTTTAGTATGGGGAGGGTGATTTTTAAAATGTTGAGTCAAAGCTTACCGTTGCAAAGAAAAAGAAAAAGGCACATAGCATCAGAAACTACTAGGTGTTTTGCCTGCAAGCTTCAGTGTTTTTTCCAGTAAAAAACAACTTTCTTTTTCATACAAATCTATGCTTTTCTGACACCCTTAAAGAGGAAAACAATGTGTCAAATGCACACACAGTACACCCATATAGTTGATAGTTTATGGTGTTTTATTCAAGAGAGCACAATTTCTAAATAATAAGAGCAGGGTGATCGGAGTCATCCGTGTGACCTCAGTTTCTCCCTGTGCATTCTGGCCAGGCACCAGACAGAGTCAGGACGGGAAGCATACGGCTGTGGCCACAGTAACACGTACGCCATCCCAGTGAGCTTTAATAGCAAAGCCATTGTTCATTAGCTTGGAATAATGACAGTTATCTAATCCATCAGCATACCTGTGAAGACTTTAAAGTTCTAAACATGACAGGATTAGACTTCTTTAATGGTAGGTACTACCAAACACTAAAAACTAATTTGAGGGGGTGTTATTTTTAATTATTTTAAAATCAGGCTGTACTTTGATATTTTTGCTATAGCCATTAAAAGCCCTCTGCTTAACTATTAGCCCGAATCCAGCCAAGTACTTTGTTCAAAGCAATGTGATCTGTTCAAGACTCTGCAATAACAAGTTAAAACTACCTTAGTCATAGCGTAAAGAGTGTCCATCTATTTCCATGTTTTTTCTTCCTACGTTTTATAGATATCAATTATTTGGTAGGATTTCAAAAGGTGTGGAAGGTGACCTGGAGGTGTGGAAAAAAACCCACTTACTAGAATAGTCAGCTATGGGACAGGCTGTATTTCTCCAGAGACAGAGCTCCACCATTAATAATTCTCCAAGTTTTAAACATCTCCAAAATTTCTCTTACTGAACCATGGAAGTAATCCCACCTCACCTTTCTCATGGACAGATGGGAGTTCTTTGGTTATCAAACTCTTCCCACTTCTCTGACTTCACTCTAAGTTTTATCATAATAGCCATCTATCCAAGGAATTGATGTATTCAGGGGCTTAGATCTTTTATGCTTTCCTTTCTGCTCTTGAACAGTTGATAGATCCATACCTTGCATCCCGGAATCAAGATGGGTAAGTTTTAGAAAAATATCAAGTTTCCACAGATCCACACTAAGTTGCAAGTCCTTCACTCTCCTGCTTTTCTTTCTCCAGATTCACATTTTCTCTGTTTTCCTATGCAAGGAAGTTTTCAAAGTTGATGCTAGGTCTTTCAGTTGCCTTTAATTTACCCCTTCCACTACTGACTCCACCTACTTCTCTTCTGGATCTCAGATCTCTAGAGGTCCTGAAACAGAGCAAGGTCTTAAAAAGATTAGTCAGGATGAGTTTGGTACAATGCTCTGGGTGATGCTCTGTTTGTGTTGAGAAAAGAATGTACTCTGAATAATTAAAAAAGGTCCCACTGACGATGTTAAAGGAATGTACTCTGAATAATTAGAAAAGATAAGGTGGGCACCTGAAGGAGATAAGGAGACCATGGGTCAAGAAATCATTGAACAAAGAAAGTTGAAAGGTTTACTCCACCTAGATCCCACCTATTACTTACAAATAGAATGATTAAGTGTCAAAATCAAATGAATACGTATGTAAAGCTGTAACCTCTCTCAAAAACTGTATAAAATACCTAACTTTTCACTGAAAACTTTGGAGCTAGTTTGTCTGGTACAAATCGGCTAGCTTCCCAACGTTGCACAAAATAAATACCTTTGCTGCTTAAAGACAAAATTCATCTCTGAGCAGTTACTCTGTGTCATTTTGGCATCATTCCATAGCTTCAACTATGTTACTGGGAAGCCAGAAATCACAGGCCATTACACTTGGATTACCTGATGCTCAAAATTCCTTTTAGCCAGTGGCACAACTACTGCAGAGAGGGTAAAAAATGCAATGTGTTTCCCAACTTCCCTCAACTGCTCTGGATTTGTTTCGTCTTTCTCCCCAAGATACTACTTGAATATTTTCAGGAAGTCCTCATTTGGAAAGAGAGAAAATAATGCCATTCTAATCAAAATGCAGTTATAATTAAATGAGTGTTTTGCAAGAGTGTATTGACGTGCGGAATTAGACTCTATAACTCGAAAGTTATAAAGTAGGTATGTTTATTGCGCGCAGATGCACGGGGGATCGCTCCTCCACAAGCGTGCATACCCGAAGTGACGAACCATCTCACATTTATACAATGAACAAATGAATATTCAATTAACGCCTATACATATTCGTTACCTAAACCCCGCTTCGTATGTTAATTAGCTTATCAGTCCGTTTCCTGGAATGTGGTGGTCTTGCAGGTTTGTAGGTGATTCATGTCCTTGTGACCGCCCGATCCTCTTCAGGTGATTGTGACCGCCCGATCCTCTTCAGGTGATTGTGACCGCCCGATCCTCTTCAGGTGATTGTGACCGCCCGATCCTCTTCAGGTGATTGTGACCGCCCGATCCTCTTCAGGTGATTGTGACCGCCCGATCCTCTTCAGGTGATTGTGACCGCCCGATCCTCTTCAGGTGATTGTGACCGCCCGATCCTCTTCAGGTGATTGTGACCGCCCGATCCTCTTCAGGTGATTGTGACCGCCCGATCCTCTTCAGGTGATTGTGACCGCCCGATCCTCTTCAGGTGATTGTGACCGCCCGATCCTCTTCAGGTGATTGTGACCGCCCGATCCTCTTCAGGTGATTGTGACCGCCCGATCCTCTTCAGGTGATTGTGACCGCCCGATCCTCTTCAGGTGATTGTGACCGCCCGATCCTCTTCAGGTGATTGTGACCGCCCGATCCTCTTCAGGTGATTGTGACCGCCCGATCCTCTTCAGGTGATTGTGACCGCCCGATCCTCTTCAGGTGATTGTGACCGCCCGATCCTCTTCAGGTGATTGTGACCGCCCGATCTTTTCCAGCAAGGAGACTTAGCACTCCCTCCCTCTAGATAGCATTTGAATGTCTCTCATCTTTTCTTATTCTCTTTTAAATAGCCCCTTTGTTAGAGGAAGAGGGGCAGGCGTCTCCCCGTCTCCCCTTTGTTAGAGGAAGAGGGGCAGGCGTCTCCCCGTCTCCCCTTTGTTAGAGGAAGAGGGGCAGGCGTCTCCCCGTCTCCCCTTTGTTAGAGGAAGAGGGGCAGGCGTCTTCTCAAAACTGTGGTTGTCACCGCACCCATGACTAGTCACCATACCCACATTCCTTAAGCAGACACATACAATCACAATCCATGTCCATTATCCCCATTTCACATTATTTCTCCATATCAGTATCAGCTTAGAAGGGGATGTATCAGTGCTAGATTTTAGAAACTGAGAAACATTGCTTTTTGTTACTAATTTTTAAAATTCAAAATACATACCATTATCAAATGTTGGCCATATAGCATGACTGTGTGCCTATTACAGCCATACAAGTGACCAATATACATTAATGTAGGAAAGATTTTATTTATTTTATTTTTTTAAAATTCAGCACTTCAGATTTGTTTACTGACAGCTTTTGTGGCCAAGAACTGCAATGCATCATTACAACTTATCTGCCTACAGTAATCTGAAAAAAACTCACAAGATTTTCTGGAATGATCAAGTCTGAACTGTAGACTTTTCTACTGCAAATTTAAAGTTTAAAATTTTATTGACAAAAATATTATCCTCTAAATTTGAGTGACTCAAATTTTATTTTTTTTTATTGGGCAAGGGAAAAAATACACCCGATTGTAAAATCATTGTCAATGCAGTCACTAGCAGCAGCCCCGCTCCTCAGAATGCCAGCTTCTGTTCCTTCATTCCTCATTAAACAGCGGCAGCTCCTAAAAAATCTTAGCCTCTCTTCACCACTCTGTGTAACAACTGAAAATTTAGTCCTTTTGCATTAGCTTATAAACTGCAAGAAGGTAACACTACTGTATTAGGACTGCTGTTTAACTAATTTATTCAGTACATACAATACATTCAAGTACATAAGCCACCTCCAGAAGCCAAATACTCCCCAGAAAAATAAAGTTAGATGAAGTCAAACCAAAGAGGACAGTGATGTGCAATTCAGAAAGACACAGGCAGACATTTACATCATACCACGCTTACTAAATCAGGGATTAAAACCTACCCAGACATTAACTGATCTCACCTTTGAGATTCTTCTGTGAGGATCCAACCCTGCTCTCAAGTCATAGGGAAAAAAAGTTGTCTCTATACTTTCAAGTACACAAGAATTTGTTTTGTGGAAGCTGAAGTCTATATGCTTTTCTGGCAAGTGTAAAGGTAACTAGAGTTCAAGTTAATTTTTAGACTTAAGATATAACATCTTCATTAAGAAGTTCTAGTAAAAAAAGGTTTATTCATCTATTAAAAAAGGTCCTCAACCCCCCTGCAGATTCTCCACATGCTTTTAATGTGGAAAAAAATCACTTCTTTATAATTTTGTTTATATATGTTATGTTTATAATATAAGATTATGTTTATAATTTTAATCAAAGCATGTCAATGCTCATAAAATGAGAGATTTTCCCCCGTGGTGAAATTGCCATAATGAAGGTTGCAGAATTACCATACATTTTCAGATGAATTGAAAACCGCGTCTCTCTTAGCTGTTACATGTTACAGACTTCTTACCCTTAAGCCCAGGTACCTGACTAACTGCTTTCTAAAATATGCATATCGGTAACTTTCATCCTTGATAAACATTCTGTAGCCTGTGAGGAAAGTTATAGATAACTATTGTTTTCAAATGTTCAGTCTCTTTTGAACCTGACTCCAATTTGCCAAGCCAGACATGCAAGCCTGGACAAGCAGTACTGGAACAGGGCTCCCAACGAGGTTAGAGCCAGAGGCGTGGGACTCCAGCTTGCCTCTGCCGTCTTACAAGATTCAGAGTTGTCTGAAGGGTGACCTTCAGTACAGGGGGCTGCAACATGCCCACAATTCTCTAAGTGCCATGAATCAGATTTATCACAAAAGAACTCTTAAGCTACATGTTCATAAAGGCTACATAACCATATGCTTCCACCCTTCCACGTAGTGACGCATTCTGGGAATAATAATAAAAAAGTTTTGACATACACTCTCTGAATTACTCTTTAAAAGCATGACACCTCACACAGATTGAAAGAGAGTAACTAAAACAGGTGAACATGGAAAGGCACAATTTTACAATGAAACATCTTGTGTCATCAACACCCAGATGGAAAACAGCATTTACATGATGACATCCAGATACTATGGCTTAGCCCTGTTGATGGGTAATTACACAAAGGAATAGTCCCAAGGGAAAAGCAATCCATCCTTGCTTTGCACAACCACGCAACAAACCTCTTAATTATTTGAGTTGTATAGTGAAAAATGATGCAAGTACCCCATGGGTTTAAAGATAATGCCATTTCATCCTTTTTGCATTCCTTTTTCATTGGGTTTTCACCAATTTATTTTATTTTATTTTTTTTTTTTTACAAACAGAATTAATATGTGCCACATTTATTACTAAACTATCCCCAGATTGCGAGAAAAATCTGGGACTTGCAAACCAGATCTTTCAGAAGTCCTATTCAAATCACTAAATAATTTGGCAAGAAAGATGATTTCAAACAAATCTAATAAATTGGAATCGCTATCTAATCTCAAATATTCCATGTGCAAAAAGAACAGTTAAACTGATTATGATGTGTTTGTTTATAATGAAAATACAGTTTTTGAACTAGTGTTCATGTACATGAAACAACATTTACTTTCTAATACGAAATCAGTATGACTATATACTAGAACATGGCGCAGGAAGAAGAAAGGAAATTACTCTGTGGACAACAGTGGAGAGATGTACACCTACACCCACAAGGCCACAGAAACAAAGCAAGAGAAGAAAAATCATATAGAAGGCTTCCAAGAGGAGTCATAACGGAAACAGAGAGCGAGAGGGTTATTAATCATGTAAAGATGAGCATAAACCTTACCTGTATCCCCAGCCCCAATACAACAGAATGTGTCTTTGGACATGTTAATGAAAAACACAAATAAGCAGAACTGAAGGTCTGATTTCAAAATTATCACATTTCCTACAGCGCTGACAAGCCTATTTAGGAATATTACACTGTGCCCTACTTTATCCTACTGCTTTTAAGCAATCAGTGAGTTTTAAAAGAGGTTTATGGGAAACCAACATTACATTTCACAGACAAATGGTTTATAGGTTAAGTGCTCAAGAAAAAGCTTATCTTATCATTCTTTATATACACTTGAAAGCCACTTAGCCAAAATAGATCTGTGCAAAACAAGAGCAAATGACCAGTAAAAAGCTTAATTATTCTGCTTTATATCTATGGTATGAAAAGAATGTGGAAAAAAACCCCTACTTTAAAATCTTGGGTTTAAACTAAGTGATGAGGGGAGGTTTGGAGCAAAGAACGTAACTGGGCATAATTCCAAGATTTAAACAGTACCTCAGGCATTACATCCTTTCATGCAATTCAGTTTTTTTATCAAAAAGACAAGTGTATCGAACCAAAATGCCCATGTATTTTTGTACATCACAAACCCTCCCTTGCTATTACATAGCTCTAGATGAGAAATGCATCGTCCTTGTATTAGGCGAGGCAATCTAATATCATCGCCGTAAGAGATGAGTCTGAACTGTTGCCACGCACACCCTACGACTGGAGGCATTGAGTGCCACCAAGCAACCTGCCTCAAGATTTACTGACCCCCAGAACACCAGGCACACTCCTGCTGCCTCAGGCTCACTTGATTTCACCCTGAAAGTCTGGTGTTATGCAGAGAAAGACACAGTGTGAATGTATAACTTACTGTTGTATTCATTACTCTTCACCTACGATGAGTACCTCTGTCTGAAGTAAGGAGGTCTCTCTTGCTAGGTCAATTCATATAACTGGGGAGTAGGAATCAGCTTTTTACTTCTTAAACAGAAGCAGCATTTTCCAACTGAGAAGAGCTGTGGTAGGTTTAGTTTGATTATACTAAAAGTCAAAAATATCAGAGAGAAAAAGCAGGTGGTATAAACAGCGGAACACTGGTAACAAGAGGAGAGGGGATAGAATGGTTTGCTGCATTTTCTAAGATGGACTTTCTCACTGTAGGTCTGAAAGCTGATCTCATGGACATAAACATCTGTTTTAACATTTGAAACTGACATTGAAAATTCTAAAAAAATCATACATATGTAATAGCAACACAGGTGCTGATTTTGCCTGTTAAATGCATTACCCAACACTTCATGTTATACCTGGTGTTGCCTGAATTTTGTGATAAGGTTGCTATAGATAAGGCGCAGTCCAATATTTAACACATTTACAAATAAGATTAATAGATTAGCAACCAGACAGCTATAAAAGATTAGTACACATCCCCAAGGACAATAAGGATTATAAGAGAAGTCTAAATTAATGTCTTTGGACCTGCCTGAACTGCAAGAAGGAGCCTGCAAGCAAGGAACAAGGCAACCCACATCACCCCAAATCAGTCTGATTTGCTTGAGGGCAGTCTACAGCACCAGCTGTTCAACCCTCACGTGTTTACCTTTAAACAAACCTCCAATTTTATAGACCAGTGGTGCTCAAGTTCTCCTAAAGCTGAGAAGATTGTACCCATCCTATTACCTTCAGTAAACACTACCTTTACTATTCTCTACAAAAAAACACCCCAAACAAAACGACAGTCATGAGCGTGTTATAAATTCACCCTCTAGCCTCCTTTGCAGAACTGCTTCTGTATCAGTAAAGCTCAGCTTTCCACCAATGACATTTATTTGGTGTTCAGAATATTTAGAAATCAAGACTGAAAGTAGTCAAGTACAAGGTATTAGCAAGTGTTACAGTTTAAAATACTAAAACAGCTAATGTCAGGCTCTGCCAGATAGTGGCAATATTAACAAAATAACCCATAGGTACAGTAAGAGGGTAAAAAAACCCAAACAGACAGAAAACCCACATCATGCACACACAAACAGGTTTATACTGTGGACTCCTTTTTTTCCAGTGGTCAGACTCTTTGAGACATATTTTCTTTTAACAGCAGGGTACCTGAATTAGGCACTGACAGTATCTGATCCTTTTTATGTACCTATCCATAAACAGAACTTCATTATAGCCACCATCAATCCTGTCTGATACCTCCTATGCAATTTACTATGTGTATTTATTACAACAAAACCTCATTATAGTGAATTGAAACTGTACAGCACATCCCTGGAAGTATTCCCTACAGAATGTTATATAGTCCTAGCTCTGCTACTTACTTTCCAGCTCCCTTTCAGAATAAACATGGACTACACGTACAAAGTTTCATATTCAGAAATACAATTTACAAGAAGTGTCATCTGTCAGTTTGCCTTCAGTAGCCCACATCCCACATACTCTAGTTAAATTATGTTCAGTCACGTTAGACAAAGGAACATATCTAACTCAAATACTTACACTTAACGGCTAATTGAGAACTGATCCACTAAATGAGCACTTCTAATTACACAGTTGCTAGGTGTAGGGTGGGAGAGTTTCTTATCTCAGGAGCTCTAATTTCCTGTATGCCACACATTGTCCTTCATGAATTGAACTGATGAATATACATAATTATAAAATTCTTTTGGCAAATTAAAATAGTTCAGGCTGAATATCCAGTAATCAGACAATAATACCGTCTGGCAATCCGGCATTAGAAGAGCATTTATAGTAGGTAAAGAAGTAAAAGATTATATTAACGTGAGTTTGCAACTGGGGGGGCGAGTAGTTAAAAAAACATCAGCAGCACTATTCTCCCATCCTAAGGGATGGGGAATGGCATCTAAAAGTTTAACAGCATTGGTAGTACCATTTCATTCTGTTGCACTACTAGGCTGGAATAAATAAGCCAAAAAGAAACCTTTTCATATTTTATTTCAGATGACAGCTGCAACATCCAGAAAGGACAATAAAGGTAAACCAACGACCACCATAAAGGAGACCAGCTAGGACCTGACGGTCAGAGGCAGCACAGGCTGCTTGCTCTGCAGAGGTCACAGATCTGGGAGCCCAGCAGGGCAGCAGCTGTACTGGACCAAAAAAGGGAGAGCAGGTCTGTCACCAAGACTGGGAATATGAAACTCCTTAACACCAATGTAGCGTTAAGAAGCAGGCATTCTTTATCGCAGTGCTGGATGCGTAGGGGATCGCTCCACCTAACACACATAGCTTCCTTCTCTTAGGTAGCACTTTCATGCAGACCATGTATACGTATTTAACAAATTTCCTGGGAAATGCATACATATCAATGAGATTACCCAAGACTGTTTATAATATTTGCCTTCCCCCTTGTGCATGTCCAGTTGTCCAAAGCGGGGGTCTTCAGTGGTCTGGCAGGTCTGCAAATTTGCCCGCTCCTTTATTCAGTTGGCTAGAGTTCTCCTTTGTAGCCCCTATATATGGTCTTAAATCAGGTTGTCTCAGTCTCTTACTCTTTCTTGGCCTGGAATCAATGGTCTTGGGCTGGTTTTCCTTCATCCTTCAGGCTTACCCTTTTGTTAGAACCTGAATTTATTGCTTACAAGTATACAAAGATTAGTTTCAAACAATGAAGGTACCTTAACACATACTGTTCCAACCTAGGATGCATGACTGCTTCTAAATTCTTAAGATTAAACTTATCCTGTATTCAATCCTCCTGTAACAGGTCCAGCAATGGCAGCCAGGGCTGGCCAGCAGCCCACGGATTACCAGGAAAGACCCTGGTGATGAGGTGGGCCTGAGACAGCAGACCAAGGCAGCAGGTCTAGCTCAGACAGGTACTTGGCCCCACTGGAGCTGGTGAAGGGAGAGAAGGTCCCCCTCACTCTTGCCCACCTGGGTCTGACCCACAGCCACACATCACAGCACCAGGGCTGCCCTCCAGCACTGGCAGCTGCAACTTGACCTCCCGTTACATTTAGTACTGGCAGAAAGGGAACAAGGACAGCTTAGTTCATTTTTTCCATCTCACAAGGGGCAAAGTCAAGAAATGTTAAAATCCCGATGTGCATTGCACATAGCAGTTTTGGCAAAATAATCCTGGGCCAATAGAAGAAATGAAGCCAGAAGGACCAGGAGAGGCAGCAGGGTCTGCTTTAGTTTCTGCTACTCTTCTTTTTTCTGGAAGTTAACACAAACACATCTCCCCCACATTTAAGAGATTGAATTCGAAATACAGAGGTTTTATTTTGCATCAGTATGTTATCAGGTGTTTTTAAATTACTTGCTATCCTCAGTTTTTCTCAGGTATTTTGAAAAAGTCACATCACTTTGATTGGCAGAGTGCAGAGATCACGCATATAAAAAAAATGGAAACCAGAATACTCTAAACTGAATTTAAACAATATCAATAACCTAGTTCTTTTTCCATTTTAAAGGGTAGAAAACTTTTTCCAGTGCAGGTGCCTGACGTTCATCCAAAATTCTGCTCTTTACTCAAAAGGAGACAAGTCATTGTATCTCCTTTCCTCTGGCATTATCTGACTTCTAGAACTAATCCTCTTATTTGGCACAGAATCTCATTTTGAATCAAAACCCACCTTATCTAGACCCCCAAGATTTTGTTTTGCATATATTTTTCAGGGGAAGCTACTTTATTTCATTGAGATAATACATCACTGAATTATAAGCTCTATGCAGCTGTCACTCTTTGCCAAACGTTCAGAAACATAAATGAACTCTGACAAGTCATTTATCTGGTAATTCAGTGTCAAAGTGTAATAATATCACTGGGCTTTGCACATTATCGGTGTTAAAGCAGAACTGGAGTTAAAATGCAAATTGAAAGCACCTTTTGTATAACAGAATAAAAATTACTGTAGCTGGTACCCATCCTGTAAAACCTTTAGGTTCTCAATTAGGTAAGAATAAAAAGATGTTGATAAAAACCAAATATTATATTCATTAAACCAGGAATTAAACACTTAGCGAATTTAGTGACACCGATAGTTACTACACTGCTTTAGGTTTCTAGAAAGAAATACCTGAAGTTTGCCATGCTGACTGAAATCCCCGGTAAGCATACATTCCCAAGAGCAGAGTGCAACAGGAAGAAGTACAGCATACAGGAGAATGGCAATCCCAAGCACATGTACTAAATTGTCTGATTTTACTAAGTTAAGGCCACACAACAAGAAGTGCCCCAAACCTTTCCTTGCTCAGACCTTGACACGGTCACAAAACACATTGGCAGCTGTGGGAACACAGTGGCTTTTCTTCTGAACGTCCATTCAGGCAAAGAATTGGCTTCTAAATTTAACTCTTGCTGTTATAAATGAACCCCAAAACATGGTGTTTGGGTTCCCCTCCCCCCCCCCCCCCCCCGGATGTGAAGCGATTTGCAAGGATTTTCCTTCCCTTCTTCCCCCCAAGTGGGTTATAAATGTGAAGAAAACAGCCAGCTCTTCCTCATGTTCCTCTCCTGACTGGTGTGATAATAGTTGATCCCCCTGAAGAAGACCAAGTGGAAGTTTGTTTTGATCACTGTGGCATAATTGAATACAATGTGGTAGTGCAATTGCAACAGGTCATCTAATTTTTTTTTTCCAGGCTGAGTAAATTTCTCCAGTGCAAAGTATCTCTGCTCTTTTGTCCAGCCTCACTCTTGAACAACTCAACCTCCCAGTTTTACAAAACAAGGTCAGAGTTTTCTAAACTGTTGTTTATTTTCTTGTACTATTAAGACAGAATAGAAACAAGCATCAACTAAAACTTAGATAACTGGAAAAGTGACAGTACTGGTTTTGCTGGGGCTAAACCAGACAGGTTAAACCTTTAAATAAAAGAAAAGACAGTAATATGATAGGGGTGGGGTGGGGTGGTGGTGGGTGGTTGTGAAGGATTTTTGTTAAGTACAAAGTTGAATGACAGGTCATGCAACTAAGCAAGAATCTTACTCAGGGAATGCACGAGATAGAAGGGATTAAAGAAAAAGCAAACAAACAAAAAACCACCCACAAAACCCAAGCAACAAGCTGTAAACTATCAGATTTATGTACTACAGATAAGTCATCTAGTCCACAGACAAAGCGAAGTCTCTCCTTGACCTGTCCCAAGTCTTCTATTATGTATTAGACTTAGACATTAAAAAGTCAAGATTTATACCTTCTCCCCCCAAAATCCAGCACAGCTGTTTTGCTTTGTAATCACATAAAAAATTTCCGTATGTTAAATCTGGCAATCACTGCTGAGGTCAACAGCTGAGAGACTGATTGTCTTGAGAAGGAAGGTGGAAAGAACCTCACAAAAAGAGAGCATGAAAACAAATTAAAATGATTTATTTTAGAAGGGAGAGTTATCAGAAGGGGATAGTACATGAAATGACATGTAGAGGATGTAAATCAAAGTTTTCTTGTCTTTCTATCCTGACACCAAAAACGTCTGGCCTGCCTCCTGATGACACCCCAAAACTGATACAGCAAGAAGCTCAAGTTAAAAGTGAAAGGCAGCGTCAGAGACACAAGGGCAGGCTGGTCCAGTGATGGTAACTGAGGTCAGCCAACAGCCAAGGAACAAGGCAGGTCCAAAGTCAGTTGGGGAGTCAGATGTGCAGATCAGCGTCTGGACCAACAGCATGCCTCCCAGGCACAGGCATGGCAGCTCAAGGAGACACCAAAAGTGAGGACCCAACCTCTAAATCATCTCCTCAGCAGGGGAGGCATCCACTGAGACCTCTCAAGGTCCTGCAGCTGTGCCATAGCAAAGCTGGCCCTGTATCCCCCAGCAGCCAGACCTCCAAAGGGTGGTGGGGGGTGCTGCCAGGCCCTGACAAGGCAGTATTTCTGAAGGACACTTTCATGTAGCAGCCTTATGTGGGAACATTTAAGTGGATGGGTTTGCCAGCACTCCCTACGCATCACTCCTCTGGGTGAATCTTGGCCACTTGCCTAAGCCAAGGGACAGCTGTAAACGCGCCAGATACCATAACACGGAGAGGTCAAGGAAGACTTCTTTTAAGACAGACTTGCAGCACCAGTCCCCTGCATGCATTCCCCTGGCTCTTGGGAGTCCGCCTGCCTGGGGCCCCACATTGGCAGGAACACTCTTGAAAAAAAGCTGTTGTGAAGAAGCCTTCTCGAGGGCTACCCTTCTCTTAGGAGCTGCTTTTAAATGGAGGCTCTCACCTGAGACTCCAGTGTGGGACAGGAGAATAGAGAATGGTGTAGGAGAGGAGGATGGAGAATGTCTGACCTGGCAGGAGATGAGAGAACAGCTGGATATTGTGACGGAAAGTAAGAAAGATAAACACGGTTATCTAGTAGCATATAGGTGTCTGCATGGTGTAGTGATATATAGCTATATGTAACTGCATGAATGGTTTCTGCCCTGAGCCTGGTGGTACATACGGCTGGAATTTGTACCCGGGCTCAGAGAGATAAATATGAGCTTCTCTGTGCAATGGAGTGGCTCTGGTTGCACCACAACCCGAGTCTGTGCCTTCTTACGCCGCACTCACCTGGGACCCCCAGTGCCATGCTGCAGCAGCATCGCAGCCATGGCCCTGCCTGGCCAGGGACCCCGCTCCAGACCGGCATCCTGGCCTCTCTTCACACCTGCCTTGTCACCACTGACTGGCTTGGCAGCTGCTGGGGTATATCTGACCCTGGTACTGACCCTGACCTCCCAGCCTGGCCTCAGACCTGCCCCCCCCCCCCCACAGACCTGCCCAGCAATGGAGACCCTCAGCTGAAGCTGGCTGCCGCCTCCAGGGCTGCCCCTTGGCCCCCGCTGGTGGGGCCCTGCCAGACGGCTGCGTTACCACACTCTGCTGGCTCCCAACTTCCTGACCTTAGTACCTGGTCCCTTACTGCACCCCAACACAGACATCTGCATGAAGGAAAAGAAGGACAGGCAGTTTTAGCAAGATCACTGGCCAGTTTCAATACCAGTTATGCATTTTGACCAGCCAGTAATAGTTATGTTTTTGAAGCATCAGTGATAACATTGCCCCGTTTCCCCAGCTTCCTAGCAGCCCTGCTTTCCCTCACTCCAGTTTGAGTTCACCCTTAGGCACAACCAGACCTGCACAGGGTAACCCAAGGGAACACCCACCAGTGCTCCTCGCCCAGGCCACGACACCTGCTCCCTTCCCTGCACAAGAACAGCTTGTTCAACACCTGCTAGGAGAGTATCTCATCACATCAAGGCAGCAATGTGTAAACTAATATTCCCAAGCTTTTCACTTCCATTGCTTCCAGCTGAGGAGTTTCCACATTACTAATTGTCTGACCTGTAATACCATGCCATTTAACTACATCCCATTTTTACTACTTTACCCTTACTATCAAGTTCTTCCTATATTTTACTTTCATCCCTTCCCACTTCAGAAACACCTTCTGTGTGTCATCACACACTCATTTTTGGTGCCAAAGTCTTAAATGGAAACGTTAAGCAGAGTTTCCCTCCAGTCCTACATACACTGGGGTTTCCCCCCCCCCAAAACACAGCCCATTGACAGCTTTCCTTTAGCCTTCTCTTTACCATCCCAAATCAATATCAAATCACAATTTCTTCAGTTCAGCTAATTACGATCTATGCAGTACTTAGCTCCAGACGGTTTTAAATCCCCAAGATTTCCCATGCCTCAAGAAAAAAAAAGCTTCTCAAAGCTACTTTTCAGGTTCATCTATAGAGATTTATGTTTAATAAACTCAGACAGCTTTTTATCCCTTTTCCAGCCTCCTCTTTTTTTTTTTTTTTTAAAAAAAAGGACTCAAGTCCTTCTTGCTACAGTTCACTAATGGCTATAATCACTCGAGGCAATTTCCAGATCTGTTTTAAAAAAAAATAATCATAGCCTCTGTATTTTCTGTTCTTCCCTCAAAAAAAAAAAAAAAAGCCTAACAGCAACAAAAAGTTCTAAGTACACTGAATGTACAATTACTTATTTCCTGACCCAGAACTGTCCACAACCAAAATAGGAAAACCTGTCCTCACGCAGGATTTCTACCCTGTTCCCCATACCACCTGCGCTCCAGCAAGCCGAGCCTGCAGAGAGGTTGTGCACACAGGAGACATTGATGACTATACGTTACATAGGGCACACTAAGGCTGCATCACACCTTATTTAAGTTAGCTCAGGAGAAGCAAGTCCTAAGTATAACACACAATGATGAAGCAACAACTGGTCCAAGCCATCACTTCGAAAGTGTCTGTTCCCTGCTGCTTTCTCCTGCCCTGGGCTATCACACAAAGACCTGCAACAATTTCAGCCTGAGGAAAACTTCACAAACAGCAAAGCAGAGCCTGAAATGCGGTATTGCTAAAGGTACATGCATAGGCTATGTTTAAAGTCACCTGGAATTGTGAACAGCCAGGGAAAATCTAGCTTAAAACTAGGCTGCTCCTGACTCATTCAAAAAAGGCAGTGCTTTTCAAGAACTGAAATTAAGTGCTGGAACTCACTTTTCTGAAAACCCATTGTGTCTTGATCCTGCCTTGTTTTAGGCCAAGTATCTTCTAAACTACCTGGTAGGATTTAGGTATTTACCAAACGTCTTTATCACACAACCATATTGCACCGGGGCGCATTTGCTAAATGTTCTCATTATTGTGTTGATGAAACCCACACCTACAAAAGTGAAAACAGCACCGCTATCTATAGAAAAATCCCAAGATACCACTAAAATAGTCTGCTAGAAATTAAGGGTTGGAAATGAACAAACCACACTGGGGAAATTCTCAGAAAGCAAAGGAAAACAAAGAAAGAATATTGAGTCCATGAGATGCAGAAAAACAATACTAGAGAAAAAAGGCACTGCTAGTAAGAACAGAATCAGGTACAGCCAAATGCCTCAGAACAGAACATGGAAAAAACCCATGACTTTTAGCTAGAAATAAGCAAGGGGGTCTTCAATAATTATATCAGAACAATTGTACCCCAAGTATATACAAAACAAGCAAATGTGTTTCTCTTTCAGAAGTTAAGGGAACATTAATCATTGAACCACAAGCCTACAGGCAGTAAAAAGAACACAACGCAGTAGCAAGCTGCCAAGTGAGGCTGCAGATTAGCTATCAGAAAATACATTTAAGACTTAACTTGACACCTGTCCATCAGGAAATATTAAATGAGTTCTGGAATGCAGATGGCTAAATGACCACAAAAAGACAACATATACAATCAGAGAATTTGAATATATATCATTAAAACATAATACTGTATCAGCTGAAGAGAGAATCTGGGAACCTAAGTACCTGTTCCCTTATTTAGGCACTTGATTAAAGAACACACAGGCAGAGTTAGCATTCAACTGGTAGTAAAGTGAAAATAAGTACACTAAGGGAAAGTCAGAACACTTAACAGAAAATACATTCTTTTTTTTTTTTTTAAACCACTTCATGCTCACCATTGCCAAAACATATTTGTTACACTCTGCAAAGCCATTCATAATTTATATGAATTGACAGATCCAAAACTTCTACACACCAACTTATAACATGAATGAATGATGCAGCACATCAGTTCTTTAAAAACTGACTTTCTGGATGTTTCTCGCCTATACGTGCCCACACATACTGTAGGTACCTGTCACAGCACAAGCAGGCTCATAAGCTTCAACAAGGTCTTCACCGTTGGTCAGACTCTACTGTCCATGCTGTTGCTCCTTCCTCCAGAGGCCAAACCACTACTCCTCCTCCATCCAACCCCCTCTTCCTACTATTTAACTACTAAAGCAGGAACGAGCTACAGCTGCACATCACCCATGTCAACCAACCCACTGCCGTGGCAGCAAGACCGCAGCTGCATGTTATCAATGTTGATCAACCCACTGCCTCCATTCCTCTACAGGTACCCAAATCACAAATATATTTTATTTCAGACCTTAGGGATATTTCCATTTATAGTAATGATATTATACAGCATGTTTACTCTCCTATTAGATCTTGGTTGTGTATTTTCAAAGCAAAAAAATTCAGAATCATGTTCATCAACCCAAATACTTTTAATTTAGTGAATAACATACAGTGGAGATAAAGATATTGTGCAAAGAACAAAGAACTAAAGTCCAAGATAATGCACATGACTTCAGAGCTGATATATAATTGACAGAATTTTTTCAAATGAAAATATGTTAACAGAATATAGGAAGTAATTGTTAGCAGTTTACCTAATGCAGCATAAATGGCAACTCCTTTTGACACGAAAAAGCAGACAAAATGCCACAAAAAGGAAATCAAGTATTTCTGCTTGATGGCAAACTAAATTGCTAGGGTTACAAAATTAATTGTATCCCTATACCTCCTAAAAAATGCACTCTTTCTTCAAAAGCTTTGGCCTCATACCTTACCTACCTCAAAATGCAACATCTCAACTACCCTACTGCTATACTGATTGGGACTGTGTGTATAAATAAGAAAAAATATGTACTTAGTTGTAGGGAAGTTCAGGCTCATCTGACGACTTCAGACACGAAACGGGGTTGCTCAAGTTCTCTCCATGACAAACACTCACCTATTCAATTTGTCTTCCCTAAATTCTTAACTTTCCTTATTCTCTTGTGTTCAAAGACCACTTTTTCTCAAAGTCAAATCAGTTTTGTAGCACGCCTAGAAAGATGAGGTGGGCTATTTATACTCTGTAGGTCCATTATACTGGGTATCATATAAAGTCCCTGCCACAAAGAACACAGAAATTGCTTTAAAGCTGAAGCACAGAACCAGTCAGGCAACACCTCTGTCACTGCTCATACTGCAGCGTTCAAACCCACGTTAAGGACTCCAACAAGTGTGCTCCACGTGCTGGGAACGCCTTCCAGGATGTATCATTAAAATACATATTTCAGACTCTCAGCACTGAGTTTTCTTTATTTCCTGGGCAGCTTGCGGTATAAAAATCAGCTGAAGAGACAGGTTTTATTTTTCAAACATATGGATTCCTTAAGGAATGAAAGCACAGAGTATGTTACTTAGAGAAAGTGTACCCGAAGGGCACTCCATCATTATTTATACCATCATTCTACTACCAAGTAGAAAGACTGGAAATCACCCCAATTAAGAAAAGTTATTGCAGCTTTGTTTCCAATAGATGAAATAGCACTATGTATTTTGTCCGTGTAGCATTATCTTCTGAGCATAGTGTAAAACTGTCCCTTTGAGTTTACATTAAAACAGATGGTGCAGAAGAGGAAGCTTCTATTATACCTTCCCATAAAATATTTCATGGGAGAGCGAGCCTCAAGTGTTTTAAAACCACTTTAAACCACTGCCTAAATTAAAAAAAAAAATTAAAAAAAAATAAAAGCAGCAAATACCTACACCAACACCATCACCCCTCTCCCTCAGATCAATTTGAATACAGAACTAACTTCCATAGAAACAAAAAGGTCAGAGATCTACTGGAAAGAGAGACAGGAAAGAGCCTAAATTTACAACAGGTAGACAATAAACTTTGTGATCCATAGCTTTTCCCAGACAGGCTGTTGAGCACTGTATTGAAATACTTACATGTGAACGCCGCTCTTCATGAAGTCTCTCACTGACACTAAAAAGGAGCAGAAGTAATTTTCCAGGATCTTTATTGCTTATAAGGCTGAAAGTATTTAATACAGATATTTAATTCTATAAGGAAACAACAGGTTTAGGAGTAGGAGCAAAACCTTTGCATTTCCAAAAATGTTTATTTTCAGTTATCTTTACATCAAATACAGCCATAACACCTCTTGCTAAAACAGCTATTCCCATCCAGCAATCTCCCCCTTCAGCAACACCACAATCCACCAAGCCACATGCAAAGTGTTCACACCAGCCTGTCCCATTACAAGCACCTCACCTGTGTAAGAGGTAGCTGGACTTCATGCGACTGGTTTGAAAGGCTGCAGAGCTCTCCAAAAAGGGACACGGGGGAAAAGGTCAAGCACTAAATGGATTCTCATGGCACAGCTGCAGCTCCTGCATCTTGGAGCTGTCAAGTCAGCCACTGGGCCCCTTTGGGCCCGTTCAGTATACAGATGGCTTTAGGCTTAAAGTTGCGACTACATTCCCTCTAAATTCACACTTCAGATGTTGACATAATCTGCAAGATTATGTCAAGTCAGTCCCCTTTTCTCTACCTTTTTGAATCATCCATTTCCTTCCAACAAGGACAACCAAGAAAATGGTGTCCACATCAAACAAAATTTCATAGATTATGTAGCTCTTCTAAGCATGTATCTCCTCCCAAGGGGTCAGGGATATGTAATGTGTCTTTACTAACAACAATGCTATTGTAATATTCCAGTACACACATAACAAATAGTGTTGGTGATCTTCCCATAGTAGGCAAGCAAGGCAGGTAAGCCAAGGAAAGCATCCTCAGCGGCACAGCTTTGTGCAGATGGTTATTTATAACACAAAACAAAGGAACTTTAATTCATTCCCTCCCAGATTTTCACCTCTAGCTCTAAGTCTGCCTATTTTAAAAGCCCATGCTCACTTCCCAAAATCGCTTTTTCCACCTTCATGTATGCCACAGTAGTATCTTCAAACTGATGATAAATTTGCTCTTGAAATAAATGATTTCAAGACTCCTGTTGGATCTCATATCTTACAAGATGCTGCCATTTTTCCAGCTTATTATTATCTCAATATATTGCATTCCCTCCTCCCAAGACACAGCATTTTTCAGAACTTCCCTAAAAGGTATTTTCCTCATAGTTTGAAAATACTGCACTCTGGAGGAATAAAAATTAACCTCCAAGCACTAGTTTTTCCACCGTTTTTCCAAACTTGAGCCAGCAACTGTAGCATAGATTGGGAGTTCAGTCAGAGATTCAAGCTGATACAGGTGACATGCCTGACTTGCTCCTGAGACAGAGAGCCAGTAGGGGGAAAATGAAAAGGTGTATTTATTTTTGACATGGTATTTTAAAAGACTCTATATTGTTGAAAAATAAACTAGAACTGTATGGTTGTAGTGAGTCCAGTTCAGAAAACAAGTTCTGTTGCAATGCTGTTTGTTGAATCAGGTTGTGCAGGTGGATGTCATTAAATATTAGTCTGATCACAACAGAATTATTTTCAAACTGAACACGTATTTTTCCTGCTAAAATGTTAAATGAGCCGTTTGATGGTAAATTTGTATTTTCCCTTTAAATACAAGGCAGATAACTGTGTTACATATATTTTAAATTACAGGAGCTTACAGTCCTGAGGAACAAACCAAATGAGTTCAAATAATTCAAGGCAGCCCCTGAAGAATGGGATATGCTTCAAGGCAAAGAAATCTGCATGGTGAAAGCTCTGTTTGGGGTTGGGCATTTTATACAGCACAAGAAGTCTGGCTTGAGGTCCAGTCCACAGGTCACAGGCTGTGACAGTAAGGCGTTGGCAAACTGAGATCATAAACGATGAAATGCATGAGGCAACTGCAGACAGTCCAAGATCTCCATGTCCAGGTGGGCAGGATGAAAAACCTTAAATTACCCAGTACTGAGAACTTTCCAAGTTATCTCCCCAAAAGCCCAGAAAATTACAGAAAATACTTGCCAAGGGAGGGAGAACATCTAAAAGATATCCCAGACTGGGGCCACTGCACATAAGACTCTGGAGACATAATCACACCTAAAAGGTAGAGGGAGACAAATCTCCATACATTATTCCAGAAAGTTTTATTCAATCGGTTTGTATAATTAATGGAACTTTAAAATTAGGGAAAGGAGAAGAAAACGTTCCGACCCTGTAGATGCAGGGGTAAGCACACAATCTGTCTTGAGGTATGTCTATATTTTGTTTTAAAAGCACGCTTAAAGCTTTACCAGAGATGCTGGCTATCTCTTTAGCCAGCTAACAAGTGTTTCCACAACTGTGCAGAGCATGAAAGAGTGAGACTCAGTATGGTCCACAAGACTCTGAAGAAACTATCTGGAGTAAGCTCCATGCTACTCATGGCTACGCTGATATTGGTCTGCGAGTAACTAGTTTGAATGAAATACCAAGAAACCTTACTCAAAATTTGCAACTTCAGCGTTGGTTCGCAATGCAAACACCCCTCAAAGCTTTAGTTGCAATCCCACAGGTACATTTTGTAAATTCTCACTCTTTATTGATGAAAAGGACACTGCCACAAATAAGTGCTGAGTTTAAACTACCACTTTTCAAAAGCTGCCAGAGAAGTGTGGGACAAAGTATTAAGGTATCAAGACTGAATTAAAACAAGCGTTTAGTGATTTAATTTCTCCAAGGGGTCTAGAATATATACAGATCTTGCCTCCTGAATCCCACCGGATCTTGGTTGTAACTTCTTCCTTCTCTCTGCCATTACTAGCTGTTTACTCTAGAAAAATATTTCTACACAGGCTTGTGAGTTTTCATTAACAAAAACAAAGTAACAAAGATGCCATACTCATTTTTTGTGTGAAAACACCCCCAATCTCTGTAAGCAGACTTATCTGAAAAGATACAGTGAATTACTACGTTTCCTGATCATATACATGCAATAACCTGCAATACAGCTTCCCAAGACAGCTCAATAAAGGTTCAAATGACTACATTTTCAAAATTAACTCATACATTTCAGAACAACAAAACCCCAAACTTTTTCACTTTAAATATTAACCGTAACCAAGGTAATATATTAACACAATACATCACAAAACACAGTACTGCAAGTACCGCACTGTACAACACATGCCTAGACAAATACTTGCAAGAAGTGTGGAACAAACTGTAGCTCAAACTTGACAACTGAACTCTGTTTGGATGAAAGATGAGCCTTAGGTGACACAGGTAATATTTAGCAACATAAAATGTAACAGACTTCATTATTAAAAAAAAAAGAATTGCTAATGATAAGCACCTAAAGGGATGGAGGAACAAGGATTGTAAGACTGTACTGCCACAGTCCAAGTCCATCACACTGAAATTTGTGTTCTCCATTTCACTTCTGAGAAATGGAAGAAAGCCATTAACCTCCTGTTTGAAACTAGACTGCTGAAAAAATGCCCCCCCACCCCCCCCCACCCCCTGCACTCAGCACTGATACGTGCTAGAGGCCCAAACAGAAAGCAGACTCAGAAGGCAGCTGGCGAAGGGCTTCTCTCGGGTTTGTTTGGTGGAACTGCCTATGTATCTGCATCAAAGAGAAGCAAAGAGATTAAAAGCAAAACCCAAGGAGGCAGCCAGAACAAGGACTGAGAAAAGTCTTTCGCCCTCTCTCCCTCCTTCCATGACTTCCCTGAGGGAGAGCTTTGAATAAAAACACTGATGAGAAAGGTTTGAAGCTCCTGTTTGATGGTGGTAGTGCTCAGGGATACTGTGTGAATTCCCTGCACATCCTCCGCTGGTAAGGCTTTACACTTTGTACATTCATTACAGAAAATGCCATGACTGCAACATTATCTTCTAGTAAACAATTATTTCTGGCTGGTATTTCAAAATGCATGCATGTATAATGCTGCAAAAGTTCTTCACTATTGGTCAAAACAGAAAAGCCACCTCCATAAAGCCAGGCATTTAAAAACTGTGGTCTGCAAAACGGCACGCCAGAGAATATTTTCTTCTTTCAACATATTTAATTCCCATTAATAGTAATAGGAACTAAGCACGCATCAAAGGATAATATGCCTTCAAGATTTAATATATATTTGCCATTATGGGTAAAGATACCCATAAGTACCATATGAAATAACTGTCAGTTCCTAGATTTGTTCCAGAATATAAATCTTTTCTATTGGTATGGATAAGGCACAGCTAAATGTGGCTGCTTGAATAGAAAAAATATGCCAATCAGAGACACTATGACAGTTTCTCATAAAATGCAGGGGACACCCTTTGTTGGGATTTTACCTTCTATCTCAGGCTCAATATTTTTCTAAAACAGGGAAGAGACAGCTCTATTATAGATATCACATGAAACTATTATCTTGGTTTCTTTTCATTGACTTAGAATTTAATTAATAGTCTTTGTTTTTATCTTCACAGTACTTCTAAAGCAATAATTCAATATAGGAAAACCAAACAATTTTATCTTCTAAACATTTTTGTTATGCAAAAAAGCGTATGAGGATGTCCCCTTTTGCACAAGAAAAGGATTAAGGAATATTAATATGTTTCCAATGTTATTTTCAAAACATCACAGGGATTCTGAAACCCTCAGTGACCCAACAGCAGTTTATTTCCCATATCCTTAATCCTTCGCTTTGGAAAATGGCATCTAGGTATAAGCAAAGGAAACTAGGGCAAAGCTTTGCCCCTCGCAGGTCACATATATACGTTGTGCTCTCACTGTTCCTGTGTTCATCTCCAGGGCTGGGCACATCCCACAGCTTTGCTCTCTGAGACACTTTGTGATTTTTTCCTCAGTAATTCAAGTTAGGTGAGGGAAAACTTGCCTTCCAAGGGAACTCACAGCCCCCCAGTGATGTACCTGCCAGCCCGAGGACGCACAGGAGGGGAGTCAGTCAGCCCTCAGACAGCGCTCACATGCAGGTAACTTTGCCTTCCAATTTCACCTTCTTAGTCTGGGTCATTTTATGATATTTAGGAAACAGAAAAATAGCCTTAGATCCGGGTTACCTGCGCAGTAAGTGTAAACTACACTGCTGTCCCATTCTGCTTGTTTGTATTTTTCCTCAGCACATTAAGTCCCAACTTTTCCTCACACGGAGCCAATGCTTTGCTTCTAATTGGATTGTTACCTTGTATGCACTCTGCTAGTTAGTTCTACTATGTTATTTCTGATGTGGATCTATATCTTCATTCCTTAAAAACATTTGGCTTTCATTTTCTTCAGCTCCTGTAACTTCTTCCCCAATCCTACCTATGACTCTGTGACCCCCCCCAGATCCTCTGAAGACATTTTTCATTTACTCAAGTGCTAAGATCTAAATTTCACATGATTTCACCGAGAACAACTTATTGTTTCTTGGTGCGTAGCCTCTTCAGTAGTAATCAACTGTTAGATGTAGTAATTTTAATCATCTAAAGACTTGAGTCTAAGTGGTCTTAAATTACACCATATGAACTGAGGAGATGGGCTCGAAATCACTGTAAGCAAGTTGGTCCCTAAATGCAGAAACAATGGGGTTTTGTTTTGAAGGAAGTATTCCTATCTAGAGAAGTCTTTAAAAATATATGATATATGATAGTGGAGGTACAGAGATGGTGAACTGGGAACTAGTGTATGCCTTTTACCCCAATACAACAGCCAGGGAACATCTTATGAATCTCAAGAAGTTAAACCACAGTTTCAGTTTCTCCTTTACCTCAACCTAATTTAATACCAAAGTCTAACAATCACTTGCTGATTATATTAAAATTAGTCTATTGCCTTGCAATTAAAACTTCCAGTAAAACATGTGAAAGACAAAAAAATCTTAAAAAACTTGTGTAATATCAAAAAGTTACAAACTTGAGCATTTTAATCCATGCCACCAAAAAACCTCCAGAAAAATGGAAGCTGAAGTTATTAACGTGATGGCTTTTACCTGTGTCATATTATCTCAGGGAACATGTTTACACTAAGCTTCAGGCTGATACAATCTGAAATTGCTGTGAAACATAACTAGGCTGTATAACAAAAAGAGTAATTAACCTCCCTTTTGAGCAACTTAGGAATAACATTTTGACCAAGAGGAACATTCTGCATCAAGGAGATCATGCAATAGTTCTTGAAATTTTTTATAACCTGGTTCTGTCTGTTTGGAAGTATCTGGCTACCTGCTACAATCCTACAGATTCAACATGAGAATGAAACAGAGTGGATCTGGGCACTGAACACAGCAGGAACACCAGTAAGTGTTTTAAAGCTGATAAATTTTGCAAAAAATCCCATTGACACAGATTTGCATCATTTTTGTTGATCTCTGATTCACAGAAACCTCAGTATTTTCTGCTGTTAGACAAGTACCGTTTGTGAGAATATTCAGCAGATCACAAACAGTAACACGTACAGGGTCTGCATTACTTACTCATAACACCTGGTTAAACAGCACCAGTCAGTCAGTGACTGAGTAGATACACATCTTGAGATTTAACCGAATGCTCAGAAGAACCCAACCACATGCTTTGAACGAAAAAAAAAAAAACCAAAAAAAACCAAACAACCCAAACTCTAAAAAACTAGTATGTGGTTTATTCTCAAATCAATGCATGGATCTTTATAATGAATAAATTAAAAAAAAAAAAAAAAAAAAAAAGACAATGAGCAAGACAACTAACAAGAGACTGTGACCAGGTCTCAAAACATTCTCTAAACACATCAAATGACAAGACCACAATGAATTTGCCAAGTGGGGAGCAACTTCCTAACTGTACGGTGAATCAATACAAACTCGAAGCATTATACAATAAAATTAGGAGTTTGTAATGAAGTCTGATTTTTTTCCAATCTGAAATAAAATCTCTAACATGCATGGTAAGGATCACTTTTGGGGGACAGGACTTACCTGTTAATGAGGGCAACTAACCTACATGAGAGCTGCTATGCTGTGTTATAAGGGTTTTCCCCATTTCAGCTGAACACTAATATGGTCTTATTTTGCTATGCCATTTAATTAATTGCAGCAGTTACCTGGAAAACCCCTCCAAATCATAGCTGGTCATCAGTAAATGAGGCTGAAGGGAAGGAAAAGCCAATGGATTAGGCATATCATAGCAACTGTTTGAACAACTTTCAGCACTCAGCCTGTTTACTGAGCTGGACCACATGGAAAGGTGAGCAGATGAACTACCCAAACTACTTCTGCTGTTTTGTCATCAGTCTTCTACTTCACTGGCATTTTCAGACAGAAACATGGAGTCCTTCTGCTCTCATACTCCACCTTCTCTTACATTGTCCATGAAATAAGTTTGTTTTCCACTTCATCCAAAAAGATTGCTATCTTGGTCACCGTAAAACACATACTAATAGAAATAATAAGCCTCAGAACAGCCTCCAGTCACTTGCAGGCTTAAAGTCTGCTCCACAAAATGTCCATTTTACCTGCAGCACAGTGGCAGAGTTCAGTGGTCTGAGACTGACATGGTGCATAGCGTGCCAGTAACCAAAGTAAAGAGCTGATATAGAAGAAAGCTTGTTCCAGAGAACTCCTAAGAGTCTGAAAAGCCAAAGTGCAGCCTAAGGTTATCACAGAGGAACAGTGTGTTGCAAGGACTAGCGGCTATAAATAACGCACAAAGAAAACTGCTTTACATTTGTTTGGTTTTGAGCACACATACAAGAGGTGGATTAGAGCTTTTTCTTGTGCAACACATCAGCTTAATTCAACAGCCTCTCACCAAAGAATGATCTCATGGGAATACATGTTCCTCTTCTTCCATGACCTCAGTTTCCTGTGTTCAAAATAAAACTGTTTAACAAAAGATCAGCTTCTGACATCACGCCTTTAACCCTTGGTAGGGCTCTAGCTGCTCCCTGCAGCATTGTCGTCTCTCTCAAAATCAATTCAAACCTGTTTACTCCTTCCTCCTCCCTACCTGTAGGGTTTTGCTCCACAAGAACCACCTCTGGAGCTGAACACACAACAGATTCTATTCCTTTTACCTTTCAATGCCCTTTCCTTCTGATTTTCAGAAGCTCTCTCCCCATGCTGTCCTTCATAAAGGCCAGGTTAACTTAAACCACCACCTGAATTTTAGCTTCACAGCATCTGCCATGAGACATGAAGCATGAAAGTTTCAAGAGGAAAAGGAACACGGCTCCCACAGGAAAGTGAGCCATTTAAAAGCAGCCCATTTAAAATGCAGCCCTGGCTGGCAGGCAAAGAAATGGGGACCAAAGCAGTGCCATTTTTCAGAGGGAAGGAGAGCAGCAGCCTGCCTACTGACCGTGCTGGATCTACACCAGCCACCAGTTCTGCAAAGCGTCTGACTCACCAGGAAGCTGGGACACCAAAGCCCTGTGGTTTGCTCTCAGAACTCCATCCTTACACAAACGAGCTATGTACTCCTGTCTACTCACTGTTTGAAACAGGTAATACACCGACAACTGTCTTCCTCCCTGCACAGTATTAGTTTAACACTAAAACAGTCTCTGGCCTGTGAGATCACAAACTATATTTTGCCAGATCCCTGGTAACCAGTACCTCTCATAGTAACATTACCAACTTTAATACATATGTGGTGCTCTTATTGTGCTGGTAATAAGAGCATATCCATGACAAAAGATTACAGAGAGAAAAGGAATATAAAAAAAGAAAAATCTAATGGCAGTGATACAGATTCCTGGCAGCAGAAACCAGCAACTTCACAAGAAGAGACAGCAACTTACTATTTCACTTATTTTTCTCTGCAATAACTAGGAGTCTGAAAGACTGAAGAAAATAGGTTCCCCTCCTCCCCTTTTTTTTTTTTTTAAATATAGTCTCATAGTCATTACCACAAGACTTTGAACTGGTAGACTGTGTTTGAAATAATTCTTTATCTGTATTTTAGATAATTTCCCTGTAACTGTAATTACAATTATTTACTGTATTTTGAAATATCATCAATGAAATGCAATGAATAAGAAAAAATAATGAATTCATTAAGTGCTCTCATCCTGTTCATTCCACCTGTTCAGAGACTGAGCCAGTTATTCTCTTCAAAGTTAAGATGGCACAAAAAGATATAAATGTGAATCTTTCAACTCTTGGTGTGGGATAGTCTTTAAGAATTTCATGACAAAGCCAAATGATAAGGTTTTCTTATTTCAAGAACAATTTTCCTCCACATGCTATGAGACACATCAGAATAATTTTGGAAAAGCAATATTTTTAATTGCAAAGAAATCAGTTCTTTACCATACCTGTACAGTAATGGCAATTTTTTTTTAACTACACCACTGCCAAAAAGGAAAAAAAAAAAACAACCCCAAAACAAAACAAAACCACAAAAAAAACCAAAAAACCAAAACCAAACCAAAAAACCTAGCACAAAACAGCAAAATCTACTCAAGTGTAACTCAGATGTTTTCTGTGGTGCAGCAAATGACAAGTGTAGATGCTAGACTATGAAGAAAATTATCACTGTAGTATTACCATAAGACTGAATTAAAATTTGGATTACATTAGAATATACAGTCCTCATACTGTTGGATATAGTAGCTGTAATCAAAATTTGTGCATAAGGCAAATTGTTAGTGTTGTCAGAAACTTATGTTAGTAACACTATCAGGCTAAGTTCAAAACCATTTTAAAAAAAATACCTAAAATTTGTCCACATTTTTAAGATAACAGCTATTATGTTTGCAAACATTAAGCTAGAATATGTTGCTCCTCACAAACAGCCTTATGACTGCATGTCTTCTTTTAAACCAAAAACCCCAACATTTCCACAGGCATATATGTTATTTGGATACCCTGTTACCCCAGCTGTCAGGAAGAGGAGTGGGAATCCTGACCGAGTCATCAAAGGCATGTGTGGATATTAGACACTTCTGATCAGAAATCTGCTGGGTGCCAGTGTTCGCAGTAGCCAAGGGGGCTGCGTGATCTGGCCATATGCTCTCTCTTAACACAACAGACTGATACCAAAGCAATGCAGTTCAAATGTTTTCAGTGCTGCAATCTGCAAACAATTTGAAATCTCTTTACTTAGTCATGCACTAAAAGTGCAGGGTTTAGCTTGAAGCATAAGCTTCCCATTCAGAGGTGAAGTGCCTCTGCAGACCTGAACAATTTCCACACTTTGAGGAAATCTGGATTTGAATTTTTAAGTAACATGTCAGGATTGAGGGTACAAAAAACTACCAGTAACACGGCTGCCTAACAAATGAGTAAAACTGTTGATTGCCCTTTATTTAGGGAAGATATTACATAAATATTATGTCCGTAACGATGACAAGAAAGGATAGAACATGTTGTTCTGAAGACTAAAGATGCCGGTAACTGGGTTTTTTAAAATAAACAGTACAGTATGACATCTTGAAAGTCCAATTTTTAGTGTAAAGGTTGTATTCAAATGCTAAGCATTAAAAAAAAAATATCCAAGCCCATTCATGAGTATGAAACCCTGTAGCAAAAATGTATGTAAGACTCAACTGCAGTAAAATAAAAAAAAAATGTGTAGTTGGAAAAGAAAAAAGTTCTGAACAACAATGACTTCAAACTTAATAACCTGACCTAACTTTGCCAGAAAATTAGGAAAAGATTTCTCAGGCTAAAGAAGACTTCCTAAATTCAAGCTATAGCGTCCTTAGGTTCAGAGCATTATCACAAGTTTCATCACAACAAATATATCTCAGTTTGTCCTTTACCTTAAACAGGCTTGATCTCAAACTTGGTTATGTTTGTGAAACAAGGCTCTCCTTCCAAACAGCAGGCAGGCAGTGAAGTAAGCACGACTGTTTTGAAAATTGGAAAATCCATTTGCCAGCAATGACTCATTTATGCATTTTGCCCCTATGCAAGATCTTACAAAATAATTACAGAAATGGTGAATATGCAAACCTGAAATAAGTTGAGCTCATTGTAGCAATACAACTATACAAAGACCTCTTAAATAGCTGAAAAATCCCCAATAGGAAAAATATTGCTGCCAGAAATAAGAGTGGTGGTAGAAAGAACAGATAATCCAATCAAAGTCAGTTACAAAGACTTTATGTGCCCTTATGTCCCATTTCGGTTATTTACTGCTCAGCATGGAAGCAACCGCTCATCTTAATCTATTGTAGCTTGTCTGGGCTCACGCATGCCCTAGCACAAACATTAAATTTCTACTCCAGCCACAAAGCCCAAAACTCCTGTTAGAAATCTCTCATGCCCAGGTAGCTCAGTGTTGCTCCCAGAACCATGTAGAGCAGGGGTCCTCAAACTACAGCCCAGATACGGCCCCCCAGGGTCCTCAATCCAGCCCCTGGTATTTACAGACACACACACACACACACACCCAGGAGTTGGGGGGGAAACCAAGCAGCTGCAGATGACTCCCTGCCACTTCATCTGTGCCGGCCCCCAGTTAAAAAGTTTGAGGACCCCTGATGTAGAGGAATGAAGACATGTTAATTAACAATATACCGCTGTGGGCTGGCTTCAGGGGCGGCGGGCTGGCTGATGTGGGTAAGGTGCAGCTGTGGCTGGTTCCTGCGAAGTAGTTAAATAGCTCTAAGGACTGCATGAAGAAGAGGGCCAGATGGAGAGAGGCTGTGCCCTGGATGAAGAGAGATAAGGAGAAGGTAGCAGAGGTGAGAAGCTGAGGGATTAGCCTGAAAAGTGTGAAGAAATTGTGTGAACAGTAGATAGACCTTAGAAACCTTGTGGGGGATTGGTGGCTGTGCTAGGGCAAGGGGTGTTAACTACTTACTGAAGTTAACTTGGTATGTGATGGTAAAAGCCCTTGTTGCAGTTGGCTAGTTTTGGGAGTGCTGCAACAGAACCATGCTGGCATGAGACTCAAACGTGAAGTCTGGCACAGATTCATAAAAGAAATGGTTTTACTCTTCCCTGCATGCAACAAAGTATTTCTTTGTTGGCAAACAGCTGAAATGCCTGTCTGGCTTGGGAAGACCTTCCCAGCAAAAGCTACAGTCTCTTCAGCAGAAGTGTTTCTTCACTTCTCCCCAAGCCCTCTAACCATGCCTTGGCCAGTTCTACCTCTAGACAATGAACAGGAATCAAAACACACCACACTTACCATCTCCCCTTGGCATAAAAAACCCCAAACATGAAGATGTTTCTCGTTTGATTTCTGCAGCAATATTTTACTGTAGCTGAATTTTAGCAATATATTTTTTCTGCTTTAAAAATGTGTTTATTATTGACAATCTTATAGATACTTCAGACTTTCTTAGTGCTACACCATGTCGCTTAACAGGTGGTGGCTTAATTTTAGAAAGAATTTTTCTTTTACTGAGGTCAAAGTAAGAAAGATTCCCCAGAAGACAGAAGTTTACTGCCCATTTCTGTAAGCAACATAGACTGAAAAGTCCTTTTGAATCTGACTGAGGAAGCTGAGATAGCATTACTTATATTTCAAAGGGTTACAAATAAAACCAAAATGAATGAAAATTAGCAAAACTCTAATGGTTTTATTTGTCCCCCAAATGCAGTAAATAACTGTTACAGAACATTTTTCCATAGCTGTTCTGGTAAAAACACTCATAAATTGCAACAAACAAATATAACTCATTGCAGAGATGTATGTATCAACTTTTATAGGATTCTTCCATTCAAGTCTTTCCAGAAACCTTTTGCTCCTAGAGATGTGTTGTAATTAGGAATTCCAAACAATAGAAAGGATTATAGCAGGAAGTAATTACAGTGCTTTGGAGCTGAAAGAAGTAGTTTGCTAATGAAAACCACTACTGCTTAACAGTAGCTGTTAAAAGCAAAAAAAAAAAAAAATTACAATAAATCACTCTTCATAAACATCTATTTGTATTGGAAGTCTTCCTGATCCACACGTGTTACACTTAGTAAGTTAGCCAAGGTGTTCAGTCATCCAGTCTCTACTATCCACATGCAAAAACCTTTGTGTGACGCAATCACAAGCAATTGCTGTGTGCCAAGGAGACCTGTGGGTAGGAGATGCTCTAAAAAACCCCACACCTAAGAGGACAGTAGGTACCTAAGGGTTCCCGGTACTCTGTAGCTGGAGTGGAGGGGGCTGGGCACACTGGCTGGTCTCAGGATAACTTAGGACCACTTTGTCTTGCAGCTGTGTATTAGCAGGCATGGCATCCCCACAGCACTAGGGTAAGTCGCATGACAGACCCCTGGAGCAGCTCATTTGTAGCTTCCCGAGAACAGCACGTGCCTCAGCCACCACCGACTGGACAGTCCTACATCAAATGAGTGCCTGGGTGTCTCATACGGGGAGCTCGCTTCAAACACGCCACGACGCACCTTTCTGTACCTGTGCACAGGTGGGGCACAAACCTGTGACAAGTCGGCATAAAAACCCTCGCAGGAGCAGTCACAACACAGGCCTTTGAGAGCAGAAGGAAGGAGCTGTGCAGCAGCTAGGTCAGACTGCAGTACAGGCTAGTGTTTTATTTTAAATAAAAATTTCAAAAAATTTGACAGTGGAGAAGACGGGCTGGAGAGGGGCTAGGAGCAACTTCATGCAGCAGGTAAGTTCAGCTGCAAATCTAACCACAGCAAGAAACAGAGCATCAAGAAATGTAAGGAACTATCCAAAACCTTGCTGTAAAAACCCAGGACCCCTCCTCCTGCAGGTGTGTATTATGGGAAAGTTACTGGCCCACTAGGTACTGTCCTAGCTGATGAAAACACTGCCCCGCTGAATACATCCAGAAATGAAACCAAAATGAAACAAACTTTTTAGAAAAGGTATTTTATCAGTAGCAAGTGCATCACATGAGAGAGGGAGCTCTGGCAGTAACAAAACCTGGACAGTACTTCTCCATATCTTCAAGACCACTTGGAGAAAAAAAAAAAAAATGAAGCTGAAGGCAGGGGACAGGGGAAAAGCTATACCACTGCTTTTAAACATTTAGAAGCTGACTGGTTATGTGGTAGATGAACTGATACCTTATTTTCATCACACCCTTTGCTTTTTATGCTAGCCACGTATGCAGTCACAGTATTCATGGAGGAGCTTTCCATGTCACTCTGGTTCACACAGTTCCACTGAGAATCATCTGGGGGGCTCCCCAGTGACCCCAGTACAGCCTCACAGTTCCACCCTCATCAGACTAGGAAAGCTGGAACAGAGCAGACATGGACAGACATAAGCAGTCATACAGCCAGGACAGACAATACCGAGTAGCTTGCCAAAACAGAGACAAGTTTTTCACAAGTATATTTATTTCTTGGATTAAAGAAAATAAGAACTATTGCTATTTGGGGATAAATGGCTAAACATTCAAAGTACTCCTTGAAAAGGCAAAAGAACAGCTGCTACAAAGTTTCACGTATTAAATCTGCAACACAAAAAAAACCCAGTTTATTCCTTAGCTACACTGTACAAAGTAGACAACAGTCAAATACAGGGATTTCTACTTGTGGAAAGTATCAGACTAGTCACTGAAAGTATCAACATCTCTACATGCCTTGTATCTTCCAGACACTGGCTAAGGGTGAATGTTAACTGGCCTAATAATATCCTATGGAATATTGAACATTACGAATGACACGAAGACCTGCCAGGAAAGGGATGGATCAGCCAAATGATTTTGTTTAACAGACGGTTATATAACTATATTTTGCAAAATCTTCATAAAAACAAAAGTGATCGCGTGTCTAATGCCAACAAACTGCCAAAGAATTATCCCATGCAGTTGCAAAAAGAATGAGGTGTATCCCCTTTGTAACCAAAAGCCACCTTCAGTCTTGGAGCTTCACCTTCCCTCACACCACAGGGCCTGAGGTTTCTGTGTTGGGTTTCTGTAGGGGTTAATGCAGCGTGTTTTCGGTGGAAAGCAGCAGATTTAGATAACAGCATACATTTCACACAAAATAAAACTAAAAAAAAACCCAAACAAACAACCAAAAACACTTACAATAAAGGTGCACAAACAGACTCTTTAACAAGTTTCAACTGCAGAACACTTCTGTGCTTCAGTCCTGAGCTTGATCTTTATACAAGCATGAGCATGCATTGCTGCAATTACCTGCACTCACCCCTTGTATATTTATTTTGATTTTGGCACTACCTTTTGTCTTCTATTTCAAAAGCAAACAAAAATTTATAAAGGTCTAACTGTTCTTGTTCAGCCAGGCACCTTTCTGCATATGTATCTTCAAGTACTATTATTACCTTTAAAGTTTCAGAAAACTACAGAAATCTCTGTTCCTCCAGCTTTGTGAGGCTTTGCCCAATTGCAGAGTAAAATTCATTATTGCAGACTGTCACACTGTTTTCGTCAGCCATGTATTTTCTTCTACATTAAAGTATCAGTCTGGTTGCCTTGAATGTTCACCAACTGTTATTCCCTCAAAAACACATGCTGCAGATCTCCAGGACAAGATTCATGACACAGATTGAAGCATATTGTATACAGTCCATAAACACTTTTTATGATGGTTTCATCATAAGGTAATTCCACTTTATGAGTAAATTAACTTATTTTCCAGGGCTCATTAATCTTCATTTACTCAGTCAGTGAACATGAACTACATCCATTAAAAGGAAAATCAAGACATGAACTCCAATTTAAGCCACTATTTTACTGATAGTGTTTAACCTTAGGAAATCCTAATACATAATCCTAAATCTAGTTTTTCTCTTCTTTATATTTAGTGTTCAAAAAGGCCTTTGAATATAAACCATCCTCCAAAAGCCCTGTTCTCCTCCCCTTCCTTTGATTGCTATCAGTACCAGGGGATTTGTACAAGTCAAAGCAGGTTTGCTCTGTGTCCTATAAGGTTTTTTTTTTCTTATGAAGCAGCCCACCATGCATCAGAAAATGGGGCTTTTTACATTCTCAAAGTGCCCAGGCCATAAACAGGGCTCCACTGTTTAAGTTCCTTGTACTATTAGAGACAAATGACAGTAAGACCTTCCAGAAGACCAAAGGGACAAACGGCACATGCAGACTGATGCAAAGGAAGCCCCAGAAAGTGACACATTAGTAGAGGTCACCAGTACAGCACAAAAATGTCATAACCAATGCCAAGTTTTTTCAGGCATTAAAAGGAAGGAAGCTTCAGAGGAGGAGCAGAGACTGAGGGAGAAGAAGAAAAGGAATGAGAACAGTAACTAGAGAAGCGACCTGAAGCACAGCACCTGAAGAGCTGAACTCCCAGACATTATCTTTTGCTTACAAAGCTGCACATTCCTCACTCTTGCCTCTCCTTCAGACACTGGGACAAATCCACAACACTTTTGAAGTCAGCTGCCCCCAAAACCTGAACAAATACAACTTCCTCTCTAATTTAAGGAGTAAACAGAAAAGTTTGAGTGTACTAGCTTGTCAGTATCTCACATGCCACCCTCTGTGAGCTTTGCACAACTTTCTCCTACCACAATTCCACTTTAAACCTCTTTCCACACTTAAAGTTGAAGTCTTACAAGAAAGAATAAAGCAGCAAACCAGAAGTACAAGCAGTAATATGAAGCTTGTGCTGAGTAATACAAAAGAAATAGCAAATATTCAGGGACAGAGGACCAGATGTTTCCAGCATTTCCCAAGGTAAATAAACCATTCCTGTTGAGATCTGAAGGAGGAGAGCACAAGCAAGCTAATATTTTATTTTATTTCAATTGTAAGGTCTTCCTTACATCTGAAAACAGGATGGAAATGAAAGAGATTCAGCAAGATCCCCCTGAGTTTTCCACCTGCCTGGACAAAAGGCTGTCAGCTTTCCCATTCATTTCAAACAGCATCAACTTAAAGGCCAGCGGTTATACATCAGATGTCACAGAGATAGATATAAAGAAACAGAAAGTATTATATGTCTCCTGCAAAGGGCTGCCTATTTCGATAATTCCGTACCATCTCAAACACACCAAAGTTGCATGGGCATGTGACAGGTTTCATTACAAAACAAAAAGGAATCACTACCTCCAGAAATTCCAGATTACAGCTATCAGTTAAGAAGCTGCACATGTGAAGTATTTCAACAGCTGCTAATTACTAAACATAAAAACAAAGAAAAGCCACAAACTGCTTGTGGACAGCAAAAAGGAAATAATAAATCCATTAGTCCTTCCACACACAAAAACCATTGTAGTGTTTAATAATTCTGTGCTATTACAAGGCCAGAAAACTGCAGAATGAGTGAATTCAGTCATTCTCTTCTAGCCAGAGGCAAAAATAACTAACTACCAAATAATAAATTAAATGAGGTCTAAAATGGGATCTATAATTAATGACTTCTCTGCTGACCGTTTAAATGACAGTATTATTTTAAAGGCTACTTCCACAGAATGTCAGCCTCCAAGATAAGATATATTAAGTATGAAGTTAATTGTATGAGTATATAAATCAACAGTCATTTCTTGCCCAAAGAAAGTAAGCACTGCCAAGAAAGAAATTACTGAAATGCCGTCAATATATTGTCAACATTGTTCTTTCCCATGAGAGAAAGTAACCATTTGCAACTACTGTTTTACAAGTACAGCACATTTTGTATTTAGAGGTAGACTTCTTTCTGACAGTATTTGCAAGCAACATCTTGTCTGCTGTCTATGGAAATTGAAGATCTCAAGGTACCAGCTGCCCTCAGCTAAAATGCATTTCCCCACAGAGAGAAATGAGTTTAACATATAATACTAAATATACCGGACTACTAAAATCAAATCTGAAGCATGAATCATTCAAGGCTTTGACTGAAACAGTAATTGGTAAGTTCTTTGGGGAAGATATCATCTCTTGGTTCAATGTTTATGTAACTCAACACACTGAAATTCTGATCCCTGGCACTTTAAACAACAATCCGTTTAAAAATGGAGAAAATCATTTACTCAGCTTCTTTATGATACCCCAAAAAAAACCCAAAACCAAAAAAATACAGAAAAATATTTGTCTCAGGCTAATCTAAACCAGATTTTTATGATCTTTATGCTTGGCACAAACTATAATTTTGTACTCTTTGATTTGAACATCATGCGTCTTAAAAATGAATTTAAAAAGTAAGCAAAGGTGATGCTGTTTAAGAAAGAATTTCTGGTTTTAGAACACTAGTTTATTAAACTCAAATTTACAAAAAGTTGAATTTGCCTTTTTGTTTTAATGAAGATCATTTTGACCGAAGAATTTTGCTCCACGCTGCTGTTAATCAATTTTTTGGACATGCTGAAAACACTCTTGACATATACTTGGAAGGTTTTTTTGCTTGTTTTACCTTTATATAGTTCTCAATTTCTGTCAACTCTCATTTGAATATTCTTTTCTCAAAACGCGAGCTTTATCCTCCACACATCACAGGTATCACCATGATGGATCAAGTATACAACCAGAAATGTCTGTTCAGTAGATTATTGAAAATTTTTCACAAATTTACATTCAAGACTTCAAAGCAGCAGCTTATCACTCAACGCTGAAAACAGGAATTCTGGTTATGAAAAGGGGTTGATGCCTCTTTCCCTGGATTCAGCTCTTTGTTCTCTCCACAGAGTAAATTAGGAGATACAGTAAATCATCTGCCACGTGAACTTTCAAAATAATGATCCGAATGGTTTAATTTTCTGCATGTTGCTTCACTGAGCACAGGCAAGCTACCTCAGACAACTCCTTTTCTTTTACCACACATTTGTGCATAACCTAAGGGTCAGGCAGACTTCATTGGGAGGACCTAAACTGCCAAAGTTTCTATCTTCGTGGCTCAACTCATTGGCCAACTAAATTAATGCAAGTAGAGGTCACTCAGTGCCTCACAGAAGTTGTTTGGCAGTTCAGTGCATAGCACTATATAAAGAAAAAAAGATTTTGAGCATCTCAGAAGAACAAACTACAATCTTATGAGAGGAACTTTAAAAATGTAAAATATTTTAGCTAGACGGGCAGTGAAAAAATAAAAACATATGCCAGACTTAAGAGTGACCAGAATAGCATCTTTGTCCTGCAGTGTGGTGTACACAAAAGGTACAGAAAAGTGACAGAAAAGGTCACTGCTCTGATCTTAAGGAGCAAAGGCACAACAAGACCTATAGGATACAGCATTAGGACTCCTACTGTGTGCTCTATTGCTTAAATTTGAAGAGTTATACATCAGGAGTTTATCTATTCATAACAACTGGTTTTCAAAAGATATTGAAACTGTCAGGGCATACTTGGCTGTGAATAATTTACCTAACGTCTCTTCAGTAACATGAACATGCAACACCTACCAGTAAGCGTGAGGTGGAGCAGGAAGAACAAAAATACATGGATAATGTATTGGTTACTAACATGCAATGTCCTTGGAGCATAAAAGCCCATATTAATACTTAATGTCATATATTATGGATATTGCTGAAAAGCTGTGCTGTAAGAGAGACTGAGAAACCACTGTGAGGTTCTACATCCAGTGACAAAGTCTGGAAAAATAGCGTTTTCTCTCTACATTTGGAAACTTCTTTTGCCATAATAGTCATTATTATTGTGCCTATTTATTTTCAACTAAGTACTTCCATGAATAAGCTAAATCAGTAAGAACCCTACAGATTTGACAGTGAAGAAACACCTCTAAAGAGCAAGAACAAAGAATTTTATGTCTCAGGGAAAAAGTCTCTTAAATAAAAAGAGCTGTTCAGTATTCTTGTGCTTCCCAGACAACCAGCAATACACTATTATTCCCTTAACAATATGGGGGTTTTTAGTTTACCTTCAATACCGATTTTCAATTCTCACATTTTTTCCCAGTGTTTAGAGCCCCACTTTGTGATTCTTTCCTACTAAACAGAGCTAGAGATGGATAATTCTGGCAGATTTCTCTGAAAGGTTCTGAAGAAAACATCAAAAATCAACCTGGGTTTCTGGTGGGTATGCTAAAGGCTGAGGGTGGTGCTTCTCAGGTACTCAGGCTTCAAGACAAACACAGTTCAAGCTAGAACAAATTTTGCAAGGGCAGAAGCTACCTGCAGATCAGAAGCCTCGCTTTATGGTTAGTACTATACTAAGTTGCTTGTGCCTTCAAAAACTATCCTGTAGGTAGAAAAAATTGAAAAGGAAGGTACAAAAGCATGAAGGAAACAGGAAAAACTCCAGTGTTCATTCTTGACTTTGTTTTGATGGTCAATATCTCACTAGTCCTTGTAGTATGAAACAAACCTGTTATTTCAAGAACATAGTAGCATAGTTCCTCCAACATACTGAGCAAAACAGTTATTTTGGCTATTTTTAATTTTACTTTAGTACATTGAGTTTTTGTTAAGAAATTAACTCCCTAAGAAAACAAAAAAAACCCAAACAAAAACACCAACCCCCACATCCCTAAAGCCAATTTAATTACCAGTTGTTTCAATTCTGTTTTCTTCAATTCAGCTAAATTAAACCATAACTGAGTCTTTTTCTTATTTTTGATATTCCAGAGTCTCTGGAGTATGACTTCATCAAGAGATTTTAACCTTCAGATCTTTCCTGAACATACACTCCCTGTTTGGACATTGAAGTTTCAATGTACAAAACACTGGCAAAGCTAAACGTGTGTGTGTTAGCTGTAGGAGGATCTGACAGTACCGAATAACTGGGCAGTAAAATGCAGATGAAATCCAACATAGGAAAACAAAAGTAAATGCACTTTAGGAAAAAAATAATAAATCCTCATTTCTCATACAAAATAATGGGCTCTACTGTACCATGCAGGTGGTAGATCTTGTATGCTTTATGATCATTCCCACTAAATGTCAGCTTAGTGTTCAGCAGTGGACAAAAAGCAAATGTTCTAATACTTATTTACTAATAATTACTAGAAAAGAGGTAGAGATTAAAACAACTATTATGAGGCAAGGTCAGTTGAATACCAAACTGGGTTCAAGAAAGCCTGCTTAAATATTTTCAGGAATTAAAAGGATGTATGTGCAGTTTGTACCGACTGCTGCAGACCATGCTCAATAAAGCAAAAATCTTAGGTTTTATCTCCTAAAAATCTCTTAGAAGTCTATCATGAGCAAAAAGCATTGCTTTTAGAAGACAAAATATTTCAAAATAGGTATATTTTCCTCACATCCCTGACACAAGGGGGACTACCCTGCCTAGACCCATCTCTACTGTTCAAGTATGTTACAGAACTTGATAAAAAGAACTGGCAAGTTCTTCTTTAACACGGCTGCACCCATGCAGTTTTCTTTCACTTTTGTCTTCTACTGATGAAAAATGAAAAAATATACAGAGCCAGAAATGAATCTGAATTAGATATCTAACATTAGAATTTCACTTCTTAAAGTACAGTAAAGCTATAAACAATAACAGAGGCACTTCTCAAACTGAGAAATACCAAGCAACTTCACGGATAGGTACTACCTCATATGTGTTCATGTTTGCTGACATGATTTAAGAAAAATGGAGCTAAAGAACACGTAGTAAACTTTATAAACTGAATTTCAACTAATAGAAAACTATTCACATATTCATTATGTCTCACTTTTTCTCAAGCTGTTTTTCCTCAGACTGTTTCTCAAATCTCACAAAGCTATACTGTTCACATACCCAGGCTCAGGTAATACTATATCACAGCTACATAACATTTTCCCAGATACACACACAAACACATCCCTCCTCCTAAAATATTCAGCTACTAACATTGGTATCTGTCTGCCTCACACCAGGGTGTGCATAAAAACAAAAGAATACAGCTCTTCATAAATTCCTGACAGTACCACTACATTCTCTTTTTGCTCTGTGCTTGTAACTTCTATTAGTGATAGATGTAAGCTACAAATTCTGCCTGACTCCGCATGACTGGTTCAACAACTGCTGTCACATTCTTTTCAAGTTTTCGGAAGCAATTATTTAATTTAAAAAGCAGAATGCTATTGCTTTAGCTAAAAGTGAGGATAGTCAGCTCCTTGCAGATTTAAATGAAGAAATGACTTCACCATTTTCAAAGAATTTCGCCTATTTATATCAGTTGAAACTCTTGCCTGAATATTCTGAATTGGAGATAAGCTAAAAAGAAAGAAGAAAAGGAAAAACAAACGCACTGGCAAAATCAGAACAATGAAAGACACCATCAAAACTGGTACAATTACTTACAAATAAATGGGGCTCATTGTTCTCTATCAAAAATCAGTATTCTGAAATAATTTTGTTCCTATTCTGAAAGTACACAAACAAACCCATTATGATTTGATTTCTTTTTACTGCACTGTAAAATACATAATACCTCTATAATTGCCACAATTTAATTTTTTTGTGGTTTAGATTGCATATTGTAAACCAACTTTCAGAGTAAATGAGAGATCAGCACCACCTGTATTTGAAACTTACTAGAACATTGTTTCAAGAGTGATGAAACCACAAAAGACTCCTAAAAGCAGAATCTCCCACCAGAGCCCCAAGACATTACTTGGATAGTCTGCAAAAGCAAGCCAGTCGCTATCTTATGTTATACACAACATACCGCCATTGCTCTTAGCTTGCTTACTCTTCATGTTAGTTAGCACTTTCGTGCTAGAGGGTGGTGTACACATCTTTCACCACTGTTATGATAATTTCCTTCTATGCATTTCTCCATCTGTCCTAACCAATTCTATTGACAGGGTCTCCTCACCTTCCTTCACCTGCATGTCCCAAACACAGCAATGCCTCTCAGAAATGACACAAATCAGAACTATCACCCATTTCCTCCTGCCTCAAAAATAAATTAAAAAGCAAACAAACAAACAAAAAAAAAAACAAACCCAAAAAACCCAAAAAACCAACCCAAACATACTAGACAAGACAGCTGTAGTCACAAAATGTCCTTCCCTTTACAGAGGTATTTGGGTACAGCATTGCCCTCCGTTCTGGCATGCGTCTCCCTTCACTCCCACCCAGTACTAACACCCCCTGCAATGCATTCCGTGCTGTATCAACTAGCAACAAGGACGTGGCTACTTCACTGACTCCTTCCTTTTGGATTAAGGTTTCCTGGACAAACTCATTTTTTTATTCACGGTTTCCTTCTTCTCCTTACTTCAGTTTTCTCCAGCTTCTGAAAAATCAGAGCATTACTCCAAGCTTAGAAACCCTTCTGAACTCCTATGGTAAAAGTTACCAGGGGTTGTTCCTAGCTGCCAGACAATCAGATACTCTTAACACATTCCTACCTGGCCAGGAGCGATATAATGGTCTATTCTTCATACTGAGCTGTAAGTTTGTACAAAATACTCCAGAAATTAAAGCATGTTCCATGGTCACTTCTACTAAATGTAGCTTGCATTGTGGTGCTAAAATACACATGTCTTACCACATGAACCATGGCAATGAAATGTGCGCTCAAACATCATTTTCTATATGATACAAAAGTAATGTGTCATATAGACATAAGTAGAATATTTAATAACAAATAATTCTGTTTAGTAACAAAAATAGCATTTAACCTGGAGTAGAAGGAAAAAACACGGTTTTGTTAAGGCTAACTTGTACTGATCAGAGATGTTGTAAAACTCACCTCACTGCTATTTTGATAAGAAATTTCTGTAGAACAATTTGACACATTTAAATTAATCTGGTTTCAGGCAGAACACCTCATTACTTTCTCCCTGTAGCACATAAGTAAAAGCTTTCAAATTTCATCTGCCCTTTCAGTTCACTGGTCATACACCACCTCATCCTAATTTAGAAAAGCAAATAGGTATGAACATAAGACCTGGGAGCCCAAAGCATGACACACTGATGATTTACTAGACCAAAGTGAACTTAAGTGTGCATTAAAAATAAATTTGTGAATCAGAGCTTTAGACAGAAAGCTCATGTGGCTCTTAGATTACACCGACATCAACCTGAATACAACCCTTGTGAATTCCAAGTTCAAGGGAATTCAGCAGCTGTCAGTAGCACGATTTCCCATACCAACTCAGTGGTTTGGCCACTGCTAGACCTTCTTCAAGCAGAGACTGCCTAAATCTAATCACATGCTGCTCAGGCATACACAGTCATCCACTACTTTTCTGCTCCACCTCTTCTACATTCAGTCAAGTCCCCAGAGAGGAAAAGGGAAGATGGCAAGGACATAGAATAGCTAAAAATCAGTCAAAGGTAGTAAATGGAGAATCTCCTCCAAGTTTTTCAGCAAGATACCACACAGACAGACTGAAGGTACTGACAATTTAAATAAAGCCAACTCAAAGAGCAGGAGGGGAAAAAGTCCTCAGTCAGTCTGGAGTGAAGTGCTGACCCCTAAAGCTCGCTCAGTTTCTCTATGTAGAGCAAGACTGGGGGAAGAAACATAATAGATGGGAGATTTGAGATGCCAGATTAGCAGTGGAATTGAACTTTTACCTAAAAGCAAAAGTCAAAATTTAACCATCTGTTTGAAACAGTCATGGGAACCCCACAGGGACATCAACTCGCTCTGCTGCCCTGCAGCATGCCAGCAATCTCCCGGCAAACTACAGTCACAGGAAAACATTTCACCCACATCCACTAGTATCTCCTGCATTACCTGTGTACCCCTTTACTGCTTAGGTACCCTAAAGCTAGGCAGTGACCAAACATTAAATACCTGTTAAGAAGCCAATCAGACTGAAGAACAGAATGGCTCACTGCTTATTAGAACAGCCTTTATTGCCAGAAAAAAAAAAAATCATAGTAGAGAAATAGGTTCTATCTAATTTTTTAATGAATAATAGAGGAAAATGTTCAAGTACTGAAAACAACAGAACAATTTAATAGTAACATATTCAGCCACGAAAATCTCTTTTTCTTAAATTTACGACAACTATGAAATATTTACAATTTCCACATAAATGAAAATTGGAGAGTCATGTTGTCCAACTTCCTCAAACACACACACTTTTGTGATATTGAATTCTAATCCCATAAATACCATGACAATTTTTTTCTTTGGGTCCCTGACTGCATAGGCAAGCATAAGAAGTGACAGCTGGTAGAAAATTGTTTTACTGTTTGCACAGCACAAGCTATGATACAAACTTCTGGTTTTAAAATTTACCTTAACCCTCACTTCCCTTCCATTTGTGCATCTGAAAGCTTTTGTGCACACCAGTGATATGCAAAAGCAAGGCATCTTTCTACTAAGGCTCATATAAAACCCTAAAGCACATACACACTCACATGGTGCATTTGAAGTTGCATGTATGTTCACTGAAATATCTTGCACATGCAAAGCACAACAACAGGTACTGATGCAATCCAAAGTGAACAGGGAAAAGGAAGATGGAAGGAGAGAAACTGCAGCACTACAAAGTATCCTGCACCTGAGCCCATGCACCAGCTGTGCTGAAGTCCTCTTACTCCCCCACGTAGCATTCAAAGCTTAGGTTTATGCAACCTAGACATCTTGTACAAGATGAGTGAACATCTGTTACAATTGACAAATATTTTTCTCTGTACAGTTATTTCAGTGGACCCCATGCCAACCAGAGAGGAACGCAGGAGGAAAAGGTACAAAACACTGCTCCTGGAAGTGTCCCTCCATAGCAGTTTATGCAAAAGTAGGTAGGGCTGCTTTCAAAACTAAGTCAGGTTTCAATCTCTTATTCTCTGCAGTATGACTGCTCAATACATTTCCATGTATTATTGAATTTGACATGTATTAGCAACAAAAGACTTGTACTCATCTAAATAATATTTTGTATGTTACTACAGTACAAAATAGTTTTTCTTGTAATCTGATTTTATTATTTCCAGTTTTCAAATTTTAAAAGAAAAGCCGTCAGCGTAGATCATAGCTGGCATGTCACTTTCAAAACATCATTTAAATTTTTCTCTTTACATACATCTTTAGTGGTCAATTTCTTTTTTTCCTATACATATTTTTGGGTGAAAGTGTTTTACATCAATATTAAAATATGAATTATCTGCATAGTCATGTACATAGCTTAAAGAATTGCCTCAAATCCCATCTATTACACTCATATTTAAGAGGCAATATCCCTTTTGCTTTCATATTTTAAGTTGCCTGCTTAGCTGTGCACAGAAAGAAATGTTTTTCAGTGTGTTTTTATACACATTCTTCCTAAACAGAAATGAATAGAAGTTTTAGTAAGCTTTGAGATGTTTAAGTGTTTATAAATTAAAACTCAAAACCAGTCTACAACACAAACATAACATGGTTAAAGTTACTTGTATTCCAAATTCAAATGCCTTGTAGGGTATTTTAGAAATTCCCCTTAATTCTGTAACCAAATGGTAGTGTGCCACACTTGAAAGTGGCAGCCAATACTTTAAACTCACTCTACACACATTTACAATTTCTCATCCTGATACTGCACCAGAAAAATCCATAGAAAATACTATGCGTTGATCCAAGTTACAGTTATCGATTGTGATTCTATATCCTCATGACTGAAATTGAAATGACACAGGACTAACACAGGGGAAAAATTCAAGTTTGTCCTGATGACTGAGCTGTGGAACATGCTGCCTTAACAAATTAATAAATTATGTCTGTGCTCCCTTATTATCCTACCAATCCATGCATCAAAAAGCATTCTTGCCTTCTGATTTTGCCTTACAATGATATGCTAAATCTTACATGCTAGTGACTAACAACACTTCATTCATGTCTTCCCACACACAGCCCAAGGTAAGAGTCGTCACCACGGCCAGGAACACGTGTCCCTGGTTCGCAGACATATGCTACTCCCAGCAACGTAACTGTTCATGCAGAGACACAGATCTGACAAAGAAATTTAAAAGACAGAGCACTGCTTCAGTATCTGATTTTTTAAGCCAAAAGCAGTTCACATTAGGGTTGTACCTAATTCACAGATAAAGCTTGGCACCTAAAATGGGACTTAGAAGGTCATGACACTTGGCAGATGGCTGCCTGAGCCAACTTGCAGAAAATGCTAAAAAAAGTCTGCATGTCCAAATAGTACACTAAGCCTTGAAGAACTCCTTCCATGCACAGGCTGGAGCTTGCCCTGAAGATGGATAACACATCCTTTAAAAAATAATCCAGTGAAATGGTGCTTGGTTGCATTTTAAAACACAGCTAGTGATAGTGATGAAGGTCTTCCTATCGTTGGTTTGGGGTTTTATTGAGCAGCTCACTGCTTAGACTCAGGAAGCTTTATCCATTTTATAACCCAATGCAAACCTAGGGCACTGACAACACTACAACTATTGTTGCATCCCACACCTTAAGACTAAAGTTTTGAAACTTTCTAGGACTCAGTCGTGCCCACTCCAGTTTCTTGTAGGACCTTATAGGTAGATCTTTCTATATATATATATATATGTCTCCAAGAAGAGAGAGAGCAAGATACAACACAAGATAATTTGTTGGTCCTTACCAAAGGTGAGAAGTGGATTTGAATTTAGGGGTCAGAGGAGGGAACCCCAACCCCAAGGATGCAGGAAAAACACCACACACACATGCTGCTCCTTCAGCCATACAAGACTGAAGCATGAAGTACTCTCGCTGCTACACACGCCCCAAAACGTATTACACCCTTCACAGAGGAGCACTGAGGTGTACGCTAGATGCAGTGCTGCTGAGCCTTAGTCAGTGCTGAGGTTCTTTGGGTTTACAAAAAGCCCCAAGCTTTTGGTAGTCAGGGAACCTACGTGTCAGATGGTGAGCGACATACTCTACCTCTGATGCCTATAAGGTTGTGAAAGAGTTTTGAAAGCTTCACACCAGAAGCTTGGGCAACAGACACACAGTTTTTTTAATAAAATTGTTTATCAAGCAATGCATCCTTCTAGTCATCATTATTAAAAATTAAGAAAGGCCTAAGGTAGACTGAAGGAGAATTGGGCATATTGGAAGCAAAACTGAAGGAAATTAAAAGGCAATACTCTAAAATAGATGGGTAAGGTTAACAGCAATTTTAGTCTATGCAGCCTGGAAAAACCTGTCTGCACCTTCATCTGCTTTGGCATTATTAGAACATGGCAAGATAATACAGGACTGAACCATTTAAGTTCATGGAGTCCAACACTCAAAATTAACCTGTAACAGATGCCAAGTTCAGTAAACTCAGCAGAAATAACCACTGCTGTCTGCAGGACTACGCATTTTTCCCATCTCCACAAGGCAAAAACCTTTTCTCCCAGCTTTTATAGGAAGCTTTCTGCCAGCGAAAGAAGAGACGAAAATCCTCCAAAAGCCCTGAAAGGAACAAAATATGCCCCTGGGAGAGAGCAGAAAGAAACCGAAAGTACAACTGGTTATAGTGATAAAGGTCATAGAACAACGAAGTATTTTTCACATTAGTGATTCCCACCATATTTCTAGTTTCGTACTTCAGACAAACTTCCACTGTTGAACTTGAAGTTGTCTCCAGGTCAGGTGCTTGCTGCAGGCAATTGTAGCTCAACCCCTTACCCACTGCAAGACGCAGCAGCCATCTGGTCAAACTGCTTTTACGCGCTGGTTCATCCAGTGCAATAAAAAACGGTATTTAACACGTAAATTTTTAACACATACTGTAATTTGCCCAAGCAAACTAAGGACAAATAGTCAGAGGTTGAGGAAACCGGTGCTTATGAAGTCGGATTTCACTAGTTTTGCCATACACAAAAACAATTTTCAAGCATCAGCCTTGGTAAAGATTTTGAGGTGAAGCTTCCAAAGCTTACAGTTGAGCCGGAATCTTCAAAATGAGAGTTGGAATCTTAACTTTAACACTTTTGAAAGGCCTAATTATCCACAAACCAATCTGAATTGATTGGTTATGATTTATGATAAATTCATGATAAATCATAAACATATGATTTAAAAGCACCAAGTAAGACAATATAAAAAAACATATTAGGAAGTAAATTATAAAGACAGACGTAATGGCAAGAAAAGACAAGAGAAAACATACAAGACCTACAACAGCATTGGAGAAAGACACTGACAGAAAAAATTTTAGGGAAGATATATATTCTACCTCCTTCATGCCTTTTCAGTGTTTACACATATGATTGAAAATCATTTACTAGAATGGAAAAGCTTCAACTTTTGTGGCATGGCTCTCGTAACCGCAGGGGGTTTATGGTGCACTGGGGCAGAATAAGGGGCAATGCCCTCCTCGATTTCCCTGTATTCAGACTCTGCTTCCCGATTATGTACACGTTTAGTTTTCAAGCAGGAAGAATTCCACATGCTTCATAAATCTTGAATTAGCTGCTGTGCTGGAGGGGCTTTTTTTATTGCCATTAGAAAGCTCACAACAAAGCTGTCAGCAATAGCGCAGGCCACCAAAATATTTCTTGCTATAAAACAGGCAGAAGAAATCTAGAGGCATGACTCTCTAGTAATAATTCTGAGCTGTGACTGTAAATTGCTCATTTCATTATGGAGTTGAAAATTGTACTGACTAGATGAGACCCTACAAACCTTCCACAGAACTTTCAGAGTAAAACAAGCCATGGAAGTCTCATCAGTAACTACCCCAGTTACTTCCAATTCAGGTTTGTGTGTGTGTGTGTGTGTGTATGTAGCAATTAAAAATAAAAATTATAAAAACGTGTATATGTGTCTATATTTTATAATCTTAGACTGCTAGGCTTCTACAAGAATCTTGTTAATGCATGCATGGACTGCATTCAGATGTCAGATTCATAGCTAACAACCTAGCAGGTATAAATTAATTCAACACAATTCATGCCCTGTCATGTCTTATTTATTAATTATCACAGTACAGGAAGAAAGACAGTTTATTGATATGTGGGAGAATAGCAATTTGTTCTATGAAACATATGAATGGTCTTTTCACATCAAAGTTACTTGTAAGCATTTTCAACAAATTGCACACTGCACATATCGGTACACTCATGCACACACGTATCCTCTTGCTACACAACTGAGAGAACTGGCAAACTGAGGGCAAAAGGCTCTGCAGCATTAAACACAGTAAAGAAACCCAGAACCTGTGAGGCAGCGGAAAACAAAACATTTAATCCACAAAAAGAGTGATAAAGCAGGAAAGCCAAGGATGGTGCCGTGTTAATGCACAACCAGAAAAATCTGTTTCAAATCAGAAAAAGTCCCAAAACCACAGCTGACCTCACGCGATACACTCAAGCAAAGCACAGATAATTGGATTCCCTATTATTTTTTGGGTGAATTACCAGTAACACCTTTAAAACCTCAACACTGCATTATTAAGGACAGAAGCTTTGTGGTTCACTGTGCAATGGTTCTGCTATCAAGTAGCCTACTATCCAAGAGGTAACACACAGGGTGCACGAATAGGAAAGTCAAAAAGAGATAGTGCTACATCACTTAGCCTAACATTGCAAATGGGCACTGATGAGGCATGGGGAAGCACTGGGAGTCCTAACAGTGCCAAATTCAGCAAGGGAAGAAAAAAGAAAAAAGAAAAAAAAAAAAAGAGGTCAGGGTTCAGAGAACAGCTACCAAATTAAGAACCACAAAACCCAAAGGAAATTAACTGCAAAAAGTTGCTATGCCCAGCAGAAGGCTGAGTGTGACAAAGAACCAACAAGAAGTGTCCAGAATGTAGAACAAGATGTGACTAGAGGTGACAATATGCTGTCACACTGTCACAAATGAAAAGCAATGAACCTATTAGTTTTACTTGGGAGATATCGGCAATCCTGAAAGCAGATATGAGAAGACACAATGAGCAGTCTGAGAAGCAGCTGTTCAACAGAGAAAGAGGGAGGGCAGCACTTTGTGGCTTTGAACCTGGAAAAAAATATTTTGAGGGGTGAGGGGCTGCAAAACTCTGCATCTTTGTTCATTTTTCAAACATTCATGGCATGCAGATTTTGGGAATTTCCCACATAAAATTTACCTTTATATAATGTTCAAAGCAATGCAGGGAGCTAAATAATTTATAACTTCTAAGACATAAAATGCAAGAAGTAGGACAGTGCAGAAACAAGTTTGCTTTCCTTTGGTAACCTTTCCCTTGACTTAATTTTTTTTTTTCCCAATGGCACAATTCTCACTCAAGGTGGGAAGTAGACAACTTTCCCCCCTCCATTTTTTGCTGAAATTCCTTTTGCCATATTTTGACTACAGAAAAAAACAAAACAACCAAACAACAAGATTATTTATCAGTAAAGTTGCATTAGCCATCACAAAGTACTGAATGCTCATCAGCCTAGGAATCATCCTAGGGATTCAAGAAATCAAGATTTGAAACATTTCTAAGAATTTTCTGTGGATGCCATAAATACAAAAATGTGAAGAGTAATAGTCATGCACAAAAGATGACAGCCTGTTCCCTCATGTGTGGGAAATCAGCTAAGAAGTACTTCTTCACCACAACTACTCCCTCCCATTTACAAGCAGCTCTAGAAGTGACAGATTTGTTTTCTAGTAGCAACCAGTCGTGAGGATCAGCGACTGTCTTAACTGCGTGGTCTGCCGAGTTCCTGACCTAAAAGTTTTTCTATCTCAAAGGGCAAGGTAAACTGTGGCTTCGGAAAAGAGAAATTTTAACAGGTGATCAGCTGAGAGCAAGCTATAGCATTTCAGACTAAAAGGGACCACTAGGACTGCATTACCCAGTCTGCTAAGAAACATGTCTCAAAAATCCAGTGAGCTTTTTACACACCATTTTACAAATAATTATGACTGTCACAACTGGAAAGCAATGACCCTCTGAGGTTTTACTTGGGAGATATCTACAAATATTAAAGTAGATTTGAGAAGACACGCCATGATACATCTAAAGACAGATTTCTTTCAGACACCTCAAAGCATGACAACTTGCATACAGATCGCTATCAAGAATCCAGCCCCCTAGGAAGGGAAAGACTTTGCTCTGTCTTGTATATGTGGGTCTGAAATTAGGATTAAATTACCTGCCCCAGTGCACTGAGAAGACCAGAGTACCACAAAAAATCTGAAATTCTTTAAAGCGTTGCAGTGTCTTTAAACGTAGGGATTAGCCATGCTGATCAGAAGTTCCCTTCATACACTCTAAGGCTTCCAGTGTGGTCTGTGCCACCACAGAGAGCCAACCGCTGGCCCTGGGGGAGGGTGAAGAGCAGTGTCACTAATCCCCCAGACCCTGCCACCAGCTTTCAGCTGCTGGAAAAGAGGCTGTTGCAGTTTCTGGAACTGAACATTATGCAATTTGCCCAGGTTTTTAAAGCAAGCAGAGATGTGTTTAATGAGATAGTCTACCCATGTAAGATACTCAGTGCAAAACTCTACCAGAATCATTAAATTTTCAAACATACAGAGCTATCATGTGGCCATTGCCCATTTTATAAAAACGTATCATCTTAAACTGGCTGGAGTATGCCTATACAAAATCTCACACTAGTCACTTAAATCATGACGCCAGTCTAGGCATGGGTCCTCTAAAGCAAGGCCAGCATTCAAGATAAGGATGTTGGTGATCCACATTTGTCCACAGCAGCAGATTTTAAAAAAAGAACAAGCCAAAAAGCAAAAAATACTTGGGACTTAATTTACTGCAGCCTAAGAATTTCCAATCATGCCCTGTTTACTGACAAGTTTGGGCAACTGCCTGCATTCTGTTTCCTGAAGTGCAGAAATTACATGTTTTTTAAATAACATTACTCATCACGTGAACATAAGCTCCTCATTAACACTTCTGATTCCACCCCCCTCCCCCTCTTTTTTTAAAAAAAAAAAAAACAAACAAACACAAACCACACTTTATACACTTGTACAGAACTAAAAAGTAGTATCAGGAAAACCTGCCACCAGTTCAGTATGGAGACAGAAGAGGAACTGTGGAGCTGGATTGCCAGCACTGGAAAATCATTTGCCACCTGTGTGAACTCAGATGAACAGTAAATGCTTCAGACGCAAATTCACGATGCTTAGTCCTGTGCTCGAGCACAGGTATAATTACTGTAGTAGCAGGGTGGTAAAGCTCTATATAGGAGGAGTCATTTCAGCCACTGTTCTCCCATTTGAGGTAATGTGGGACCTCAGACATGATTAAAACCATGTAAGCAATGTCAGTTAATTTATGCAGTACCTGGAGACCCATAATTTTCTTAGAACAGAAAAGAGGCTGTAGTACCCTGCAGTTACACCATTTTATTCCACAAACAAAGCTTTTCTTTCTGGAAGTGGGGCATAATGATACATTGGTATTTCATATGCAGTTATTTTGCAAGCCTGAGAAAATGAAAAAAGAAGAAATTATGGGTTTTATTCTCTGGTACATTTTTCATAAAGAGAACTACAGTAAAAGACCCCTAACAAATGGAATTTCCTTCCTCTGGAAATCACTGCTTCAAATTGAATCATTAAAAAGACTTTAACAGAAACCATTATCAGTCTCACTCTGGCAGAAATGTGCTTACCATTGGTTTTACTTATGCAGATAAATGATGGGCACTGGCTCTGGAATTGAAAAGCCGATGACAAAATGGCCATGGTTATAACAATCTAAAGGATGGTTACAAAACTGTTAGAATTGTTCGATCTAAGTAATTTTGATGGATTACTGGATTCACCATGATAATGTGGAAACAACAAGGGTATATGGAGCAGGACAACTGATACATCCTCAACCTCTTTAAGGCATCAAAGAATACTTTCAACCCATCTGTGCCAGAGGTCTTCAGTTCTCTATACACATATACAATGTCACTACTCATACCAGGACTTTTTCATTTAAATAGTCCCACTTCTCCTTTATGAGGCAACGCTGATTCATCCAAGTAAAACCAACGTATATTTAGTTTAGTGACATTTCAGCAAAAACTAAATCCCAAATTACCCCTATGCATATACTCATCAACACACAACAGAAACTGTTTCAACCCAGTAATACCAGCTCAAATGTCACTAGTGCATTTCCAGCAAAGTGGCAGAAGCCGTTTCCTTCATGGAGCTACTCCTACAAATGCCATTGATACCTTATCTTCACAGCATATTGTTCCATTAATATTTGCTTTCCTTAGAAAGCTACTATTAACTGGCACATGCAAGAAATTCTACTGCCTAGGCCAGATGCTTTTGACACCCTTAACTGGAAACGCATCATTTCTGCCAGGGAAATCTCATCTACCTAGGAGGAATTTGCATATGGCAATAACTGTTTTCTTTTTATTGAACTCCATGTTCTTAGACACATGAATTCGAATTAGTAACAAGTCAGAGTCACTAATAATGAAGTGACCCAAGACAAGAAAATACGACACTGGTGGCGGAGGGAGAGAGTCATGTCCTCCAGGAACCTGGGGTTTTAAACTAATATTGCTATTCATCTGTGCGATAGAGACAGCACCGACCACATTTTAATCATTACCTCTCAGCCTCCTTATCCTTCATTACAATTACTTATTACTTATTAACCTAATGTGAAATGGCAGTAGCTTAGTTATATATGAGCAGGAGACTTTCTAAAAATATCAAGCAGCAAAGTAACAAGACCCTTGCACAGTTTCCCCACATTATTCACTTTTTCACTGCATCAAAACCAGCACGGAATATTTTTCCTTCTGTAAATCTTACAGAAAAAATTGTTGATATCTCCATAAAGACACACTGGCATTTTTTTTCACTATTTGGTATTCTACTGTAAAATAACAGGCAGATTTATTTCAGAATGAGTGAACATTTTAGAGTTTCCTTTTTTTGATATGGCACCAGCCTTCTCCTCTCCTTCCGTCTCCTGTAGAAGATAAAAATGGAAAGATCAGACGAAGAATTAGTCATCTGGATGTGTGCATGTACATACCCACTATACATAAGAAGATATGTATAACGTAAGCATATATGTACATTTTTCTATTCATCTGCTCTTTTCCTGCCACTGAACACAAGACAAATACCTTCCCGATACCTTGCTGCAACTTGGCTGTTTATGGGGGAAACCAATGTAAGTCAACAGCCAAATCCTACTGACCAAGACAGCAAACGTCTGTCAAATGTATCTATTCCGCCTCCTGATATTGTAACATAATTATATATCACAAACTTCATTAAATCATATCACCTTTTCCATACTCCATTCCCCAAAAAATACAATTTTTTTATTTTTTTTTTTTGGGGGGGGGCAGGGGCGGAAGTCAAAACTCAGAACATTTTATTCTCCAATAAATTATGTATTTTCAAGCCTAAAAATATTACCAAGGAAGCTGCACCATTACTTTTAAAGATCTTTTACAGGATGTCCTAGTAAGGTAGCTATCCAAAATAGCTAGATCAAGCTCTTCCTCTATGCTTAATTTCAAATTAAAAACAAAAGCTATCCACTAATATTTAGGGAAGGTATACAAAATATTTACCACATCTCTGGGTATACGCATAACACTCAGTTTTAAAAACAAGGAGGGGGGAAGAGTAACAAAGTCTCCTAAACATGGGCACGTTTGCCTGAGATCTCCTACCACAAAGACGTTCTATCTAAAAGCACTGGTGCCCAGCCCATGCTCACGTCAAATCTGAACACAGTTCAGAACACCTTCTATTACGTCCATACTTGTTTCTTTTTTCTAAAAAAAGGATAAAAATGCTCACCTTGCCCCCCCCCCAAAAAAAAAAAACCAAAACCCCAAAAATGTCTCTGACATACAGAAAAGATACAACTACCTAAAAAGTAAACAAAACTGTTTCACAGAGAGCCCTATGAGGGAGTCTCAAATGTGATGAAGACTCAAATTGGGTCAAGAGTTTAGAAGCCAGTTGGCTGAAAACTCCTAAACGTGGTGTTTATCACCTTTGAGTAACAATGTAGTAATTCTTCTAGGTAAGAAAGGCAGATGGAGGCACTTCCCCAGTTGAAATTTTCTGTAGCTGTAACTTTGCATTCCAATTAGATCAGTGGAGCATCTTAACCAAGATGTAGTGTAGATAAATTTAATAACACACTATACCTTCTTATACAGAAAGAACACAGCTATTTAAACTATTCTATGGTATTTTCTTGCACATTCATGTATTAAGGTGGTTTATCAGAAACCCAGACATGAACTTAATGTGGCAAAAGCAGGCTGTACTACAAACACATCATGCTGTTTTCTGACTGTATCACACAAATACTTTCAGCTATTTAATAACAACTGTTTTCTAATGCACATGGAGTAACACTCTTCTGAAAGTAATATGCCAACTTTAAGTTTAAAACTACAAGCACTCTCTGAGCACTGGACCTGAAGCAACACAGCTGGCACCTGAAAAGATATTTTTCACAAAGTGCTAACAGTCACATATCCTTATTCAGTTACTAGTATTTCAGTGCTGAATAAGTTTATCCCTCCAAAGCAAAAGTTTGCTTGTAAAATCTGAGGAACAGCCTTAAACTGAACAGCACAAATGGTCCAACTGCAGTGGAAAAACTGCAGTGCATACTAGCTCTCGGGGTTGCAATATGATTGCAAGCAGAACCTTGAAATTCCAGCTAGCAGGGGTAACATTAGCAGCAAAAAGTATGTCTACACTTTCACCTTCATTTTGCTTTGTAGACATGCCAATTGACTGCAATGGGAAAACAGTAAAGCAAATGCCAAACACTTCCAACAAAGCTTGTCCTTCATGTCCAGCAACCTCTGCAGTGAATATGGCCTAATTAATAAAATAAATCTGTAAAATATGTAAAGAAAAGCCAGCTTATTCTGTAGACTGAAACATTTAAAATTACTGAAATTAGTATATAAGTATAATTGAGAAAAAAGGATACAGCCCAGTGCATCTGTGATCAGCTAATTAAAAAGCTAGTTGATCTAAACTTAAATTGTTCAAGACATTTTTCAAGGTATTAGGTATTGTTAAGATGAATGATATCTGTTACAGAGGTCACACGCAGAGGACATTCAGATTCATTGAGATCAAGAAAGGAAAAACAAACGGGGTTTAGTTTACAAAGCACAAGTTTCACAGTGTCTAGCTAAACAGAAGTGTTAAAAGGAACTTAAATATATAGTTTATGGGCCTTGGCACCTAATTTACGGAAACTGAACCACACAGCTCGCTACGCATCAGAAGAACCTGAACTTGTGTTTGAGACTCAGGAAATACAGGTCATTCCACAAAGCCAAGATACACTGGTGAAAATTTATAGCAGCCCTACTTAAAGACCAGAGTGACACAACAAGATCCAATTGCAAACAAGTTCCTGCATTTTTTCTTTTAACTTCGGTGCTTTCCGTGGAAAATTACTTTTCAGTGACTTTCTTAGAGCTATTAATTGCATACCTGCAACATCAATAGTTATCCTTAAGCATTAGGCAATATATTGCATAGATACAGTGTCATGTGTCCCTTATAACCTGTGTAATTGTAACAGGTGCTAGTTGGTACAAAGCAACATGAAAACCAAAATACAATTACTAGCAGAAACTAAGAAAATTGGGGTTTTAGCTTCGATTGTTCTCAGCAGGGCAGCTCATATACCAAAAAATGGTTTAAGGAGAGAAATACATCATTAAGAATTTACAACTTCAACTTCTATAAAGAAAGGCATTTATAAACTGCTTGGGTGGGCTCCAGGAACAAGAAGTCTCTCCCATACTGGTTAAAAAGAAGGCTCAGTTCTTCAAATCCTTATCTACTACAAGCTTCCACCAAGCTATGGCAGAATCTGGTTATCAGCTACCTACACAAGTTTTCATTTTCAAGAGGTAACTTCAGTAACCAAGTTCTGACCTACGGTTCATAACAATCAGCCTCTTTTTTGGATGGAAAGCTTATTAAACCCAGCTGCTTGAAGCCAGAACCCTAACTCTGTATCCAGGCAGGACCACTGTAAATATCTTACACGTAGAGGTAATTTTTCCAATTTGAGAAAGACAGTCAGTACTGTGCTATAAGCTGCACTACCCACACAAATACTAATCTCTTGCCTTCTCTGGAGAGGTTACTTTCATCCCCCAGTTACAGTGACTGGACCTTCATATTAATCTGTTTAATTTAACAATTACAAATACAAGAATATCATTTTACTTCACAGGGGAAAAAAGAACTGCCAAAAAAACGGCAAATGAAACAAGAAAGGAGGCTAAATATTTGCACAGAACAGGTACAAGGAATTCTGAGAGACTAGTATTTATGAAGAAATAAAAAGAAGAAACAGCAAAACTGTTGTTCTGTATTGAATGAAAGGGAAACATCACCATGCATCAGCCACAGCAGTGATAACAGGACATACAGCAAATCCAGGCAGTAAATTCTCTCAGATTTATGTATTCCTAAAAGAATCTATTAGAATACATTGGAAGAGGGCAACCAGTATTGCTTAGTGAAGGTGGAATAAAATTACTAAGTGCAAACGTTCTTTACTTCATGTTAAATATATACACATATATATATACACACACAGTTATAGATGTCCATGGCACTAAAAAAAGTTTAAATTATCTTAGCTTAAAGAAATACACCAGAATTTTTAGAGTGGGGAAAAAAAAAAAAAAGAAAAAAAAGAAAAACAAATCACCAAAACCCACACACACGTACACGGACCACATCTTCTCTTAAATAATGTTAACACAAGGTTGACAGCTACAATGTGCAATTTAAAAGGGAAGAACACAGCAGATCTATAACCCATTCAAGTCTGGCTGTTCAGACAAACACTGAAGTAAAATTAGTATTTATTAAAACAAATGGACTATAAATATATTAACAAATGCTATCCTTAAGAAGAAATATCTGCAATTAATGTAATAGAACACAGGGTTTTCACTAATTTACAGCTGGCAAAGATATCCGATATCCACAACATATGGCAGCAATTTCTTTACAATGTTTGAACAGCAGTGTTTCATCAGGATCCCTGCATGGAAATACTCTAGCATTGTCATTTACATTCTACACCATTCAGGGAAGTTTCTACCATATTTCCACAGCTGAAAAACTTTAGCATGATGAAAGAAATGGGCGGTTAACTGAAATATTTTTCCATTGTCAGCTCCATTTTGGCAAAACAAACAGTGGGCTGAAAAATTGTGGCAGGCAGATGAGCAGCGTGTTAAAAAGCTGCTCTGCAATTATCAATATTGTAAAATATTTTGGTTACCTTAAGAGTGCTTTTAATACCAAGTTTTTTTCATTACTTTTTGGTTACGTCTGCTTTGCACAAAAAGAACACAGTATTGTATATAAATAAGCCTTGGGCTGCCTATCTAACTTACACAGATGACTTAAAAAGCTTATGCTCTAGATGCAACAAAAACCAAAACCAAATCCAGCCATCTGAGAACTCAAACCTTTTTCCCCCTGCTCTCCTCTCACAAAAAAAAAAAGTTGAGGAAAATACTATCATTGCATAATACAATTTCTCTGTAATATTCTGTTTTATTGACTATGTAAAGGAGTAAGTTCAGTGGAAGGTTTTGTTTTGTGTATGCCTCTTACTGTAACTTGATGAAACACGCCAAAACTTTCAAATGTTCAGCTCCTATTTTCACACTGAAACAACTGGCCAAATATTTAAAGCACTCAGCAGAGCTCTTGAAGTTCAGTGACAAGAACTATTCCCAAATAAATGAGTCCTTAGCTTCTCTAGGAAATTACCAATCAAGACGACAAGCCCACCGACAGCAATGCAAGGACTTCTTATTATAGCCAGACTCAAAAATGTATTTAGTGGTAAGGAAGCTGAGAATCATACAGCCATTTACCAAAAATATTGAGCAATATGCCCTTCTTTTCTGAGAGGAAGATTAGGAAATATCATCAGACAGCTGGTCATTTAAGATCAGCTGCAACACTGCATATAACCAACTGCTGTCCTTCAATCCAGCATCGAATGGAAGAATTTATTTCCAGCTCAGAGGACCACATTTTCCAGAAATGTCCATCCGTCCCAGCCCTACTGTTCTCTGAATCAATAGCTTACACTGTAAGCACTTTGTGAAAGCATTCCTGAAACTGTCAGGCTTACTTGGAAATGTAGCTTCTTTATGATAGACAGGGTCACTAGAATCTGTATTTCCTATGAGCAGATAATACTATTCAGGAGCAAGGGGGGGCGGGGGGGGGGGGGGGGACCACCAGGTTTTCAGGACTGGCACTAATTACTTGTGTATTATTTCATCTAACCATTCTTGGAGATCTAATCTTGCTGAGATCTAATCTTGGAGAGCTAATCTTGCTCTATGTCACATAAAGTCAGCTCCATCATCTTGACAAACGTAATAGTCAAGTTTTACTATAAGCTCTCCAGTGATGCAAAAAAAGAAAATTATTAAAGGTGGCCAGACTGATTCTCTCACTCACAAATGCTGCAGCAGTTGTTCTGTTCTTCCATAATATTCTTGTACTTGGTTTGTTCTGAGTCACCGACTGTTTGGAACATCAGCCTGGACATATTCTGACAAGACTGAAAAGAGAGCACAACAGGATAGTGCTCCTGGAGCACACTTAGGAAATAACTAGTGTGTCTTCAATTAATGCTTTCCATGGGGACCATCTCTACCGACAATCTATAATACATCATTTGTGTGCAGAGCTGTTCTGGCAGGAACGGAGTGTTCAGGGCAAGGGTGGAGCTGGATCGTCACAGGATCCAATTACACAAACAATTCAACATAACTGATGAAGTATTCAGGGCTCTGAGATTCTTCTCTTTCCCCAGCTGCATCTAGTGACCGGTGCAGGCTTACTTGTCACAGGCAGTAAATGTTTGGCAGTCAAGAAGAGTCCTCTACCTTCAGAGCTTTGCTTCTGAAGAAGCCTTCATTCGGAGATCTCAAAATAGACATATTTTGAATTCACGTTACATTCACCAATGGCAAACCAAAGCAATGCATTTTAATATATAACCACAGAACAGTTCGCTACAATTAAAAGCAACTTCTTTATTGAAAAGCTTCCTGAAACAATGGAAACTTTCTCATAGTTAATTCTCTAACCACCCTCTACTGCAAGCTTTATATTCCTTAGCATAAAAATGTGGTTTTCAAAACTTACTTTACATCAGCTTTAATCAAAATCACTATATGTGGGGAGTGGGGGGAGATAAGACAGTATTTCCAAAATACTTAAAATAAGTAGTTCCAAAATCTTTCATTTTCAAGTTCAAACATTTCTCAAAGGAAAGGTAGCTTCACATATACGTGTGCATATATATCTTTAAGGAAATGAAGCTCAAGGAATGGAGGCATATATTGTCTCAAGGCCTTCAACCTGCTGGTTAAGTAAATCTCAACAATGCTGAAGTGCTAAGAAATGAATGCAAATTGGGTAGGAGAGAGTGCCTCCCTAAATTACCCATCCTAAACGTGAGATAGGTGTCAACTACCAGCTCATGCTCTATCCATTCCGGCAGCTGGCCAACCGGCACATGGACTTACTAGCCAAGCTGCTCTGCTGGGATGCACTTGCTGACTCCTGCCCTGCCAGCAGTTAGAGGAAGGAGCAGAAGATACAGGAAAGGAAGAGAGACATACAGGAGAGCAGGGAAAGTGCTCCACAGCTACTGTACAGGGACAGTACAAAATCATGGAAACAAGGCTTCAGTATGTCAGCTCCTTACTGTCAAAGGACCATGAGAAAACTTTTCTTATATAGTATATCTTGTTAGGCAGGTGTATACAACTGCTATACTTAAAAAAAAGTAACTTTAAAAAAAATATTTTTGCTTCAGGAAGATTTGAAGGCACATCTGGTGGGAAAGAAAAAGACGGCACTGAACAATTTGATAAATGTCTGTATTATAAGGACAGAAGGTTTTTTAATGCTCAATTTAATAGTCGTATTTCTAAAACCCATAACATGAAGAAAAAAGTTCCTACAAAACACATGACTAGATGGCTACAGTAGAAGTAGTCATGTAAGTTTGTGATGCTCCACAAATTTCAAAGAAAAGTAATTCTAGCAATTCATCTGTGCTATTGAGTTGACATTATTACACCTCATTTACAGAGAAGTGATTTCAAATGAGTCATATTACAAATTCCTGTAACATGGAGTGCTAAAATTGAGTTTATTTGTATGTTAAATCTGCATCTTCGACACGTGCTTACACAAATACACATATGTATAGTGACATAATCCATGTTCAACTTACTTCACTTGATAAACATTATACGTTAGTTTTATTTTCATATTTCCTGTGGAACTAGACCATACCTATCAAACACTATTAAAATCCAACAGTCAGGCAATATTTCCCCTTCAGAGTTCTGTATTATTCCAGTCACAGTGCATTTAGATACTAGTTCATCTTCACCAAGGCACAGGAGTTTGAGTACTGTTACCCCTTTTTCCTTGTCATGCACAGAAGTGAGGTAGAGTGAAGAATAAAACCACTAAGACTAGACACAAATATTATGTATAAATCAAACTCAAGCCACAAGAACTTAGTGCTCTGCATGTTAAAGCTCAGCTACCGAACATTATTTCAACCAGTCCTTAGCATTTAGGTGCTGAGCAAATCTAGTCACAAGTGTCTAATGCTGTACAGCACATTCTGTGACCAGATGAAAACATCTTGCTTTAATACATAATTTAGTGGCAAAACCAATATAGAACTTAATTCTTTACAATTGCATTCATATTTTTTTAAGCCAGAAATAACCTCATTTTATAATTCAAATCTGTATTTTGACAGAATATTCAGTATTTGGAAAACATGAGTAGCAACAGAAATGCCATAAGCAATGGCTTATTTAAGGCAAGAGCTCTGCTCCAGCCTGCAAGAAGACTCAGTCTCTTTCACACTTAGGGATGTAAGAATTTTATCATGAGGAAGTCATAATATGGTCACCTGACTCCTTCTAGAATTTCCTAATTTTATCTCGAAACTTATAACATGAATACTTTTTCTGATGCCCCCTCACGCATACAAAGCTGTCTGCATACAGAGCCAGACTGATCCCAGCTTCAGCCAGTCTGCAGGTTTCAAATATTCAGGTCTGCCTTTTCAACTAATGGAGTGACTGTTGGGAAACAGTTGTTACTGTGCAGCAAGCAAAATGTGAAGGCTCAGGTTTAATTCTCAGTTTACCAGAAAAGCAAGTTCAACCCTTCTGTCCCATTCCTCTCCCACTGCCTTTAGCCCACTCGATCATCAATCAGCCCCTCATCCTCACACAGAGGAGGGCAAACAGCACGCTTGGTTCAGACACAATCTTACTTGGTCATCACTACTTAAATTGGCTATGAATGCAGAGATCGACAGTTTCAGAAGCACACAGCAGGTCAAAACCTTACTTTCTATTCTTTCCCTTCATTCTACAAATAATAAAGCAGGAGGAAAAACATCTGACAACATAAACAATTGAAAACAGAATTATTACAATATTAAGTATTTCTAGAAATTCTTACAGGCACAATATATAACGTTTTTTATTCTTTATATATGCATATATCACGATATATCCCATCCTATATACCTAAATGCACTTTCAACAGTCAGCCATACAAGCTTATACATGAGTGATGTATGAGCCACCAGATCAGTGACAGCACCAAAAGAAAGTAAGAAATTTAGAAGCGTGCACTGGCACAAATGTAAGGTTATACGCAGTTCCCATTTTATTCCTTCAGGCATCGTTCTTTAATTATATGATTAGATACTTTATTCTTGGAAAATACATTCAGTTTGCCACTTGAATGTCAGGTAGTGGAAAAAATACAGGTAATTATCATTTTAATCATCACTCTTCAAGTGATTAACTTTTACTAAAATGAAAGTATTCCTGCAAACCTCTTCCAGGCTCCTATTTCTTTCACTACACGTGGTCTGCTGTGCCCAGTAAGGGTTCAAACAGCCTGTTACACAGGCATTCTTTTGGACCAACTTGACATTTTTAATACGGTACCCAATTTCAGCAGAAACTAAGGCATCTCCTTGCAGAAAACATCATGAGATTTGTCTTTATCCTGACTTCATTCATGTGATAAAAATACTGCTCTAAAATAAATTACTGATAATGCAACAGAATGTACTTGAGAGATCAATTCTGAGAATTGATCCATCTGTATTAGAGCAAAGCACCGTCAGATAACAGTGCTCTGAATTTTCTTTGTGATCCTGTTCACTGATAGGAACGCCGTTCGCTTCTGCCAATAATTTTGCTCAAGCCTCAGAGTGGAGAAACAAGCCTCAATCAGAACAGTACCTGGGCTGTTTTCTCCTGTCTTAACTGTTAGAGTCTAACAATGGCCGTTCTATGTACTTCTCCAAAGTCAAAGTAATCTGTACCAACTGCTACTCCTGATTTAACTTTATTTCGGTATAGCTACCATTTTACTTTTCAAAAAAGAGCCATAAACATAGCCATGCAAGTAAGGCGAGCAACTGGTGCTCATTTCCCACGCTATGCAGAATCATCACATAAGTGTTATGGGAACTATGACTGATAAAAATTCTTTAGTCCAAATTAACCTAAGTCACATTTATACTTCAATAATCAACAGTCTCCCATCAAGTTACAACAGGACAACAACTCCAAGTTAAAGCAATTCATTATATTAACCTAATAATTTCTTGTGAAGGGATGGAAAAATACGTTAGTGGGTTCTGCTGGCCCCTAAACACCATTTCACAATGAAATTAAACTACATATTAGCATGGTTTGACAAATTAATTTCTACTGTTGCCAACCCTGGAATGTTGACACTGAATCTAGCATATATGAACGTGTTCCACAGCCAGAAAATATTAGTTCATAAAACATGACCAAACATGCTGTCAAAGAAACAGTATGAAGAAAGGCATGTGTAGTTATCATGTTTGTCTCCAAAATCATGAAGATAATCAGAAAAGTTTTCATCCCTCTGGGCAACAGACAGCTCTTCTCTACTTTTCTTTGACAGTTTTATTTCTCCAGGCAAACAGGCATCCATTCCTTCTCTGGAGGGACTATTCTACAGCACATCCCCCTAAAGGCAGGTCCAGTTCTCAGTTTGCACAGGTGGAGAACTCCACTGCCAGCGGTAAGCCAGGGACGGATCACCCCGCAGGGCACGGCTTCGTCAGGAGGGCTGATCCCATCAGCATCGTTCAGATTGGACTCATGGTAGCAGCACAGTTTGAAGACACCAGCAACACACATCATCACACCAACTACGCTGTAATAGGTTGTTTCATCAGAAGGAAGAATGTGCTTATCTTAGGAAATCTCTCTTCTGTTTTGTAATATCTTATAACATACGGTTTGGATTCTGTGGGTTTGTTGGGGTGTTTGTTGTTTTAGTTTTGGAATATATGGTTCTGTAATTAGTAATAATCATATAAACTTCTTTCTATTATTTTACTAATAGCGTTCCTTATTTATGTACAAATTCTGAACATTTTTTTTTTTTTCCTGACAGAAAGCGCAATGCCAAAAAAACAGTGAAAAACTCAGGGGTGTTATTTTCAATAGAAAAGTAAGTGTCACCAAGCCATTCACAACAGAGGCATAAATTAGCTTTCGGGGCCAAACATGCAGAGATCTGCTCACCTGAGTCTATACTTCTCATCCACTGAACTGCAGACAAGTATGGGCATTTGTGCACACAGCTTGAATTTGCTTACGAAAAAGTTCCACAGTATAGAAACAAAAATTTCAGTAATGGATTATACATTTAACTCTAAGTCTCAGCTCTCACAAAAGTTACTTCCCCTGCCTGAGAAAAGTTAAAATACTTTGTAGCTATTAATATTATAATATGCATACAATTCTCATCTCCTGTTTGGCTTATGACATTATATGCTATTATATGTTTATTTATACTGCTATGTGTTTGTTTATAAATCTATATCTATATTCCAGCAAACGGCACAGGGGATACTTTAACTATTGATATAGATATCGAACTACCTTTTCATCTTCCTAAGCTCTTGGCCTGCATGATACCTTGTTGCAATGAAACCCACAGGTTAAGTGCTCCATAAAGACATACTTGCAAGTGTCAAAGTTATATGTTTTGCTTGAAATTCATCTCGAGTTAACACTCTATGCATCTTTCCCCCCACGATTAATGATAGCAACTTTTATTAGGTACCTGCTTCCTCTCTGGACCCCATTAAGACACCTCTGTTTCTTGAGGTTTTCTCTATTATTTCCATATTGAGTTCGCCTCTGTTATCTGCAGAAATTGAGGATTTCTCTATTATTTTCATATTCAGTTAGCCTCAGTGTTATCTGCAGAAAATAAAGGAAAAATTTTAGATATGTTGACAAGCTTCTTAATGACATGACTGTTTTATGATTTTGTTTAATAATGCAAGATAAAATTCAATATGGGAAATAAAAATAGTATGCATAAAAGAGGAAAAAACAAACCTGTTCCTTAAAAGAAATTAAACAATCTAATGACCATTTACTATCAAGTAACTGGACTAGGCGGATAAAAGTTTTGAATTGTAGTGTCCAAAACTTCTCAGTCTTTGCCTCATAACACCTAGAAGTATGAAACGGCCTTTTGAAAATGCATCTCTCAAGTGTTCTTAATGTAATATTCTTCTTTTAATTCAAAACACTGACTAGAAGTTACAAAGCCTTTCAAGTATTGCTGTACATACTGAATTACTCTATGCCTGCAAAAGCAAAAGGCATCATTATCAACCTTTACTAAACAAATTATCTTTTTCCTTTCTGGCCCCTCAGTAGGCTGATCTCAGGACTGCAGTGCCATGGGCACTCCCATCCACACAGCGATGACAGAACGCACATCAGGTGATATAGGCAGCTGTGTACTAAAAATCAGAAGGCAGCTTGCTCTTGTCAAGGTCAGCTTGCATCCAGGCTGGGAAAGGGGAGCAGAGAGAGATGTGCATTGCCACCACTAACTGACAGCTGTCCTGCAGGTAGCCATTCAACCATCTCCCAGCTGCAAATATTTCAAGAATTTTTTTAAAAATAAATAAATTTTGAGCTTACAATAATTTTTCTTTTCATTATTAATCCTCTAGTACAATATGATTCAGAGTAACTGTTAGCTGGCCCCACCACCGATTAAATCATTCAGTTGAATTTAATTTTGAAAATATGAACATAGTTCACAACAATTTTCAAAGAGCTGTGAAATTACCTAGACTTTATCACAGCCTCAAACTGAAACAGTAAATGATACTGAATGATACTGTAAATATTAGTGGTGTTTAGAAGAGGTGTCTGCACTAGTGTTGCTATTGCTATCGAAGTATCTGACAAAGCAGTATATAGTACTGACTAAATGATGTCTTCAGCTATGGAAGTGAAAAATCAACTGGACAGTTGTGTAGCTGGTAGCACTGTTTCAGAATCACAAATAGCTGGTGTTATGATTTTCTTGTTCTTCACACTAGCTGCACTTAAAGTACCAAAATAAATTCTGAGTGTTTATCTTTCTCATAATGATAAATAAAATCCAGAGTATCTCTCAACGATGGCTGACAGGCTGACCCCTGAACCTTTTAAAAAGCTGGAATCAGAATTTGCTCTAACTTTTATCCCACAGTCACAATGAAAATTTCCATACTAAAGAGAAAGCTGGTTTATGAAGACAGATTTTTAATTCTTCTGATGTAAGTTTATGACTGCACAACAAAACCCAGTAAGACCTGAACTTCACTGAAAACATTAGCATTTTCTTTACTATAGCATAACTCACCCTCACCTTACTTCTATATTCACAGAACATCAAAGCACTGAAATCATGCAAATATCACAGTGACTTGCCCCCCTTCCCCTGTATGGGCAAAAAAGGGTGTGATATCCAAAAATCCAACGCTAATGATTCAAGTCACATCACCTAGTGTACTTCATGAATGCTGCAAAACCAAAACATCAGATGACTGCATTTTGTTTCATACCTTATCTGGTGTTTACTTCAAGGGATTTAATGTCATTTTCAGTAATTATGTTTCATAACTAAGTCTGAGAACTATTGAGAGCACCTAAATGCTGGATTTACATAAAAAAAATTAACCCTAGCCTATTTACCAGTTCCAGTGGTCCGTGCTGAAAGTACATGATGCTACGTGGCCCTAGAAGTCAATACGTACAGGGTGGTATATCTATCTTGATTTTAATTGCTATCAGACTTTTCTCCTGTTACTTGCCCCAAACTTACCCAAACAGAAGGTTTTCCAGTTACACTTTAAATTAAGCAATTAGAAAAATGAATTAATTACAATATAATTAGATACTTATAGTTAGATAAATACTAATTGAAGGCCTTACTTGAAACTAAATGCTACTGATTTTTTCTAATGAAAAGGCAAGTGATACATAAAAATAAATAAATCAGATTTTTGGTTTTGGGTTTTTTTTCGCAGCCACTTTGTACATTGTTCTGTGATCTTCTTGCTAAAAAGAATATTTTACAGTATTTTCTCATGGTACTTGTCTACTCAAAGAGCGTTGTGGATTTAAGATAACGGGTATAGTAAAGTTATAAAAATTGCCTCTAAAGGAAAATACTTGCCCTGAAGAACCGTATGGAAATTAAGCAGTATTACGATTATGAACCACAAGAAGGAAAAAGTGCAGTAAAGATCATACAATAAATATAGTATGTAATGTTCTCAGTGGAACCTATTTTCTTAACTTTCTTAATCAAACAGAGACATAAAAAAGCAAGTGTGGTATTTCAATGGTACTGCACATATTACCAACACAAGGACTGAAAATTTATCGTTTACCTCAGGTTTGCATTTGTACAATCTCACTTTTTATTAAAAACCTTCCCAAAACACAACAGCATATGAGAAAGCAGAATCTGAGTCTAGAATGTTTAGTAATTTAAGGGTGTATTATTATGCCTTTCTTTGAAAGTTTCAATTATTTGTACGGCCATAAAACACCTCAAAACTGAGAGACACAGATCTGTCTTCTGACAACTGTTCCCTTAATTATCATATTTCTAAAGCAGCCTCGATTTTCTAAACAGCACTGTTCCTGAACAAGTTCCTCTCTTCTTTAAAGTAAGAGCAGGAGGAAAAGGTACAGTATTGCCACTTACAAGATCTATGCATTCCTTTCACAGGAAAAAAACCAAAAACAAACCCACCCAACAACAAACACCACAATTCTGAAAGAAAGGCAAAATATATTACTATATTAAAGAGTTAAGATTATTTCCTTTGTAATCACTCAGAATTATCAAACACATGATATTATGCATGATGTGTATCTCTGATAACGTTTGTCTTTTTCACCAATCACAAACAATATAAACTGTGTATGTCATTCTCTTTGGCTTTGTAAGTTAATGTAACAACAAAGTTGTATATAAAATAAATACATTAAAAATATAATAATAATAAAAAAATAAAATAAGAAGTGAAACAAGTTGAAAGTTACTCAACAAACCAAGGAAATATTCATACAGATCTGAAGTCTTATGAGAATTAATCTAGCACACTATTCACTAATTTACGCAATCACATTTGAGTGAAAGGACTCTGAACTTTCTGGTATATTGTGGCCCAGAATCCAACAATATTTTTTACACTCACCAGTCCTTGTTATTTTTCTTAAGTCTGATTTGAAATTGAAAGCTGTTATTCACATTAACCTTACAGAATGCAGACCTATACCACAGCAGAATCTCATCTGGTTCAAAGTAATAAAGTACACTGCATCTCTCCAGAGTTAATTGCCTGCTACTTCTGGTATTTCTGATCCAATACAAAGGCAAAAACAATTCCAAGGCCAGTGTGCCTAATAACCAGTTTTTCCTTTTCAGCAGTCTCTTTCAATCAGCTTTGCTTTTGTGCACATGATTAAAGAAAAGTCCTGCTCTGGCAGAAAGCACCTAGATTTGCTTCTTGGATTTCATAAATGGGGAAATTTTGAACTTCTTTCTGACCTGACATAAATCCATAAGCTTTCAACAGAATAGGGTGCACACATACATAGCACCAAGTGAGAATCTGGATGTGCAGGCATCACTGGTTTGTTGGAAGCGCCCAGCTGCGTGCCTGTCCACACCACCAAAGTGCAGTGGGGTGTCAGGGTCTCCAAAATCACACCGTAATCACCAAACAGGAAAAGGACGGGAAGCCTACACAATGTTGACATCAAGAGCATTCTGCTATTACAGCAACACGGAGTTTTCCCATACCGAAGGTAAGGACGATCAAACTTACTGAAGCACATGGAGGGCTCTGCAGGAAGCTGTGCTGGGATGAGTGCTGGATGGTATGTACAGTACAGGTCTTGAGTCAGAAAAAACTCCCAAGTATGCTAGACTATCCAGGAGGTGAGAATCTGCACACTAGCATGGCAAGAGTATTTCAGAGGCTTTTTCTGTCAAAAATACCTCTACATCCCTTTCCAGATATTTGTTACCAGACCACAATGAAATTCTAAAGCCTTATTCTATTTCTCCACTCATAAAAGATGTAGTCATACCATTTGTCTCAAAAAAATATAATTCTTGTTCCATGTCAGCAATCTTCAAGTATTAAAAAGAGATTCTGACTGCAAGGAAGTAAATTTTCTTCCAGATATGTCCAATACCGAATGACTAAACTTTCTATTAGCATATTTTTCTAGCATCTTTCCCATCACAGAAAGGCAAGAGACAAAAAGCGTAATGAAGCAAACATAATGCAAAATTCTTCACAGCACAATGCTTTCCAAGCAGCAGTATTTAAATGCTTTTAAAAACAAAGAGTAATGAAATTGCCTTTTGCTCTCTTCCCTCCCAGAAAGCACTCCAGAAATAACCCAAAACAGTAACACCTGAAATTGTATAACACCAAATGGAGAGAGGAGGAAAAAAATAATCAGAACACCACAAACCATTAAAAGTCTTCCTATTCTTACATTCTCAGAAATGCAGGTGTTGGGCGTCACCTGGATACATTTCAAGCACCCTTTAAAAAAACAATAATAAAAGAATGCCAAGTAAGGCACTGGCAAAACCCCCTGACTCGACTCCGTGCTCCTGACAAACGAACAAGGCATCGCTCACAGGATGCTTTTGTTCCAGATCACGGCAGCCAGGCACAGAGAGGCCCCAGCTGAATGAAAAACTTCACCTGGAAAACCTGGGGCCAGTCTCTGGTTTTGCTCTGTTCTGGCTCTATCCAGCCCTCCAACAGCCTCAAAGAAATAAAGTTCAGGTCTTCAGGATCTGGTTCTGCTTGGCACCTAACTTTAAATCCTGAAGTCACTAGGAGCACAGTTACCTCAGGAAACAGAAAAAACTCCGGTTTCTTCCTCTCTTGTCCCTGCAGCTGGGGTTAGGGATCCCTGTAAAGGATTCAAAGAGCACCGTATTTTTTTTTTTTTTTTTTTAACCCTCAACAGGTAACAAAACTTTGAAAATTAACTTTAGCTTTCCTCTAAGTTGCCCTTTTCCCTTCTTCCAATAGGAAACAGGAGAAAAATACTGGTTGTGTTATGTCAAACTGCTTTGCGCTTTGTTCTGTCAAACCCTTTGGAGAATCCATGTGAATGGCTGCTTTCAAAATGGTAGAGGGACCAGAACCAGAGCAGCAGACAGCATCACAGGGAGTTTAAATCTGTGCCAAGTGCTGCCAGGAATGTACAAAATCACTTTAAAACACTCGGTTAATTAAGTATTAGAATAACAGACCTTTTGTATTCATGTAACAATAACATTTTCATTCTAAGTATTTATTAAGCATCCTTTGTGTTCATTTGCATTCAAAGATTTCAAAGCAAATGACAACGGTAATGTTTTCTCTAAATGATCCTTGCCCATTATGACATTGTAGCCTCTCTTTTACGCATATGCTTACAATAAGGCCAATTTCTGTGAAGGTAATAAAAGAAATGATAAGGGACTTGCTCTCATTCTCTTGTGATATTTCTTCTCCCCAGACTATAACACAAAGACTTCAGAAAAATGCAGCGCACTGCTCATTTTTATGTGGTGACTACTATCATAGTCATTTTAATGCAATCACATTATTTACCATCTGTTCTTTGTTTAGCCAAAATAGATTTTCTACATAGTTCATTTGGACACTTGAGACAAATAAGCTATTTATTCCCATCAGTTTAATGTTTCAGCTACTAGAATTTTAAAAAGAAAATCTTTTCCACAAGAAAATGTGTTTTCAGATATTCTCTAATGTAATATATTTCTGAATAATGGTACCTTGGTTTATTGCCACCTTTTAAAAAAGAAATTACTTATGTACTTTGCTCTTTTTCAAGGTCTTAGATCATAATACAAGAGCTTTAAAGATGCTTAGTGCTGCATTTCAAAACTGACTCTGACAAACAACTTCTCCACGTTGACAAGTTTCTTGGATTTGCTTGTTTGAGAAGAGAAACTGTCCTTACGACTAAGTATGAATCATATTAAAGGAGACTCAGGGCCCACAATGCACAACCCAAGAAGCCACGATAGAAAGCTTTTATGCAAGCAAATTTGATATATAGCTGAGAAAAGTGTTATAAATAAGGGGAACCTGATCTGACATTTTCCAATTAAAAAAAGAATATTAAAAAACCCCAACAATCAATGACTATATAATTGAGGCAGCAGCATGCTACAGAGCAGGAAAGGAGAGAGAAAGAACTCAGCCCTGAGGCTTGACAGGAGCATGGACAGGAGTGTGCGCAGACAACACAGTAGCCAACAACTGGGTCTGGTTTCTTACTAAAAACCTCAGGACAATTTTTTTTCAAAGCTGCACCTAGAAGGGGACTTTTGTATTTTAACTAATAAATACAAATTAAAATAGCAGAAACGGAAAGGACTGACCACAACTGAAAATTCTTTTACTAGATTTATCTTGAGATATTTCTATTTCTGGACACTAGATAATTTGTAACTTATGTTAAAAGGGTAATATTATTTTTTGTCACCACTTTATTACTTGATTTATGTGTATGATTTATACATACATTTATTAAAGTGTATGTCACACTACAGATGTACCATTTTACAGCCCACAAAGATGCTGATTAACATCATATATGGATTCCAAGTCTCGGATTCAGTGTACAATCATCTTGAAAAAGCAATTTCCCCTTTGCAATTTTGGTTTTGTCACAGCCGAACGGGTGTGCTACAATTTGAGTACTTCTGAAGCTCAGATTACTGCAATCCCTGTCTTGTAATGTTCAATCACCTCACTTGTCTAAACAGACGACACAATGCAATTCATACATACAAAAAGGTTCAGTATCACTCTCGTCAAATATTACATATTAAAAATGAGAATTAAAATGCAAGCTATTATCATCTTTAAACCTGCGTGGATCAAGAAATCCTGGGAATACATTGACAATGTATCAGGTTTGTTCAGGCAAAACTCTAGCCTGGAGTAAACAAGAGCCCAACAGACAAGCTTATATGCATTTCTTTATAAGGATGAAAGAATCCCAGTTTCTCTGAAGTGACTCAAGTGCTTACATACCCTGCAGTTGGCACCATACTGTCATTGCCCAAGAGTTTTATAGCATTAGATAAATTTCAGAGTTTTCCTGTTTTCTGAATCAGAGACACACTGAATGGCAGGGGACAGATTCCAGGAGCGAATCTTTACAGAATGTCCACAAAGATCTTGTACTTGGCCTTACACAAGTGATTCTACTGCCCTGTATCATTTTATTAGCATTGAAAAAATGCAAAGACAATATATAATGTCTTGACTTATCAATCTCTTATCCAATTATTAGGAGCAATATCACTCAAGGCTCATTTTTAAGCTTCAGGTCTATGGGTTTTGACTTATTTTCTTGTTTGTTTTGCTTGCTTGAGCTAGCACTGTAACTATGTTGGGTAGACATTCACTTTCCTTTGAAGCCATTTAAGTTGTACTGTTAGAATGGTTAAGAAGGACATTTAGCAATTACAGTATGAAACTGGTTTATACTAATAGAACTTCATTATAGCAGACAGATCATGGACAAACCAAATTCCAGTTTCAATTATACCTTTCTTACTCAGTTTCTTAAGCAAATTCCACTAAATGTTAAATTTTTCATTAAATAGTTTATTCCAGGCATTTAAAATTATGTTACTAAACTGGGATATATTCAGCTGAAAAAGAAAATAATTGTTATAAACTGTCCTCATACCTCTGTCCTCTACACGTACAGTTTATTGCTGGGATAGAACACATTTTACTATTGAAAAGTGCTAATACCTAATCAATAATTTATAACTTTCAGGCTTGGGGTATTGATAACCTACTGAAGTACCCAGGTCTAGAACTTACCCTCCCGCTCACTCAAATCTGCTCCTTGTAGGTATTTAGCCCAGAACATCAACCCAAACACATCTTGCATGTGCCATAATCCTTAAAAGACCTCACAACATGCTTAAATATTTAAGCACACAACAAATGAAGAAAGAAACAAGCATCTAAAAACTAATGTGGGAGAGATTAAGACAACACAGTACCCTTCCCTTTGTTTAACAAAACAAACAGAAAGTTGCACAGATGACCACAATCTGCTGAAGAAGAGTCAAAAAAAACAGATTCCCAGGCCAAGGAGGCAGACAAAAGGTGACAATAGTGCAAAATGCAGCAGAGCACTTCACTCTGCAGGTCACCTGGAGATCTGAACCATCTTGAAAGCTTCAAAGAGGCTAAAAACTCCAAGAAATCAAAGTGGTTATCAAAGGCAAATCTGGTCTTTCCAAGCTCCTAGAAGACATCTGAAGTATGTGGTTCATTCAGTACAGGTTCTGATGACACAAACATAAAATGGGGGAAAAAACCTGATTAAAACTGATTTTTTTTCCTCTGACTTAAGTGGCACAGTCAGCTTGTGGTGGTTGAACTGTTTCAGAACTCAGTCCATTACAGCAGAAGACTCCAACTTATTAACCACACTTTGAAGATTTACTTGCACAAAAAAAATTTAATTATGTCGTTATGTCCAATTAAATCAAGTAAGGAGTATCAAGAGCCTGTGATTCTGAAAACCTTTTTCCCCTTGAGCTCTGTTTTCAGGGAAGTCTGAAAACCGAAGTTTGCACTAAATCAAGAACTCATGTTTCCCGCTAATGTGAAATTCAGCTAGCTCATCTCAGTCTCCATTTCCACAGCTAGACTGAAACCTGGAGGTGCAAGGGACAAGGAAGACGGGAAGTAACAAGTGCTGCTGCTTCTTTCCCCTCCAGGTTTGACCTAAGGGGATGTGGGCAGGCGGTGGGGAAAACACCAAAAAATGAAAATCAACAGAAGAATTAGGGATAAGAGACCTGGTCTTCCTCAAGTTGCTCGCTCTTCTCTGTCCCTCATTCAAGTTTTCAAGCAAGTTCTTATGCTCTTGGCTTGGACAGAACAAACCAGTTAATGACTACACACTACACTTCCAGGTACATGTAAGAGAACATAACTCATATCCTCGGTGTGAGGAGCTGCACGCACTGAGCTGTGCTGCCTTTGGTGTAAACATGCCAAAAAATACATTTGACTCCCTTTCAGAATCAGGACTGAATTTCTGCCACCATTAACCCCAGTGAGCAGCTCAGCCACTCACTGACCTCCCCCCAAAAGGGTGGGGGAGAGAATCAGAAGGGTAAATGAGAAAACTCGTGGGTTGAGATAAAGACAGTTTAATAGGTGAAGCAAAAGCTGCACACGCAAGTAAAGCAGTTCATTCACTGCTGTCCATCGGCAGGCAGGTGTCCAGCCGTCTCCAGGAAAGCAGGGCTCTGTCACACCTAATGGTGGCTGGGGAATACAAACACCATCACTTTCAACATCTTCCCTTCCTCCTTCTTCCCCTTCTCAGCTTTTATTGCTGCACATGCTGCTGTATGGTCTGGGATATCCCTTTAATCGCTCAGCTGTCCCAGTGGCGTACCCTTCCAGCTTTTTGCCCATCTCCAGCCTATTCCCTGGCAGGGCAGGGTGAGAAGGACAAAAGGCCTTGGCATGACTTCAGTACTGCTCAGCAATAACTAAACCCACCCCTTTCTTATCAACACAAATCCAAAATGTAGCACCATACCAGCTACCATGAAGAAAATAAACTCTATCACAGCCAAAACCAGTAGAACTTCAAATCATATTTCCCAGCTTTTGTCTGTGGCTTAGAAGACAGTGGTATGTCTACAACTAGTCCCTTTAGAGGGCCATATGTTTCACTGCCCATTTGTGGTTTGTTGGGGGATGGGGAGTGGGTTTGTTTGGTTTTGTGTTTCTTTTTTTATAATCACACATTACTCTCTGGGGGTAGGGAAGCAGTATGTACTGTTTAAAACACGGATTTTTGGTTGCTGCAAAAGCCGTTAGAAACTTAAAGCTGAAATTAGTTAACAGAACATTGTTACATAAATTATTGTTTGACATATTAATTTTTACCAGTTTAATGGAAAGAATAAATTGTCAATATGGAGACCTGCAAAGACTCACAAAGAGTTACTACAGAACATTGCATGCAGAATATCTAAACACACATTCTAACTGAATCCCAAGTCACAGTAAATTCAGAGCAGCAGCTATATGTACACTTGTGCAACTGCTCAGGTGTGAAAAAGAAAATGCATGTTTTGAAAAATTACAGTGATGTATAACGATGTATCTGCATTGCCACCTGTTTGCGCTGGCATGGAAAGTAGAAACAGCTCATTAATTAACGTGTCTCTAAGTCAATATTACCCCTTTTTCAGAGGTGGGTGTGTGCACATTTTATCTATATGTATGAAAAATTATTCATCCAACTCTCTACACGTGAAATTGAATACACTATAAGATTAGAGATAGGAAAATGCTAAATAATATGCACAAAGTATCAGACTCCCAATCCAAAAAGCTACAATATTTGTTCTGAAGGAGAAAGATAATATGTAATGCATTCATACTAAAGCTAGGGAACTGCAGAAGAATCAATCATTTTCTCAATGTATTTGAGGATTACTGTACTACAAAAAGTACAACTGAAATGCACACACAGGCAAATGCTGCATACCAATAGATGCATAAGTCTGAGAAAAGAAAAATGAAAAAAAAACCCCTAAGATTGAATCCTATGTAGAACAGATAACAAATGATAATCATACTTGCCAAAAAACTGAGTCAACAGCACTCACTGCTGTACAACGAAATAAAGGAGGGCAGAGGGTGGGGAGAGAAAAATCAGCAAATCAAAGTAATAGTGTACTGTTAAAACTGAATTTTATTTGTGTAAATATTGCTTTTAGCAGACATTGCTTTGCAATCAAGATATGTTACAATCATCCAAGCAATAGCTGCTTCTCTTCACAAATTCCTGAAGGTACGGACAAAGAATTGAAAGTAATTCTAAGCTACAGTCAGTGTACCTTTTATCCCAATAAGCATTCCACAAGAAAAGTACAAACTCATTCTAGCTACTCATAAAATTCCGTGACAACAGACATTGCCTGGAACCTCAAAATCCTACCACAACTGATGTTCGACCAGTGAACAAGCTGACCAAAACACGGATTAATAAGACACATTTTTCATCGTAGGATCCTTAAGGGACCAATGCTGAGCTATTATATACGTTAATTAGTTAATGACTGGTGTTTGCTTATCAAGAAAATTATATTGAAAACTGTTACTCAGAAAGAAACAGGAATGCAATGGGGATGGGGGTAAAAAAGTTGTTGGGCTTCCTTGTTTAGTATCTTGGTGATTTCATGTGCTTCAGACTTCCTATACTTCTCTAAAAGCACAGGTTCAGCAAGCCACATGCAGGATAAGTAGTCACCTCAAGACTGAAAGCAGGAGGAATGTTAAAGTGAGGCATCAACTTGGTCAATGACACTTTCTCGTTATTTGAAAAGGAGACCTAGGACCAGCTACTCAACTGTTTGTTCTTACAGGACAAATACATCCATCTCCACAAAAACGAAGTAACATTCACTGCAAATAAAACAACTCTGGGGTGATGATGAAAAAAAGAAATGCAATACCTTTTTGAGATCTGTGTGACTTTAGAAACTGACAAACATTATGCCCTTGTTCTGTCCACCAAGACCAGTTTAATATCTCACTAACATTTGTCTACTGAAAAGTTTTCTATAGCTGACATTTTCTCAAACACCAAGAACCTTGGTGGTGACACAGTTTCTCAGTCATGATTGTAATAAGATGACACAGCTGTTGCCTTTTACAGATATAAGTATAATCTACTGTTATGATAAGAGAGCATGTGCATGAACCAGAGATCTCCTGAGCATGCAGGAAGAAAAGAAATTTTATTTTTTTTTTTTTTTTATAGAAGTAATTTTTTTTCAGAGGAACTTTCAATTTCAAGCGTTTGTCACACTGCTTCTTCAAACACACAATGCAGAGTTAAAGCACAGTAAGAAAATAGCATCTGCTCCTTTTATGGCTTACTCAGAAATGCAAACAGACTTAACAGAGGACTTTAGAAAAGCAAGAAGAAATGTGATTAAAATACATTTCTCAGTTCATGAACTTCAATTTACAAAAGCACATTAAAAACTCAAGAGCCAAAGTGCTCAGAAGTTAAAATGCTGCACTCCCTTGAAGGTTGTCTATCCTAAGATCTTGGTGCAGTCCCAGTGGTTTTGCAGGCAGATCTAAAACTGTCTGAAGTAGATCATAAAGATGTGCCATGCACCTGTACGTATTCTAAAAATTGCAGGCCATTTGCACTGAGGAACATTTCAGTGCTAGGCACTGTGCATATACACAGAAGACACTCTTCACCCCAAGGAGCTTGTATCTTTAACAGAAAGATAGAGAAAGCAGGGAAAGTATTCACCTTAAGATAAGGGCTGTGATGTAAGCGTGAGAGTCTGAAAGAAGGTTCTTCTGAAATTAATCTTGAGACCATGTGATTCCTTCCAACATCTACCTTTTCTTACTGGGCAGATTGGTTTTGGAATATGGAAGAGCTCTCACCCTGCTCCACCACAAGTTTTATTTAACTTTCTGCTCAGACTTAAGGAAGAATTATGTAGTACTGCAAAACCAACTTTGAGTGGGGCAGCAAACAAGGCAAAAGCTAAAACAAAGAGCAAAAATATCAGTTAACCTGAGAAATAATAAATGCAAGAAAGGCAAATGGCATCAGAACCTCTGTTAGAAAGAACGTTGCCAGCATGTCAAAGGAAAGGATCCTTCCCTTCTGCTCCACACTGGTGCGGCTGCATCTAGAGTACTGAGTCCAGCTCTGAGGCCCCTAGTCAAAGAAAGATATGGACTTACTGGAGTCAGTCCAGTGCAGGGTCACAAAGATAAATGGACTGAAGCATCTGTGACACGAAGGAAGGCCGAGAGAGCTGGGACTGTTCAGCCTGAAGAAAAGAAAGCTTAGGGAGAATCTGGTAAGTGAGGGGAGGGAACAAAGAGGGAGGCAAGACTAGTGCCCAGTGGCCAGGAGACAGTGGGCACAAATTCAAGCACATGAGGTTTCATCTGAACACAAGAACACAGTGAAAACTGTGAAGTCAGCCAAATACTAGAACAGTTTGCCCAGAGTCATGGAGTATCCATCCAGGAGATATTCATGGTGCTGAGCAACCTGCTCCAACAGATCCTGCTTGAATAGGAGTCTTAGCCTAGATGATTTCAAGAGGTCCCTTCCAACCTTAATGACTCTGTTTCTGTGATATTAGTATACTGTGGTTATCATCTAACTTACCAACTCAAGTCTATGTAATTAATTCTTGGCAGATTTATTTGATCCACAACAGAACTGCAGATGTTTTGCATTTAATCATAGGTATGAATTTTTAAAATATTTCCAGCTATTGTAATTATTTTACAGCTAAGTATAGTAGAATATCTTCCAAAAAACCCACTTAAAAAAATCCAAACAAATTATTTCCCACTGACCCACAATACCACTTCTGCTTTCTCACACTTTTACACCTGGATCATGGTCCCAATTACCCTTTCACAGATTTAGATTAAACAGACCTAGAAGTAAATCTTGTAATAACAGCTTCAGAACTTGTGTAATGATTTTTAATTCAAGCAGAATTACTGTTTTCCTTCTCCTGTTTTTTTTATGCTCTTTCCCAGCAGGGAAAAGGCAACTAACAAACTAACTTACACTCAAGTCTGGGGAGGAGAGATGCTCCTTGCAGAAAGTATCACTCAGAGGTGACATTTTCATAGAGTTAAAGCATACAGACAGAAATAGTTACTTCCCCTCCCAAAATCTGAAGAGGTCCTGCTCCTGAGGCCAGAAAGTTTAGATCCTTCCCTTTTAAGTTTTAGGACCATCTCTTAGTCGCCACTGGGGAAAAGGAACCCAGGCACATGCACACAGAGTCCTTAAGATCCCAGCCAAAACCCACCTTTAGCTGCAGAGCACTGCGCTCTCTCATCCCTTAATACTTATAATGTTTTCTCCTTGATTTTCCTCTTTATTAGTCTATTTACTCCTCTCCGAATTCCTAGTTTCTCCAAGCTCATTTTTCACTGCTTCTTAACAACTTTCCTACACATTCTTTTGTTTTCTGGGATGATTAAGGAGATATAGTAGCAATAAGCAAGGGAGAAGGAAGGTTGGGGTGGAGATGGACCAGAGCTACTTCTAACCACCTTGTTAAGTCACAGATGGGGGCCACTACCCATCTCCCTTCTTAAATCTTCCCAGACAGCAGCCATCTGGGGATTGAAGACCCCTTAGACAGTAAGTTTCCAGTTACGAGAGCACAAGATTCTTGCCAGAACCAAACAGAACACAATTATGACCATGCTAAACATCAAAGTGCTATTTCTGAGCATCAAAAATTTGCAAAAATTGTAAAACGCCTATTTAATATTTCTGAGGTAAGCGACACAATTGCATTATAAAGAGAACACCAATGGTATTTCAGAAGTAGAGAGCTAGCATTAAAATCTGCTGTGTTAACGACAGTGTACAGAGTACTGCATAATATAAAAGCCAAGCCAATGTTGCAAAGCCAAATGCTCATGAATTAAGAAACTTCATTTGCATCTGTTGTTTCAGTGCCTTTAATTTAGCTCTCTGACATATGAGTATATGGATACACACAAACACACATACTACCTAATCACATGGTTACATTTTTTCCCCCCTACAGACCCTTTTTCATTCCCTGCATAGGACAGACATTTCAAATGTATCCCTACCATTACCACAAAAGAGAAACCACAGACTAATGTACTGCCCTTGACAGGTTTAATTACTCAACACACAGCACGTTCACTTACACTTTTTGCCAAGATGTATATTTCACACACATTGTTCAGGAAATGAATAATCCAGGATGATTAGCAATTAACATTTTACACATGAGTAGGTGCATGTCACACAGAGGCTCTAGGACGCAAAGTTCATCTGATCATCAATTACAGACACCTTTTATGTCAACAAATACATTGTCAGGCTGAATAAATCCAGCAGACTCCTCCTCCTGTTCTTCCCCTTATTATCATGTCAAGACATACACATAATCTCTGTCTACCATCAGAACCAACATCTGGCTCTGCAGCAGCATATTTAGGTCTTAGAGGATGTCACTGAATTGGGATGAAGTGCCTCAGTGTTTCAGTTCACACTGTTGGCTCTTCTATGCGTGCAGTCCTGACGTTGGCTTGCACGCAACAAGACAAATCAGCTCGTCTGATCTCGTGTGCCAAATACGTACTGAAGTGGTGGCTGGTTAGGTATCTGACTGCAACTGCAGCAAAGCCAGGCTAAAACCTGCAGTTTTGACATCACAGAAGAGGACGGTGCTCCTCTGCTCTCAGAGCAACTTCTAGGCCTCCAAGCTGAACGCCTCAAAACCACGCAATGACGGGTTTCTAATAACTTACTCCTTAGAGGAGGAAGGGAAAAAAACTCCTTTTCAGGTACAAACAATGACTGGCCAAGCAGAAAATGGTGAAACACAAGAGCCATTTCAAGCCCAATGAATCTTGCAAAACCTTCATGACAGGCAACTATATCTTAATTTTTATTTTTTTTTAAATCTTAACTAACTCGTTTGGAAACCCTTTATACATGTAGAAAACATGGTATTTTTAAGAACAGTACTGTTATGGCTTATCTTTCCCTTTGATGCAGAAAGGGAAAGATATTTTCTGATGACACTAGTACTAGAGATGTCAGAAAAAAGCACAAAAATCAAAACTTAGAGAAAATGTTAAAATCAGCAGTCTATCACTCCAACCATTCAAAGTAATGCTGCTGATTGTAATTTCAGGAGGCAGATAAAGTACCTCTGGCTTTCTTGCACTAGAGAAGACAGAAAATTCACACATTTATAGCACTTAACGTAGAAAGAATATTTTAATGCACAGCTTCCAAATATAGATATTCTTTCTATGAAAAGAAAAAAAATCCAAAACTTTTGTTCTATGGAATTCATTATTCAGAGAAAAAAAAAAAAAAAAAAAGCACCATTTACTGACTCTGTTGCATATTCCAACCAGATTTTACGAATATACACACACTTTCTCACACCACACCTGCAATTTATACAGAGCTTTGCAGAAAAAGATGAAAGGTGATATATATCTTTCTAAAATAAAAGCATGCTGTCTCAAAGAACTTTCCCTTTCCTGCATGCATCTGTTTCAGCACAATGCCTACATCCATGTATATACCAACATTACATCTAGTTGATCAAACAGTACAGGTTTTGGACCGATCCCTCTCACCTCCTTAACCAGACAGGAGCAGCCCAGAGCCGCCTGGCTCTGCCAGCTAAGGCACTTGTTGCTTCTTTTCAAGTGCTGAATTTCACATGGATAAGGACGCTCACATGGCAGCCCTTTTCCATGTGCTGCTCTGCTTGCAGAAAAGGAGGGAGAAAGCAAGAGGAGAATATGTATGAAATTAGCACATTCTGAGAGACTGGATAGAAAAATCCAGATGACAAACATCTGTTAAATTGTTCTAAAACCACAGCAGAGCAACCGCAGTACTTTAGATAAATCTTTCTCAACCTTTCCATCCAACTCTTCATTTCCATTACCTCTTCATAAGAAGTGTCTATTGGGGTTCAGACTAATCCTTCACACTTCACTTGCTGTTTATAGAGACTGTGACTGTAGCTTTACGTTACAGTGAGCTGGCACTTCCATTATAAACTTACTCTTTTTTTGGTTCAGCTAATTGTACAGGGGGGAAATCATTCGAGATTGAAGTAAGAAACGTATGCACCTAGTTATCCTTCCCAGTATTTGAAATATTTACAGATGATTAATTTTTGTTCAGCAGTACTGTTTGTCTGTCACAGACTGTTGTTTGACAACAAATTAAATCCAGCTTTAGAGTTCCAAGTACCAAAAGATCTCTGGTTACACAGCACAAGCCACGCATCTGCTGTAAGCTCAACTGTTGTTTCACACACTCAAAACCACCACTTTGTTTCACACTCGCTAAAATAGCCTACAATATATGTAGGTACTAGTAACCTTTATGCTACCGTCTGCTCACCACGGTCAGTCAACATCTGGCAAAAAGAACAAAGAGCAAAAACCCCAGGGAAATTTCCGTATCATTTGACAGAAAGGACGGTACGTGCATGCCTAAGAGGGATCCAAGCTGTACCACCATGTGGTAGGGTGATGCACACATTGCAATGACCATGTAACCACAACCCAGAAGTCACTTCCCCCCCCGCCCCACTAAATAATCAATTATCCCTAGGGTAAAGAAATATATCTTTTTACTCTACTCCAGAACAGAAGCTGGAACATAACAAAATTTGAAGGCAGATAAAATATGACAATACTGCCAGGAAAATAAAATTTTCAGTGCACAGTGCAACAGAGCAAGAGGAACACACAAAACATTTTCCTTGTGCTCCTGAAGTTTAACTTTTCGATTGACTAAAGTAATTCCTCTAGTCAGCAAAATGAGAAAATAATTAGCATTTATGCAGTAGGTATGCAATTTTTATGTATAAATCGTTTAAAAATGACAGAAAATGTAAAAAAAATCCTACAAGTGTAGTTCTATTATTTCAATACGCAGAAATGTAACACCACTGGCTTACATTTACGTGAAATGTCTGAATCCTAGATGTATTAAGTGGATACCAAGAAAAACATTCTGCATTTGCAAAATTCAAACAATTTTCCTGTTCCTAGAGTTTCTAAGTTTCATGTTACTTATCTGCTTAATACCAACATCATTGTGTTTAGATTTCTAAAAGGTCTGTTTGTTCAAAATTCCACCAGTGGTCTTAAGTTTACTCCTGTACATGGTCCATTTTCACTTTATGAAAATGAATGTGCAAGAAAACATATATATACACACACTTTAATATTAAAATACTAAGTAGCAAAAGTCACCATTGGAATTTTTTTGTTTCAATATTAAAAATATGTATATATACACCATAGGTGTCTTCAGATGATGTTCGGACAACACTGACTAATTTTTTTCCCCACTGATTTCCCAGCATAGCTCCTATGTTACTTAAAAACAGCTGAAGCTACAGGCACATGTATGTTCCAGCGAGTGAAAACATGCTTTCTGATTTCCATTACGTCAGGTAGTCCTCTAAGAGGAACCCTACTATGCCACTGTCAGCAATTACTTATGCAAAAGCATAATAAAATATTTAAGTCTTAACTGGTCCTCAGGAAGACAAAAGATTTGGGCATCAGTGGGAGAAAAAAAAAACCACACACACACAAAATCCCTTACCAACAACTACCTCCAGACTTAGGGAGCGCAGACAAACGCGGGCATATCAAGTCCATGCAATCTACAGGGAGTGAGGATATATCCCTCTCTGAACATGTTGGATGGCAGAACCTAGCTTGAACATGCTGGTAAGACTGTTGCCATTGTTTCACACATGATGCTGACCTACTCAAACGCTGACTCTTTTCTTTCTTTCATGGATAAAGTATCATGCTGTTCTTACTGCGTACTATAACACAAACAACTGGATTTCCTGTATCTTCTGGAATGCAAGCGAGGCAGTGTTTAGATACCGAGTAGTCTACCAAATGGTGACAAATGCTCACAGTCATTTTTCCAAGAAGAAATCTAATAACGGTATCAAGGGTATATAAAAAACCACCAAAAACAAAACAACAAACCACTAGAAAATAAGGTACCTTGATATTATGGGCTAGAGACTTCATCAGCTAGTACACTTAAATGGGTAGCCTTCTAGCCAGCTATTTTAAAATGATTTGTCTTTAGTAAGAAACCGAAGCTGTGAAACTGAACGGTATGGTGAAAACTGAACATAAATGTGTTGTCAGATTGAAAGAGGATGAGGACAGACGAGTAGAAGATCAAATCTTTGTCTTACTGCACATCTGTCCTATTTTATCTCAGATACACAAAAATCCACAGAAAATTAAGCCAATGTAAAATAATGTACTATGGATGCCTCTACCCATTAAGAAGTGAAATCACATATTAAATATATCCTATTCTTCTGTTGCCCGAGTTTTGTGACTAAGTTCTATAGCTCACAAGTAGTTATGTATTTAGCAAACTTGAAAACAGTTTTAACAACCTTCAAAAAATGAGGATGATTAGAAAATATTAGAAGCATCAAGCATGTAAATAAACTCTTCAGCCTTTCCCAAAGGCTATCAGAACTGTAAGAAAGGAGTCCTGCAACCCCAGTCACTAATAACAGATGAACTGATCATCTGACACAAGACTCCCTTCAATAGGGCAATCCCTGAAGTGGTTATGATAATCCTTACACAGATCTCACATTTACGAGTTGGAAGATGGTCTGTAGTATGGCACCTCTTGAAGCTAGAAGGATCATATCAGACACCAGTAACAGAAGATTTCATGTAACAGCATTTCAACTTTCTTAGGTATCAAAGGTGTCCATCTACAGTATTTCAGATTATTTTGCTATGAGAAAGCTACCTATGGTTTTGCTATACTTGTTCCTACATTAAAGACCTGACTTCAGTCAGCCTTGGAATCTGTAAAGTCTCTTACATAGCTCAAGCTGCATACTGGGGAAATGATGGGGGTTTTAACATTGCATACCAGAATCCAAGTACTGAATTCCCCAGCTTAGCAATGAAACATTCGGCAGCCATAAATTTAAGTCATCTGCAAGAAAAATAATGGAGGGGGAAAAAAAGATTGAAAGATGATTAATGAACAGGTAGCGCTGTCAGGCAGAAATTGTGGCATTGGAACTACAGAACTGTGAGGAGGAGATAATTTTATTTAATCAGGAGAGCTCTTTGATGTGACACAGGATAGGGAGTACTCATACACTGACAGTAATTGTTTTTCCTTCATTTAATGTGAGGGTGAAAAAATGAAGTCATGGAGGATCCAACACTACATCAGATAATTTACAGACTTGATAAGGCCTTCCATATTTCATAATGTTCTTCCTGCTACACTTGCATTAACTGGGTATTAAAAAACTCAATGCACAGAATACACAGCAAACCACTATGAACACAGAAGAGAAACAAAGTATCTTACTTACTTTACTCAAGCATACCAGAAATACTTAAGACTAAGCATGCAAAAAGAGCAACTTATTTTAATAACAGCAATTCAAGACGGGCAGCTCAGAACCAAAAAAAAAACACGAAAACCACCAGAAACAACCTTCCATTACTTTTTTAGAATGAAATTTAAGTAGAACTAACATAAATTTTTTTAACCTCTTTTCAACCTAATTTTCTCATAGCAATCAGCCCTCGGGTTACCTAGGTCTGGTGGGGTTCTGCACACTGTCAACTCTATTTAAAGCCTGGAGGAGTCCAAAATATCTCTGCTTTCAGATCAGGTCCTTACTTTTGTTATGTGTGGTTGATGTTTGCTTTGGTTCAGGAGCTCAGTCACCTCTTACCATTTATTTGCCCAGTGATGTTTTGCAAACAGCAAGTTAGTTTATTTGCTTAGTTGCATAATTGCTAAAACGTCTGTAAACAGGAACAATAGTTGAGGCTTTATTTTCACTTCAAATACGGGGTTGTGCACTTCGTACTGCAGTCCTCTAAAGTGGCTTCCCTACTCCCAGAGCTGTCTTTAAAGAACAGTAGAATTCAAGATTGTTTAAGGTGTGAGGCCATCAAGTGGGCAGGATCATCCAGGTGATTTCAGAGCAGCCAATACATCACTTCCCAAACACAAATAATCTGGCTACTGAACAAGAAGTGTTAGACCAGAGGACAGGCCAGTTCTGGAATACTCCTGTGAAATAATGGATATCGGTGATTATTAACTATGCATACATATACAGACATTCACATTTAACTGTGAGTTAGTGAAATGAATTTTTTTGGGCCCACCTACTGACCCCACAAAGAGCTCATGCATTTGGTACAGATCGCTATTACATAATGCCTTAAAACTTACACTTTACAAAGCTACCCTTTTGTCTTGTACATCCTTTCTCGCTTCCTGTCTGACACAGCAAGAAAGACGAGGTAGGGGCAGCAGCAGCTCCTCCTCATTTACTTGCTGAACTCCGAAACAACCCCTTCTCTAGAAGTATTTCTAATAGTATTTCTACAAGTATGGCTACAAGTATCAAGGGTTTCCTAATGAATGATGTGGATGTCGTGGTTTAACCCCAGCCAGCAACCCAGCCCCACGCAGCCACTCGTTCACTCCCCACCACCCAGAGGGGTGGGGAGGAGAATCAGAAAGGAATGTAAAACTCAAGGGTTGAGATAAGAACAATTTAATAATTTAAATGGAATAAAAAGGAATGAACAGTAATAATAACAGTTATAATGGAAAGATAGGGGAAAGGATAAAATCCAGAGGGAAAGGGAGAAAAGAAAACAAGTGATGCTCAGTACAACTGCTCACCACCCACTGACCGATGCCCAGCCAGTCCCTGAGCAATGATTCCCCCAGCCCCAGCCAACCCCCTGAGCTTATATACCAAGTATGATGCCCCATGGTATGGCATACCTCCTAGGCTGGTTCAGGGCAGCTGTCCCGACTGTGTCTGCTCCCAATTTGTTGTGCCCCTCCAGCCTTCTTGCTGGCAAGGGCCGAGAAGCCAAAAAGTCCTTCACTTGATATAAACATCCCCCAGCAACAACTAAAGACATCAGTGCCTTATCAACATTGTTCTCACATCAGAGCCAAAGCACAGTACTGTACTAGGTACTTAGAAGAAAATTAACTGCATCCCAGTCGAAACCAGGACAGTTACAGCCTTTCCCTTTATGCCAAATCAGTTCACAGTGGTGTAGCCCAGTAAAAACATGAGATTCTTTGCAGAAAACATTGGTTTCTCTCATCAAATAAAACAAGAGAATCATAAAAATTGTAAGGGAAAAAAAAAAAAAGCTACACCAACACTTTTCCCCAAACTTAAAAAAAACACACCAAACAAGCAAACAAAACCCAAACAAAACAAACAAACAAACAAAAACCACAAAAAAACCCCAAACCATAAAAAGGGGGATGGGGGAGGCAGAAACAGGAGAGAGAAGAAAAAATTACAGAAAGGAAAATGAACTTATTTCCAGGACCAAAAATCAATTTGAACAATGTACTACCGATATATTTTTAACCTTGACACTTTCATTAGTCTCTGACATATATTAACTAACGATGAACAGCAGAACATGACATGATTAAGTACTAGCAGTGCAGTATTAAACTCATTAGGTTATACCGTTAATACCACCCTCTGCAAGTACAAACTTGACTGGAATTTACATGGGGTTTTTTATGCACTTCTGAACTGATCAGACCTGAGCCTTAACCTACGTCTTCAATATCAGTGGAGCACCATCACTTAACATTAGTTAAGTATATCAATGTAAGGCAATGCAGATCTGCACTGTAAAAATCCAAATACGTTCATCAAAAGGCCATAAGCAAACATTAATCTGAATTCTCTAGTACAACGATTAGACCTTCCAATATTGAATGCATAACGGGAATATTAAGGGATTAAGGAAGAACTTGAGAGATGGTCATTGCTACCAGGGAACAACACCACATCATGCTACGCTCCTAACATTTTTAGCCTGCGATTCTTCCATTGCTTTCTGTTGCAGTAGGAGATACTAAATTCTGAAAGTCACAAAAAGGTGACACATGACATTGTCTGCTATAGCACCAAATCAACTATAACACACCTCAGTCCCTCCCCTCTCCTTTCCACAGCCAAAAGGAAAAGGAGGCAGATAAAGCAACAGCTCTTCCCCATTCACTTGTTCAGCTCTGATACAAACCTCCCTCTGTGTGCAGCATCTATAGGCGCCATCAACCATTTATTGATGTTGTTTGGAGAAGAATTATATTACATTCTCTTAAGTCAAACAGGGCTACAGTAAAACAGCCTGGCAGCAGTAAGAGATCTCCTTTGCAGCCCAAAGCAAGCTGGAGAATGGAAGACTACAAAATATAACGACTTAAGGACACATTTAGGAATACCTATTGTCTCCTTGTTAGTCAGCCACTCTTTTACTTCATTTCACTTTTATGCCTACTATGCCTCTCTGGTTTTGTGCGAATATCGTCCACAAACAGCTGCCTTTAAAAAAAAAAATGAAGAAAAATTTCCAGATTTTCTTTACTAATTCAAAAGCACCCCTCCAATGGTTTGTCCAGGGAGATCACACGTGTCCTTTATTCTTTTAAAATCCACAGTCATCATGTCACATGCTAAATTTGTTAATTCATAGATGAACTTGACATTTGAGATTAGTAAAGTCATGCTACTAAGTATCTTGGCCATAGCAATGAAAAGTAAGTTTTGTTTCTTTTTAAGAGGTGTGATAGTAGGGAGGAAGAGAGGAAAAAAGGCTTTGGAGACAGTGAATAAGAACAATTTAATTTTTTGTTACCTACAAATTCTTTACTTCAGAAATTGAACTACAGGAAGAGAACCATTTTACAATAACTGCGTGCTTTGATTTTTACTATATTCTTTCTTCTTCTTGCACATGAAATCTTTCTAAAAGATGTGTGTAAAATTTCATCCATTCTTTACCATAATACGCTTGCTTTCTGTATGCCAGCTTCCTAATGAACTGGCACATTAGTCAAATGCAAACAAGGTAATAACCTAATTCAGGTTTAAAATATTATCTAGATGTTTTACAAATTGGCTCAGTATTTAACTATTCAACATACATTTATAAAGTACCTTTCACGACAAGAATCACAAGGCATGCACAAACGGGGGGTGGGGGGTGGGGGGGCGGTGGGCAATAGTAATCCACCAGCAGAAGACGACACTTCACAGTTCTGCCTGCAACACCTGAGATATTGGTTGTGTACTCACCTAGGTTTTCAACACAGCCACAGAACTGCTGATCCAACACCCTGGGCAGAGAATCTGAAGCTCTAGAGAGTAGATGACAAGGGCTCTAGTGTCTGACATCTTCAGTTTGCATTTGGAGACAATTAATAAATGACAATCTATTAAATCCATGGCACAGGATGACATATGGCAGAAATGGAAGTTTAGTTCAGCAGGACTAAGGGCACAAACGATCTTAAAGTGTTTTCACTTCACATTTTACTTCTAGAAAAAAGGCAATGTGTTTATGGAGTGACTGAAACACAACCCTTAATGTGCACTAGCGTGTTTAGTCCTCGAACTTTTAAAATATTGCTGACTACTAAGAGAAATAATTTATCCTTTTGTGTATACTGATTAAATCCCGTTAACTTAGGTAACAGCAGTTACCTAACTGTCTGTGAAGTCACTTGCTGTTCCCCTTCAGACTCACAGGGGAAAGTGCAGGAAATGCAGAAAAACCTCTATGTTAAGATGCCAGCTGCCACTCTTGTTAACCACTGAAAGCTTATGAAGAGAAAACTCTTTCACCATCAGAAATGGGCTATCAGGTTCAATTTCAGGCCCGTATTTCAGAATCTGAGTTTCAGTCTGGAAATTAACACTCTTTGTGAAGGCAGATGAAGCTATACAAATCCAGCCATTCTGATTCAGCTGCCTCTGACACTTAATTTCAAACAATGCCATAGGCAGTGATGATGGATGGCACCTGTATATGACACTGGATGATGCTGAAAGCCACTGAAGTTTTCACTGTGACACCAGGATCAAGAAAACCTTAGTGTTACCCTCTTCAGCATTTTCACTAGTATCTTCTCTATGTCATAAGTGCAATTTTCCACTTCAATTTTAACTGCAGGAGGTGATAGATACCAGACTGATAAATCTATTAAGGTTCTATATTATTACTTATCACATACTAAGAGAATGGTGATACGATGGTATTTCATCAGGATACTCCATGTTGCTCCACCTCTTGTTTTAATCATGGACACCCTAAACATCTAGTTTAGAAATAAGAGATCGATATTGTAAATTATTGATCAGAAAACCAAATGTTGTAGCATGCTGAGGCAAACAATGTTTCTGCACATATCCATTATATGAAGAAAAACAATTAACCATTGAAACCATTGCAGCCTCAGTTCTCTCAAATACCTTTCTTTCCCCAATATTCTCCCAGATTTTTAATAATATTTAATGAAGATAGAAAATGGGTTTATCTTATGAGATCAAAATGTTGCTTTTACATATTTTTTTTACTCTACAATTTTATATGAAACAGTAAAAAATAAATTATTTCATCCACTGACATTCACAAGTAAGATTAACATGAATATTTCCAATTCAATGTTTAACTGTGTACATTTGTAAAGATATATGGCTGTCATAAAACAGCAGTAAGTTATCCAGGGATTGGGTCAATACCCATTGAATCCCATCAAAGACCACCATTGATTCTGACCAGCTTTGGACCAGTCCCTAGGAGAGATTTTACAACTTTTAAAGTTCCTGACTTGATTCTAATGCTGCTCACACAGCATATTTAGTATTAACATTGCCTCTGGGGGAACTGGTCTTTGCAGTGTCTTCCAAATTATGAAGCACTTTGAAGCTTCAATAAAAATTATGGGGTTATAACAAAATAATTAGTCACTATAACATGCAGAGCATTTGAAAAACAGGAAAGTGAAAATTAAAAAGTTAATTCTAGAGCCTTATCTGAAGAAAAATCAAAATTGAGCTTAATAGAATGCATAATCCTCCTACCTGGGCAAGGAAAATGGCTAGCACAGATTTTATGGGACTTTCCATAATAATGCTTCAACTAATATCCTTTATTTTTCCTTTGTTTTCTTACTAGCAAATATTACATATATGAAGAGCCACTAGCTGTAAGAAAGTAAAAACTGAGCAGACATGCAGTGTTGTTCATAAACCTTGATACAATACATTATCTTGTACCTTCACAGAGACAAGAGTTTGGGTTATTCAATCTAAAACTGCACGTTAACTTTTCTTTTCAAAATAAAAGTAAGATATATCTTCCCTGTGCACAATCAGGCATCACCTAGTTTGAGAAATTCCATGATACTTTAATTACACCATATGCAACTAGTATCTGTATTGTTCTGACACATGCTCAACTAGACAAAAATGCAGAATACATTTGCTTAGTAAAAATCAAACAGTATATTGACATGTTTGGGTTTTTTTTTTCACTTTTGTGTTAGTAACTATAGTGCATAAAGGAAAAACTTAAGCAAAAATAGGTGCATACTTTCAGAGGACTACAAGTTCTAAAGTGTTATGCCCCTGCAAATTCTCAGATGCGTCCACTCCGCTATCTGTGATCTGGTTCCCTTTCCTGCTTCATTTTTTTGTATAAGGCTCTAATATAGAGGAAAATAAATCATGCCTGATTTTTTTATATTATTTTTTTTGGGGGGTGGGGGGGATGGAGGGGGACGGTATGAGGGGAGGATGGGCAGGAATTGCAAAAGATAGTTGCAAAGATCTTAATGTACTCTCAAGGAATAGCTTAAGACACTCGCGTGAATATTACCTGTACAGGGTTTATTTATTTTCAAGACCCTTTACTAAATCTAGGCTGTAAGAGGTCAAAACTGAGCTAAAACTTTGGGAAAGAACTATGCATTTCTGTGAGAACACAGACATTTATTTGATAGAATTTAGAAAGGATAAATTTACCAGAAAAGCCAACAAAAAACATGCAATTAAATTTAACAGCCCATGATCTTACATGTGCCTAAATATTAGAAATGAGCTTCAAAAAGACTAATTTGGAGGTATTAAATACTTCAAGAAAACCTTGCATTCTTTTACTCCTTTAAATACACTGCAGCCGAATACCCCTTGAGGACATTGGCGGAGTGCTGCTAAAGCCCTCAAAGTTTAAGTCACACATGGCCCTTGCACTGACCTTTTCAGGAGTTAACATAATCTCTAACTCCTTAACAGCCCACGCAGTCCACTATCCTGTTCAGCATGTGTGTAATTAAGAAAACAGCTAATTTTTATACACAGAATGACTGAGCTGTTGATGTAACTTAGCTATATAAAATAACTTGCTTTAAGTATTTAGTCACTTTCTAAGATGAGCATTAACTGACTCATCAATTTGTATAGGGAACAAACCACAGTTTCATATGTCCCGTATTCATATCAAATAGCTAAAGACATCAAAAGCACCAAGTAATGTGACATTTACCAGGTGTACTGTAAAAACCCTTATTTTGTAAATAACAGTACTGTGTGCCTAGTAAGTAATTATAAAACTAGTCTAAATTATTAGCTTGCAAGTTGCTGTTGGTCTGGTTGCAGTTAATCATGTACGTTGCTTTTTCATCCCTTGTTCTTATATAAATAAGACATAACTCCAACACATAAATCCATGTGACTGCCTCTGTCACTGCAGTACCTGTACCTGTTCCTTTTACTGGAGCCAGGTCTCTAGCTATATGTAAACGGCAAGCAAGCGCCTACACATACTGCCATTCATAAGGATTCACACTCAGGAGTGTAATACAACATTGGTTTTCATTCCTCTTCCCTTTTCGTTGGTGTTCACCTAACTCATGAAATAATATTTAAAGTCAGAGCTGTAAAGTATTCATATTTCCACACTGTAAACACATGCTTTTATATGCAGGTTTTACTCAAACTGTTTTTCCCTGCATCTTTTGCAGTATCTGCCAAAATTAAAATGCTTTTTTTTTTTCATATGGCATCTTCCCCTCCAACCACCTACATGCCCCAGCACAATCACTACTCCAATGAACTGTCTGCATCAATTTCTTGTGGAGTGAAAAACAAACTCTTTTTAAGATACTGGTTAATCTTGTGATCCATCACTAGCCACTTGCTTACTACTTCTACTCTTAATACCTCTGCTCCCAACAACTTAAAAGGATGGCCGAGGACTTGAGCACAAGGGAAAAGAGTCCTCCACCTTTCCCTTTGGTAGGAGGTACATCTGTTCTGGTGCCAAGAACCTGCCTTGGAAACACACACATGAATCTTTGTTCCATTCTACCTTTTCAGGTTGTTTCATTCCTTGAGTAACCTCTGTCATAGCTCAAGCTGTTTAGAATCTACACCTGTTTTTGAGAATTAACCACCCCTGGCATGAGGAGGGACAAAACCACAGCTCCCAAAGGAGCTGAGAGCTGAAATTCATCACTGTCTAAAACTCACTGAGCCTCAGGTTAAGTTACAGTATTTTCTGCACACCCGAATACAACAGGGCTGCACCCAAGACAAATGTGTGTCCAAGTTTAACTTGCTGACAGAGCAAGTGAGGGAAAAAGTGTTAGCAAGTCTCCAAGATTCATGAATTGTGACAGTCATCACAGCCCCAGCTTTGGTGGAAGACATTTCGTAAAAAAAAAAAAAAAAAATCTCTTAACAGACCTCATCCTTTTACCAAAAAATAAAGTCTCCTCAACTGAAAGCAACACATCAGGGCTATGCTCTTGTGCAGTACAACACAGTGTGAAATTCCTACCAGCAAGGCTGAAGATCTGAAAACAGAAGATGAACAAGTAAAACACAAAACAGGCAGTTGGTTTGCTTTTGGAAATAATGTGGGGTTTATTAAAAAAAAAAAAAAAAAAAAAAAAAAAAAAAACAACACAAAAAACCATAACCTGAAAGTGCTGTTATTTTCCAGCTGTGAATAAAGAAAAATAATGAAAAATGTATTTATTTTAATGCTTATTTTCCCACCCTAATGAACACTAAAGTAGAATTTCACTTTTATGTTATTAGTTCAATGTTTATTATTAAAATGCAGCCATAGCTGCAATTTAAAGTATTCAAAAACTTTTCTTAAGATTAAGGGAAGTCTGTAAAAATTCAAGTATGCCTAAAATGCAGGTGACAAATGAGCAAGCAAAGGCAGCACAAATGCTAATTGGAGTTTGTATGTGCTTCCCATGGCTGTTGAAAAGGGACATGCAGAATTAGGTCTAAAGAAATACAAGACAGACATCAAGAAACTGGAGCAAGTTCAATTGAGGCCCGCCAAGATGGTAAGGGATTTGAAGCACTTGACCAAGGATGAGAAGCTAAGGGAACCGGGCTTGTTTGGCCTGTGAAAGAGGTGCCCGGAGAGGGACCTGGTAACAGCCTTCCCACTCCATGAGGACAGTAAGGCGCTGAAGCAGTTGTCCATAGTGGTTGTGTAGTCTCTGTCCTTGGACAGTTTCAAGACCCAACTGAATCAAGCTGTAAGCAGCCTGATACGATCACATGGCTGACCAGGAGGCTGAACTAGAAACCTCACAAGACAACCTCCTTCCACCAGAATTATCCTATGATGCTATCATTCATAAAGTTCTAGGAAGCTGAAGGACAACTCAGTTACTCATTTGAGGTCACAGTTCCAGTGTATGGAATAGAACTTCAGCATAATGGTTTCTCACAAGATTAAATGTTAAAACCAAATCAAACTTAAAGGCCAAAAAGTCATGATTTTAACTTAGTCCCCTTTTTACGCACATACTGTAAAGCCTAACATAATTTTTTAAAGTTGCAAAGCATCTGCAAATCCAGCAATATATGCCATTTGGGCTCCAAACCCAAATTACTGCAACATCCAAACTTGGGTAAATTTTAAGAAAAAATAGCAATTTCATCACATGATAAGATATTCCCTATTAAAAGAGTGCACCAAAACCCAGAGAGAACAAAACTCAAAGGACTACACCAACACCAGGCTGCAATGACAACTTTACAAACACTTTTCATGAGGCAGATTCAGAGTTTAGAATTAATTGCTAAGGCTGAATTTGCTTGCTATAAAACATTCTTATCTCTCCTTCCTCCTATAAAAGTATAAGAGGCAGAACTGGCAGCAGGGTGTTACGAGTAACATTATCTTAGAAAACATTTGTCAAGGGAAAAAAAAAAAAAAAAGTGTTTTCTGGTGTAATACAGAAAGGAAAGAATTTTGTTTGGTCCTTCTGGGTTTATAATGAAAGTTTTCATTGATTCCTTTTTGTGTTAGAATTAATAGATTAAAAATTCAGTATTTGAAAGTCTAAGCTTCTGTCAGATCTTTCTGAGTTCAAAGGATTTCTTTATATTAATTTTGTTTTGGCAAAATTCATCAAAAGGAGCTAGAAAATATGCAGCTATTTGATAATGCAAAGAAAATTCATGGAAGGAGAAGAATATGTTATGACTTTCTTGAGTATATAAACAAATTTATTTTACAGTATTTTTTAGTATTAATGTGTAATTTATAATGTACATATGAAAACATATTGATATCTTTCATCAGCCAGTCTTCCTAATTCTTACTCTGCCAAGCCAAAACTGATAGTGGATAAAAATAAGCTCTAAAGTAGACTGGAAGCATCCCCTGCCCAGCTCTCCAGTGTGTCTCTACTGGCAGCTGTGCCACCAACCAGCCCCAAGGGATGCAAGAGCAAAGGACATAGGGTATAATTTCTCTATCTCACAATATTTTTAAGAAATTTCTTCAAGTACTTTCAAGTTTCTTGTTTCACATGCTGATCCTCCTTTTTTTTTGTTGCAAAAAGGGTATCACTTCCGAAATCAGACTCCAATTCCATTGTTTAAAAGTAAAGTAAATCAAAGTCCCCCTCCTTGCAGACATGCCCCCTCCCCACTGAAGACTTTGCATATGTCGACTTCCCGATTAATAGCCTGTTACTCTCATTTAACACATCCCTCCTCCTTAGTAACTCTACTTTTCCACCATTCTCAACACAAACACAACTTCCCCAAATACCATCCCCAACTACTTGCTTCCACCACCTCCACAACTGGCAAAATGGTCCTTTCTTTGATGGGCTGCAGTGATGCATTACAGACCAGCAGCACAAGGAACAAAATACCAAACACAAAACAGAAGTAACAGAAACGCAGATGACTACTTCAAGCTACCCTTTAATTGTGATCAGAAATACTGATGTTTGACTCTAATGAAATACCCAAGAACTGCAGCGGTCATGGCAGGCATGACAGATTACTTTATAAGCATTTTAGATGTTTTCACATCACTTCTTTCTGTTGCCAAACCACAAATGCATTATATTGACATCTCTCTGCCATATAAAATAATAATTTTATTTTTTTCTTGAGTTTAGTTGAACTCAAAATTCCTGTTGCTCAAATAGTAAAACAGTCACAAGGTAACCATGCACCCCAATCTACAATTACATTCAGACGTCAACACAAGAATCTTTATCTACTCAACAACTGGTCCAACATAACAGGATCGGCATCCAACATGCCTACAAACTGACAAGTACCAGTGAGGGCTTAAACTGGGCTTAATAAGTCCATAGTCAACATCCACAGGGATCCTCTGCCCAGAAAGGATGTTTCAAAACGCATCCTTCATGATTGTGGAGGGTTGACCTTGACTGGACACAAGGTGCCCACCAAAGCTGCTCTGTCACTGCCCTCCTCAGCTGGCCAAGGGAGCAGAAACATAACGAAGGGCTCATAGATCAAGATAAGGACAGGGAGACCCCTCAGCAATTACCATCGCGAGCAACACAGAATTGACTCCGGAAATTAATTTAATTTATTGACAATCAAATCAAAGGGTAATGAGAAATAAAACCAAATCTTAAAAACACCTTCCCCCTACCCCTCCCTTCTTCCTGGTCTTCACTCCCCGTTTTCTCTACCTCCTCCCCACCAGCAGCACAGCGGGATGGGGAATGGGGACTGTGGACAGGCACTCACACGTCATCTCTGCCACTCCTTCTTCTTCAGGCAGAGAGGTCCTCACACTCTGCCCCTGCTCCAGCATGGGTCGCTCCCACAAGAGACAGTCCTCCATGACCTTCTCCAGCATGGAATCTCTCCCATGGTGTGCAGTTCTTCACCAACTGATCCAGCATGGGTCCCTCCCCAGGGGTGCAGTCCTTCAGGAACAGACTGCCCCAGCCCAGGGCCCTGCCAGGGCGCAGCCCCCCAGGCCCAGCCGGCCCCAGGGGGGTCCCCGCGGGGTCCCCAGCCCGGGCTCCTCTCCCCGCAGGGCCACGGGCCCTGCCAGGAGCTGCCCCAGCGCCGCTGCCCGCGGGTCACAGCCCCCTGCGGGCACCCCCTGCCCCGGCTGCGGGGGGGAGCTGCTCCCCCGGGGGCTCCATGGGCTGGGGGCACGGCCCGCCTGGCCGGGGGCTGAAGCACCTCCCTCCTCCTCTTTCCCCGACCCTGGTGCCTGTAGAGCTGTGGCTCTCACATACTCCCACTCCTCCCTCCAGATGCAATGGCTGTTGCACAGCAAGTGTTTCCCCACTGTTAAACACACTAACCCAGAGGCGAGCTGCTGGGCTTGGCCTTGGCCAGCACTGGATCTGTCTGGGACCTGCTGGCACTGGCTCCATTGGACACAGGGAAGCTTCTGGCAGCTTCTCACAGAAACTGCCCCTGTAGCCCACCCACTACCAAAGCCTTGTCACACAATTCCAATACAGTGCTGCTTCTAACATATTTACCAATTTTTTGGTAACATCAACACTATGCTACTCAGAGTACACTGTATCACTTACCCCTTCACGTGGGGAAAATAAGCAATGCCACATGGGTTGTGACTGCAGTAAGAGTGAATTTCAATTTATTTAAAAAATGAACATTAACGGTTTACAAAATACAGGAGCAGAGTTCCTAGGCAAAAGTACTGCATTAACATTGTTGTATTTGGTTTGTTGCCAAGTCCAATAAAGATAAAACAGAATCCAGTATTAATTGTATCTTGACAATCTCTGTCCATGTAACGGCTGCATTTTCGATCTGTAAATGTGTTATTAATTTGCATATAAAATACATTAGAAATTCTCAAATACTATTTGCAACTGCTAATTTTCTCATTCATCAAATGTATTATCTCATCCTCAGCATTTTTATTTTTTTTAGGTATTTAATCATTTTATTGACTTGTTTATTTTAAAGTAAAAGAATATTGTTATTTTCTAATTTACATTAATGTCGCTACCATTTTAATGGGTTTGATCTGCCTGAGGCAAATGGGATAACAACATCCAAGCTGCTACCACTACTTGCCTATCATAGAGATATGCAGAGTGGTTTATTTCAAAATGAACCACCAAGTAGATTCACAAAGCAGAACATAAAAGTTGCCACAAATGGCCCTAATGCAAGTGCAAGAAAAACTGTAATACATAAAATAAATCAAACACTGGAGGGGGAAAAAAAAATAATGGTTTTCCCTTGTGTAACTGTGGCCCAATCTTTACACTCTTAATAGCACTGTGCAAAAATGAATCACAATGCATTTCTTCCCTTTCATGTTTTCAACAAGAAATCCATTTTGGCTGATAACCAAGCCACAAAGAACTGAGACAAATTAAGGTTTGCCTGCCTGACCTTTTAGAAAAGGAGCCTTTCCCCTGAACTGTAACACACCTGAATTCAGCCCAAGGTGTTACTGACTAATAGTTATTACTATGTGCTAGCAGTTCGGTACCCAGCTAAACCAATTCAGTGATCTCTGTACATATCAAAGAATCATAGAATGCTTTGTGTTGGAAGGGACATTAAAAATTGTCGAGTTCCAACCCCAGTGCCGTGGGCAGCTCAACCGGGGCTAGTGGAAGGTGCCTCAAAGCCCTGTCCAGGCTTGCCTTGAACACCGCCAGGGAGGGGGGATCCACAGCTGCTCTGGGCAACCCCTGCCAATTGGTTTAACAATAGATTTGACCTCCTTAAACAAATCTTGTCTTGATTACGTATTTAGGCCATGACAGCAGTGCAACTATCAGAAGTATTTGAAATACAACAAAGTCATCCAAGTGCCACATGAGAGCAGACAATAGCTTTTGCAGCTATTACTATGAAGCAGACCAGTAAATGGCATCCATTTCGCAGAAACTGCAGGCCATTTTGAAAAGTGGCAGATGTTTTGCCAGATGTTGAAGTAAACAGTAACTTTCTATTGGGAACTTGCAAAAGCTCTTCTGACACAAACCTGTAACACAGACCCTGAGGTACTGGCTCTGCCAGCTCCTCTCAGCGGGGCCCTCTTGCCGGGCCTCCTCATGAAGTGTAGAAAGTTACTGACTGGTCCAACAGCACCAACAAGACTTCAGCCCCCCCTACCAATGGTGATTATTTGGAAATGGATAATTATGCAGAAATAGATACAAAATATATTTTGTTTGTCAGTGTGGTCCATCTACCCAACCCAAAAGTAAAGAGGTGTGTGACAGAATGAAAACTATAAAAGCATGAAGAGATATTATAGAGATACACCTGAGCACAGATGGTTCCCTTTTATCATGATAAGTGATCTCAGTGGCATTTCTTTTTGGGTGTTTCTGGTCACTGAAGGGATAAGACCTGACAGATCACTTCAGAAAAAGTGGTAGGTGAGGTACTGGAAAAGAGGAATTCATACCAAAAGCCTAAATAAAACAGGTAACCTGATTTGTCCTGCAGAAGAATGTATTTCTGCTCCAGCCACTGAGGTTCACCTACAGATACCAACCTTCTCAGCTGGCTGCCAGAAACTGGCTACCATGGATAACCCCCAGATGACTGTATGATCAACTTGACTAGTTCTCAAATGTTTAAGGAAACATTCCCTACCTATCTACTTGTAGTAAGTGTCTATAGAGACAAGCCAATATGTAGTCAGTTATTAGACTATATTTCAATAATGTATTTTCTGCCATATTCCAAAACCAAAATGGAAGCACTCAGCTTAAACTCTACACTTTTTAAATAGTGGTCCCAACATACTTGTAACTTAATTATGAATCAACTATATTTATTATTACAATGATAATTAAAGCATACAGAAAGTTAAGAGACTGCTGTATAGTTATCATCTTTGCGATTAGCCGTATACCATTTTGATTTGCTATCTCCTTATGGCATGCGATCACAGCTTTATTTTTCTGAACTACACTTGCAAAACAAATTACTTTCTCCCTTCTTTTTTCCCAGTCTGCCCAACCTGACTGTGAATTCCCAAAGCTGGGCTGGGGGTGGGGGGCAGCAGGCAGGGGATCAGCAAGGAAGTATTCTACCTGCTTCTTGCATTATCAATGTTGCTCAGATTTAGGCATGCTGACTCAGCAAAAATGCAATGAAGCCAGATGATGCCCAAAGAAAATCAGAATCATATTTTTGAAACAATTTCTAAGTAAGTTTTTGATTTATTACCTTGCTTTCTAGAGATACTGTTATAGGTACTTGGGTTCTGATCCTTTGTTTTACATACTGTAGGTCTCATTTTTTCTATCTATATAAATTTGTCTACTCACAAATCAAAGGCAGCTTTTTCAACTCAAACTTAGGAAACTCAATTTAGTAACTTTTAAATAACATCATTTAGGTTCCTAACACTTCAGTCTATAACTTATAATTATCTGCCTATTCAGATAGCATTAACTAACATCACATTCAAAGTCATATGCATCATACTTGATTGTAAATCTATCAGACTACTCCTTTGTATATATAAGCTTAATTTTTGTTGACAGGGCTAAATTGAGATTTAACTTCTAGCAGGAGTGCATTTAAATGTAAATTTACTTTTTTCTAGCAACAGATTTTCAGAACCTAGCATGAGAAACTTGAATTTAATCAAGGTATTTGCACACATATTTTCCTGTGCAAAACAATTATGTAAGTAAATTTAGCAAGTTATTTCCATTTGGTTGCAAGTGTCTGTATGCATACAATCTCACTAGGTAAAGCTTTGTGCATGCATGCAGTCTGAGTTGGGAAACCGTGCACTGAAAACTGACCAAAAGATTTGGTTTCAAGAGCTAAAACAGTGTGAAAGGTTAGACTGTTAATGAAAATAATACTGAAGATAACAAAGTTTGCTTTTTAATTACCTCATCACACATTTGTGTAAGCTTCCACATCAATAAAAAGCAAGAGCAAATGAGCAAGGAGAAGAGTGGAAAGGAAGACAAGTAGGTTTTTGTTTCCTTTTGTTAAAGGTATTGTTGTGGTACTATCAGTGTGGAAAATGATATTTAAAAAAAATAGAGAGAAAGCACTATTTTTTGATTCAAGGAGTCCAGAGAGACACTCCCGCTCCATCAGTTGAAGACGAAGTGCCTCCGATTACAGGTGAGAAACTGGGGATGCCAGTAAAGGTTTAAAGGGGTTCTAAGGTAAACAATTTTTTTTCTAAAGTCTATTAGCAGATGAGACAAAACCCCATGCAGATACTTGCAATATTTGTGACATGTAAAAAGACATGTAGTTGCCTTGAAAGTTATAATAATGTGTTTGCTATCTAAACCAGTAATTTACTTTTTGTTAATCTAAGTTATGACACTAAGATTTTTGAGTCTTCAACACAAAACTTATTTTGTTTAAAACATGGCTGTATTTAATTCAATGTTAATGCCAGCAAGTAGCAAGACAATCGTCTGGACAGAGAAACAAAGTGTTACAAATCTTCTTTAGAAAGGCGAATTTACTGGGTCTTACTGGTAGAAGTTAAACAAGTATTGCATTCCCCTCCCCCGCCCCCCTAAATACCAGAAGTACTACAGTGTTGAAGCACTGTTTTTTAACACCCAGCTCCTTTGGTTTTGGGTGTTTGGGTTTTTTTGTTTGTTTCAGGTTTAAGTTTGTTTCTTCTCCTTTTTTTAATGCATTACTGTCAAGGAGATCAGAGACAATTCTCTTTCTAAAAGACCATGGCAGACCATGCCCCACTCAACATCAGCTTCCCAAAAAAGCTTGATAGGCCTGAAGAAATTAAAAAAGGAAGGCTGGTAAGGAGCTGCCAAACTGTAATGGATCTTCAGATATTTAGACGCCTCAACTATTTCCCTCATCTCATACACAGGTGGTTATAAACAATGAAATCTCATTAACAGCTGAAGTCAAAATGAATTGCTAACTACATCTAGTTTGTTTACTCTCTGTAACAATCTGCTAGATTTAATTCCCAAGAAGATGATCTTTCTATGGAAGAACTCTGGCTGCCAAATAATTTCTGTCCTTTGATTTCTATATGAAGTGTATAAAGGAAGATTCCACAGTAAATTTTAAGAGTTCATAAGCTCAGTACCATGGCTTTCTAACTAAACATGTGGTTGCAAAAGGGTATTATTTTCACACCATAGCCATAAAATGCCACAGTGGGCTGTCCACTTGTATCTGAGCCTGTAGTTCAGAATAAATATGTAGGTATTACCTTACTACTAAAATAATGCAGGAGCTGCAATCACAAACCGTTCTATACTTACAGATGTAACTTAAAGCTTTTTTAAGTACATGACACATCCTTTTGAGGGATGAGGGGGGTGTGTGTGTGTGCATCATACTTTAGATATAAATTAAGATACTATGAATTCAAGTTTGTAGTGCACAATGACTCATCTCCATGGCTGCAGACAGTGACCCTATACATTCCTCCCAGCCTTCCATGTATATCTTCTTGTTCAATAATAATGCACTGTATAATTTTTTTTTTTCTCTTTTGGTTTGGCTGCTGAGTTATGGAAAGCCAAAAAGCGTGCATTGTTACCAATTTTATTCCTCTGCAGCCTTTCTTTAGAGCTTTTCAGGTTAAAAAGAAATCATCCTAGGTTAATCATCTTTTTTCATGTCCAAAAGTAACCAATGACACAATCTTTCATATAAAAGTAGATTAATAACAGCTGAGACAACCAGGTAATTCTGAAGTTTTTATGTTAGTTTTACAGCATAACAGGTGCTCCTTGAAAAATACGAGAATTGGATGTTTTTAGTTTGTTTTCTTTCAGTACAGAAAATAATAATCTTCACATTCCTGTTGGCCTAAAAGCTTACATGCCTGAAAACTTGAACAGTTTCTCCAACAATACAAGTTTCAGTTACCAGAACTGAGTAACTTCTCTCTTAGCACTGCCTTGCTGGCACCCTCCCCACAGCTCTGTTAATGCAGGAAAGGTTGGTAACCTACACAGAACGAGTAAGAGGGCAACAGGAGGCATACGGGATGCTTCAGCTTTCAATCAGCAAAGCACACAAACGGAATTGGAAACACCCCTTCCTACAAAGGCCAAGTGGAAAGGAAATTCCTTCCAACTACAAAAAAGCAGAAGAAAGTTTGCATTAGTTACCCTAAAAAGCTATGAAGTTGAATTTTGGTGGAAACAGTCAAACAAAAACCAAAATCCCAAACAAACAAAATAAACCAAGATAGTGGAGGTTCTTAAGATTCTAGTTACTATAGAGAGGTCATGAGCAACCACAGAGGTCGGGAAAAGGTGATTTAGCCAATGTAACACACTGGAGTTACTACAAAAAGCTAAAAGTTATTTGCTTCCTTGTAAGTGATAAGAATTTTCATGCATTTATCAAGCAGCATGGCTGAAGTCATTTGGTGCTGAGCATACAGTAGAAATAAAATTTAAAAGTCCTTCTGATTTCCATTGCTATGTAGGATTGTTTGTAATCCTTAATATAGATAAGAATATTAGCCCTAAAAAAACCACCAATTAAGATAAGAATGAATTAACCTTTTTTAGCATAAAATACATGTCACAGATCTGGCAGCACTTCATTAGCCCTACTTTGGAGGTTTAGATAATGGCTAAAAGAATTCAATGATGAGCACATAATATTGAGTCATGCAATTTTGCCAAGAGAGTGAGTGGCCTAAAATAGAACTGGTAGCAAATAATTTTACAAGGAGGAAAAATAAAATATTGAGTGTATGTATACAAGGGGTGAAGATAGATTTGCTTAATCATGTTATAAGCATTGTGTTATTACCACAAAAATAGTGGTACAGTTAAAGCAATAACATCGTTCCTAACTGTACAACAGTATTAGAGCTTTACTTCTTACACTTTAACTATAGTCAGTGCAAAAGAGTTCAAGCCCTTAAGCCTAGCTGTCAAACACACTCATTCAGCCATTACATACTCACTCATTAGGTTCCCTCTGAATTCCCTTTTGTTTAGGCACTAAAACAGACATACAGTAAATGAAGACAAATGTAATGTGACCCAATTAAATCTGAAAATTAAACAACTATAGATAATTATTCGTTGGATATAAAGGTGAGGCAGCACACATTCAGGGAAAACTGATCTTGAAGCTGGTAGCTACAATAATACAACAGAATAAGGACAGATGAATGCCTTTTGTTTAATTATGAACGGAGAGCCCAGAACAACCAAGTTCAACGCTTCTGAGACCCAAGACACAAAGAGACAATAAAACTCCAATCTTGCATGATACTGACAAAAACAACAGCTATGCTGAACAGCAGCCATCAGTGAGAATGGTCTTTAATTTTTGCTTCCTCAAGGGGAGGGGGGGAAGGGGAAGCACAAATTTGTTAAGTATTCAAGATCTTTAAAAACTGGACAAACTAGTGAATACTAGTATCACAGAGTTTGTGCATCCCTAATTAGAACAAAATGGGACAGCATTTGCACAAACTACGACAAAGGACATGTGATAACTGTATTTTACTGCACCTCAGTCTCCAAAATAATATTGTACATTAAGCACATAAATGGTAACTGGAAGTAACATTTTAGAGGAATATTGTACTTCTGAATAACATCTGTTTAGACAACAGAATACTAATAACTGAAAAATATCCAATCAGAGAGCAGGAAATTAGTTGGATAGTAATCTTTTATTGGAATCCCTAAAAAGTTGAATGCACAGTAGGGCTATCCTTTGTCAGACACTCTGCTTTAAAATAATAAAAAATAACCTATTATTGCAGGATAGAGAGGAACAGAGTAAATTAAGCACCGTATAAAAATGCAATATAAAATTCTACTTTAACAACAGTATTAGAAATTACATCTCAATGAGGTATTAGAATTTACTTTCAATTAATGTTCTCTTGTGTACTTGCTTTCTCCTGACTGTTCGTTTCTCCTTAAAATTTTTTTCAGCCTTCTTTCTCCCTACAGCCTTCTATTCTCATTATATACATCATATAATACTTCAGTATTATATTGAATACATGTAAAATATTCAAGTCTTATCTAGGCACAGGCACTGGCTATTCTATCACCTTACAAACAAGCTACTCTCTTCCCTAGGCCAGCATTAGCTAAGGGATGAAACATCACACCAGTATTTAATCCACAGATGTCCTGTGACAATGTAGAAACAGCATAACTCAAACTCCGGGGTCTGGATCAATGTCAAAATGGATGATGACACAAGACAGCGGTGGTGACCTATTTAGGCCTAGTCACCTCAGAAAGCTCTCTGAAATTGTTTCTCCTTTACTTTCTAAATAACTGCTCCAACCTTGAACCAAGATGCCAGTTTCACACCTTTTCCCCGTCTACATTTCCTGATCCTCACTGCCAGGAGCTGCTCATCCTCAAGCTTACCCCTTCCATGTTGCTAGCAGCTACACAAGTAGGCTGCGCCCTTCTGCTTGTTGTCCCACTACTATTTACATGAAATCTCTCCATTGTCAAAGTACAGGTTAAAAGTGTAGGCACCTTCTTTTTAGCATCAGTAACCTCAGCTACTAACCCCAACAAACTAGCTATCAAAAAGTGAGCAAGCAGTGAAATCTGCTTCAGCCTATGGTAATAGCTTAGCCCACACATACTGTGAACTTCTGCAATGATGCTCCATCTCCAGGACTTCTCTGATCCTGTCTTGATTGTCAGTCATTGCCCTTTAATATTACTTGACCATTTGGTATTGATCTTGCTTTCCAGATTAGGATACATTTTCTCCAATTGTAGGCATCCAGAAGTCTTGAGCAGTGCATCCTTAGATGTGCTCTGCACATCTTGTCACCTGATTTATCTCCTTATCACCTTTGAGACCAGATAGATTTCTTGTAGAGTGACAGCTGCAAGGCTTTTACAGTCTGCGTGTGTATTTTTCCCCTGACTGACAGGCCTCGAGTAGGACTTGAGAAGTTCATAGGCTACTACAACAAAAATTGTGAGAACAGCAAATACATAACTGTTCCCAGATAATATAGGGTTATCTAAAAAACTCTCACCAGCATGTTAAAAAAATGTAGCTTTTCACTCTAGAACAACATGGGTTGTCTGATATATAGGCAACTTGTTACAGCAGATTAGATCTTGCACTCAAGGCATGCCAGTAAAGGTCTGCTGGTTTATTTCTAATTTATCGCTGCAGGGGTGGGGTGGGAAACAGGGAAACAAAGAGAGAACGATCCCCAACCCCCAGAGGTTGTGTACCCCAATATTGACAAAATGAATAGAGAGCTCTGTTACCAAGCTCCAAGGATAGCTACCATTCATACAGCAGATTTGTACAGCCATTCAGATTTGCCAATCTAGAACAGGTTTCCACTCAACAGAAAAATATAGATAGATATATATACACACATACATACATATCCACTCAAACACATATGGATAGATGGATATGTGTTTTATTTAGGATGGCATTTGCCTTCTAAATCCAAACATAGCAGCCAGCGTTCGCTGCATTTTTTCCTCCCTGAACTGTTTTTTTCTTCCTGACTTTTTTTCTCTCTGTCATAAAAACTACCCAAGACTTACTGGCAAAGATCCAAACAACTGAAAGTAGACCCTTAATATAGCAGGTGCTAAATAGCTTTGTCTATAGTCAATGACTGTTACGCCACCTACAATAATCATGAAGATGTATTAAGGTTTTAGAAACAAATGGATAAACACTTAGGTACACTACTATAAAAGAGCAGTAAAAATGGTTGGGTGTAAAAGCTCTGTTTAAGTACCAGCAATCATCTAAGTGACTGAATGGCAAAACATTAAATTTAGTATTAGCAACATCTAAATTTAAAAGACTAGTTTTTAACGAAAATTGTTTATAATAAAGATCTACCTTATAGAATATTGATTTTTTTTTTTCATAGCTGGTTATTTATAACATATTTTAGCATTATGGAGTAAAATGCTTAAGATTAAATTTCAAAGGGTCCTTTATCTCTTCAAGTCACGGAGCTATGTAACAGTTTGGGTTGGAAGAGACCTTTACATATCATCTAGTCCAACCCCCCTGCCATAGGCAGGAACATCTTTCACTAAATCAGGTTGTTCAAAGCCCCAGCCAGTGTGAGCTTGAACACTTCCAGGGATGGAGCATACATTTCTGAGGGCAATGTGTTTCAGTGTCCTACATCATCCTCACAGGATTTTTTTTTTTTCCCTTATTACCAAACTATATCTACCCTCTTTCAGCTATTAAACTATGTAAGGATGGTGTAATTTATTTATATGTCTGGATAGCTCAGTGTACTGAGAAAACACATCTTAAGTTTTAATTTCTGTATTTTATTGATAATTTTTTACTTTATTGCTTGTCGTGACAAAATCATGGGAATAAGTTTTACCCTTCATTGTACTTAACGTATATCTAATGATATGAAACCTTAACCTATTATCATTATAATGTAATTATATAACATATCATATAATGCACTTTTATTGTAACCTATTATTGCAACAAGTTATTAAAAATAATTCAAAGGTTCTCTTGATGTCTTAAGTACTGCACCTTAACATCTTCAGTCCAGTAGTAATAAAAAAGGTCTTATTACACTGCTTGACTTCACACAGAAGCATACTACTTCATTATAATCAAGTTGACTGAAGCCAATATAATAACAACTAGTTATTTCCTATGTCAACAACGTTACTCAGATAAAATTGTATTCCATAGGTGACCATTGTACAAAAGATACTCTAACGCAAAACCAAAGAGAACACACAAAACAGTGTGAATACATCATGTGATTTATGTGCAGATGAGGTATTTTGATAAATCAGAATAAAATTAAATATTAATTTTTAGCAGTAGAACTTCTATTTAATCAATTTTGTAGTGTTCACAAGGTAAACCTTACAATCTGCCCAACCACAGAGAATTAGTACAACACCTAGGGCCTACTTCCCATCATCACCAGCTCTATGTCAAGGCATACCAGCATCATTTTTCAGTCAATGTATTAGCAATGTGTGTGCAGACACGCTGACACTCTCCCCATCCCCTTCCTTTTTTGCTATGGTATTTCTGTTTAAACAGTCCCCGACAACCTCTTTCAGAAGGAACTGCAGCATAGAAACCTCCATGGCTACGTAAGTGAGTAGACTCACCCAGCTTAGTGAGCTCTCCTGAGAGAGGTTACCTCTGCCAGGCAACTATCAAGTCTCACAATATACCCCAATTACCAAATTTTAGCATGATGTGGAGAGCAGACAAGAATTCACATTACACGCCTCTGCAAAAAGAGCCAACTGTGATCACTTTTGCTTACTTTAATCGGCACTTACACACACATTTCCTGTAAGACTACTTGTGCAGGCACATCCCAATGTCAGCGTAAGTCTTCCAAGGCGATCCGTTAACATTTTCCTCTTCCAAAAGAGGATATTCAATGTCCTTGGAATTATACTCACATTCTACTATTAAGAAAGGCACCATCAGTCCATGGAAAACAATGTTATTTCCCTGGTAAGAAATCACAGGGTTATTTTATAAGATAAAACTCACCACTTAAGACAATCACTGAAAAGTTTTGTGTGCCACACAGTAACACGCAATTTCACACTGCCACCACATCAAAATCAAGAGCTGGTTATTACTGTACTAATCCTTTTTTAGTATACATTTTTCCATCTGAAATCCCTACAAATTGATTTTGTTTGCCCATTGTTAGATCTTAAAAGGGGCTCCACTTACCAAACAGTGAGTGCTCAGCCCTTTTCAAAAACTAAGGCATTTCATTCAGCATATGTAGTGAGCCATAAAAATTCACCAGATTTTTAGATATATTGTGTGCCCTCAAGACTAAACGTTACCATGAATTTCTCCAGAGAAAAGCTGGAAAAAAAGAAAAACAAAAATGTGCATTTGATGACTAAGAAGGCCGGACAAGGGGGGCAACCTTTCTTTCCAAGTAGAACTGAAGGGCTGTGATGACGTTTTTGGGGGCTTTTTCCCCCTCTATGAAAGGCAAAAGGGAAAGGAAACTTTGTACGGCATCATTCTGGAAAGTGTACTTTCAGTCCTTGGGATGAGCACTCTAGTCACTGGAATACAGAACACATGTGAGTTTGTAAAGATACCTGATCCCCCTGTGTCTCCCCCAAAATCAACTGTCCAAAAATAAAGAACTGCAGGAAGAAGAGACCCACACTCTGGTCACTTCTGTTCTTAGTCCTCAGTTAGATGCTTCTACCAGCATTAAAAAGATCAGATGAGAAAAATACTGTAGATGAGAGGTGAACGTACATGAACTCTAGTAGTATATTCTTGAACCACATTATTTTTTCAAGTGTGACTAAACTTTTTGTAGATATTATCCCTTAAGGAAATCCCCAAAAGCTATTTGGAATTTTTCCTTTTTCAAATTTATACCATTTTAACTGTGAATCTGGCAAGCAGATAGAGTATTATATGACCAAGAGATACATAAACATATACAAACAGAGAACAGCTGAAGACAACTATTTGCGAAGATGTGTTTGTACCAAGTGTTTGTCATGCTATTTTGAATAATGAACAAATACATAAAAATTAAGCTGTAACAACAGATAATATACAACAAGGGAGAGAAATTATGCTGAATAGATAGCTCACACAGACTCGCAGAAACTGAAGGAAATAGCAAAGTCATTCATTCATACAGGAAGAATTCATAACCCAGAAGTTAAAGATTTTCAAGTACTCTGCACCGGAATGGCCTGGGCACTGAAAATCAAAGTGAGGAAGCCCACCATCCTCTTCTCGCAGCTACTTGTGAATACCACATTTTTCCCTTCATCCACACCATAACCTGCTGCTATAAAGAGGCACAGGAAGGAGGAAAGCTGAGGTATTTTGGATTCCACAATCATGAAAGAACAAGACTTGTGTTCACTTCAGGTAGCAAAAGTAGCAGCTCCCCATCTCTAATTTTCTTTTCCTCCCGAGACACTACCCAAGCAGCAGAAACTCAGGCATACTGTTGCTCCGCAGAAAGCCTGCCTGCAAACATGAGATGTCAACACGATGTCAGAAATTTGTTCTGCCTTTCTACATACACACCCACAGCACCCCATATGCACAGCATTCCTTGAAGAAATAAACTTTGGGTGGGACAGGCAAGCCAAGAAGTCAGGGTGGTGGGAACAGAAGGGACATAGCAATCAACAGAAGAGAGCTGAAATTCAGTCCCTTTGAACGTAAACATGTAAAGGAAGTGCCTGCAGAACAGCCTTGTGAGGAAAGCACTCAAGCATGCTGATTCCCTGGTATAAGCTAGAGTGCTTCTGACTTGTCTCTACACTAATGCACACAACATGGGGAACAAACACAAAGAGCTGTGCATGGCTACAGGGCAACAGCCTCACTGGGATCAGAGAGACGTGGTGGGAGAAATAACTGGTGTGCTGTGATGGGTGGGTACAGGCTTTTTAGGAAGGACAGGGTGGGAAGGTGAGGAGGGGCAATTGCCCTTTACAAGGGGGAGAAGCTGGAATGTAGAGACCAACATGGGTGCTGATGTAGCAGGTACCCACTATAGACCTCCTGATCAGAAAGAAGTAGATAGTCCTCTTCTAACAGCTGGAATAAGACTCACATTCACAGACCTGGTCATCCTGGAGGACCTCACCCTCTCTGATAATTTCTAGATTGACAACACAGCAGGGCCCAAGAAAACTAAGGTACATCTAGGGTGCAGTGAAAAGTGCTTGCTTTCTCAGGTGACCATGGAGCCAACAAGAAAAGGTGCTCTGCTGTACCTGATACTTAGGAAGAACTGGTCAGGGACATGAAGAGATGGTGGAATTCAGGATCATAAAGTGACCAAGGAAGGATATAGAGTTGCTGTTCAATCTTGGAGAGGTAAGTTTCAGAAAGGCAAGGCCAACCTGGAGTTGAACGTGGCAAGGGGTGTGCAGTGCAACAAGGAAGTCTTCTGCAAGTACATAAACAGCAAAAGGAAGTCTAAATATTTCCAGCTTGACTGCAACGTTAGTTTCAAAACACACTAATTGCAACTGCATCCCAACATGAACATTATCCATATACTTGTGTTACTCAAATGTTCTTCCTTTCCAGATATGTCTCATTTAGTCTGTTCCCCTGGTCAGTCAACTGTGCTTCACCACGGCAACTAGTAATGCAACCTGCAGTTCCTCAGTCCACATGTTCTTTTCTGCTGCATCTGTTCAGAACACGCCTTCAGCTGCAGAAGGGAAAGGAACTCCCAGCACAAAGAAGTTTGAAAAAGTAACAGTCATCTCAACAACAAGGATGACGTTGTCAGGTTCTTGCAAGGCAGAAGAATGCCAGGCAGAGAAACAAATCAGGCAAGGGACAGCTGTCGTGCAAAAGGGGCATTCCATTTGAAATACAGTAGAACTCATGCTTTTACAGACAGTGAAAACAATGACAGCAATAGCAGTTTATGAGCCTGCTCCACAAAGAATACAATTTATGCATCATATTCAAGTTCTAAGGATTATATAATCCACATGATATTAGCATGTCTTCATACCACTCCAGACATATGACATAGAGCTGCATCTCTGGGGGAAAGTATGCATTCTGCTCAAACACATTGGTTCAACTTAATTGAAAAACATAAGCCAACGCATTCAGAGCTACACATTATAAATCAGGCAAGTAATTTTCCAAGTACAAGACAAGCTTTCAAAATGCTTGCTTGCATCTTACTCTTGACTTTCATTCCTCAACAGCAAATACTAAGTGTTCATCATGACTAAAAACTAAACACAGTAGTCAGAAAGGGATGAATGTTTGTAGAAGACCTATTCTCAATTTTGTACTAGTCCTGGTAAGTCTTTAGCCTGGTTAGTCTAGAGGGTAGTAACTGCCAGTTGTGTGCAGTATACCGCTAAGAACAAGAAGTGAATGGGTCCAGTTGTGAACACTATTTTGCTGTTGTTCTTTCATGTTTGAGAAGTTTTGTCTTAAGGTTATGACTAAAGCCACCTCTCTGGGTTTGACATCATAACAGAGGGGGAAAAACAAACAAGTGGGAAATTCTATGGCAGCTTTACATTGCTTTTCATTGCTTCTAAGCAATCTACTGTATAAGGAGGTATTTGTTTGTGCTGTTGCATTTTTAACACAAGCAGAAAAATAATAAACCAGTGAAACCTGCAAAGATAGGTAGAATACATTGTCATGGTCTAGACAGTTTTGATCAAGCCAAGGCTGCCAAGTGTTAATCCCTAAGAGGTGCTTGTTTAATATTCAAGACAAATAAGGAGGGTGACTAGAGAGGTTTTTTTTTTAAAAAAAAAAAAAAAAAAAAAGGCTTGAAAATGAGAAAGTCTCCCTGGGGACAACTGCCAGATTTCATACATCTCTGAAATCTGTAAAAGGTAAAGAATAGAAGAAATCTTCTCTAAACTTTTCATATCTAGGATGACACCTATGGTTCATTTAGTTTTATTTAATTAAAATATCAATTAGTTTTAGCAGTACCATCAGCCTTCTGAAACACTTTAATCATAGTACAAGCCCTGCTGTGTTTTATCAGATAATATTATTTATTTTTTGCCTTTCCATATCCACTTTTTTCTATATCCTGGCATCAATTCTGCCCACATATTAGTTCCCAGTGTGCCTTACGCTAAGATGTGACCTTTTCGTACTCTCAGAGACCTGCCCTTTAAAGCTGATCAGTTTGCTGTATCACTCACAGGACCGTCATCTGGAAACTCCATGAACTGAAGGTGGTATGGTCATGCCCCGGTCACCATGCTTGTTCATCAAAACCAAAGATAACTTGATATGCCAGGGGACTGGAGATCGGTAAGAATAGATGTATCAGGTAGCTGACAATGAAACAAGAAGATGGTTGAGTTTGATATAAGTGAAGTAAGTTTATTTCAAATTGAGAGATAGTGACAGCTTTTCCAGGCAGGTTTGATAGTTTTCATTTGTAATATGAGGGAGAGGATGCAGAAAATACTACCGTACTTTAGGTTGTTCAGATTCTACACATTTTAACAGCTGCCTCTATCAGATTCCTAAAGTGGTAAGAGAACAGAGGAAAACAAAAAATAAAAACAAAACCACCAAAAAATTCACAACAAAAATGCAACCTCACAGTCTGATCTGACAGTGAGAAGAAAAAAAAAAATTTCCCAAATGGAACTGGTAACTTCTCTCAGAAGCCCAGCTCTATTCCAACCCAAGGTGCTAAAGAAGATACATTACTCCCTTGCACCAAGTGTCACAGTGGTTAGGTAGAAAAATTTGAAGAGCACCATTGTCAAAAAATCTCAACAATAAACTACTGCACCATTCTATAACACAGGATTAAATACAATACTCAGACATACATAGTCATCATGGCTGATTCCAAAAGAACAAAGTAGGGAAGAGAGAGAAGAGCTGAGGAAGAGCTCCCGCTTCAGTCCACATCAAACCTACAGAGCAAACAGGATGAGGACAACCAAGCTGAACTGTATTCCTCAGCAAATTATGTAACACAGTCACAATTAAATGTGGTTGTTTTTTTTTCTTGTTTGTACTTGTTACTAGCACTTGCATGAAGAGCTTATAGAAACATCAGGATGTATCCATCCACATCATGCATTCTGAAAATAAGCACCATTTAGCATAGTTTGCGTTTCAGACATCATTTTATGGCATCCAGACATCCTTACAGACAGTTTAAGAGTACTCCCAGAAAGAATGAATTCCAACAGAGGTAGAAGGTTCCCAAGAGTCCTGACCAGCATACCTGTGCTTTACATTTCATATTCTGAGCTAAAATGAAAGAACATAGAACATTTTTGGGGCAACAAGTCTTTTGCTATGTGGTGGGTAATGCATATGGAGAGATGGTGACATGAGTACCATTCAAGTTTACAGACTTTCTGAGGTATCTTTTTTTTTTACTAAGCTTTGTAAATTATCAGTGGACAATACCTTTTTGTTCAGAAGATCTGTACCATTACATGAGATAAAAGTCTTCACTGAATTGTCTTTGCTTTTATTACAACTCTCTCCATTACAACTAGTTTTCAACAAATGCAAGTTGTGGCCATTATCCAGATTTAATTTAAACATTCCTCACAGCTCTGTACATAATAAAAATGCAACAGAATCTATTCAAGCGACTGTGTGATAAAAGAATGGGTTTGCTAAAAGATGTCGCTGAACAAGTATCCCATTGTCTGAGATTTCTCAGCAAAAGTGCACTACTAAACAGTGTGACATGTACTCTGAATTCATTGTTAGGATCAGTGTTATCTGTAGGCTGATATTAACCAGGAGCAGCACCTGCCATGTAAGTACTGTAATCTATTCATTAATTATTCTCCAAATTCTCACCTCCATGTGACTTCTACTCCAGTGATGCCATATCACTGCAACCCAACTACTCTTCATCTTGGTAAGGACCTCAAGGGCAAAGGAATGGAGAGGCTGACCTACTAAAGATACACCTTCTGAGTTTCTTGTTGAATTTGTGTAGCAAGCTGTACTGCTCCATGCTACTCTAGTCTGAAGACTACAGCCTCCATACTCAGAGTCGTGGAAGGCTTTCCCTTTTGTTCTTCTTAGTCACGTGAACCAGCCTTAGCAAACTGAAGCTAGGCTACTGCAGATTTTTCAGCTTGTTTGAGTCCTGCTGTACAAAACATACTCAGATTTCACAGAAAAAAATATTAAACTGCAGTTTACAATGCAATGTGCAATTAGGTTGTCCTCTTCGCAGCTTCCCATACTGGGAATCCAAACCTGGGGATATATCTGCTTATCTCACAAGGAAGGAACTAAAAGCATGCAAAGGTTTACATCTTTCACTTTGCTTCCATATTCAACTTTTGGAAGATCCTATTTTTAGTCTGGGAATCTTGCAACACACCAAATGAACCATCAATGTCCCATACCCTAACTCCATTGATAATTTCTTCTATACCTTCCGTGGACCTTGCTTGGAGAAACCAAATCTCTCAGGTTTCTTCTTCCAAATATAAAAAAGACCACACAGAGCCCTGTGATACAGGCTGCACCTGGAATCTCTCATGTGGTGACAGGGGAGAAGCTGTGCTAGGCCATACCTGTGGAAGTTTATTTAGTGCAATCATTCTTAACACACCATCAGGTTTGACACAGTACCAAGACCACCTTTTTACTCCAGGGAACAGCAACTCAGCAAATGGAACAATGTGCGCTTTTATTCTGTTTCATGTATGGCAACACAGGGTGGATACAGTCTGAGGTAAACCTCATGATCAGCATCTCCCTAATATTGGTCTTCTCTTTTGGTGTTGTGAAAGAGCTGGTTCACTATTCTTCCCTCTGGACCTACAAAGTCCTTCTGGAGAAAGGGGAGTGGAAGAGGAAGAAGAACTGTTTAGTGCCAGACAGAAATTTCCAGCAGTGGAACAAAAGTGTACATATTGAGGCTTCATGTGGGGAAAAAGGAACAAAAAAATTCTCAGAGCCAAAGCTGCTTTGCCTCTCCTATCTGTGATTTATGCGTCAGTTCCACTGCGTACTCCACTCCAGCACCCCCAAATGCCAGGAATTACTGGGCAGCATCTTAATCTCATCTTCCCACATTTCTCTTAGAGCAATACACATGACTGGTAGAAAAAAAAAAAAAAACTGGACTGTATAATGTCAACAGGGAACTTGGTCTTACAGTGCACAAACTCATGCTGCTTCTCCTGGGACAGATGGGATGAAAGAAGAGCCAGGATTTCAAAAAGAGTTGGAATTCTAACCCACATGTAACACTTTGTGCATCTCTGTTCACAAAACAAACCCAAAGCAACTCTCAAAAGGTTGACAATAAAAATGGTGAAAAATAGTATGGAGACAACATGGTTTGCATGAGTGAAGAGCAAATGTAAGGCTTCCCAAAATATAGTATGGAACTACAGGACATTCTTACTGCTTATTTGCCTGTATTATAAGGAAGATTTCCTTGCAGGAAATCCAGCCTCCAAATAATAGAGCCACTTCCTAGCATTTGTCCCAAACAATATCCTCAATATGGTGATAGAGGTAAGGCATGGATCTTAAAGTTATCTGCATGAATATACGCACTTTGCGCGCACCTCTGCCACCAACTGCTTGCCATCCTTTTACTTTCCCCTCCCCTGCTCCAAGGTATGCGATTTATTTCACAATTTTTGTTCTCTTCTCCCACACTTTCTCCTTTTGGGATAGTTCCAGCGCTTTTCTGCTCAAAGTAAACTGATCAAACATGCTACCCCTGGCAGGATAATTTTCTCATGTTGTTGTGAGCTGTATAAGCTTACTCTGACAAAGTGCTGTTAGAGATGGCTCTATTTAAAAGTGAAACACACAATTGTGAGCAGGAATAGGGGAGCGTGGAAGAGAGTGGTCATTTGGTTCAGGCAATTTTATGAAATCATATTTATAGATTTTTAGCTAAGATACAGGAGGAAGAGGAATATTATTTCATGGCTCCTACTTTCCCATTAAGAATTACCTCTATCTCCAATGTTTTTCCCCTCACTGACTGTACTTTAATATTTGACTCATTTTCAGCATCATTAATTTATCACTGTCAAAAAAATGTTTGGGGAAAAGTGAAAATTCCCAGTAGCCTGAAGCTGCTAATGTAGAAAAACAATAGTAGGAACTCCGGTGTTCCATTTTACCAGCTGTTCAAGCTTCCACCCTTCCAACACATCATTTTATCAACAGTTTTGGCAATATTAACTATGCACGACTTTTCAAGGCATTTTCTTCCTTCAAAGTTCCCTAAGCCTAGAATGTAAGCCAAATGCTTTCTCTTGGAGTAGTCTTGAAAATGCTGATTTTCTTACCATGTCAGGTTTCCCTCCCTTTTAAGATGAACGTGACCTGCATTTTCATTCTCTCAAAAGAATCTCTTTTTTTTTACTGAAGAAGTTCCAAGCGCTGCAGGTGCACCAAATAATACCGTGGGCTTTAGCAGTAGCCCAGGGCTTAAAAGGCTGTCTCTCTCTGACCTACTTTTCACTTTACATGTAGTTTTCCGAGTCAGGAACACTAAAAAGACTTACCTGAGGGGAAAGGAAAAGCCTGGTTAAGATGAGTGAATCCATGCTATGGACAAAACCAGGCACAAAGTCTATATACCAGTTAAGGTGTCTGTGCAAGGGAAGGAAAAAACCAACACTCCCCACCCCCAAAAGAACCACCACCAGCATAATTATTCCTCGACATTATTATTAATGCTGGCTTCTTTGCTGTCTCTATTAATCCAGGAACACCTGAAGGGTGTTACAGTATGAAGCGGCCACCAGTAACAATACCAGCTTCTGAAAAGAAACTGGGATATTCAGAACTAAAGAGTGTACTGAAACAAGCATATCACACAAGTTATATTTTTCTCTTGGTGACAATAACACTGTTTGTAGAACTGTTTTTTAAATAACAAGTACATAACCGGAATGATTTTGCACATCAAGAAATCTAACTGGGCAACTAGGAGGGACAGGGGGGAAATGCAATTAAAGATTTGTTGAGTTTACTTGGACTTTCAAGTTTTATTGTTCTAGTATGAAGAGATATCTTTGCACATATCCTATACAAACAACTGAATTTCCATCAACAATAAGCTTAAGAAAAACATTGCCCAAACCACTTTTTAGACAACTTAAAGTTGCATAGAACTTCCAATACAAAAGTTATGTTAGTGCCATTTTGAATCATGATGCTGTGCATTAAGGGTTTTTATGTTGTCACTTGAAGGTAGGGGGTGTGACTGTGTTGTAACAATATTGTTGATAATCTTAAAATTTTCAATTGACATTCTGCAAAGATATGCTGACAGATCATTTAGAACTGTAGGGTCTTTAGAGAACCATTAGGAAAAGAAACTGACTGACAATTCACAAGAGAAATGAGACCCATTAAAAGCAAACAACAAAACTTAGGTTTGCTATCAAGCAGAACCTTGGCATGTCACAGAGCACGCAAACAATTTGTATGGAACAAATCTAAAGACAAGATCTTTGACAAGCATCAAATGCCTGCTTTGGGGCAAAAAATGACCTTGTTTACTGGTGTCCTGGATAATATTTACAAACTTGTAAGTGCTTCAACTGATTACTCTCAAACCTATAAAGGAAACAGGTCTAATAGAGGAAAACACTATTTAAAAAAACAAACAAACAAACACACACACAAAACCCAAACCCACAACTGTATTCTTTAGCAGCACATATAAGAAAACAGTTCCTCAGGAAAAAAAAAAAAAGAAAAATGTGTCAGGAAAAAGATAATAATATCTAAGTTTCATAGTTCTTCCCAAAAATAGTTCTTGCTTTTTCTGTCAAGAGACTCAAGACTGCAAACTGAAGCTCAAAATCTGAGCAGAGAAGAACAGGTGACACTGTCTCTATAATTTATAAAGGAGGAGCAAAGTAAAAGCAGTGCTATGGTGCAGATCCACCTAGGAATATTCAAAATCACTAGATTCCAGAGAATTTTTGTTTTGCGGTCCCAGAACCATGCCAGTTCTAACACTTTAGTTGGACAGCATTTGCCATGTTAGACCTTCTATTCATCCAATTTCAAATCACATCCTTCAGTGTTAGGGCCGGGGGAAGGCAAGCATCCAGATCACATGGATTGGGCCATAAGGCTGGCAAGGGGTATTTCTGCTGAAGAATGTGATCATCTACAGTAAAAACTGGATGCTGAGCAATCCTGTATCCATCCCTGCAAAGGGCTATACAGAGAAGCAGACTAAAATGGGGTTAAATGCTACTACAGTTATTTAGTTTTCTCTGAACAATTTAGTAAAGCATAAATCCAAAAACGTATTAAGTAGTGTGTTCTACATACCCTTACATATCCATGAGACATTTTTGGACATGTGTTTGCAGATTCAAGCAGAGCATTTAAGGAGTAGCACAGATGCTAAATTACTCCCCAGCAATGCTCTAATATTTGGTCAAAGTCCTTGTCTAAACACATACTTGAGTCCAAAAATTTGGGATGCTAGGTGAGTTTAGATGTAAGCAATGCCTTGGGTCTGCACTCAAACTGCAACAGAAATGCAGTACAGTGCCTTTCTCAACACAACTTTAAAAACACAAGCACTTACAGAACCTATTTCCTTCCAGATATAAATATGCAGAAGGAGAAACAAGTAGATGAGTGGATCATGAAGGTGAACACAATCCAAAAATTGGTTCAATGAATGATTGTTTTCCACTACCAAAGAAATATGCTAATTCTCCAGTGCTGCTCTTGGGGCAACACTGTGCATTCCCTTCTTCCTATAAAAGGAAATTGCCAAGGTCACTGCTTCCCAATACAGTCTTAGATTAGCTGAACACTTACTCCTTTGAAAAACTGCGTTTTGTCACAGTGCGCTAACAATTGAATATTTGGGTAAAGTTTGAGAGATAGAAAACAAAACCAGAAAATGCACACTGGCTCAAGAAAAGCATTAATATCTATTGAAAGAAATTAAATTCTGATTAAAGAAGTTTTCCAAGGAGTTGCAATATATCAATAAGGCTTTCTTGTGTTTAAATTTATCCTTGAGATCCTCTTCTATCCGTCTTGTTTTTACTAGGCACATCCTCATGTTAGCTAATGAGCAAGACTGGCCAGCTAGGTTTATCTAATGTATCTTGACACACATACTGCTCACAATTTTCTCGTTTAGGAGAAAGACAGCGCAGAATATTTAAAAATCCAGTCCACACATACCATTCCTCAAAAAGAAAATATAGACATTTGAAGTGAGGCTTGGGAAGCTGAGTCTCCCTAAGGTCATAGCTCTGATCTATTCAGCTGTCATGTAAGCCTCTACACACTGCAATTCCAGCTACATCCACTTTCTTCTTGTTTTTATCCCCAACTTTCCCAGACATTGGAGTTGTACTTTTTTGTTATATGCTGTTTCTCTTTTGTTAAATGCTGTTCAGTGAGAAATGCCATTCTTGGGGACAGAATTCAGGTCTAGCTTTAAATAAGCATAGGGGTACCCCCATTGTGAGAATCCAGAACAGAGCTGTAGCGCACTGCTTCCATAGTCAGGACAACTCATATTGGACAGATATGTACTGGCTATCTAACGCTATTTCTATGTAATTAAATAAAACAGCAAAGTGAGTACTCTGCAGACTCACTGAACTCTTTCCCCCTTTGCCACCACCACTGCCCAACAGGAACAGTAGTGCCCAAACTGCTTAGCAATGGTTTTTGGAATATATAATCTTTGAGGCCACACCTGAGTATTATGTGCACTGAGTACAGTGGTGCAGGCTAGAACAAGGCCAAGGACCAAACTAACAACTGACCAAGACAACTATTTGAGGCCTGGCAGCAGTTTCAATATAGATGCTGGTTCAACAGTTCATAACGTTCTTAGTTAGAACATCATAATATTAAAAAATATCTAATAGATTTAACTTATTTTTATACTGAGAAGAGTATTATAATTTACACTAAGATATTAATTATTGTCTATAACTTTTCTTATTTTTTTCTGTCTTTTTTCCAGCTTTCCTTAATTAACATGTTTATGATACTTTTTCCTTCAGAAAGTAGTAGACATTATAGCTGAAACACACTTCATGACAATTATTAGACTTGGCTGCTTTCATTATTTAATTGCAAAAAAATCATGCACATTAAAAGGAAGCATTTTGAAATAAGTGATATAAGTTACTACCTTTGGAAGAAAGTATATCTGCATTGTGTCCTAAATACAGACTTTTAAATGAGACAAAGGAGAAAGAATTCTATAAATTGTCATTCAAGCATTCTGTACAGATGCATACATTTTGGTACACACGTTCTTGTTTGCAATTCTATAGATGGGACTTGAAGTTATACAAAGTGACCATTAGTTGCTACAAAACTCTAAATAGAATTAAGGAACTGGTAAAAGTTATTTCTAAGCATTTGTGCAGATGGGATAACTTTACCAGTTGCTCAATAGACTGCAATACTGAAATCTGTGTGAATGCATGAGGTGTGACAGTGATTTCTCACTAACAAGGAATTTGTGTTTTTATTATAGAACTGTATTTTGTTGTCATAGGTTTACCTGATTTATTCCTGTCTTTGCTAGTCATTGCACTTACATGGTTTCCAACATCATGACATTAGTTCAGGACTCTCTGGAGGCAGTAACTTCTTTTCTCTGAAAGCTGAAGAATTTAATATACATTTCTATTCCATCAATACCGAGATGCAATTTACCAGCCCTGTGTTGATTTAGAACATTATACACAGCTTCTATGCCAAGGTCAAATTCAGTGGCATAGGGGAGATTGGTGATATCTGAAAGCATTTAGGTTAAATTGACAAGTATGGGTAGAACTGTATTAAGACCCAATTTCCCACAGTGCTTGAAGATCATAACTTACCTGACACAGAACAGGATTGGTTGCTTGCCCTCTAGACCCTCTCCCAGAAACAATATAGATTTCTTGGGTTTTCACTCACACCAGTATGGTGAACTGATCTTATGGTTTCTGCCTCTGGTAGAACTATGACCCCATTATCAAAGCTACTAGGAAAATATCTCTCATAGGAGCATGTATTTAGCATTTTCTAGCTGGTGCCCCTAGGGATGCATGGCATGGAGTTCTCATCATCCCATTTAAAACTGAGGCCTTGCGTTACTTTATCCTGTGACTAAGTGTGGTTTTTTCCCTATTGACCGCATTTCAATTTGTCTTTCTGTAGAAAAGCTGCATGGCTCTTCTCAGATATCTTGGGTCATGTACCTGGTCAGGGTACCGCCACATAATTCCTGTTTTAGCAATTCACAGAGCTGAAGACCAACCAGGACCACTCTGTCAATTTATTGCACGTTTTGGACCTCTAATGAAGGCAAGAACTCTTTTTGGTATAAATTGTGTGGAAAGCATGTAAGATTTTGGCAAATGTTTTAACATCAGACAAGAACAGTCCTGTGGTGCATTTCCTCCTGAATAAGCTACAAAGTACAGAAATTACTGTCTCAATAAACACTATAGCAGGCAGTGTGGGACAAAAGTGCCTGCATACTCCTAAAAATTAAACTGTTGCTGTTGCCAGTGTTTTGCTTCATCCTCCTAACCAGCAGAATTTTTTTTTCAGTCTTTCCCCCCCCCACCCCAGATGAGCATCAGGTGGTGTGTACTGCAATACAGGAAGTTAAGAAGTCACCGCTGAAAAATTAATGCAGCAAGCTGTTAAGTAGAACACTGATTGAAGCTTTGCTTCAAGCAAATAATTTCATTTTCAGGAACCAGGTCTTAATGAGATGAAGGTGGATGACCGCTGGATCTCTCAATCTCCATTTTCCACACAATTATACTACATTTTTCAAGACACCTTAAATTTTTAACACTCAGAGAATAATTTTAGTCTTTAAAATACTAAGGTCTGCACTTACAAAAAAGGTAAGTGGCCCATCTGAGTGGAAACACAGCTATTATGATAGCATGGCAGATGCTGAAATATTAGAGCCATTTTTACATTCAGGAACACTTGCAGTACCACTTCTCCCAGTTTTGCCCCCGAGTGCTACTTAATGGTACATTTAGGATGATTGAAAGAGGACACTGCACAGACAACAGAGATTTCACAGAAGGTAAAAATGCATTTTGTTTTCCTCTAAGAGATATTTGCATTTACTCGTTTCACTGGAGAGTGTTTGCAATGGTTCATTACCAGGTAGTTAATGATAAACTGTGCTGTCAAAACCAAATTGCAAACAGTAAAAACATTAATGGCATACCCCATATGTTTTCAACAGTACCAACACAATCCAGTAACATGCTGTCACCTGAAACATCACTGATGAAAGGAAAGCCCTATTAGAAAATCTAGTGACATTATAGAACATTCATTTTTAACCAGTTCTGGTTTTAGATATGTATCTAATCCAGAGATCCAAGGACTCTTCCAAGTGTCCCTCATGTCTGCTTTCAAAGTATTAGATAAGAAGTATTAGTACTATGCCAATTAAGACAGAGGAAATGTATATTTCACTTTATATATAAAGCCACACACAAATTACTACCAGGTACAGCATGTATTTTACACAGGTCCTGCAGAAGGGCAACAAAGACCAACTCACATTTCAGGTTTTGAAAATCCACTGTAAGACTGAGCATAACAACCCGTAATTTAGGGATCTTAAATTGCTATTGCGGTATCCAGTCTGCAAGCTCCACAGAGGTAATGCTGACCTCATTTTAACTGATAGTAAAGATTACAAAAGGTAAATGTAACTGGTCTGTGGTCAAACACCTGATTCAGGAGCAGTACTGATTCTCAGTAGCATCACTTACAGCCACCAGTTCCAAACCCTTTTGCAGAAGGCAAGGCCAGACTGGTATCAGATGTCACAACATAAAATTACTGGTTTACAATGCTCTGCCACTGGGTTCTGACAGATAAGAGTAACAAAAACAAAAAAACCAGTGAAAAACAAATCTTTGCTTTTCCAAGGAAATTATTAGTATAAATGCAAACATATTCAATAACACTAAAATCTAAAATACTTAGTAGAAGTGCCCTTATTTTTATCCTGCAAATATGTCAGCAGTTCTAATTTCAGTACTTCAGCCTTTACAAATTCATTGTTCAGCCCGGTAAACTCTACCGGCTTAAACTGCAAAACTTGAAGGTAAGAAGCACAACTCAAAGATAATCTGAGAGTTTCAAAAAATAATTCGACCAAAGACAGTCCACCTGATTTGCTTTAAGGTATAACTTAACACACCAAGAGCCCCCAATGGCTTTTAAAATGAAAACATATCTGTACATAGTACAAACCTCAGAAATGTATTTTTCAAAACTCCAATCCCATCTCCTGTATTGCTTTTGTGCAACAGCTCTTCACAATCAAAGTTATCATCTGGGAGGAACTGTTTTGCAGTTGCATTCACATACACTCATAGCCCAACAGCAAGTGCCAGTAAAAACATCTACTAATGTGGGTGGGTAAAAGCAACATCTCCTTATTGATGGCCACTAATCTACATGCCAAATATTTTCCATCCTAAGAATGCAGCAATATAAGACAACTATTAGATGTTTCACAAACAGATTTGTATTTACATATTTAAATGTAAAAAGTAATATATATTTGGATTACCATTTTCCTAGCTCTGTCATTTTCTGCAGGATTGAGGGATGGTCGTAACTACTGCAGATAGGCAGGCCTCATCAAGCAGGCTTTTAAAGGGATCTGCTTTAAAGTATAATTATAATTAGCTGTGAAACTTTCTAAGAGGGAGGGAATTAAAAACTGCCTACCAAGGAACAGCTGGGCTATCTGTCATATATGGTTCAGCAGTAACTTGGTTCTACAGCTTTCCCTACTTGAAGCAGAAAAAAAAAATAAATCACTAGAGCAGTCCATTTGTGCAAATAGTTCTTGCTTATTAGAAAGGATCAGTACTGCTATTAAAAAAAAATCACAGATGTTTATGACACATATACAATATACCTCTTTACAGAGATGTGAAATACAGTGAAGAATATTCCCCATCCTTCATTTTAGGTCTCCCCCAGTAGCTATCTTAGGTAAGCAGCTATGTTCTTATGGAGACAATACAGAGCAAATTAGGCAGCAGGCAGCAGTTCAGAGAAGTCAGATATCCTGTATGCATAGGAGACACTATGGTGGGCATTTGTGAATGCTCACTTTTCCTGGACTTAGCAAGGCCACAAGAACTTTAGCCCACTCTTCATCCCGCTGCGCTTCAGAAGGTATGGCACAAGTCAGAGAGAACAATGGAAAAATTGGGAAATCAGGTTTTCTCTTTCAGACAACCAATAAAAATGGGTTTCCTGTATTCAAGGATAACTATCAAGAACACCAATTTCTCTGGTTTTCTGCTGGCAGTGTCCAGGCAGGAGGAACACCCCAAGCAAATCAAACTGCTACTGTAATCTGATATTCACCCCCTCTCCCAAATTCATAAATAGGGGAGGGACCTCACCGTACAGATACTTCACACACTGACACAGGAGAACTCTGGAGGATATTGCATCTCCTTCTTGGCTTTCCATGAAGCCAGACAGATTTGTGGGATGTTAAGCCAGATATGGCTTAACTAAACTCAGGCTTGCCCCAGCACCAGGGGACTAACGCAATACAAGTTATTTAACCTGCCGTCCATGACCACTGCTATCTTAAAAGAACTAAAAGTACAAGGAAAAAACCCACCATAGGCCTAATCTCCCACAAAGAGGAAGATCTGGGAAATTACGCCTTACAAATGGGAAAGAGACCTCAAAGACAAGAGCAGCTGAATTCCAGAAATCAGTTGTGACTGGCTCAGCAGCATGGAACTTCCAGCGATGTTACGCTCACATCCCACAAGATTCAGCTGCAGAATATACACTCTTCCCTAAATAATCCAAGTAGCAAATACTGTGCTGCCAAAGGACTCCTAAGTTACATTGCATTCAAGAATGAATAATGGCACTCCATTTCCAGCCAACACTGCAAACTTCTCATACGAACTATACATCATGTATTGTAATTACCAAAGAGGTAACTAATAGCATAGCACATTCTTTCTGTTTCTCCTTTCTAGTGTTTCCTTACTGACCACTTTCCATTTTATGCTGCTAGCTGGAATAAAATTAAATTGATATTTTCATATTTTGCAGAAGGATGAATACAGAGCATTCAGATAATCCTGAATGATTCAAAGATTAAAAGAAATAAATTCATTTTCACTTCTAGGATATTAAGAACATATATAAACCCAGATCAGTAAGGGCTTGAGCCACCAAAATATGGCCTTATATTTATGCGTATATTTTATGTAGCATTCACAGGTTATTTTTTAAATTTCATTTCCTATCTGCAAGTCCTGTTCAACCTGAAACTTAACATCTGAGAAAAGTACACTTATATATTGTTGTGCAAAGGTCTGAATTGTACAAAAAACCCACAATGTCAAGCATTGCTAGAAAAGGTCCACAAAGTGAGTTTGAGAGAATCATTAAAAATAAGCAGCATTATCAGCTGGTGAGGTTTCCAGCTGTTTGGCTATTTTAGCATAACTATACTGATCACTATTCCTTATCAAGCTACTACAAAAATAAATTCTAAAAACAATAATCCATACTGGAAATGCAGTTATAATCATTCTTCTGTATTTGAAAACATTTTAGACTTGGCTTTAAAAAAAAATAAATAAAGCAACACTCAAAGACAATGCAGTTAACAATTAGCATATGCCCAGATAAAAGGTATTCCTGAATATGGACACTATACTGATCATGTTTTTTCCTCTCAGAGGCGATATAAACACGTTTTTAAAAACTGAATGTACATTGAAAACAAAAGACGTATTTGACTATGATTCTAACTTTACTCACCAGTATTATTAGAGAGCTAAAATCTAAAAAATGAAACAATACACCAGGGAGAGATTCTCAGCAAAGATTAAAGTTAATTGCACCAAGAAATTTTAGATAAACTAATAATCTGCCACACTAAATGTGTTTAGAGTTAAGTACTATGATAGATCAGGTCATGTATCTCTGTTATTTGTAAGAAATTAGTTAACAGCCATTAGAGGAAGTGAATTTTACTGCTCTTAAAGTTTGGTAGGTGTTCTTGATGCCCAAAGAAAACACTGATCTGTTAGAGGTTATGCCTTACAAATTAAGGCAAATGGAATTATAAACAAACAAACCAAAACAAAACAAAAAGGTATAACATACAAATTTGCCTTAATGTTCTTGCCACACTGTATAAAACTGACACCAAAGGGCAAGGCAGAACAACAGCCAACCATTTTCACTTCACTGCAATTTCTCAGTTTCAAATCAAGACAAGGCAGTATCCTTGTATACATTTACCAATCACTCCTGGAGATCTGCAAGCGTAGATCTGGAAGTCTGGACTCCTTCTTTGAGATTATCTCAGATAACTTACCCTAAATTTGGTGCTATTACAGGAAATCTCATAGCCCCCAAGAGAATAAAGATTACAGCATTTTTTACAGGGAGATTATCTTGAGATGGTTCACACAAATTGATGGAAAAGCTATTTAGCCATCAGAGAGGCAGATGCCCTTTGATAGCTTTGACAAGCTGAATGCATCATCTCAGCAATACTCTGTAGGCCTGAAAGATGAATCGGGTTTATAAACACTTTGCTAAATGAAATCATCTTTGTCACCTGCTTGAAACAGACCCTTACAATCTACAAGGCAGTCTCCAGGAAAGAATAATGTAAGCAGTTCTGAGTAAATCCCTTTTGCTTCTAAAAAATAAAGCAACATAGGAATTGGAGAAACAGACTAAAAACCAGTGTTCTAGGAAACAGACTTGTGACAGAACTCCTTTTATTGCTGAATGGATTACTTTGGAGCCAGAAGTGGTACTTCAAATTGCTACAAAATTATTAATTGGAATTACTGAAAGAAGAATCCAAAAAGTTCAGCAAAGTTTTAGCTACTCTGTTTTAGGCTTAGGGTTGATTATTTTTTTTTACAAAAAAAAAAAATTTTGACCATCACACACTTCCTACTGAAGTTCACACATGGAATTTGGCTCCATTTTTAATTCTGTTTTTAAGAAAAAACAAATTCTTCGGTTAACATACACATACCCTTGAAATGGGGATCCCTCTTAGCCAGCAGCGGAATAAACTTAAATTATGTTAACTACAGCAGGATCTTATGGTGCATTGGCTAATGTGCTGTAACTCTGCATGCAAGAATCTTTATGTAAAAGTAAGTACAGAAATTCAAAACATGTTACACAGTCCTTAGCCAAACTAGGGCTGTTCTACATTGGATATGTTCTTTTACCCAATTTTTTTACAAACTCTTTGGTAGCCCTGACAACACAGTTTATCAACTTCAGTCCACTGAAGTAGGTGCTTTTACAGAGGCTGCTGGCTTGCAAGATACAGTTAACTTTTGTAATACCTAAGGACATTTTCTAGTCTAGTTTAGAGCACTTTTGGTGAAACACATATACAGACGAGTCCTCATACTTCAGATGGCTTGTTTCTATTCTGTACAGGATACAGTACTATTTATTTCTAGGCAACGACATTTTAATCACATTTTAAATTTCACTAGATCAAACATCTTCCAAGAAGTTCCATACATCCAGAATTCTAGCTTGTCACACATTTGCCTTAAAGTTAAACAAAAATTAATCGAATACACTTTCCATTTGTTATGTGCACGAGCCCAGTTAAGCATAAAAATCAAATATGAACATTGCAGTAACATTTTAATTAGTCCACTTGCATCCAAGTTTTTTAACACCTTGTAAAAATTAGTAAGTTTAAGTTGCCAGAAAATTAATAGAAAGTGAAGTTAGGAGAAACTGCTGTGATTTGTTTAAAAACAAAATGTATGAAGACACTAAAATTAAGGGGAAATATCACCTAGACCTTAGGCCAGCCATCCCAAGAACCAGAAAAAAACCTTGTGAGAGGCAGTGGACAGCCCAAAGCAACCAAACAGTAACACCCTGAAACGTTCATAGTGACCAGCTCCCCCACATGCAGTAAACCAAAACAGGTCCTGCAGAACATTTGCTGAATGGCAGAAGTGGAGCTTCCCAGCCAGCTGACATAGTTAGCAAACAGCAGGGAGCCTAGTACAGGCCTCAGAGGAAACACAATTCAACTAAAACAGACTTCTCCAGAAGGGTATACATTCTAAAGCCACATGCAGACAATATGCAAATACAGAGGATAAACATGTACACAGAGGTAACACAGAACACAGGCAAAAATGCTGTATTTTACCTTTGCAAAGCTACAAGCACAGGAAGTTTCAAATATATTTTTGTGCTTTCTGATGAGATGAGCTAACAGTTTAGTTTTGCAAATCATCTTGGAATGAAATTGGGAGGAGAGATAGTCAGGCTGGTGAACAAAAAGGGGAATTTTAATAAAATCTTAAGAGAGCTTCCTTACACTGCACAGAGGTAAGGGAACTCAGTCGACAGTTTAGACAAATATTCTGGATGTGTGAAGAAAAAAAAAAAAAAAGGAACTCATCTAGACTTTTACAGAATATCTAATGATACTGGAATGGACTGACAGTTTGTGTTCAGTCTGCCTAAAGAAAAAATTTACTCTAAAGCTACAACTTAAGCAGTGGAAGAAGAGGGCACAGTCCACCATGACTGTGAAGTTGAGGGGTAAGAGACAAAGCTGCATTTTGGCTCTGTTGAGTCAGAGCCATACTACCCAACACCTCTGAAAGGCAGGCAGCAATATCAGATGTTGGAAAGCTACGGAGCACTGTCTTTTCCACTAAGCAGATTACACTCTGAGGAATGACTGTGTCATCATGCTGTTGACAAGAGCAGCTGGAGAAGAGGCTGCTTGAGTGGATAAGGCATCCCAGGCAGGCTAAGGAGGAGGGTAAAGCCCCATTAGCTTCCCTGGGGTAAATCGCTCTCTGTATACCAAACACATAGTGTGCAGCAGCCTCATTGGCTCCAGCATCAAATCAGAAAAGGTCTGTTTGTTAACATTTCTGTATGGTGTACGGACACAATTATTATTTTTTAATAAAAAAAATATCTTCACTTCATTTGCTGCTGTGGTGGTCATGGAATTCTGATGCTATGCTAAAAAGAACCCATTTATTAAAGATCAGTGGTAATGAGAGAATATATTTTTAATCTTCTAGCAGTGTCAAAAGCCCTGCTATGAAAACCCTTTTTTGTGTCACCTAAATTAGTTGTTTGGGGGTTTGCTTTGTTTTTTTTAAGGAATGATTTCTTTTAAAACCCTTGTAACAGTTACTTTTTAAATAAAATTCAAAGATTATTTCTGAAGAAAGAATCATTGACTTACAAAACCATTCCGTATCAAAGTTTTCAGATTCTTTTTATATTTCTGCAAGAAAGTTTTGCAAAACACATAGAATATTTTCATTGTTGAATATTTTAAGAGAGAAATTATTCAGCCAAACCCTAATTTAAGTTAAAACATCTGAAAGATAATATAAGTCAAGGCTAAAGATTACACCTATATAAACAGATACTTGGAAAACAAAGACATCTGTTGGATTTGAATTAAAACCAGTATCACAGCTCTTTGCACTTCCAATACTGTTTTTTTATACAACAGAGATTTGAGCTGCAGAGGTACTATCGTCAGTAGACTCATCTATCACCATGGAGAAATACAGAAACGTCTTGATGATAATCCTAAACTGTAATGCATTGTCATCACACAGCTCCATTATTCTCTGTTAAGGAGCCATTCTGCTCAAATGCCAATTTGCACATTTTCCAGTTGCTTCCAGATACAATTTTGTTCTGCCTTAGTTATGTTTCACTTCACAATTCTGTCCATCAATAAAGGCTATAGTATTTCTACTAGCGCTGAAAAATCCATGGATAGCCACAGCATACTCAGTTTAATTAATAAACAGGATCTGACAGCCTGAAGCTCTTTTTCATTTTAAGGACTTTGTTAAACCCACCTCAGAGACATTTGAGAATCTGGCCATCAGGCTGAACTCATTCATGTACTGTAAGTAACTCATGCTCAGAATCTTTCCCCACCGCTCCCAGGTGCCAAGAAAAAGAGGCAAATACGAAAACACAGCATTCAAAGGGAAATACATATCTATTAGCACGGAACCACTGAAAGTGTTTGTTCATCCTATTTCACTATGAGCTAGGAATACAGTATGTCATAAATTTTAACACTGTTATAAACACTAATAGATTTCATTAGGTCCTACTCCTTCTGTTTGGAGATAAGGGCAACATCAGGGTCTGAACTGGCAATGTCCTCCATAGAATCTCTTAGCTGGAAACATGACTCCATTTAAAACATGGCAGGAGCCCCACAATTTATTCTAGACCAAAGGTATTCTTGACATAGGGCATAGAGCCAGATTATACATGGCCTTTTCATAGCCATAAGGAGGAGGGGGGGAAGGATAAAAAAAGAGATTTTAAAAGATTGGATAGCTACCGAGCCGCAGTCCTTACAGCCGTGCAGTACCTGGAAAGCAGAGAGGGCTCACCCCAGTCCTCCATTCCCCTTGGGAACCACAGCAAGAGGCTGCTGTGAGAAGCCCTCTGTCCCTCCCATCCTCCTTGTCTGGGAAACAGGACAAGTTTGTTCCCATCAGCACATGACAGCAAACATATTCCTACAAGGCACCTTCAAGCAGAGTACTGAAACCTCTAAAACACAATTCCCTCTGGTTTCTCCTGTGGGACATTCTGCTCCAAACCACCTCTGACTGACCACAGTGACACTGTCTTCGGGCACGGCTGCAGCATATACATGGCTTAGGGGTCAAATGCAGCTTTCTAGCACCACTGGAAAGAGTAGTAGGAAGAAGGTGCAACTGGCTATCATAGTAAAGAAGCACAAATAACCAGAAAAGATGAAAAATCAGTCTCCCAGAAACTACTCTCAGGAGCACGCAGAAGAAAGTTCATTTTCATTTATCATTTTGCCATTTCAAAACTTGTTTGTATTCTTGTTAAGAAGAAAAAAATATATAAGATATCTGAGAAAAAACTAAGTCCCAGTTTGTAAATAATCTGCTTTAACCCAGAGACATGAAACCTGGAAATAAGAGTATCTAGTATCATGGATCCTGGTAGACAAACCATCATAAGAACACAAGTAAAGTTCAAAATCCTGCCTGGCAAACAAGATCTGAACACAATCCTGCCTGGTTTCTGGAAGAACATTTCTATTGCAATAGGCTGCATGTTCCAGCAAATCTTTTCTTCTTTCAATCTGAGCATTTCATACCATTTTTTTCATCTATCACCTCTGTGCTGGTATAGAGAAAACACGTCCACCAACACTGGTACACAGTCATGAGAGCAAGCTGTGTATATAATCCTTGGGGCCAAGTGTCTGTTCTTGCAGAGAGCAGGAGGACATTGCTGTGCAAGGGGTTCTGACGGAGTCAACAGGGGTATTGATGCTGCAACATGCTCAGTTCTGTCAGTAAGGGTGACAGTTAGAGATTCTCTAGGGGGGAATTTTTTTTTCCTGAAGATGTTTCTCTGCTCTTTTTCCACTTACTGAATAACTAGCATGTTCCTTTAGAACACAGCCTTAACGCTGCACAGCAATGAAAGGGTGTGGAAAAAACGAGCCCTCTGCTAACATAAGAAGATGAGTTACAAGTAAGTTTTTCAGTTTAGGGGTGTGGGAGAAATAGCAGATTTGTTTTGTTTGTTTCCTGGCTGTCAGCTTCTGTTTATTGTACAGACTGCTCTGAAGAAATGTTACCCACTTGCAGCAATTGTTTTGTTTAGAGACAAAAGGTATTAAAATTTCTATCATTACAGATTTATTCGATGTGGGAGTACTGAATAATGATTTAGTGATATTCTAGTAAAAATTTACTCATGTTTAGTAACTCCCCAACTCTCTAGGCAGTGATTTTTACAGATGTCAACTCTATCACTTATTCCTCCATATAGTTCCCATTATATTTATTGATGGAATGGCCTCTTTATTGTCTCCTTGTAAGACAGCATTTTCAGTCACTTGCACCATTGCAACACTAATTACTTGGGCTAATGTCTTCCTAAGTTAAAATAGGACTGGATTTTTTCCTTACTGAAAAACGTAAGCAATTAGGTTTCCATTCTTGGGGATAAAGATGAAGGTTTTCAATGCTAAAATAAATACATCAATAAACTTTTTTGTTTCTGATGCTCTAAAAGTCCTCATTGCTCCAGAGCAAAAAATCCATCACAGAAGCAGTACTCATCATACAACACAAGTCTTTCCTTCTCTTGCTGCTCCTCTGACAACCTGTCCAATATCCTCTAAGGTACTACCATCCTAAAGAAGTGTGGCTTGCATGCGTGCAGTTCAGAAACTTCAGATTATTCCTGTCCAGCATGTAAAACAAGAGCTCCCTGAAAGCATTAAACCTCATCCAAGTCTGAAATCACAATGAAAAAATAAAGGTAAGAAGCAATGCAGTGGGACAGAGCTACTATGATGGAGGAAGTAATTAAGTAACTTCTTAACTGACTTTCTGTGTAATGTTACAGGCAGCAATGAAAAGTCAACAGCATATTAGAGTTGCCCCCCAAAAAATAAAAAATGGTACTTTGGTTGCCACAGTTACAAGCCTTTTCTAATTATAAAGATACAGGTCAAATTCAAAGCACACTGAGCATTCTTAGCTCTTTCAAGGAAGAGTGTGACTTTTTTCTTACTATTGGCATAGTATCAATTAATACAAATTAAATGTTAAGTATTTCATATTTTTCTCAGACAGTAAATGGCGCATCATGTTTCCATTCTTGTCAAAGCCTAGGGCTAGATCCTCAAAGGAACAAATATCTATTCATTAAAGACCAAGTAGTACAATAAGAAGAATTCTTCTGACCTTTTTCTGTATTCAAGAAAAAATAAACTAGCACTGTAATGCTAATTCACTTAGCTGTATGTATTACAAACATTTTAAAGATTGTGTTTGCATTTTATACTAAGAACGTAAGGGCACAGCCCTGGCACCATTCTTCTGTCATTCTCAAAACAGTTTGGGGTTTTTTATACAAACAATAAGGATTAACTGTCTTTTTGTTCTAAATCCTCCAGGTCTACAGAATTCGGCAAACATACCTAGAGCTGTGAGAACTGTGGCTCATAGGTGTCATCATCTTTAAAATTAATAAACCAAAGTAAGTGGAAAAAGTTTAGGCTGCTGATGTGTGAAGTAATAAGAAACGCTTCTTCTGATTCAAAGTATCATTTATCTTTGTTAAATATTGTGGTGGTGTCTCAGACTTAAAGCCTCAGTTCTGTGCTTTGCTAAATCAAAGGCACGATGACTCCATAAAGGTTGGTTTTGGCAATAACTTTTTAATAGCAGAATTACTCTTTTTTTGCTCCTTGCAGCTTTCCTGCAGTAAATTTTTTCTATTCTGATTTAGCCCACCTCAAATGACAACTTCTTTGATCCTTAGAGTAAGCTTTCTGCCAAGATAATAAATTGTAACAGCTTTACATATCAAAAGAATGAGTGAAATGCAAAAGAAAATTCAGTATGATACAGTTCTATTTATACCTGGCACTATTTTATCTTCTCAGAGCTGCATGAATCTGAAAGTGTTATACTTCATTTAATGTGAAAAAAGCAACCCCCACATTATACAGCTAAGAAATCAATCTAATCTCAGAAAAATAAATTATTTCTCTGATTGCAAGTTATTAAACAAATGCACAGCACTGGCTAAGTGCCATGACTACCTAAAATAATCTACACCATTTTATTCTCATATTTCAAACTTGTTGGTTCAGGTAGCTTTATTCTGGAAGTGAGGAAAGATATTAGGAAAAGAAGAGTAAGAGAAATCAAAACATCTTTGTTGATGTTGTCACTGTTAGTCATTCTTACCAAGGATACGCATACTTATGTAAAGGTTTTCTTAAGCTTTGAGATAAAAAGGGATGCCCCTCAAGCCTTGAAGTGAAAGCAGATTTGTTCCTACAGGGTCATGGCACCACGAAAACAACCATAAAAAAAAAAAAAAATCAATCTGTTCTGGACTGCAAGAACCTTCCCAGTGATGACTGATTAGAAACCAGAATTCAAAAATTCAAAACCAAAATTAGTTTTCATTTTAATTCAGTTGCACTACTTCACTACTTTTTATTTATTTATTTATTTATTTACTTAAGAAATGCAAATGCATACAAATATAAATGAGGACATTCTGTAATTCTGCATGATAGCTTTTAGATGATAACTTTAATGCAATGCTGCATTAGCAAGCTTTGTAAGTATCATACAGTTAGTGTACTACAAAAGTTAAAGATACTAAGGCTGAATGACCAAAAAAGCTGTTTGAATTCCATCTTCTCATTCTTATTCCCATATTGTACAACTCATAATTACACAAAGTGAGACAAAAGTGTTTTGACTGGCCAACACTTGGATATTCATGTATATATGGTACAGAACAGGATTTTCAGATACGAAAAATTACCTTTTTGATTTTTAATGAATGCCTGCCAGCTGCTACTGCACCTATTGACAAGTGGCTCTAATAGTAATTTTTCCATCCTACAGTTTTTTTCCAAACTGATCAAATTTGGAAAAGATATCAAATTCCAGAAGGAGAAAGGAGGAAGACTGCCAAAACCAAGAGACAAGATTACCCAAACTTGTTTCAGTAGAAAATAAGAAATAGTAAAATAATGTCCAATTAATACTTCCACTAAATTTTCAGCTTTGGAGGGGGGAAGGGTAGGAAGAAAAAGAATAATTTAGTGTAATTATTTTCAATTCAAACATCCCAGAAGGGCTATAGGTATCTCTTTGAACAGGATTCTTCACCTAGATTAAAAAAAGCCTTACTAGGTAAGTAATACAAATCATCATTCTCTTCTAAGCTTGCTCAAAATTTGGGTTTTATTATAAAGCCAAAACCAACTTCAGTCTACAAAGTTTCCATGGAATTTATCTTCTCTTTTGGTTCTAGGAAAAGACTTCTCAGTTTCAAAAATCTTAGGGGGGGGAAGTTCATTTTTCATAATTTGCAAAAAATGCCAAATTATGTTCAGGAAGTTTTTCATCTTAGGCTTAAAGGTTCACTTAGAGATGAAAATGAAAGATGAAGTGTCCTTAAAAAAGTGATATACCTTACAAGAGCTAATGAATTCCAGTCCATTTATCTACATCTTCCTTTGTTTCCAAGACCACACACTATCATCTGATCTAAAAGTTTTCTGTTTCCTTTTTATCCCTTCACTCATGGTATCATCTGTCATCCTGCTACTGGACAACTCCAAGCCTTACTTTTGTTAAATTTAATAGATTTTTATTCACCTTTCACTGTTTGCTCACCTATGGTCCTAGAAGAACACCTCTCTAACCGCCAGGATGGGGAAAAGGGGAAAAGAAGCAGGAGGCAGAATAAAACACTAGCTTACCTCTGCAGAAGCTCCTGGAGCACAGCTGTATTACCATACTGCATTTGAACCCACTCAACTTACAAAATTGACCAATTATCTGTTTCTGTTGAACCCTTTCTTTGCTCTTGTCTGTTTGCCTTTTTTTGTTTGATTTTGGTTTCCAGAGTTTAAGTTTTTTCTTTGTTGGATTTTTGGTTTTGTTTGTTTGTTTGTTTGTTTTTTCTTAACAAATGTTGCAAAATTTTAACAAATGTTTACCATTTTATTTTTTCCAATGCCACCACCTCTTCTCTCACTACCATTTCAGAGCATTTTTGGTGGTGGCGTACCCTGAAAGCAAAAGGACTACTCTTGCCCATACCTCTTTGTTCACCTGTTCTTTTTGCAGCCACAACTTTGCAACACACTGCTCACTCCATCCACTGTGATTCAGTCTGTAGTCAAAGAAACCACTTAATCTTTCTGCCTCCCAGCTTGTCTTAGAGAGATCTTCCAAAAGAACGCACCCAGCTACACACCCTTACAATAAAATTTAGGAGCTCTCAATGTCAAATGCTATTTTAGCATTGTACATTCTCCCTTTGCTTAATATACCTCTTATCCTGTCCTGGTTTCAGCTGGGATAGTTAATTTTCTTCTTAGTAGCTGGTGCAGGGCTCTGTTTTGATGTAGTGTGACAACAAAGTTTATAACACATTGATTGATGCTTTTGGTTGTTGCTGGGTAACATTTATACTAACCCAAGGACTTTTCAGTTTCTTGGGCCCTGCCAGTGAGAGGGCTGGAGGGGCACAAGAAAACTGGGAGGGGCCACAGCCGGACAGCTGACCTGAACTAGCCAAAGAGATATTCCATACCATATGATGTCACGCTGAGTATGTAAACTGGGGGAAGGAGGAATGGGGCACATCCAGTATTATGGCATTTGTCCTCCCGAGTCACCGTTACACATGCCGGAGCCCCGCTGTCCCGGGGATGGCCGAGCCCTGCCTGCCCGTGGGGAGTGGGGAACGAATCCCTGGGTTTGCTTTGCTTTGCTTGCATGTGTGGCTTTTGCTTTGCCTATTACATTGTTCTTATCTCAACCCTTGAGTTTTACATTCCTTCCCGATCCTCCTCCCCATCCCTCTGGGTGGGAGGGGGGACCAAGCAAGTGGCCGCTTAGTATTTCATTGCCAGCTGGGGTTAAACCATGACATATCCCAAGAGAGAATCACATAAACATGTAACAAATTATTACAAAACTATTTAAATCTATGCATGCATATTTTTTGTTACTGACGAGACACTAAGAACTTTAATGGCATAGAATCACAAAAATATAAAAGATATAAGCTATCATCTGTATGAAAATGTGTTTTCCCTTTAAGTCCATTTTATAAGCATAATGCAAGTGCCATTAATCTTGACTTTTATGTGTGTAATTTAATAGTAAAGACACCCTAGCAGGAGGTTGGACATTGAAGCATCTTGTACTCCATGCCGGCCTCCACTGCCTTCTTTCATCAGTACCTGAGCTGCTCATTGAATCAGGGGGGAGGGGGGGGCAGGAAACGAGCACTGAAAACAGAAAGGCAAGTGAGTAAGTGGCTTGGAAAACTGAAAAGGCCAAGGACACTGAAAAGAGCAGCTGAGAATGAACTGTTTCAGGAAGTATTGTGTCAGGGGGAAGAACAGTCCAATGATCTGGAAACAGGTGAAAGTCTATACTAAAGCTGTGTGATCAAGCAGGAGACCCACTGAATGCCATTTCACTTTACAGATTTTACTTGCCTTACAGATCTTAAATTAAAAAGCATGGAGTTACAGAGGAAGGCAGAACCAAGACCCTGATACAAGCAGAACATCTGCCTACTGCAAATATTGACCTACACTGTGTATCTCTTTATAAGCATAAGGAGCTTATTAAACTCTGCAAATAATAAGCCTGCTTTGCAGGCCTGGGGCAGTGGGGAAATCACCAGAAATCTCTTTAGTAACAGTACTGGCCTTTCAGGCAAAGAAACGAACAGACAGTTGTTTGTACTGTTACTTTGACAACTTTCATTCTTCATACCCAATCAAATGGCCACTTCCACGCTCAACGAAGGAACCTCTTCTTGGTCATACTTTTACAAAGGGAACAGAACTTACTCTGGGATGGCCAAGCTAAAATAGGTACCTTGACTGCTTTACTATTGATGGATATTCCCTCTGCCTCTCCAAAGGGCAGTTTACCCCAGCCTCCCTGAAGCACTCCATGGCCACGTGTCTGTTAGTCTCTAAACATCCAGGATGGACAAGGTAGCTATATTGTAGCATGTTAATGCTCTGCAGATTAATTCCATACTTTGCCTCCATCTATGGCGAGGAATTAAAGAGAAAAAAAAAAAAAAAAAAAAGACACCCAGACCACCAAAACCATGCACACCTGCAGAAGAGAAACTATTTGAACAAAAATGACAACAAAAAAAGCCATTGAACTTTGTTCTGTCCTCAGCAGCTTCCTGCTCTGCTCTCTGGCTTAGCTGACCACCCCTAGTGATTTAGTTCAGTATGTTTTAACACAGCCAGCACCATTCACATAGAGCCTGGGAACAGGTCATCTCTACATACTCAAGCAAGCAGTTTGAAGATGTCACATGAACATTTTATTCTCAGGTGTATGCTGTGCTTTACAATGCCTTGAAAGGACATGTAAGCATGCTGATGTTTCACAGCTACAGCAAATAGACTCCCAGTTCTCAGCTGACCAGCTCACACTCCAGCTGTGCTTACACTCAGGAAAGGAGCTCTCCAGCCAGCATCAGTATCCGTTCAGGCAGAAGATGAGCTATAAACACAACCAAAGCTGCTTGTGAGGCTAATCTTTATGACAACAGACTTATTTTTCTTTCAACTTAACTGAGACATCTTAATGCCCTGATAAAAGGATAGTGAATCTTCACAAATACATTTACTCAGAAGACTTAATTTTGCTGACTAAATGCATAAAGCAGCAAATGAATTATACTGTTGGATAAATGAATTATTTTGAGTAAATGGCTTATAATGAATAAATTTTTTGAAGTGGTTAAATGAATTACAGCAACTACAAAGAATGATTAAATTAATTATTTCCATTTCTACTAGTATCAGTATTTTGCCTTCTATCACATACTGAATTCAAGGTTTGATTTTTAAAAAATATTTCTAATACTGCCTGTATGTAATTTATGTTACATATTCCATAAATATAGTTATACAATCACATTGGTCTTTTGATCAGTTCTGTGTACCCCCAAGGGAACAGAAAAACTGTGGCATTTGAATAGACTCCAGTCTCAGATAATAGCAAGACAGTATTTTGGAGCAGATTCTAAATTAAACATACAAAATGGGTTCTTAGTTGCATATCATTATAACTCCAAGGTTCATCCCAAAATTTAACTGTGCCTGGGTATTTTGAGTTCTAAAAGATATTTTGGTATTTGCCACATCAGTCAGATGCCCCACAGCTACTCATTTAAATTAATTTGCAGTATGAAATGTTTAGTATAGGTCTCAAATGTTCTCACTTCACCTAGCAAACTGAATGCCAAGGAGCTAGGAAAAAAAGAGTCACAAAAACATACCATGACAGACACTCCAAATGCCATATTCATCTCTTTTGATACCTATAATTAAAAACATCTAGTCAAAGCAGCAGTCACTGTAATAAACAGTTCCAGTGTACCATACCTAAGGAAAACATCCATGCATTAAAATTACTTAAGTAGTGGCTACAGAGGTGTCCTGCTTTCAGCTACAACAGGATGATTTTTCTTCCTAGCAGCTGGTACACTGCTGCCTTTTGGATTTGGTGTGGGAATAGTATCCATAACATACTGATGGTTTTAGCTGCTGCTAAGTAATGTTTATACTAATCTAGGACTTTTCAGTTTCTCAGGCCCTGCCAGCAAAAAGGCTGGAGAGACACAAGAAATTGGGAGGGGACACAACCAGGAGAGCTGACCCAAACTAGCCAAAGGGATATTCTATACTGTAGAACATCATGCCAAGTATATAAATCTGGGGAAAGAAGAAGAAAGGGGTGGGTGGTGTGATGTTCACAGTGGTGTTTGTCTTCCCAAGTCACCGTTACATGTGATGGAGCTCTGCTTTCCTGGAGATGGCTGAACACCTACCTGCTGATGGGAAGCAGTGAATTAATTCCTCAGTTTGCTTTGCATGGATTTTGCTTTACCTTTTAAAACATCTTTATCTCAACCCAGGAGTTTCCTTACTTTTACCTTTCCAAATCTCTCTCACATCCCACCAGGGGCGTAGTAAGCAAGTGGCTGTGTGCGGCTTAGTTGCTGGCCAGGGTTAAACCACAAGAAGAGGAATAACTTTACTTCTCCATTTCTGCCCTTTATTCATATCTTTGTTATAGCGCAAGTTACATTTTGAAATGTCTACTGTAAATGTATAAGGCAAACTGAGAGCAGAGTCTGTAATGTCAAACACTGTATTAGTACAGCTTAAAATACAAATTTCAATCCCACTCAAATATTGACCAGCTTTAACTCCTACTAGACCTCTTTTTACTTAAGGAAATTAAATTAGTGACTCCACTTCTAATGCTCACTGAGAACTCACCTAACTCTTAAACTGTGGGGCCACACTAAAAGCACATGACGATGAGAATGAACACACATAATTTACACTAGTGTTATTTCTTCCAACTCCCATATCCTTCTAGTTTTTCTGTCTTTAACAAGGTATGAAATATAGCATATTCAGATTTCAGTTCAGCTGGATATTACACAAGCTAAGAAATAGCTAAGACTGCTGGACTGCAGAACATGAAAGTGAAGGTAGACTATATTGCACTACACAGGTAGATGCAGGCACTGCACAGAGAAAAAGCACTGGTGTGACTGCCTTTTAAGTGCAACAGGTATGCTGAAAATGCAAGGTGGTAGACAGTATTTTTTACCATATGAATGTTATTTCTAGACCATACTCATTTTCCAATTTACACCGATGTTCTTTTACAAAGTCACCTTAACAAGGCTGGTCAAGAAGCTAGTCCACAAGACAGATGGTTTTATTTTGTGTTCCACTTTTCTGCATGTCTTAAGCAGAGTACTTTATCAGTTTGGAATAAATTAAGAAGAAATTAAAAATCATGTGTCTGTAAATTGTGAGGTCACAGGATAACCACCTTTCAGGCTTCAAAAGCTTTTCAGCAAAAGGTATTCTAATTCACTAAACCTCTGAAGCTCAGTACCAACTTCTCTTGGAAAATAAGGAATAAAAATGTTGATAGGTATAAAAGCAGAAGTGCAAATCTGCCTGGCTACAAAGTAGCCAATTTTAATGCAGTTCAGCTACTTCTGCTGTTATTATACGTGGCTGCTATTGCCATTGGTTGGGTTTGTGGTTTTTTTTTCTGGAAATGAGGGAGAGGGCACGTTTTATAGCACTAAGAATACCCCCTACCCATCACCTTCCGCCCTTCAACCAGGGCTCCCACAGCAATACCACTATTTTTCTCATTAGTGGATACAGCGGAAGCACAGGTGGTTCAGAAACAGTGCATAAAAGAAGGTTTAAAAGGCATAGCCCAACCACCTGTAAAAGATTAGCTTTATTTACTTTCAAGGAGAGACCAATATGTACCAGCTTAGTAAAAGCATACAAAGTAGCAAGCAATGTGGTTAAGAGACGACAGACAATTTATGTTCACGTTTTCTTATAATAAAAGGACATGAAGATACTGGGTTAAACAAAAATCAAGGAAGTTTTTAATCATGCATGCACATTACTGGCATTTGGATCCTATTGTATGTATGTTCATAAATCATGATCTCAAGGGTAATGCAGCAACAGTCCTGCTAGATTCCAGTTCTTCAGGTTCAACAGTTTACCACTTTGCACAGACTGGTTTTGATCCCCAGAGTAATTTCTCCCCAGAAGTAAATTAATTGTGTCTCTGGCAGTCCAAGGTGTGAGTAGTTTCTGGATGAACTTTATTGATCTTTCTAACATCTATATACTTTTACAACCTCCATCAGAAAAGCCAAAAAAGTTGAGGCCCAGTACCCCAGCACGGACATAGTCACATTTATTGTACTAATCAAATAAATCAGAGCACAGACAGCTAGTTTGAGCTGGCTGATTACCTAGCACAAACTGACATACCTCTATCAAACCCATGGAACTACGCTGATTCTCAAAGGGCCAGCCTGTGGATCTCTTTCTCAAGACAGACTATACTACCTTCTTCATTCCCTTCAGAACAAATAGACTATCTTTCCATATATAGATAGATAATTGCTTATCTATAAAGCTTTTTGGCTTCATGATAGAAATTGAGAGCTTTGGTGAATATGGCAGTATATTCAGCCTGAAAATATTATAATGGAAAAGCAGTAAGTGTGCAGAATTTTCTTGCAGATTCCAAAGTTTCTGAAAGGAAAAGCAGAACACCTTTTAGATGCTGTATTTCAAAGAAAGCGAACTGCAGAACTAAAGGCTCGAGTAAGGAAAATATCATAATCAACTCCATGCAAAAGTAGCCATACAAAATGCAATTTCTGCGTTTCTTCTTTCTTGCCTAGGGAAAGCAAAAGCAATGACTACCTACTGTGACTCTCGTCCCTGTATGATGTATCTTCAACCTGAACATGTGCCATTCAAACAAAAGGTGAAAATTTCCAGCATTGCCTGGCACTATATGCAGGCCCGAGTTGAGAACCTCACAGCTGGAGGCAGATATAAATGACATCTTTAATTACCAAAAGTAGCCAGGAGCTTCATTTTGCATACTTCTCCTGAAGGCACTGTTACATTGACCACAAGCAAAAGCACTGGCAAAGCAGCAGTCACTCTGAAGGAAGGAAAGTCTCTAGTGGAACCCATCTCTCTTCTAACTACCGTCACTTTTTGGCACAATGGTTAGATAAAGATTTCCATCAGGTTGTTTAAAATGCAACAACACCAGATGAGTTACTGTAACTCCCACTGAGAGCAAGTGGGGATTCCCTAGCAACACTGGTACCCCTACTTTGTGAATGCTGTCAAATCCCCCACCTTTTGTAGTGGAGATTAAGTCAGTGACTGCACTTCTCAAACTGACTTTCTCATTCAGTTGAATAAGTTATCAGACACACACAGTTATTCTCACAAAACAGATGCAACAGAATTTTCCTTCTCCCTCTTTATAACTATTTCCCCCAAACCCGTATCCCTCCAGACATTATATACAATAAAGCACTGTCTCGCTTCGAAATCTGTGATCTTCATTTGGGGTTGCTGACATTTACATTGTTACTACCACTGAAAACAAGGTACACACTCCTCTCATTTTGGACAATGAGGAGCTATTCATCTACCATGTGCCAATCCTCATTTACAAAGCAGCTGGCAGTGAAAAGAATGGCTAAAAGTGATTAATAGCTACCTGTCAGCAATGCACTCTGCCTACACCGGCTGTAATTCTGAGTTCCTAAACATACTATACAAACCTACATTTGAACCGCTTAGCTATTATGCTATCACTGTATTAACCACACAGATGGCACAAAGGATTTCTAAGTTGACTGCCAACAGACTGCTCAAAGTGCACCAACAGTGGTGGAAAAATCCTAATAACTCTACATAGATTGGCATGAGAAATGCACCAGACTGACAACTTTGCAGACTTAGTCCACAAAACAGCGAGGGCAACAGCTGTGCCATCTTCTCCATACTGCCCCATCAATGTATTTCACTGCTGACCTGGAGAGACCACCACTAGAAGCAAAGAAACATTTCAGTTATTTTGGCATCTCTGATGAGGCTGCTAGCAAGGGTGCCAATTAGTGCCAGGTTTCATCATATTTGTAAAGTGGAAATGTGTTTACTCAGAACTGGGCTGAGACTACCAAATTAATTTTACATGAAGTGCTTAGCCACCGGGTGGTAACAACTTGCAGCTACTAATGATTTGGCTGGATTTGAATCCTAGAGGTAAAAAGCAAAAGGTTGTCTGTCCCGCTGCTGGTCCCTTGACATATTCTGACCTCTACTAAAATTTTATAATGAGGAAGGAAAGCTGTACAGCTTTTAGGCACACTAGGACATGAGGAAGATACCTGCTCTTATGTTACTTATCTTCTCAAATCAACTCCAGACTGTGTACAATATTATATTTAAGAGGACTGCTGTAAACTTTACCATCTAAGAGCTGAAGTAAAATCCCTTGTTTGTATAGACCACAAAGACAGTCTTCTGCCAGTCAGTAATGATTTTTAATGCTGTGTGACACAGCATGCATGATATGCTTTGCACTGGTTCAGTATTGGGAAAATCTGCTGGACTAATGCTTCCTACCCAAGGCCATGAGAGGTCCATTAGGTTTTATTGTGCAACACAAGTATTTCCAAATACCTCATATCACAAATGTGCAAACAGCACAGAGGCATACTTAAAAGAATATTTATTCATTTTACAGTTGCAAATTCTGCCCATATTTTGTTTAAGGGAACAACTACCACTAAAACCATTCTTATGTCTGTAGTACAAGTATCAGTAATATGGAGGGGGGGGGGGGGGCGGAGATGGGGAACCATTATAAAAATCTGTGGATTAAAACCAAGCCAAACTCCTCACTAACCACTGCAGTTGAGAGACTCTACTGCAAGAAAAGAATCTAACTTCTCATAAATAATTCCAGCAATGCTGGATCTTGTAACCCTCTGAAGTATCAGGCCACCATGAAAATATATTAGGCACTAAAAAATTGCATGATACTATATTTAACAAGGCGTCCTTTCTGGTCAGGTTCTTCTTCACAGTCAGCCTTTTTGTGTGCCATTTTTTTCCTGACAAGGATGTTGAAATTGCTTTTAATACAACTGGGAACCAAGGTAAAGTACTTCAGCTCACATTAGAAGGGGGATTAGTATAGCAATTTGTTCAGCTGAAGTGTAATGAACTACATTTTGGCATCTGAAACTTGTAGACCTACTCTTCCTTAAAATGTGCATTGTGAAGCTCCACAGGCAGATACCATCCTCCAATTTTCATAAGGTTAAAAAAGAAAGCTGCTGTGCTTCACTTCAGCTGACTACCCAGAAACATTGCAAACATGCTTAAATCTTAGCTCAGCTGCTTGGGCTAGGGCCGGGCCAGATAAAGATAGTATCATTTCTGTGTTTCTTCCTTGTGGTAAAATACTGAACTCTCAAAAAAATAAATAATAAGATAGTCACAATGTCCTCTCTCTTCTAAAACTTATTTCAGAAAAAGTGTGAGTTTGGAGAGAAGTTCAGGATTTCTACTCTTCCCCCACAGCCTTCTGACTGGTCCCTACAGGAAGGTTTTCTGGACTCTAATAATGTCCAGAGACCAAGTCAAACTCTTCTTTCTCCAAGGTGGGACATTCATGACAGCTTTATCTTCATGCAGATCCTCTGCTGTCAAGCAAGTCTTGGGCTCCCTCTGCAGCTCTTCCCCCAGCTGCCAGTAATGCTCCATCACAACACCTGGAGTCTAACCCTGACACCTCTCTGTCAGCCTGGGTTTGCTCTTTGCAGTACTGCGCTGGTGTGGGCAGGACGGACACAAAACATACCAGAAATGAAATGGGCAATTACCTCAGCAACCACCTCAAGAATCAAAGTGTCCTAAGACCGGGGTTTTTTTCTTTTCCTTTCTTAAAACACTGCTTGAATTATGGTGCTACTCTTTACAAAGCACAAACCTTACACATATACAATACTGAAGGGGGGATGAATTTATTTGGCCTCCTGAGACTGGCTCATTTTCAGTCATTTAGTCCTGTTTTCTTTACAACAGAAGAATGCTTGTTTTCTCTTTTGATCTTTTTTTCCTCACCTCCCACCACTCCAAACCACTTTAAAGCATTTACATACATGTTTCAACCATGGAGTGAACCAAGAGAAGAAAAGGAGGACTTGTGTGTACTTTTGTGTGGACGAATGACTCTCACTCGTATAGCCCTCTTATTCCTTACCACATCTGATCAAAACTTCTCTAAGGGCAAATTATGCCTACTGAATTATGCCTAATTGTTGGTATTTGGTACACAAGGCAATTCAAAACAGTTACAGTTCCTAAAGCTGCTGCTTCCTTAGACTTAATGGAGGATAAAATTTTCTGTCTTACTGTCATAGCCTCTTTTCTTTGATACTGGGGTCAGGACTCTGGCCTACTCTGTACTGCTATATTTGTAAGTGCTATAATCCTTTTGACCTTTCCTTTTTTTTTGCAGCACTGCAACCAGATGTGGAAACAGTCCTCCAAATGGGTATGGCTGGCACAGTTTATAATCACAGCACAACTCCCTCGGATTTGTACTCATCAGCTACTGCTTTCATTTCACATCTGGGCACTGTGCTCGCTTTTTATGTATTGCATTTGTTTTGAAAACACTTTTGAAACTTTCTCAACAGTAACTACACATTCATCTAAAACAAAACAAAACTAGAGAGCAGTATTGGAATTACGTTCCTTTACATTCTACAGCATTAATTTTTAAAAAGAGCTTAAAAATTGTGCCCTTAAGTGTAAAATTTCTAGCAGCATGTGAAAGTCAAGTAATCCAGATTCCAAAAACTACCTTAGTCTTTGAAAAGTGTATACAACAGGAAAACTACCTCCTGACTAAATACTCTTTGCTTATCTCTTCAGTTTTACACTATCATTGAAGAGGTTGTAAGGCAAAATGATCTTTACATCCTCTTCTAAAAAGATACAGTGTGATCCAGATGTGCTATAGCAAGACCAGAGCATGGTCAGTTTGGAACAAAGCCCCCCATCTCCCACAGAGTCCTGGCTGCTGCTGTCAGGAGAGGCTGACATGATTTGTATAGCACAACAGCTCACCTGGCTCCCTGGGGCTGCAGGGAGGCTCTGCCTCCTCTCAGTGGACCATCACTCCCTAATTTGTTCCACAGACTAAAATACCTGAATGATAATGCTGATGAATCCAGTGAAGTGAGCAACCATTACATGGCTGGTGTTCATCCTCCTACACAAACAAAAATGGGGGGGAGGGGGGGTCCAGATATGTTCTTATGCTACAACTAAAGTATTTTTTCTAGCTTAATCATAGATTTATTATTATTTTCATTCACAAAATATTTCAGATCAAGCAACTTACTGAAAAGAAGTTTTTTACCTGTCCTTTCATCTTTGCCACAATTCTACCCCACTTCAATGTCTATCATGTTCCACAAAGTTTCAGCTCCCTTCTAATGTGTTTTCAGCATGAAGCACTGTTCCTGTATCCTTCCTCCTTAGTTTGTTTATGCTTATGATACTTCCCCACCTAAACACAACCAAGCCTACATCTTCTAATAAACCAGCTCTTTGAGTAATCACTCCTGCTAGAAAGTTCATACAAGCAATTGTGCACTGGCACAATACAGAACATCCCTGTGTATTATTCTGTTCTGTTTCTTACTAGTCATTCCCAAAGTATGCATTTAAGCTATGTATTAACATTAGAAAAGTTAGTGTTGAATAACTAGAACGAAGACCTTCTCTCCCTGTGAGGAAATTGCAGACAGTATTAAACCAACAATCTGAACTCTATCCTGTATCCCAGTTCTTCAAAGGCTAGCACACCACCTAAAAATCTGCATTATGGATATCAAAATGTACAAGACCTACCTTTTATTAAGAACTTGGTAACAAAACAAGCTTGCTAACAATATGCCTTGATTAGAGGTTACAATAAAACATGATCCTTTAACTTTTTAATATGCTTTACAAGGTTTTATCTATAACCAAGAGAGGAAGAGATTCTATACAAATGATAGTAGTAATACTTACACCTTTGACTACAGAAGCTGGAGTCCAATAAAAGCCATAATATGATGTGATGAAATCACAAGAAGCTACAACACTGTTACTACAACAATCTGAGTCTGAAAAGCCTGACCTATCCCTAACAGAAGTCATCCTCTTCCTAGTACTGGGAGCAAGCTTGTAACAAGACTAGATCAAGGCTAGCTCAAGGATCTAAAGATACACGTAGGCTTCCTTGTTTCTGACACAGACTGGAACTAATTCTTAGGTAAAATAGTTTGTCTTCATTAACTCTGACCGAGTTTACATCATTAAAATCAATATTGCATAGGTTTCACTGCAGAGCTAACAGGAAGCCAGGCTGAAGAGAATTCTCTTGTCCTTTTGTTGAGAAGTAGCCAAAGTGTATGGGTTGTATACTAGGAGGATGGTGAACTTAAAAAGCACTGGCTTCCTTTCAGGTTAAACTTTTGACTCTTATTATAGGGGATGAGGGGGGTTTACAGGGCCCAGCCAGTGTAAAATGTATGTGTGGCTTTTCATATTTTTGCTTAGATGGCCCTCAGACCTCCAGAGGTTTTGACACAAAACATGTGAAGGTATTTTCTCAACCTCTCAATGCTTTAGCAGCTCGGTGTTTCAAACATCTGTTTGTGCCAATAGACCTTTGTCACTATCTTTGAGGTCCTTTAAAGCTATATTGACATCCAAGTATTAACTAGTATAATTAAAAATTTTATTATGCATTCAGCCCCTGAATTATCAGCTTGCTAAGGAGCTTTGCTAAAGCTCAGCACCTGAAAGTCAAGATGCTGCTGTTACCTTTGCAGTACAGCAATGTAAAATATGGATTGAGAAACGTGCCTTAAATACCATTATGTCATGACACAATTTCCAAGGAATTCTTCCCCTTGTGAGGCAAAATCCACAACGTAAAGCTTACTAGATAGCATCAAAAGTGGTTCCTCCAACAACATGGTCCTTACTTAATGCCTACCAGTCATCTCATGTAACTGGAGTTGCCTGACAAAGTCTAAGCTTCTCAAACAATACTAAGACTCCTACATCCCAGAGTATGTAGTACACACCATCAGTATACTTCTACTGTCAAGTAACTTCAAGATACAGTATTTTCCCAAAATTCTAGTGACCTAATTGTTTATAAAACATTAAATAGAAGGAGTCAGAAAGTTTCTGTGGAAATCAATTGTTCTGAAATAGAATCTTTTCCCCATTTCAGGAAACCTCCTGATTGTCAGGGTTTTCCTGGGATATTTTCCCTACCACTTTTTTGGAGAGGAACCCCTTACTTTCTGTTGAGAGGCATCTATACTTACTGGATAATAAGTACTAAACATTTCAATAGTATTGTTCTTTACTGACTGTCCCATTCTTTACAATAACATTGTTTAGATTTTAAAAAAAAAAAAAAAAAAAGGTACATCAGCAAGATATCAGGTTTTTGGTGAATTGAACAGAATATAGATTTTTGTTCATCTTGCAACTCAGAAACAGTGCATCTGGACTACTGAGAGCATATCTCACTACATAAAATGAGTAATAGGCTCTCTTCTCAGAAGAGAGGATGAAATACTGGCCAAGTGAACTGGAGAATAATGCTCAGATCTGAGAGTAGTACTAAGGATTAATACATCTTCAGTGTTACATGGGATGAAGTACACAATCAGCTGAGCACATGGGGCTGCCTCTAATACCTGCTTAGTCATGAATCTACACCGTACTCTGAAACGGACCATGCGCTGTGCCATGGAGTTTCAAAACATATGCACATGTATTCCCAATAGCTCCACAGCACTAACTCCTCCCTGGCCTAACTTTCCCCTGGAAAAAATGGAAACCAAACACTGCATTCAATCAGAGCCTGCAAGTACCAAGACTATAAGGGAAGAGCACAAGATTAGGGCTAATGGGGAATGATTTGTGTTTGTTGTTTTTTTTTTTTTTATCGTCAGCTAAAAATTTGCCACAGTGCTTTTTTGCAACTCACAGAGTACATACAAAATTCATGACAGGTAAACTGAAGGCACATGGCAAATTCATGACAGGCACATCTTTTGTGCCTGTGGGTTGAGATTCTGTAGACATACAGTACAAGACACAGGCTGCTTGTGGAATTTGAATGAATTTCCAATTGTAGGCTGGTGTTAGACATTTCAGAACTGACTAGAAATACAGAAATATGTTCTGACATTTACTTAGGACCTTCTAAATATAACAAATGCATGTAAATGATGTGGCTGAAATAAAAAATGAGCCACAACTCCTACACATTCTATGATACCTACATAAGAATGCACAATGCAGAAAATGCTCTCATACAAGATTTCTACTGCTCTAGCTCAATGCTATGGCATGAATCTGCTGCCACATTCTTCCTGGCTGGCTCCTGCTGGCTACAGCTTGCACTCTTAGAATTTAAACCTTCATTTATTAAAATATCAGGAAAAAAATGTTACCTCTTGACAACTCCAGAGGCCAGCAAGCTTTCCTTACCTAGAAAACTCACTAGTCAACACTCCCCAAAATAATAAAAATCATCATCCTTCTTCTGAAGCAAAGTACAGACTGCCATAGCATTTGTAAGTCAAGCCACATATAAGCTTTTTTAAAAGTTACCTAGAATAAGTGTAGTAAAGCAAAGTATGTACAAGTATACTTCTCTAGATCTTAAAGGTTAAGTTCCTCAGCAGAATGTGTTGAATAATGAAAAATGGAAATGCAAACTACCGAGTTCAGCGAGATTCCAAATCTCTGTGAAGTATTTTGCCACATCTCAAATGATTCTCAGGCGCTTTTTTTGTTGTTTTTTAGTTTTGTTTTGGTTTTTTTTTACTGTCCTTCAAAATTCTGCAGATCTATCTGCTTATGTACAGAATACTGGAGCAAGTTTACTGATGCAGAACCTCAGCTCCTTCTTCACTGAGTTTTTGCTGGTTGGCTGAGATTAGCCCATCAATGCCTTATGTGTATATGCACAGTAAATTTCAAGGATGAAGTAAACAAACAGTTGGCTACAAATTCAACATTGTGTAAATACCAATGCTTTTCTAAAGACTGTCATTTCACCTTTTTAGAATAGCACAAATGTCCGTTTATACCAAAACTACAGTTATAACTCCCTGATGTGTTTATATGGCTGTGGCATGATGACAACACATCAAAATGAAGGCTCTGAGGCACCGTTTTGACCTAGTCAGAACCCTCAGACCCAGTCAGGAACAAACTAGGTATGTTTTTATTTTGCTTCTGTTTTTCAGTTATTACTGGAGTTTCATCCTAGTTTCAGTGGTTTCATTCTGCTTGTTGGTATCTCAGGTCTTAGAAGACACTAATTAAGCAGACTAACTAGGTTTACAGCCTTAGGTGACAGGGCAAGTAACTTCCTGCACACAAAAACACTTAATGAAGAAATTAATAGACATCTGATTACTAGTTAGTAAGGCAGGTGAATCCTATTTTAAACCAAAAAACACCTAACAAATTGTTTAAGAGAATGAAGTTGAAGTTATCAGGGAGATTCATATTTTGGTTTCACAGACATTAAGATTGTAGTATCATGTATTAACATAACCATGGTTTCTTTCAGAAACACATGCATTTAGGTTTTCTGAGTTTCTAATGAAATGGCACATTTTGTGGCTTGACCATTGAAAAGACCATCTGTACACACAAAGTAACATGGAATCTTTCCTCTGTAATTTCTAAGTTACTAAGAATAGGCAATATCGTATTCTTCAACCTAAAAGTCAAAGCCAGAATTCACTGACCAAAAAAAAAAAAAAAAATATTAAAAAATCAACCTTAGGGAGAAAAGAGTTAATCATATTGTAATGTTTTATGACAGCAAATGGAAAGGCCAGTGTGGAGCTGTGACACTAAGCTTCTGCTCTGAACTGCTGTTTGGGGGAATCTTTTCTTCATTAATTACACAGGGATTTCTGCCTCTTATAAGTCTTGGAATGTAGATTAAATCTTCTTTGTGCTCATTCAAACCACAGAGGAAAGTTTAATCCCCCTCAACAGCCAAGGACTCCCACAAAACTAAGACATCATAGTGTGTGTGATAACAAAACCTATAAATACAATGATACACAAAATTCATCAACAGCAAGATGTGCAATGAAAAAATCCACAACCTCACAACATTTTTAGGATTTCCCCCACTTCCCCCTTTAATAATCCTAGAAATAAGAAGAGTTTCACTAGAAGTGGACAATTAACTATAAATGCTTATGAAACAATTTCTGAAATCTCTTTTAAGAATTGCAAAACCAGTATTTATGGATTATGTTATAAGTGTTTACACAACACATTCTCATCTTTCAGCCATTATGAACAGCTTTATTGAGACCTTTTCTCTCTTTTCCAGACAAAGACACACTACTTCACTCTATACTCCCTGCAGACTGACACCATCTTAAACATGGCCATGACACCAAGCAAAGATTACCCAACAAAACTCTAAGCACCCTAAACACAGAAAGTAATTTTTTAAGCCTCACATTTGGGATAGATCTAGAGCCTTTTGCAGTCAATGGTCTAAAATGCTTATCACCTTTCTTTGGCACTAGGTCAGGACTCTCAATTGGTAAGAAACATAATGGAAGGTCTTACTGGTGCGGTTTGTGGGGAGAGAGGAGAGGTTTAATAACCATTCAAGTTTTAGGATTAAGGCAAGATTAAAAAAAACAAAAGGTGAAGAAAAGTAACATCAGTATCCTTTCTGCCCAACTCTGTTGTCTATTCCGAATGCACTGACTCCAATGCATCCAGCTGGTGAAGAACTCACAGTATAGCTTATTTGAAGCATCTGTTAAGGTTATTAACTAAAAATGCAGGCTTGAGTAAAATGCTTTTGGTGTAACTTCATATTGATTCTTTCCAATAGGCAAAATTACAAGAAAACAAGAAAGTATGACATTAAAACAAGTTTTTACCTCAAATCCTGGACAACCAGACGGGAAGCTTCATGCTCTCATTTCTTGTCTCAGATGATAGCACAGCAATACAGAAAACATGTACGAGAAAAGAACAGGAAAAAAAACCCTTACCATTTAACACTACCCTTTTCAGCCAAGAAGACAAAATAAACTAACAATTCTGATACTTGTGTCTAAGGAACTGTAGCTTATACATTCATATAAAACTTTTGTAGCCTCAATTCTCAGGCCAGTTTCTCTCTTTCATCGCAACCTTAAGGTGTTTTCAATTCTTGCAGAGTACCTTTGCTCTACAAATGGAAAACGTATTCTAACATCTTTGGATAGTCAAACTAGACAAGTTTTGGTTTTTTGTAATTCACATTGTTATCTGATAGCCATCTAGCATGAATGTGGCTGCTCCAACACATGAAAAAAAAAAATTAAGGTAAAAAGAAGCAAGTCTTCACCAACCCCAATTTATCCATTACACAGTCAAATAGGGTATACTACCTTTTGTTATTTGTAAAGCTTGCATTACTTCACATTAATTCTTCTTCATGTAGAGGCTTTAATCTGAGGGTTAGAGAATCAATTGTTTATTTTAATAATGTCTCCCTACTACTTCACATGTAATGCACAATTTAATTAGATTTTATCTCTATAGGTAAGGATAATGTAGTTAACTCAAAAGTCTTTATAAAAACACCTCTACAGAGATATATCCAGAGTTCTATTATTTCTCTGTCTTTTAAGTTGTGTTCTTCTTCAAAATGCTGAGGAGCTGCAGAAACAGCAGCTTAAGTCCCAATGACTTGTGATGGCAATACTATCAGCAAGGCAGTAACAGCCATTTCAGAGAGAGAAGGGGGAGAGGGAAAGAATAAAATTTCCCCAAATGCTGGACAAACTTTACATTCCATCGATTACTTTTTCCATGGGAAATTCACAGTGTTTTTAAAAAAGTCAAGGCACTTTTCTCAAGTACCTCCAATAAAAATGAAGTGATGAACAAATTTATGAAAAAGTTTGTTGCAAATATTTGAACCAAAGCCAAACTCTTTTCCCCAGCTTGTAAATTCTGTTGCAGATATTTCCACATCTTTAGCATTCCTGCTCATTGCTGAGAGCAAGACATAACTACCAATAATTAAATTCACGTTAAATCTTAGGCTCCCATTTTCACAGCCCAAAAACCTCAGCCTGAAGTAACCGACAGCTTATAGTAAACACCCTTACTACTTAAATGAAAAGTAACACTGTTTTCCAAAAGCGGCAGATTATTTTCAAATTTAAAAAAAATACTGAAAATTAAGTGACATCAGAGTTATGTATGTATAAAGAATGAGACTGAGGCAAGGACAATAATATACATTCTGTCAGTAATGCTGTACTGAGCACTACTAACCTCAAAAACTCTTCATCAGCTACAGAATAAATCTCCCAGCAGGGTGCCCCAAAGGCAGCTTGGGGTTTCCCAAAACGTCAGCGGTTGGGGAAGGGCAGGATTAGCAGGCAGGCCCATTTATTTCTGCAGAATTCACCAGGGGCCCTTCAGTGCTCATCAGGAGACTGACAGACTCAAAGTCTACCACAGGAAGTCAGAAATCTGTTTCTGCAGCTTTGTGCAGCTCATACGCACCATAAAACCCCACAACTAGACCTCAGCCATTGATGAGAAACAAAAGCACGGCCCGGAAGGATTCCTCTCATATGTCGTTACCGCTGTGAGACATGCCCCAGGAGCACAGACAGCACAAGATTCACACACCTTAAAGTTCCAGGAAGTCACCCAGTGCTTTTCTTTAACAGATAAACTGCCAGGAAGCAAAAAAAGGCTTTCTCCGGGAGAGGCAGCAGAGGTTTTCCGACTCCCAGTTTTCTTATGTATGTGCTGAGGCTGTACTTCCTTTATTGTCAGTAATAGTTGAGTTCAGTTTTTATTGTTCTAGTTTATATTTCTATTCTATATTCTGTTTGGTTACTACAGAACTCCTTTGCCATACAACTGAAATACCACAGTTTAAAGGCAGAGCTTTGAGAAAGTATTAAGCTTGACTTTATTTCCTGTTTTTCTAGTACTAAAGCAATACTTAAACAACTGGTAAAAAGTGATGTTTATACAGCTTATGAAAATGCAATTAAATAGATCCACTCATAATGACCAGAATAGACATCAAAGCAATGACAAACGAAGATACACAGAATGAATCCAGAATGTTCTTTTTCATCCTTCATATCACTATAGTGAACTCCTTTGTCTCTAGTGTCTATTTCAAGACATATTGCTTGCCAATACAGAATACAACTGAAACAGACTATTAGAAAACATAAATTAAAAATTAAAAACACAACAAACCAGCTATCGTAGATACTAAGCAGTTACTTTTTGCCCATAAGAAAGTGTAATTTGGACAAATAGCCCAAATTACTACTATTTTTCACATGGTTTTTATTTTTTTTAGATGTAAGCACCTGTTGCATTGAATCACTTATCAGGTGTTCCATTGCAGCAAGGCATCACCTTGGCCCTGTGCACCTTGATCTTATCATTAACTGCTCCTTTTCCAAGATCTGAAATCAAAATATGGCTCCAAGAAACTTAATTTAGGAGGAATGATACTCTGTTAATGAATATACTGAAAAGTACAGAGAAGTCACTGTGCTCAGGTTTTTGGGGGTTTTTGTTTGGGTTTTATTTGGCTGTGGGGTTTTTTTGTAGGCAAAAGCTAGAATGGAGCTGTAGATCCATAAAGAAATATCTCTCTCCTGGCAGAGGAGACTGTATCTTTTGGGAGTCTTAAGATGAGGTGTGTGGGTTGGTTTGACACACATATCACCCTGTGAAGAAATACCTTTTCCTTAAAAACACCATGCAAATCACTTTTGACGAGCATAGGTCTGTGTTGGACAGAGCCCTAACACAAAATGATTACATTCTCTGGAAAAACTCTGGCCCTGCTTTTATGCTGAACTGCTGGTGATTTGACTTGTAATGGTTATCTCCTCCGAGGGGATTCATCATAGTGAACATGAATGTAAAGAAGCATTTCTGGCAGCATCAATGGGATGACAGACCTACAGAGGTAATAAAAGATGCAGCTCTGTTCTTAGCGCACCAGTTTAACCTCCATCATCCATTTACTACTTTAAAGAGCACTGGGAGATAGTATTTGCTTGTGAGGAGGAGGGGAGGAATGAAACAATAGTCAAAGACTGACTGAAACCTCCTCTTATTTGCAGACACTGAAGAGATCTCAGGACCAGAGCAGGATTTTGAGGATATTCTGCCATTCACAGGCCCAGATGATGGGGGAAAGTAGAAGAGAAGCCACACCCCCTTATTAAAATAAACTTACCTGAACTTACAATTTCTTGGCTTTCCGATGTTTTCATGAAAAAGGCAGCTAAACTCTATGAAAGTCACTTTTTTTTTTCTTTTTTTTGGGGGGTGAGTGGGCGGGTGGGTGAGAGAGGATGGGGGGAGTGTGTGTGAAGGGAGCACATCAAAGATACAAGAATTTTAGAAAATCAAAAAGTACTCTTGTATCAATTTACTGGGTCTACCTGACATGAAGTTAATTTTCCTCCTAGTAGTACATCTGGAGCTGTGTTTTGGATTTGAGACTAAGACAGTGCTGAAAACACAGCAGTGTTTTGGCTGTTGCTGAGTGGTACTTGCACAGCATCAAGGCTTTCTTTCCTCCACTCTGTCCCTCCCAGCAGGCAGGCAAGGGGTGGGAAAGAAGCTGGGATGGGCCAGAACCAAGATAGCTGATCCTGATCAACCAAAGGGATATTCCATGCCACATAACATCATAATGAACAATAAAAACTAAGGGGAAGGCAGCTTTGGGGCAGCAGCCATTGCTCAGAAACTGGCTGGGATTCAGTCTACTTGTGGGAGGTGGTGATTGCCTTTGCATCTCTTTGTGAGGGTTTTTGTTTGTTTATTTCTCTTCGTCTTTCCTTCACTTATTAAACTATCTATATCTTGACCCATGCATTTTCTCAGTTTTGCTCAATTCTCTCCTTCATGCTGCTGGGGCAGGAGTATGTGTGTGAGTGAGTGAATGACAGGGTGATGGCTTAGCTGCTGGCTGGCATCAACCAAGGACAATCAACTATTAGGAAAAATATTCTTTAAAGCCATATCCAAATACTATTCCAGCTATTTTTCTCCGATAAGTAAGGTGAAGGGAGAAATAAGGAGGCTCATGCGGCACCGACAGTGCTGAATTTAGACTCCAATTTTAATAAAATGCATTATTCAAATTAATGAGATTAAGACAGTAATTTAAATTCAAGAACAGAAATTTAATAGCAGATGTTAACTGAGCTCTATTGTTGAAATGAATTTGTGTGAAAGCGATGAGATGTATGAGAGTTAAAAGTGGGAACAGTATTCTGTGGCACAGAAGTAACCTCTGACCTATACAGCTTCAGTAAGAAACTAGAAATTTTGCATATGCATGGACATGAGTGAAAAATACATCTATACACACCTGCAGTTGTAATGAAGAGGAACATGCAAGAAAACGTCTTCCTATGAAAGGTCACAAACCTAACAAGTTTCTCAAAGGGACTGGATATTTACAGGGGTAGCAAAAATAACAGAAGCTACTGTACTTGATAAATATACTTCTTGAGAGATCACATCTAAAGCTTATAGTAAGTTTCACATTGCTGGTGGTAGTCATAGAACCGCTACTCTTTCAGAATACAGTCCAGCAGCAAGATTGGAAATACACAGCAAAAGGTATCCATGCTGCAGTGGTGATACTACTATCAAAGGCTGAAAAAATTCTTTCAAAGTCTGTTGGAGGTTTATCTTTTTAACTGCAGTTTGCTTATACTACATAAATCTCTATTAGCCAGGCCTTGTATTTACTATCAAGCCTTCTGGTCCCATAAACCTCTAACAAAACCCTAGAAATGAAGGTGGTCCTAATTGTCATTGTATTTCACCCCAAACAACATGAGGTCAAATACTACTAAAGCAAGAACTTCTGTAGCAAACCCGTCTTTCAATTCTGCAATTTCCTTGTTTTCAGTAGGATTTTCATTCAAATTATTGAGACTACTTTAATAATAAGAAAATAGTAAGGAAATAAATAATATCTGAGGGTGCTGGGACAGATTATCACACAACTAGTGATAAGTGTGGCATCTTTACTGCAAGAAAGTGCATGTGTGCTGTGGGGGGTAAACATGGAAAGTGCTGTTTCTTAACATTGATTTGTTGAACAGTATATTCTACTATTTAGGAAAAAAAAATCAAAGCTGATACTGTAAGGGGAAAGTTTAGTTTTTCTGCCTTTCCTCTTGCACCACTGATCCATTCAGCAGCCCAGCAGGTAGAACGCAATCTTTCTTTCTACCTTGCAATGCTTCTTAGCTATAAAAGAACTTGTTTTACGTCTTTCTTTGCATATTTTAATGAAATAAAGCAAACACAAAAAAGCCACTATTCAGTCTCAGTGGAGGGAAGACATTACCTAAAAACAGCAATGCAAAGCACAAAGATGCACTGAAAAGATAAAGTTACTGAATCTTACAATTAGAACATGGTCCAAAAGACAAACTACTTGGGAAAGCTTCAGCTTCACTAAGAAACTAAGTTAAAAGCTACTGTGTAAAAGTGAAGGACTAAGAAAAGCAAAAAGGAGATCACAGAATGCATTTGGTAAGAGGAATAAGTGTTTGGCAAATAAGCATAATTTCACGCAGTCCCAACGAGATTAATGTAACCACTCAGAAAGCCACGAAGTGAAGCGGCTCATGACACAGACATAACAACTAAACTTTTCAGGAGGAAAGACTACTCAACACTCATGCATTTTTTTTCCCTGTGGTACACAGGGGAAGCAAAGAAGAGTACAGTACCTTTATAAAATCTGCCATCAGCAAAATTTATGCATGGAATTACTCAGTCTTTTTCAATATTCAGTCAGCTCCTACCCCTGTAATACTCATGTTAAAATGAGCAACAGTCTGGCTTGAAAGACAAAGGAAAAAGTCTCAATTTTCTTTCACGTATGTCATTTGAAATGATAACATGGAATAGCAACTGCAGAATGCCTGTTACCTATGGAAAGAAACTGAAAAACTGAGTTGTAGTATAGGCAATAACTCCTTTTTTCTTCCAGCTCATGTTCTTCCTTCTGCCAACTCTATGTTCTTTTTAATCAGTAACTTAATTGAAAATTCTATCATAATATTACCATATTAGTTGCTAATTCCACAAGACCACAACTATATCTAGGGCTGTGCATACAGTTATCATTGCTACCATTTCAGTTTATCCAGCCTATAGCATTAATAATGCAGATAAACTTAACCAAGACTCATAATTCCTTCATCCACTGCAATAAAGCAAACAGTGCATTTACAGTTCGTCTGGAGCATTAATATAGTAAAAATGTCATGAGCAGAGTTTTATTCCAATTAAACAGACAGAAGAAGCCTTCTATTTTTAATTACTCTGTCGTATCTCTGACTGAAAAACAGAGCTGGAAATCAGTTCTGGAAACAGTATCAGCCTAATAAAAAATAAATAAATAAACAAACCACCACCCTTAACAGCCGCTGTCTTCATTCAGTCTCATCATATCCAGACTGGACTCTCCACTGTTTTTTACTTTTACTTTGAACAGCGAAATAGACCACTGATGAAAGAGGATTTATCCAATTATTATGAGCAAAGTAGCTTTAACTTCCTTTAGATATCCACTAACAAGATATAAAATGACACTTCCCGGACACATCACCAGCACAATAGAGCCTTTATTGATTTTCATATCATGTTCTTCAGTCTAAGATGACTCTCTTGAGGACTTTTCTTCCCAGCAGGAAAAAAATTGCCTTTTCTATGTTTGAATTCAGGTCTATTAATGCATCCCTTACTGGAGACAGTGTCATTTTAGCCCTTTTCCTCTGCAGTTGATGTGTCTACTACCTTGCTGGCTCGGTGTCCTAATGGATCCCAGGGTTAGAGGTCAAAGTATGAAAACAAAAAACAAAATTGCTCAGCTTGGGAATCAATAAGAAAGACTCTTAATCTTTTTAAGGGTAAAATGTACAACCAATGAGGTATGACTAGTCTGTTCAAACTTGTGCCAAAGCTATAAGTAGAGTATCAAATCCAAAAGAAGTTACAAACCAAAAATAAAGACGAAAAATAGTTAATATTATAGTTCAGCCTGCATTACTGCCATCAGGAAATTCACAGCTAGAGGAACGATACTACTCCTTTCAATTGTCATTATGAGGGTTTCTGGCGTGCAATACTAACATCTCTTCATTATACAATTTAAGAAGCTAAAAGAAAATCACAGTAGTCAAATTACTTCTCAGAGGTAAGTTTCACAGATCAGGATAACCTAACTTTGATAGTATGTCTGCATTTATGTTTTCAGTAAATTCAGTCTGGAAAAAAAAGTGACATGAATGCTTAGAATTGGTAGGAAGAAGTTCCCACAGCCTTTACTTGAATTTAAAAAGTACAGCAGATTAGCTATGCATGTGCAGTCTCTGGCCTGCAGAAAAGTATAAATTTGAAGAAACATTTAATTTTTTTAATATATAAATAGATACAAAAAAATACAACACCTGATGTTTTGTACTGCCTAGCTTTATGTAACACAGCACTTAACAGCCAACATTTACAGACCTCAGATCACCAGAAGACAGAAAGCGGAAAGTAAAAAGGCCTGAAATAATTTTGTTGGTCAATTTTTACCAGTCTGTTTGTAAAAGACATAAAATATAAGTTTACAAGAATTCTGACAGGAACTAACTCCATTTACAAAACGAAGAAATTGCTTGACAACTAAAGAAATGAATTTTAATAACAGACACTACAGATACTGAAAACAAGCTCTCAAACATGATCCATGCTACATTCACTTTTATGTCAACTCAGTTCTCTGTACAAGGTTATAGGAGAGCATCAACTTCTGGTCCAATAGGTTTAACTATCTTTCATTCCCACTAAGGATAGCTGTCCTGTGTTTCAAAGGCATGGTGTGCACGCAATCTACATTAGACAGTCTGGCTTGATCTTGGTCTCTAATTCTTCTGACATATTACAGTCCCAGGCCACATAAGTGTTTCGCCTTGTCAACTGGACGAAGAAAAGATCTGCTGCAGCATCCATAATCATCTAATACAGCAGAGTATTAGAGGCTTCATTTTGGGTGGTTAAAGGGAAGATCACATCCACATGGACACACAAGACATTTTACATGTATTCACAGAAATGACTGATAGCTCTTTTTCCGTTATCTCAACACTAAATGACAGCAAAATTCATACAACCAATGGGCAGCTGCCTGCTTTATTCTTTCCCACAGTACATTTAAAACAGTATACAACTAAGAAAGTGGCAAAAATATTGGTTCTCATCTCCATGAATTGCATCTCTGCCCTGCATTTTTAGGAAGGAAGGGCTGGGAGGTGTCAGCTGGTCTTAGGATACAATAAGGAGTGGAATCAGAAGATGGACTGGTAATTGGAAGCAGATACAATTCATTACTGGGCTATAAGTCCTGCACAGAACCCTGAAAATCAGCATGGCAAAAAACAGTTAAACACTATCTTTGCCTCTCCACTTTTCCGGAGTAGTGGGCCCACAACCCAGTGTTCTTCACCCCATTCTCAGGGTGTTGTGTTCTTTGCTTGCTTGTCTGTGACCACAAGCAGGCAATCTGGTAGACAGAGCTCAAGAATGTCTGTGCACAATCCTGCCTCCCTGGCAAGATTAACAAAGGAAATAATACGCAAACTGTCCAGAGAGAAAAACCAACCCTCCCCTCACCTGCCTCTTCTACCTGAGGTGACACAGTCACCAAGGTCAGCACTGTAAGAAATTGGGCTTGGGACCTTACCATAAAGGCACGTGTTTTGTATCTTTATATTGATGCATCTATGCAGTTTGTTCTGCTCCCTACCATCTCAAAAATCAAGTGTAGCAGGTCATTACAAAGGGAGTCTATAGTAAACTAAGATAATGTGACGTGTAACGATGTAACTGTCTATAGATACAAACATAATACCAGATACAAATATAAATAACATAATTTAAGTGCCCATTTGCCTCACACAAATGCCGTGCCATATATCCAATCGCACTAATTCAACACTGACAATCTAGAAGTCATTCACAATGTTAAAAAAAAAAAAAGAAAAAAGAAAAAAAAAGAAAATAATCAAGATAAAAGATTTACCATCAAAATTAAAGGAGCTGTCTGCTTTTCTTCCATAGTGCTATGAGCCTGAGTGTTTGGTAAGTTTTTTGGTTTGTTTTGGGTTTTTTCACTTACCTGATTAGCAACACTGCCCACACTGAATGTTTCTATGGGATTCACTTTGCGTTTTCTTGGTGGACTACAGGCATCATGTAGATTTCATTGTGAGGCTTCTAGTTTCTTAAAATATCTTCACCTCAAAATTACACTGCCTTCCTTATAAACATGTGGACATGGTGCACTGGTCTCCTTAATACAATTCAGAGCCAGTGATTTGTACAAACCTGAGTCTCCTCAGCCCTCCAGCTGTCATTAGTAATCCTTTATCACCTGCAAACACTTTCTTCCATAGCAAGACATGGCACCCCAGCAGGGTGTCTCTCTCTGGCCCTGGTCTGATTCTCCATAAGCCAGGGAACATGGGCAATCTTTGTAGCACAGGCTCTGAATTTGATTTCCAAGTGACTGAATTCCTTGCACGAGAACAATAGCTTTCTATGAATTCACGTGTTCTACAGGGCACAGACCTCATACTGATCCACTGTCTATGTAACTTACACATAAGCATACAGCGAGCCTTACAGAACCACACTTTTAGGAACCCAGTTGTAGGTCTATTGTGTTACTAGCACCAAATGATTAACTAACCATATCCATACATTATATGTCATTGACATTTACTAGGACATCTATGACATGCTTGAGGGGATATCTGCCATTCAGTTCTGCTGGCAAAACACCCACTGAGTGAAGACAATTCCTGTTTTGGCTGGGATAGTGTATAGAGTGTGCACACAGCAGGAATTCAGCAACAATGACATTGCCAATTGATTAAATCTGAGCACTGACCAGCAGGTGTCTTTTTAGTGTGCTTTGAATGGCTTTCCATAAAGCCTTGTGCTTCTCACTAGCTGGATGCACATCAGTTTGGTCATACGTCAGCATGTCAGGATTTTTTGCTGCAAGATGAAATCACTCATTTGCAGATCTCAGAAATCGTAGCTCCCTGTGCCTCAGATTTTAGGTAGTTCCTCAGGAATCTCTCAAAAATTAACAAGTTACAAAATAAAGGATAACAGGAATCTACTCAGTGGAGGCCACTTTGGCAAAGCAAATGAAAACCAGTTTGATCTGGGCTTTTCCTCCCTGTTTTACACATGCAGGAGAAGAGGAGGGCTGGCATATCAATCAACTCTTCACTGAACACTGTCATCAGGCATCTGAAAACTGGATGTACGTTTCCGTGTTGCACCAATAGCTTTCAGAAAACCAAAACTACTGATGTATGCTTCTGTCATGCTCTTCTGACATACAGTTTTTGTCAAGTTTACTAAAAAGCTCAAGGCAAAACCATACTGCGAAGGGGATCCATGGCATGTCAGCTCATCCTTGAAGTTTACTGAAGTCTTTCTAGGTCCCAATGACAGATTTCCTCTTCAAGTCCACTAAAGACTTTTTTAGTAGTATATAACATGCAAAACCACAGAAAATTTAACTGTTCTTCTGTGAATATTCAGGAAACTCAACAGTCCAGGCATTCACCATTAGTAGCCGTGCCTTAGGAAAAACTAACCTTTTAAGCAACATGAATTAAAAAATACCAGCAAAATGTGTCCACCCAAATCTGAGTTTGGAATATCTGACTAAAATTACCATGGATAGAGACGTGTTACTTGGAACTGGCATTAACATAGTAAAAATAACTTCATAGCTGTAATATCTGCACCTTTATAACAATTCCAGTAAAAGGAGCCGCCGTATTAGTCCCATAGCAATATCAAAATCCCAGAAGCAAACCGAATTTCCACTCTAACTCCAGATTATTTCAATTACACAATTGTCTGTCCACGCCTTAGTGTGATAAATTTGGTGTGTCTGTAAAGGCACCACGTTAAAACACTCATTTTCTCCATACAGAAAAGATCTCACATGTGATAAACTGACATTTTATAAATGATGAAAGGAAATGTTCTATCACTCAACATGTAGCTTGAACTCCCTAACACAGAAACAAGAATTTACCATTAATTAAAAGGGAATGAAACACAGGAAAAATAACTAAACTATGCAGTTACAACTGATGCTAAATATATTTTGTGGATGGATTAGTAAATGTCTCCCACATCATGGACAAATCCATGCCTACTTTTTAGAGATCCAAGTGAAACATAACCACACAGGTAGATTTATCTTACATCTTTGTGTTTATTCCTTTTTTAAAACCTTTCTTCACAAATGTAGTACTAGCCACTGTGAAAGACAGAGCACTAAACTAAACTAACTTTGACTGCTGCCCTGTATGCAAATCATGATCTGAAGTTCAGGGACATCCTCAAAGTATTTACAATATGTAAATCATATCAGAAAGCAGCTCACACAAAAGGTGAGAAAGTTGTTCAGGAAGAGGATGACAGCTCTGTCAGTAGCACTGACCGCCTTTGCACAGTCACTACTTCACCTTTTGTTTGAAGCCTCAGATTCTGGAATACGTTCATAGAAGGAACACAGCACTACATCACGCTCCCAAAGAAGAAATCTGCAGTGAAATAAGAAATTTTACTATCAGATTAAGCTCTCTGAAATGTTAGCATTAATATACTTTACAGTAGAGCAAGTACACCAGTATTTTATGAGCAAGATAGTTGTTATCAGTTTGTACCACTGAAGTTGCAACAGTAACTACAGTACACGCTTCTGTAAGGTAAGTACAGCCATGTTCTGTGGGCTGAATAAACAAGTCATTACTCAGGATCAGCTCAAGGCTTCTCAGTCCTGTGGAGACAATGGATTCCTTCCACAGAAACTGTTCTCATCCTTGAGGAGGTAAGATTCAGCTTTAGCACAGGCAGCAGGAAAAGGGTAAGAGGGGGCTGACCGTTCACTGGGCACAAGGGAAATGGAAGTAGCTGGGGCCCCAGTAGAAAGGGTGTAAGTCTGGAAACAAAAGCCTAACAAAGAGCTTCAAAATAGAAGACTGCTGCACAAGACACGCAAAAAAGTAGGGGGACAGTGACCACTGGTCCACATACTGAGTCCCCCAGCAGCAGCAGAGGTCCTGCAAGCATAAGACTGGCATTTTGGGCTGTGACATTGGCAAGGGTAACACCACCAGAGGAGGCTGGTTACAAGGTTTACATGCAACTCTGACCCTGCTCTTACTCTCCCTAACTTTAACCAGTAAGACAGTAGCCATTTCTCTCCCCTCTCTTCTCAAATGGGGATTAAACTCAGATTCATTTGCAATCTACATTTTATGCAGCTCTTTAATACTAATTAAAAAGGGGGGGAGGAAAATCAAGCTAAAAATCTGAACCTTGACAGGCACATCAATGGCTTGTGATCTTCCAAGCAATCACTTCTGTTTCTGTGTCAGACACCAAGCACAAGCAGCACTGAACTAGTCTGAAACGCACAAGCCTAAGGAAGCCAAGGGCTTTTGAACCAACTCTTCCTCATGTAATTGTCACCCCTGAGTCTGGCTCTAACTCAAACTTGCAGTTTAAGATTCGGGCATTTTAGCTACTCATTCAAAATACATCTCTGGCTTGACACAAGCTACTGTTCAAAAAACACGGGAAAGTACTATGTGGAATACCATTATAAATACAGCCAGAAGTATTTCCACCAATACAAAAAGCTGAAAATATCCTTGAGGTTACAGTTTCCGTAACTAACTGAATCACATCAGCAGTCTTATTTATAAGCTGGGAGAGGATTTAGAAATACTTGACCTTCAGGAGTCAAAGAAAGATGCAGCTGTCCTCGTTACCATTTGAAACTTCACTGCCACTTGCGGAGGCAGATTTAATGCATCCTTCCAGCTTATCAGCAGGAATAGTAAATAGTCCACATTAATCAGAACATACCCATCTCATCTCAGTCTTTTGGGAATGAAGGTCCATTAGGGAATCAAAACCAGATAAAGCAGAACTTCAATTACTTGAAGCTTCTACTCTGATTCTGCCTGAATTATCCTTGTGTTCCTCATAGAAAAAGGATGGAGGAAGTGATTTATTTTCTGAGATATTCCCATTAAAAAACAAGAACAGCACAATACATCCTGTTTCCTTATCCAATTTTTAAAGCACACAAGGGCAGTCAGATGTCAACAGAACCGACAACTCAAGTGTTTCCTGGATTTTCAGCAACCAAATGCTGCTCTTTGCTCTGCACTTCCAGGATCAGAACAAGTGACAATGCTTTTTTAGGTAAGTTAAGGAAGAAGAAGAAAAAAAGAAAGAAATAGAAGGATTTCCAGCTTTTCCTCCATGTCTTTTTGAATTAATTTGACAACCATTATATTTCCCAATTCTCAAATTAGCTGAAGTTCAGAACATAAGCAGCCTAGATGTAGTATGTACACAAGCCATTATCAAAGATGCATTAAGTTCCTAATATAACAACAGACCTTTGACTGAACATCAGAGTATACACAATGCAAACACATTATGGTGGGTTTTTTCCCTGATTGTAAGACTTAAGGCACAAATAAGATCTCATCAATGCACATTTCCCAAGAAACTGTAACTACATTATTTCAGAAAACTCAGTGCACACATACAGTATTGTTTCAGACAGCCCGAATGTGGCTGAAAAACCATTGACTTAAGTTCCTTGCATCTCATATGTTTTTACTTGAAATTATGCTGTACAATAAGGACTACAGAACACTCCTCCTTACATTTAAAAAAAAAACTTTAATAAACATACACAGTCTGGCTTCTCTCCCTGTAGCTGATAACATTGTGCAATTCTTACTCATATCGCTGCTATCCCACTCAAGCAAAAGTCCAGATAAGCTCAGCTGAAACCCTCCAGGCTAAGATACTTTCACAGGCCATAATGAAGCAGCAAAACAGGGAAAAGAAAACATGGAAATCAAAGACTAGCTTTGTGTGATAGTGTCTGTAGAACTCCTACTTTAACCACCACTTACTGCTTCCTGGGTACTAAGCAAATGGCAAGAAGTAAAATTTTAAAGTCATATTAAGTGAATCCATGCAGCCACTCAGCATTCACAGTAGCAATGCATTTATTTCTTACATGCCATGCAATGTTGTGAATGCTTGCAGTAAGTATCAGGATTTGCTTTTATTAAATCCAAAATACTTAAGTTCAGTACCACTGAAACTTGTTACAACACATATCACAACTGTTGCAACATTTCTTGACAGGAACAAAATGAATTTGTGTCCCCTCCCAGAGGGGAGGAACAATTCCTGAAAAAGGTCACTGTGTAAGAAATTCTTTACAAAGCCTAACAGCATGTCAGGCTGCTTACCCAGCAGTTCACATTCTTCTTCAGAAGTGTGACTTCTTCAAAAGGATACAATATGCAACTTCAAAAATGTTGGGGGTGTGGGTGTTGCTATTTCTGAACACCAAGGAGAACAGAGGCCTACCCCTTAAAAAAAAAAAAAATAAAAATCACCAGTTCTCTCAGATTCAATCTAGTTTGAAGAGGTTGACATCATGTAAATCCATCTGGAAGGAGAAATAGTAACGCCACATTCAAGTAACACTGTGATCTTCTGATAAAATATTGTACACAAGTAGGTACATTACCCATTGAGAAAAAGTGTTTCTTTACAAATGATCTCTTCCTTACAGTGGGAAACAATCATGCTCACGTCTTACAGTGTTCTGTTTTGCACAGAAAGCGTTTATGGAAAAGACAAATGCAAGTATTGGATTGCGAGCTCTGTCATTCAAAAATCAGTTATTCCTAAGGAAAAAAAAAAATGTTATCTGAATCTCCAGCTTGTAATGTGCAATTTAAATTTCCATAGCTAGACTCTCTGTGAAATGATAAACCTCAAGACTGATCACACCTGAGGAAGGACATATCCAATATCAACAGAGTTTCACTACCACTGTGGACCCAGGCAATGAGAGGAAAACCTCAAGAACATAAGCCTGGGGCAAGTAGCATTTACAGTGCTGCATGCAAAACCAGATTGCACACTGGAAGGCAGCACTTGGGAACATGACAGATTTAGCCATTTACATCCAGAAAGTAAATCTGTCATTCTTGGAAGAAAGCTAAGTTTTTTCCAGAGCTTGCTTTATGTATTTGTAGGGCTATTCCTCAGGTTTTATTTGCTTATAGTTTGATATTCTTTTTCAGGCTGTGACAGATTTACTTGCAAAGGGTTAATCATGTGTCCCCAGCCCCTACTGAAACAGTTATGGCCGCTATTACCAGTTATAGATGTTTCTACTTATTACTTATCTGGCCACTGCAGGTAAAACAGGATGCACAGAGTATAAAATTGTTTTGGTTTTAATCCTTTTTATTTAACACAGATACAGCCTCAACATCAAAAAGAGCCTGTGGATACTCAAATGGACCAAGATGGAAGCAACTGCAGTTTTTCTTCTTTCTTTAGAGCAGAGCCGCACAACAGAACATACAAGTGAGATGGGGCAGAAGCTGCACTACTGCCCTACTACAGGGACTGCCTCTGGAAACATCCCTAACACACAGTGCTTCTGTACTCCTTATGAAAGTCTTCACTTTAGTGCCAACATCACTAAGTTTCCTGACAGATGAGTAGAGCCTGGAAAAATTATTTATTGAAAGCAATTTATCTGACAAATATTGACATTTGCTTCAAATTCCTTTCAGCAGTTCATTATTTGACCAGCTCCACAGACTGTCCAAGTTCAGCAAATAACTCTTTCAACATGTTCTTTTCACAACTCCTGAACTCCTGTTTAGGAATATTTTTTATTATTTGACAAGCATACCTGTCAAGCAAGTATTTTGCCCCTATTTTTGATGCAGCAGTACAAAAGCAGAGGGAAGAGGATGCCTGACTGCAGCTCAACAGGATGTCTCCCTTCATTTTGTATTCAAAAAAGACTGTAAACCTTGTAAGGCTGTAAGCAAACACCAGAAATATTGATGCAGAAATGCTCAAGTTAAAATGAAGACCACAGGGTAAGTTTGATGTAGGGTTCACTAGCCAAAACCAGCCTCTGCCATCACTCACAAAGGAACACAGTAACTATTCTCCACTCAAAGATGATGGGCTGCCAGTGCAAACTTACAACCTGCTTCCAAGCTGGACGTGGATTCCATCACACACATTAACCTACACGACTATACAGGCTGTGCAGACCTAGGGCCTAAAAATAACATAAAGTCAATCCTTATGTCTACAGGAAGGCACATAATGAAGCTGATTTTACAGTCTTGCCCCTTGTGTCAGCACTTGTCGTGGTACCAAATAAGAGCAACATGCAAACAACGAAATAAGACAGCTTTTTAAAACAGCTCTATAAGAGCAAACTATTGCAAAAGCAGCGGGTGAGTAGATCATTTGCGCCACTATTTCGGGAGTTTTTCCCGATGTCCCAAAGACATACTACTGGGGTAAACAAGAAGTAAGCACACTTTTCACTGCAGATATCCAAGATCAACTATTGTATACTTCAGAGAAAACAATTAAAAGGCTAAATATAAAAACTGAAACCAAACTCACTGTTTTGTATTACTTTGCTCTTTTGCCACTCCTCTACTACAACCCTAATGTAAAGAATAACTGGAAAGGCAGAAACACACATTTTTCTGGGTTGTTACTTCCTCCACCCCTCCTTGTAACAAGTCACCAAAACCAAACTGGTGTACCAGCGTACAAACTAAAGCACTGCTTTCTTGTACTTTCAAGTTCAACCCTTTTTGCCTGAGGAATTCTCTTGGCTCACAGGTTTGATGTCAGCCCTTGATTGTGTTTTGATGTTTCTGCAGATCTACGACTGAGTTCAATTCTCAGCAGCCAAAACAGACATTTGTCATCCCGTATGCATCAAATTTCCTGTGGCACACTGCCCACTTAATCAAGCAGGCAAGGGGGGAGCTTTGACAAAGCAAAAGGCTGTCTGCAAGCCACTGTGACCTAGCGTGTGTGGAGTCACATGTAATTACCACTATTTATAAGGATCACTCAAGGCTTCCTGGTGTTGCTGCACACCAGTTCAACCACACCAGAGTGTTTGAGTAAATATTTGCACGCAACGAGGAGCTGTTGAGAGGGTTTTGTCTACAGCCACAGCCCCCAGTACATGAAATATTCAGCACATTAAATGTCTCCACTGATGCAGAGTGGTGGGTTTTCACTCTGATTTGATTAGCAGTGATGATTCTTTCATGAGGTGTGACTGTCCTTCTAGATTAGCATCAGCCTAGATTCCATGCAGCAGTCACGGAAAAAAGGAGATGGGAGAAGAACAGTCTGACACATTACAAGTGTCACTTCACAGAGTTTGTATCAATTCTGAGATTTCTTATTTAAAACAAAATGCTGCAGCCCAAAAATCATTTTTTTTAAAAGCACTACTATGTAGAACTCTAAATTTAAATACAAACACAAAACTCAAATCTCAATACTAGTAAGAGTTAACTAGAGAGGAAAAAAATCTACCAAAACAACCACAGGTTTAACTCAGGGAATGTCTTAAAATGCCACAGAAGAGAAATCAGTTCTTTACCCATAAAAAGCTAGGAATGTCCGCACAGGAAGATGTGCTTCCGTATTAAGCATCATGATCATCTCTTAGTGAACACTGTAGAACTTATTATTTATGCTGAATCAACATTTAGTTACATTGCTTCTGAAACTTCACTTAAGTACATGTCTCACTATGCAAGCAACCGACAATTTTCAATAATGCTAATGTGACTTTTGGGGGCATACTTTTAATACCAGCGATTTAAACTATTCCCTCATGGTAACATTCCCACATTATTTCTATACTGTAGCAGTGATGTTCTGAACCTGAATCCAACAGAAGCAAGCAAATTCTGCAGGAAAAGGCAATTCATTGGACTAGAGTGCTGTAGCTGGAACTGACAAAAAAAGAGCTGGTATTCCTGAAAGCTACTTTTGTTTGCCAGTCTCATTAGGTGCCTTTACAAACCTCAGTTCAGACACATCTCTGACCTAGACAAATTGGCTCGTGGAAAGATTTGAAACTATAGGAAGCATTCTGACTTAATACAAAAAGCTGAATATGCGCTCACTGAAACAAACCACTAACCTCTCAAGTTAAATCTTGGTATGCGTGCCAATACTGGCTGTATTACAGCCAAGTGTAAAGTCTCTACATGACTTTCCAGGCACAGAAAAGATAAATTTGGATGGCTATCAGACACTCAATTTTCATAGCACATCAACAGCATTTATTCATCAGAAAAGGGTTTTGTAATTGTCACAGTATTCAATAAGTTTCTGTCCTCTGCTTCCTCTATGTGGGCTTGTATTAAAAACCTAAACAGAGAAGGATATCAGTTTCTGAAGACCAACTACTTTCCACTTAAAACAGGTTTAGAAACTGGATGTCTCAGAACCTATTTCAAACCATTAAAAAAGTTTTAAAACAACCAAAAACTGGTCTTGAATTTGGAAGATTTCCCTTTCCATGGGCAAGTTCATCAACATGGTGCCACAAAAGCAGAAACCAGGAGAACCAGGGGTAGGGCAGAGGATCCCATCATGCTGCTAAACAGAACTTCTTCTCCCTGTACTGCAGGCCCTACACATGATTCCAGTTTTACTTTTATCTTCCATATAAACTGAGTGACAGGATGCTGCAAAGTTACACCCATGAGAGATACTGCACCTGCCTAGTACTCCAACTAGTAATTTTATTTTCCTTAATTAGACCAACAACGGCAATGCAGAAAATTGGATGACACAGGGCTAAAACTAAGAGGTCAGTGATGGTAAACATCATGTGCTATGCTTAAAAGGATTTTAAAACACTATTATCACAAGTACCTACTGTTGTGTAATAAACTCCAAAACAAATAAACCATAATATTTCTTGTACTTTCCTAATTTCCAGTATTACCATTTATACTCACAGCTATGCACACAATAAGGTTACTTACATACAGACAACTGATGAAATTCCTGTTATACCCTGTGTTCAAAGACCACAGAAAGAAGTAGTAAAGCTACGTGCATGTGGCTGAGAGCCCCATGCAGATTTTACTACACTCCATGTATGAAGTATCATTTACTTCTCTCTGTATTTCCAGCTAATTCTGTTAGGAGAGATAAAGCACCAGGAGCTATTGTTTACCCTCTCCTCAACCTTCAAAACAATGGGACTTGGGGTAAGTGTATGCTCTTTTGATTATAGCAAATGAAGTTTGCCAGCCACAACTGCAGAGTTCACGGAAACAAAACGAAACCTACTGCACCAGAGCAGAATCTTAACCCTTAATTACCCAAAGGATGATTTGTAGGACTACTTTATTCATTTATGTAAGGAGTGTTAAAACAAAAATCCTGAACAAAATGTTTATGCCAAGATGAAACCCATGTGTGTAAGACCCACTTTTCTCTAAGCACAGAAAATCCATGTCAGTCTCCAGAGCACGTGGTTCAGCCATTCTCCGTGCTCTCCTTCCTTGGTACCACTGGCTCAGGGATAGCAGTGTATCTGTGAACCGATAATATCCATAGCTACTCCATACTAACTAACAGAACAATAAACACTTAGATGTATCACCATGGACACAACAAGCTTCTCAAACCACCAAAAAGAACATATGGTTTGCTTTGTAAAAATAGCTTTAAGAACACTGTCAGCAACATCAGAAATCAGTAAAGGATGACAAATGCCAGGCCTGGAAATTTGGCAAAGACACCAGTTTTTCAAAAAGTGCTGGATCTTCTCTCTTGATAAGCATGGGCTTTGAGCTGTCTCCAAAAAGCAACATGCAGAGATGAAGATACTAAAATTGCTGAAGAAAAGTAGGGAACAGAGTAAATAGGAGAAGCTTGGGTCCCTGGAGTAGAAACATACAAATACTCTCTGGCAGAATGAATCAGGGAAGTAAGTAAACTGACTGAATCACCCAGGACAAGCTTCCCAAAGATTTTATGCTCTGAAACATACCAGTCCCTCCAAAAGTTTGTATGAACACTATTGATGGTTTGAGAAAATTTGTACCAATATTCTTTATGTTTTTGTAAAACACAGTTTCTACCAAACTTGTACGATTTTGTAACTTGGTTAAGAAAAAAAGTACTTGCAGAAACTTCTCATATCCTTCTCATTGATATACATGGATTTAACTTCTGTTGCTCTGAAAATTAATTTCTAACTGATAGGCTGAATTCTCAACTTCTACTGGGGCAAGTATGTTACCTTGAACAGTTGTTTAATCAAAATGTAACACTCTAATGATAAAATGCTATTAAATAAATCATCTGCATTCCAACATCTACCTAAATCTCAGCACAGGTTTACATTTTATACAATTTGAATAGATTGAACATGTGGATCGTGGAAAGGTAAGACTCAAGAAACCAGCAAATTAACTCTAGCATTTTCCCACCCTCTTCTCATAAGCAGAACATTAAAAGCCACAACAGACAAAAGAGCATTTTATGGAAAGCAAAATCCAGATGCTAAAGTATTTAAAAACTAAAATAACCTACAGCTGGAAAAGACTGAATGCTGTCCTGATTTTGACCAAGTTGCTTTTGCTGTTACTGTTTAGTTTGTGTCAAGTCAAAAATCCAAACCAGATCAAGCAAACAGTTTTATAATCAAATCAACCGGCACAGTGAATACATCACTCATCCCTGAAGTATGAGGCAATCATCATTTAATCCCCCAGTGCCCAAAATACTCTTGAATTAAAAAACAAAACAAAACAAAAAAAAACCACCACAAACCAAACCCCAAAATAAACCACTACAGACACATATAACAAACAACCTAGATGTAAACAATCTTAATGCCTCAATACATTTTGATCTGAAGTTTGAGGCTTGGTATATTACAAATAGGAGTCACCCAGAAAATATGAACTGGAAAATTTGTTTCAAAGGGCAAAGACAAACAAGTTCATCTCCACTCTCAGCCCCTCTGCCACGTTTAAAAACCTGATAATTTCTTTGCCTCTTTGTGAGATTCCTAACCTAATTATTAACAAAATAAATGAATTTTAATTTATTCTGTTGGTAGCATATAAAATTTTTAGGAAGATGTCTTTAAATATTTTTAAAATAATTTTTAAAACCCCTTTACAATATTTTAAACTAAACCTTTCACTACAGTAACTCTATAATACACATACATAAACAAGTGTTTCTACTGGCATAAGGCCAAGCTCAAAGATCCAAGACAGAAAGATCCAAGACAGAAAAGGTAATTTTGTCTATATTCTATCAAAGCTAAATTGCTTTCCATATTGCATGTAGTTCCTCTCTAATAAGAAGCAATATAGTTCACTATGCAGATTATGCACACATTAAAATAATCTCTAGAAAAATCTGTACACACCATTTAGCAGATAAGTATTTACAAAGAGAACAACTTAATGATTAAAAATAATAAGGGAAAAATAGGTCTACTCTGATCATATTAGCATCTGGGAGCTTCTCCAAAATTCCATCTGTGTATTTATTACCCAACTATGATCTTAACACAGGCACAAACCTAAAGATTAAATTATTGTCTAGCCAAGGCTAACATCTACAGTAAAAGTACATGAGACTTTTGAAAAGAGGAAGAGTGTGTACTGAACAACTGCAGGTAACAGCATGCAAACCGATTCAGTCACTTAATCTGGCCTGTCAGGCTTCAAGACTTAGCTTGATCTGCTGAATTAATTTCTTAACGACATAGGGCTTTTTGACAGCAGAGGTGAATCACAATTTTCCTTTCTATTGAAGCAATCATTGTAAAAGTTAATCTTCCAATTTCATTCTATTCCAATTAAAAATACTAAAAAGCACACACCCAAAAAAAAAAAAAAAGGAAAAAAATAAAAAAAGAAAAAAAAAGAAAAAAAAAGAAAAAAAAGCTAAGAAGCTGAGTAGAAATGCCAGCACAGACTCAAAAAACTTGAAAGTAAAAAATGAAGATCAAAAAACAGAGGGGAACAAAACAAACCAAACAAATAAACCAAACTGAACTGTACTACTACCATACAGCAGGAACCTTTCTGTTGGGCCAGCCCAATTTCTGAGGCCTTCTAAACCTTCATAATTAATACAGGCCTAAGAGAGGTAATATATTTTTACTTCATTTTGCATTGAGTCTTCACTGGGAAACTTTTCAAATGGAGAAACATGAAAGCAATTTTTTTTAAAAAAAAGCATTTGGGTTTAAACCTTGTGAAAAATAAAGGATGAAATCCCAGATAATTCTTGGAACCCTCTGAACATGGAAGGTTTGATTTCTGCAAGATCCCAGATACCACGGCTAGCCTATTTCTCCAGTAATTTACAGCAAATTTAACCTTATCAGTATTCAGGACCAATTCTAGTCTTGAATGGAGAGGAAATATGTCATAGAAACATAAGAAGGGGAGATAAAAGGAGAGCAGTGAGGAAGAAAAGTGTGTCATGTCTTAATTGAACTAAGGATAAGATAGGGAAGGATGATATGGCCTGCAGCTATGGGAAAACACTTCTGATGATCTAGCATGCGTGCCCAGCAAGGATGGAGACTCCCCAGTACATGTCACTTTTAGAGGAAGCCGCTGAAGAACAGGTTTAACAGCATGCAAAGTACAGCAGCAGCTGTATACTTGTTAAAGTTGAATGAATAATTTGCCACGAATAATGTGTTTGACAAACTTAGCCTCATTCTTTTCATCATGTTCCTAGAATACTGTGAATGGAATTGCATTGTTCAAATGTATCTGAACCTCTTTGCAGCATCTCCCTACGTAAGGCTCAGCCGCCAATATTCAGAGGGTTGCTAAGCTGTGTTCAAAAAAAAGATAATCTGGTATTTTTCCATTTCCTGACTGGATGAACAAACATAACCTACTTCTGAGAAGAGACATGCACAAGCATTTAAAAATTGATTTCCATGAATAACTGGCTATGTGACACATTCAGTGAGGAAAAATAAAGGGGATATGATAAACATGAGTAAGACTGTCTTGCACACCAATACTTTACTGACAAAAAGTCTACTGTACAAATTTAACTACACCAAAGTCAACACATTACCATATGCTGAAGGCAGATCCTTCTAGTAAAATTCCTGTTTCCTGGCTGTTCATGAAATTAAAAAATGAATAAAATTTTAAACAATTAAATTTAAATATTTGACTTAAGGTCACTCACATTCATTCTATTCTATATTATTAATCCCACTAGCCTTCCTGGGATTAAGTATTAAATTGTATTATTTTCCTTGGTACAACACTTAGTCATTTACACCTACCTAAAAAAAAAGAAAAAAATATGCTTGCCTCTCAGTGTCCCCAGGATCAGTTTCTTGTATAGTACAGCAATCACTGAAAGTGCAATTATTGAAATGAAGATGTTGGCAGCAATCCAGATGTCAGGAAGCATACAACGGGTATTATTCACAAGTTTCTCATGTGCTGTTCTGGGCTGTAATCTGCAAATTCTAAGAACAGCAAGCTCCCAGCAGCACTTGTTCCCTCCTTTTGATGCCAGATTCTTTTGTGAAACACTGTCACCTTAGATTAGCAGCAACATTATTTATTTTTTAATTCCCTGTTGGTATTTATTTTTCCTATTCTCTAACACATACCTTTGAGATGGCTGCCCCACCACAAGAGCCTACAGTACACCATATGCATGAAATTAATAACTAGGATTACTGCCACTTTGAATTTAGCTGAGTGAAAACAGGGCCTAAGAGCCAATCTTTGGCATTTCTTGACCTGCTGGTAATGTGGCAGCCTTTTAAAACTAAGTCTGAGCAATCAAAATTTCAGAAAAATGTTCTAAGCATTAGCAAGAACACTATCACTTTGGATGATAATTTGATTGTAGATATCAGTTTTGCACTCCCCAAGTCAAGAACAGTGAGGCAAAACGCAGAGGTTTGTTTGAGCGGCTGCCAGACACCAGCCAAAGGTAAGTCAGTCAGAGAAAAGGAAAATGGTATAAGCACTCTGGTTTTAAATCTATGGGCCTGTTTACACAAAGGAAGCTCAGTTCAGTTCCTGAATGCAAGGCCACCTCTAGCAAAAGCACTTCTATCCCTTTGTAGACTGTCTTGTATATGGACATGCCTGGTTACCTACTTCCACCCTTCTGAAATCCAAAGGCAATTTTTAACTTGAAGCTCCCAATACAGGAACAACAATAGCTGGTCTACAGTGAGCAAAATCCTCATTTGACCAATTCCTAGGGCACCGTGCCTCTAAATAAAGTCTATATGTACACAGGCCTTATTAATACTACTGTTAGTCAGCCACATTTCTCTTTCTCCTGCCCTCTGACTGGTGAGAATATGATTAAGTCACATGAGCCCATGCAGATTTTATCCACTTTTTTGTGATCTCAGGAAAAGCTATGCTGGCAAAATTAGGCCATTTTTAGAGTGTTGAATATTCTCTTTCCTAGGGCACTGAGATCATCTGTTACTTGAAATGTTAAATCTGGAAAATGGGGTCATATGAGGAACAGGCTTTTCTGCATGCACACTTTTATCTGCTAGACCTGCTAGATCACTCTCTGGTTTATTAAATTATTGAGTACACAAGGCTGGCAATACTGCAGCTTTGGAGGCTGCAGTAACACCTCTGCACTTTCATTAACAGTAATTTTCCATTTATCTGTACACAGGCACATATTCAGAAATTGACTCTTTAAAAAGCTGTTATTTTGCAATAATGTAACATATATTTTACATTTTATTTGCTAGCTTTCCCTTGACTATACATGGAATATATAAGAAAGTGACCATACTTCCCTGTTCACTTCAATAGTAAGGAGTGCTTCCTGGAAGACAGAAATGTCACTGCGCTTGAAACAGGATTGTTGGCTGGAAACCTGCCTTTGCCCGCCAGTGTCTTCATCAGGTTCTGGACAGTGACTTCAGTTATGAATAACACGTTATGATGTAAGGTCAGTCCCCTGTGACACCCATGGCTGCTTCTACTATTGCTTTACACTTAAACTTTATGCAAAATCCATTTAGAGGCACCAGATCCTCCACCTCCAATATACACACCGATGAACATTACTCTTCAACTCCATGAATACATAAATGGGAATACAATGAACTAAAATTCAGTTCTAGGTTCTGCAGCATAAACACACAAAAAAATGTCTTAAGTCTCCAGATTACACAGTGACTTTCAAGGTACCACAAATATTAAGGAAAATAGTCTTGAATAAAACAACATCTAAAAAATTACAATATGCCATATTTAATAAACTAGTAGTTGTGTCTGAACTTGTGTCCATTCCTTTTCCTCCAGAATTTTTACATTTATTTACTCTAGTGTTTTGCATGTTTTCACTAAATAGGCTGGACACAAATAAAATATAAATGAGGTTTTGCTATGGCCGTAAGAGCCTCACATTAAAGACAGCTCAGTACAAACTCCAAGAGTTCCAGCAGGACACGCTCTGTAAGTAATGTCACTTCATCTGCTCTGGACTGAAAATCTATTTCCTCATCCTTTTTAGTTTTGTCAGTTACACTTGTCAATGGCATTCATGTGTTGACCAGAAAAATGGAAAAAGACTAGATCAAGTACTCAGATGAAATCTCAGAGAATACTTGTTAGCTTCACTTCAGAGCCTTGGTGCACCCAGGGGCCTAGCACACTCCCCTGCAAAGCTCACCTTCCTGCTGTGCTTATTTCCCAGTTAGAAACTGGATTACTGAAAATTAACGTCAACACATTACCAGAGTAAACTGTTTCCAGCACAAAAAAGGTTACTGCTACACATCCTAAACCCTTAAGAAATGATGAGAAGCTGCAGCCATGGTCCCCCTGGCCCAGGGCCTTGCCTCTCACCAGGGCCCCCCCCCCACCCGCTTCCCGGCTCCACACAGCCCCCTGCCCCACACCTCACCTTCAGATGGACACCTGACATAAACGCTCAAAACCCAGAATTCAGCTGCATGAAGGCTTAAGAAACAGCTGCAGACACACATGAAGTTCTGGCCTCAGGCATGGAGTCCACAAAGGATGCCCGGAGCACCTTACAAACCCCACACAGAGATCCCCCACAGAAGCCCCAGGTGCCTCACTGCCTCAGCACCTCACTGCCTCACTGCCTCACTGCCCCAAGGCCTCAGCACCTCACTGCCTCGGCACCTCACTGCCTCACTGCCTCAACGCCTCAGCACCTCACTGCCTCGGCACCTCACTGCCTCACTGCCTCAGCTCCTCACTGCCTCACTGCCTCGGCACCTCACTGCCTCACTGCCTCAACGCCTCAGCACCTCACTGCCTTAGCACCTCACTGCCTCAGCTCCTCACTGCCTCAGCTCCTCACTGCCTCACTGCCTCAGCTCCTCACTGCCTCAGCTCCTCACTGCCTCACTGCCTCAGCTCCTCACTGCCTCAGCTCCTCACTGCCTCACTGCCTCAGCTCCTCACTGCCTCAGCTCCTCACTGCCTCAGCTCCTCACTGCCTCACTGCCTGGGTGCCTCACTGCCTTGGTGCCTCATTGTTTCACTGCCTCACTACTGGGCACCTCACTGCCTCACTGCCTCAGAACCCCCCACTTAGGGCACAATTCCTGCCCCCCTCTGCCCTGCCCCCTTCTAGAAGCCTCTCTTGCACATGCACAGTATCAGCACGCCTTTTCTCACCCCCTCAGGCAGCACGGTCGGCAGGGCACAGAGGCCACCCATCCCTTCAGCATGTCGGCTGGCAGTGCCAAGGCTGCCCCTGGCCTGGCCATGGGGGGTGAATAATGCAGACACTGCCCAGTGTAAATGTTACCGAGCAGCAGGGAGATAGAGATTGGAGAAGGCAGTTTTGACGGTAGTGTGTAGTTAAATCATAAATCTTGTCCACTCAATACCAGGTCTTCTTGATCACTATCATAACAAATACAGTAATACAAGGACTCCTTGATTACAATCTAATAATTATACTAAGGTTGTACATGTAGTACATTAAACCTAAGTTTATACATTAAATGTCTGGCATCACTGGTATCAATGATAGTCCTCCCAAGGAGGCAAAAAACTCACCGGCCTTTGCCACATCTGTTGCAGGGAGGTCACTGGCAGCTTTGCATGGTGGCTTTGGGGATGTGGCCTGTGGTGCCTCTCTAGACCGCGATCTCCTGGACAGCACTCCACCGATGCCCCTTGCTCTTGCTCTCCCTGCCCTGCCTCCTCCCAGGCCAGCACAACTGGGCTGTGCATGAGCAGTTGATGATTGCACACAGGGTGCCATGCTCAGGAGTGTTCCTCAGCCCCCCAGGACAGGTAGCTGGGACCCTGTGCTGGGCAGGGTGCACATGTCTGCATCAGTGCGCTGCAGGCAAGCAGAGGTGTGAGCACAAGGCCAGGTGTAGGGCCCCCTGTAGTGCCTGACTTGGTGCACTGCACTGAAAAAAGGAGGCATTTACACAGAGAAAATTGACCTGAGTAGGGGGCTTGTTCTTTGGGCATGTCTGCATTATAAAAAAAACCCAACTATTTCATCATTAACATGCATGCTGCAATCTTGAGCTGGAGAAATTCAGTGCACCTTACTGTAATATTTTAATGATTTTGGATCTCAACTCAAGGAAACAAGCTGCTGTTACCGTAATATGGCACAGTCTTCCACAGAGTGATGTGTGCTGTTGCTAGTAAAATCACAGTGGACAGAATGCTGGAACAGTAGTAACCATAACCCCAGAATGGACTGAAAATAGTTCACTAAGACATAAATCCCAACCAAATTTCTTGTATGTAATCATATGCCTGGCAATGCTTTACTGTGTTTCAAATACTGATTGCATATGAGTTTGAACTCCTTGCTTTGGAGGATGTTAACTGATAGCCACTGAACTTTGCAGTTCCTCCATGGCTGAGCAAACATCACCTTTTTAATCCTTAAGTTACTAATCAGACTGTATAAGATTACCTAATTTTATATTCAGCTGCTACAGGAAGCAGATATAGGAAAAAAAAAAAAAAAAAAAAAAAGAAAAATATCTGTTATTATGCCCAGAGCTGCTCAGGAAAGACTGTGAGGGCTGGTACAAACCTGTGCATTTTCTGGCACTTGTGTTGTCTTATAAATTAAATGACTGACTCACTAAACTGGGATGCCTCAAAAACCTAATGGTACCCAGCTTTACAATGTGTTGTCATTATTTTGAGATATGGCAAGGGAAAAAAAAAAGGCTATACAACTCTAGACTGCAAGTTACTACAGCAAGTTCAAAACCCATCAAAAGCACCACCAAGCTTATTCTTTGCTACCTTTATATTTATAAAAATAAAGAAGAAGCAATCCATGGAATAAGAACTGTTAAATTGTTTTTCATTTGAAAAAATGTCAAGAGAACAATGTGTTTTTCTCTCACCCACAGAAGAAACAGTAAACCCAGAGGCTCGCCCTGTTGCAAAATTCAGTGAGAAATCAGAAATGCCTGTGTTTACTTAGAAATACTGTTGTGGTGTTGAATGGCAGCAGGGCTTCGGATGGCACTAATCCCAGTACATGGATTTTAAAATGGGGAAAATGGGAATCACGAGTCAGACTTCTTCCGAGTGACAGGAAGCAGCAGTGCACAGCAGCAAGCGGTTTCCTCCTGGAGAGCCTAGACTGAAGAAGAGCAGACATGCCCATATTACAGCTCTGGACCTTTCTGAAATGAATGTCTTGTGCTGACTGAACAGTTCTGCGTTATCAATTTTTTCAGAGCAGAACAAGGAAATGGAAGCACATTTTGTGAAAAAAAATATTGTTTGTCAGTAGAATTGAGAAGTTTTCAATCAAAACAGTTTTGAGTGAAAGAAATTCAGTCATCTCTACCTCAATATCCTTTTACCCACACATGCCTCAAGTTATTATTTTCTTTTAGAGGAGAAAACCATAAAGATTTGTTATCCTCTTAAACATGAAGTGAAAAGACTGGCCTAAGGATGTCACTATCAAAGATCTTACTATCTCACTACCACTTCTACAAAAGCAGAAACTTTGGCTCCTGAGATCTGAACAAAAAATGACTAATAACTACTGAATGAAAAAAATACTCATCTGGGGGGCGGCATCCTCTACCATCCTTCAGTCAAGATTGAGTTCCATTATCACATGCACAATGAACTTCTTGCAGCTATGAGCTGGTGATTGATCCTTTCTCCAAATTGTTCCTTGCTACGTTGAAATCATTAATGAAAGCAAAATATCTGATATTTCCAGCTAACGATAAAGGCATTGTAACTGTATAATACATTCTAAAACTGAGGAGGAGGGTAGCACTGTAGCAAACAGTCAGAGAACAGAAATTATGCATGAAATTGTGGGTGGTTTCTGCTCATTCATTAAGAGAATTACATCTGGAAGGGACATGGCCACTTATGACTTGCCTTCACCACGTGAATTGATCCATTTATGTTCTTTTGGACCACAGTTTTGATTTTTTTTGTCCTACAAGAACCTGTGCACTTCAGTCTTCACTGTTCACACAGATTGCTTCCAAGATAACATATTCTTTAGCCCACAGATCCCAGCTTTGATAAATGAAACTGTTGTGCCGCTTTTTTTATTTCTTTGTTTTCTCTTTTAAGACTTAATCAACATTCCTAGGGTTCCAGACATGTATTGAAATTATGGAATGAAAATAATAGGTAACTAAAAGCCATACTGTCTTCCAGAGATTGGATTAGCACGCAAAATAGAATACACCTTGAAAGGGTATTTTCTCTGTGTCAGTCCTATAGGGAAAGTCTGATCCAGTTTTCGGGGTTGCACACTGAGATAGCCTCTTTCCTTTCACCTCAGTAGGCCTCAGAAAGACCCCACGTAGAAAGACATTGGCCGCCCACAGGGATGTGGGTTTAGATTAAGTTTTCTCAAATGATGAGCTGTCTTCCTGAAGGAGGGAGTGGGGTGTTACTGAAGATGAGATGTAAGACAAATGCTTTGGTTTACAATTTCTTTGGAAGACCAGAAATCATGCTGTACGGGCAATAAGATCAGATATGATCAAACAGCATCAAGTGTAGTCCACTGGCAAATTCAGTATCATGAATAGTAGCCATGGTTTATAGAGCCATTTTTCAGTTTTCCCAGTTGATCCCTGTAGCCACCTATAGATTAGAGATCTCAGTAGAGTAGCAGTAGATACACCAAACTGAAGTCACTTGCCAGATGCAAAAGTTTCAACTTGCATGTCTATAGCTCGTAAAAATGACAGACACCTCTGACATCACTATATCGTTCCTTGGTTATTATAGTTTGCTGTCACTATCAAGTAAGAAGTGCATTATTTTTTTTTTATTATTTCACTCTACTGACACTCAAATAGATTAACCTCCCGGCAGTTTCTGTGGCCATACCTTCTGGCATATTGAAAATGCTTTACTATGAGAGATCAAATGCATGTCTAAATTCACTAACCAGTTAATTTTAGATTAAGAAATAAAATCTGACACTAGAAATTGGAAGAGTACTGAGCAAATAATTTTTCATAAATGTAGGGTATAAATTTCCATACATTATTTAACACATGGAGAAGAATCAAGAAAATGATTGCAGGAAATCTATATCAATTACAGCTAGTTTTGTTCTATACTGGAAGCCATGATGTGGAGCGATAAAGAAGAGCTCAAGTTTGTTATTCTGACAAGATTAGTCTTTTCTGGAAAAACATCTAACTGACTGTGTGCATATGGTCAAAAAGAGATGAAATAAATCATTAGTACTTCCACGGGATGTTCAGCCTCAAGATCTCCTAGTGTTTTGTGAACTTTAACTAGTTCTTGCATTACTTTGGCAAGATAGAAAATAAAACACTATCTCCAGATTGCTGTCTCATCTGTAATTACAGAATGTCCTTCAAGGCTGCATAGCAAAACTGTCCCTGAGTCAGGAGTCTGAACCCAGACTTTGTAACTGAGAGTTCCTGCTCTAACAGCCAGCTGAGTTCTCACATCAGCAAGGCAAAGTTAAAAGTCCTGCAGAGGTCTGGTTGCACTTTATCAAAAAGGAGCCCAGAATCTACAAGAAATGAGACATGAATAAACTGCTGTCAAGGCCACTGGCTTCTGCATTTGTAAATTCTACTCCAGACTCCCTTTATCTAAGACTTTAAAGCTATTTAAAACTCTGAGTTTTGGTTTTGAATAATTCTGTACAACACAAACATCTATTTTGTGGAATGGTGACAAAGAAGATTGCATTGTTTTCATTGTCAGCTACAAAGAATTTTCCTAGCTGTGAGATCAGACTATAAAGTTGTAGTTGTTATGTTTTATAAACACTTTCAGAGTTCAGACAAAAAAGAGCAAACCCCTATTAATATAACATTTATTGTTTTGGTTTCTTTCACCTACTACTCCCTTTCAAATCATCATGTGCTCAGACTTGAGAGAAACTTTTCCTTTTAGATTTATTTTTATGATTAACATTCAGACATGATATTCATTCTATTTTGAGGCTGAATTCTGACAGTAGGTGCACTTGCTAAAATTATGAGCTTCGTTCTAATGAAGAATTGAATCCAGCTGCGATGTGTGTGAAATACTCCCAATTCCTTACTCAATCATAAGATGCTTTGACAGAACTGTGTTTCACAGGACTGAGATGTGGTCTTAGTACACCAGGAACTATAAAGCAAAGCAGTCGGGGTGGGGGCCCATATATTTCAAAGGTGGCAAAATTTATTCCTTTTCATTCTTTGTAGATATTCCTGCGCTGATGCCAACCAAAGTATAAAACAATGAAACCAGCAATTTGACATTTTTAGTAGAGTTGTATGATTTCATGATTTTTTTCCTCACCCTTATTTACACTGGAGGATTTTTTAATAGAAGTCATTTTACACAGTTGTTTTCCCTTTAGAGCTTACTGACACAATAGTGTAAAATCTGTTATAAGTACTTATGAACTTGATCTAGATCTGATGGCACCTGGCAAGCAGCCCTGGAGCGCAACAGTTTTCTGGGTGATAATCAACAACATTTTATCACATAAATCTCAGTCAAATTAGCTGGTTTTGGCCTGCGGAATTTTTCACAGAAGCTTCCATCATTACATCTGATCTGGCTTCTGTAAATACCAGTGTGGACTCCTGATGGAAAGCAAGCCTTGATCTGACCACATGTTGGCCCACAGCAAGCGACCCTTCCCAGCAGAAATACCAGGATTTTATTACTTGCTGGAATCCATCCTCTCTCTCTCTCTCTCTCTGCCTTTTCAGCTGAAGCTACTGTCAGGGCCTTTTCCACAAAGCTGTTTTCATGTGAGTTCAGAGCAACATTATAAACATTTCCGAATTAATAAATCGCGCTCCTGTATTTGCTGCTGTCCTGTACACCGAAAGTGTGCTCTTGTCTGGAACCATACTGTCCCTCCCCACTCCATTCCCTTTAAGCTCATTTTCTAGAATGATGCCTACAAACGTAACCAATTACTAACAACTCTGTGCAATTTCTCTCCACTTGCTTCTGTTTCACCTTTGACAAATGTTGATGATGACAGTAGAACACAGAGAAAGTAGGTATGCTTCTAGTGGAGCAATGAAAGGCTAAATATCATCTCTGCATTAACTTTAAGCGTCTATCTTATGAGTTAAATTCTTTGTATTGTTTGAAAAAGCGTGGCAAAAATATTTAGCTTCCATTTCTATTATCCTCGGCTACCATACCATAGAGAAGTTGTGTGCCCTTTCACAGAACCCATGGTCTTTGTTTAAAGCTGACACTTAAGTAATTTAGTAAAATTAATACAGTCACCCTTCTATCACCTTATTTAAAAAGAAAACTGGCTGTAAGAAGAGCTGCTGCAGCTGAGATGCAAAAACTGGACGTTCTCTATTCTTCCTGAAGGAGTGAGGAGACCCGGTGTCTGTATACTACTTTCCCGGAGCTGGTGCTGTTTTGCAATTAAAATAGCCAGCCTAATGACCAAGCAAGGCCCTTTCCTAAGAAGGGGTTAGTGTCAAAGTACAGATGTTCTTAGTCTGTGGTTAAAAGCCACAGCTTTTTGCAAAAGTACAGTTTTACACTTAAAAGTCATGAGAATTCAGACCTTTCTAAATGCCCAGGTAAGAGAACCTGGTAGCACCCTTTATCTTTTGCATACTCCGTGGCTGCTTTCTTTTTAGGCTGACACTGCCTGCAGAGCCTTTGGAAAGTATTTCAAACATTGTTGCCATGTCTGGGCAACTGATAGTGATTGCTTATACAAAATACATTAAACAGAGATGCATATTTTTAAATACACTATGTGATTCTGGCTTAATCGCCTATTTTAAGTTGTGAATTCACTCAGGAAAGTTGTGATTTTCCTGATTCTAGCAGAGACCATGATGTATATGAGACATCGTCTCCTTTCTCAGAAGGCAATTCAACCCTTATTTTGTCAGTGCTTGATCATTAATTTTTAAATATCATTTAAGTGGAAGGTTTCCTGATGTGTCAGCAAAGTTTTCTCATCTTAGTGACATCTGCTGTCTCTCTTACTTTTCTATTTGTGTAATCTGCGGTGTATTTTCACCTGTTTTTTCCCGCTAATGTAGTCTTTATGCTGCTTTAGGTAGAACACTTTAAAATGTGGAGGATGTACCAGTGCGTTGGCAGAATCAGGATTTGCACAATGTTGTTTTTAAGTTAATCTGAAGTTTGACAATATTTATATTCAGTAGTGCCTTTGTATAATAAAATGCGTCTGTACCTATGTGCATATTTTTGGCTAAATGGAGCACAGAATAAAAGTATGATTTATCAATGGTGCTAGATTTTTTTAATGTAATATGCAATAATCTATAGCTAACAAATATAAACAGTTCCATTATAATGTATTAACCACTAAGTAATTTAGCAAGGGGAGAGGCAGGCACATATATGTGTCTTATATTATAGATATGCTCCCTTGTCTCTTATATTTCAAGCTCAAAATAAAAATCAGTCCACCGATTGCTAACATGCAGGCACACAGCAATTGCTGTACCCAGTCAAAGCAATAAAATGACTTCATGTAGGTGGGTTCAGATGCTGGAGAGGCAGATATTAACTTTTCATAAAGTACACATTGCCCAGTAACAAAATATTGAGGATTGGGAAAGAGCAGATTTTAATTAGTTTATATCCTGAAATAACTGCCCTGCAAACTAAATAGCAAAGGTCCTTCTGTGACTGTGATAATTTTCATTGTTCATCCTTGGACCTGTATCTATTTCTCATACAGTTTCTTTAAGAAAGATAAATGAAGTGAACAGGTTATTTATTATGATGCTACTATTAATACGATGCCACTTTTCAGTAGTTTTATTATTATTCTTGAATACCAGGCAGATAAAGGTGCCTTGGGATGTTGTACTCTGCAAGCTGGATGCCTGCAAGAATCTATATTTAAAAGTAAAAATTTAAAACTGCTGTTCAACCTTTAATTTTTTTTTTTTTTTTTTTTTGAATCACAGTCACTTCTGCCACTTGGCTCACCCTGCAGTCTCACAGGCTTGTGGATGGGAGAAGGAATTTCCTCGGGGCAGTGGGAGAGGGAACAGTAAGTGGAAGGAATACAAGGGGAAGGTAGTTCTTAAGCTGAAGAAACACTGAAAACTCCTGCAAACAACCATAATTTCTGATTGAAGTTTTCATGAAACTAAATTATTAATCAGCCTAATCATGCTGCTCTGATGATGTCAGAATGTTTCCTGATTTTTTAATTAACATCAGTTAAAGAAAATACTGTGGATGAGGTGAGGGAGAAAAAGGGAAAGCATCTTGGAGGAGAGAGCTGTGGCCAGAATTACTGTGCTTTGGGAAGTTTCCGTTCCTTACCGCTCTTGGGGAAAAAAAGAGCAGCAGCAAGGAAATTATGCTGCCCATTTAAGTATCAGTTATTTTCTGAATTCTGATAGCTTCTGCTTGTTATTAAAGGCAATATCAGCGTAATGACAATTGTTACTGGATGTTTTTTCTCCCCTTCATATTCACCTGAAGTAAGGCAACGCTTACCTCCCCATTACTTGTTTACAAATTAATAAATGTGGGGGATGGTCTAGTACACACGCTTGTGAACAATCAGCAAGTGGGAACAGTTGCTTGGATTTCACTATGCATCCATAATTAGATCTATAAAACAATAAAATTAACCTCCTTAAATGAATGTCAGCTTATTGCTGGGCATTTCTGGGTAGTGGAAAGTTCAATCTTAATTGATTCAGCTTAAAAAAATGTGGGGGAAGTGATGCTGATTGAACCACCCAACAAGAAATCTGAGAAACAAAACTAGGCTACAGAGGGCTCAGTAAGTGATACTTCCCTACTCATCAGCAGTGATTTTAAACACAACTTTGCAGTACGAGGAAAGAGGAAGTCTGTGAAGAAGCAGGGGTGGGAGGGGTGGAAAAAATACTGATCTGGAAAACCTGATAGGCAATGGGAACTTTCTTTCCCTGGGCCAGAATGCATTGGCTGTAATCCCAAATCAGTCTTCCTCCATTTGAGAGATGCTCAGGAGTTAGTTAGTTGCCACCTTCTTCTCGCAACTATCACCTAATCACAATTTACAGTCCGTGCTTGGGAACCCCAGATTTCAGGCAGACTGAATTTATCATTCCCAAGGAATGCAGAGATTATTATCCCTGCTGTACCTAAATTACAACTCAAATGCCTCCTTCAAGGCTGGTGCAGCTGATGAACCCAGCCTGAAGCTCTTTTACCCCAGTCATTCATCAAATGCTGTCAGCACTCCCACTTTTCACTGGATCACCTTTTTCAGCAGCTAAATATTTTCACTGAGACTTTACCCACTGAAGACAGATTTTTTTCTCACCTCTCTGGTCGCACAAGGCTCTGTGCCCTCTCACTGTGGTCAGGCTGTTGCTTTCTGCATGCACAATGATAATAATTCTCTGGCCAATGCATTTTTAAACATCAATGCAAGTGTTAAAGACATCTCAGCTCTAAAAATACATTTGTATAGTGGGTCTTGTTGATTTTTTTTTCCTTAACAAAACTCCCCAATTCTTGCATAACATTTAGGCAAAAGTGTCCTAGCCTCTCTGATCATATCTTCTAGCTCTTCAGAAAGGTGAGTGGGAGAGGAAAGGAAGGAAAGATGAAAAGAGATTTGAGTGTGCAGTGGGAAGGAAGTACAGCAACTAATGTACAGAAAGGTACATGAACAGAAGGTTGTAGCAAAAAGCCAAGATATTGTCACAGGAGTGAGAAGTTCCAGTCTAAAAAAGCCAACAGTTTTGTTCTGTGGGAGGGGTTGCACACTAAAAAGTGCTGCTACTGCCCAGCTTCAATTCCTACTTGATTTTTCTCTGCCATCTTTGGTAAAGACATCAGGAAACAGCCATTGCTCTCAGTATCCCAAACCAGAGCCCTTGTACAGATCTGCTGTGATTTTGGTATGGCTTTTGTACCTCCCAAACTGGCAGGCATGCATCTGGTTCCTTCCAGTTCTGATCCAGAGACAGCACACTCCTTAAATTAGACTTCCATTTATCTTAGTTATCTTGATTTATGCAGTGGTTTGTGGACCATTCATCATACAGCTAATCTTGAGTAACCTTGAGTAATATTTTAATCTTGCTGCCCCTAATTTTACCCTTTCTTTTCTCAGCCTTAGCCTTGAAGACTTCTCTTTCTGCCCTTGAAAAAATACCTGTAAAAGCTTAGCAGATATCTCATACTTTCCTCCTGGATTTTTCTTCCAAACTCTTTACTTCTCCTCAGCAGGTGTTAAAACTGTTGGAAGGTTTGATTTGTTTAATGGGACACCTCACTAGCGTAGTAATGACTCCCTACAAAATCTTTGGGCTAATTTCACAGCACAAAGTGGTAAACTATTAGTTCTTGCCAGTTCTCAATATATGCTTTATTGAATTTGGGGTTAGAGAGGTATTTTTTCATTAGTTGTATTTTGCTTTTCTAGAACCTTCGAAGTTTTTAAAACTTCATTAAATTGTTTGGCAAACACTTCTTGTATGCCTCTAGACCAAATTGCTAACCAAGGCATCAAAAAATACCTCCCAGCCATTCTATTTCAGATTCTTTTCTTCAGGGATTAGGTCTTATTTATTTAAAGTTTAATACTTTTTAAACTCAGCCATGTCCTCTGTTATCATTCTTTCACACTCCCACGATCTGTAAGCTTCTGAGGGCATGTCTTTAGCCAGGCTCCTTCCTAGCCAGATACCCTCTAGGCTGCATTCTGCAGACCATCCTTCCCTTCAAAGCCAACTATGATAAACTAGGATGTTTCTGTATCCAGACTCTCTGGCAGCAGCTCTGCAGTAATCCCTGGCAGCAGAACTAGTAGCTTTTTCTTGTGGTGATCTCAAAGCTCTTTTCTGGTCTGGGGCCACATGAACCTGAAATCAAGCCTGTCTTTCTCAGAAAGGGGTCACTCCACTCAACCTCACTGATTTACATTGATTTACTAGAAAAGTACTCTCAAACCTATCAACAGTTTTGCACTTCTTTCTTTCTCCTCCCTGTATATCCTTATTTTTATTCAGAAGAAAACTGGAACAATAAAAGGACTCACTCTGTATTTAGTTAGCAAGTTTATGCAACTGAAGTATGAAAAATTCAGAGGCCATGCTAAAAAATTGTTCTGTAACTCAACATAATGTGTGAGGATCTGAAAGGTCTCCAAACAGCAAGTGATTTCACAAATTGTACTCTATGCACAGTAGTGCAGAATGTACTAAGGACAGAATTGCAGCCTTAATGCGTTGAGCACCTTGATTTTTGCATAGCTCAGTGCTTTAATCTGAAAAATAGCCACAGACAGCCAAATTTTGTAGTCCTTACCATCTCTATGAAGCCATTTGATGAGAGTTTAGAATGGGACTTGTTGGCTTTGCTTTCTCTTGAGCTCACTTCTGAGCGCCTAACGAATCCAACTTGAACACAGCAAAGGTGCAGCTTTGTTGCCTCCGTGTTGATGAGCTCCTGCTCTGGGTTTCTGCCAAAAAGAAGAGTGGTAGGGAAGGTTTTATTGCAAGATTTCCTACAGGAGTATTTTATGTAAGCTGGGATATTCGCCAGCAGTACAATGTACAAACACTTCTTGGTTAAATGCCTGAATAGGTTACTGATGACTGAATGTTCTTAACATGTAATGTATGCTTAGGGGTGTATATGAAACAAAAAGGATGCTCTTGTACAGTTTTCTCAGACACTATATATCTACTTCCCAAGTAACCACCACCACAGCTGGCACATTCATGGTTAACGCTAGCAAAGAAGAAACATGACAGTGATGACCTCACTTGCCAGCCATGGCACATGTCTTCCTGATCACAGATGAAATATGTTGGTGGGACTGCACAGAGAGGTTTCTCTGAGCAGCATTCTTTTCTGGACTGCAATCTGCAGACCTGGAAGTCTAATAGGCATTGAATTCACATACGTGTCTATAAAGTATTTCTGTACGTTGCAGGGCTCCTAGTGGGAAGCAGGAAACAATGTTCCTGGAGACATTCTGGCAGTCATAAAAACCATTGCTCCCCTGAAGACTTCTTGCTCTAGTGGCAAGCTGCTGCACTCGCTTGGCTTCCACTTGGTGGCTTGGGAATGCAACTATTCCGTGCTTCCAAATGCATTAGGTAGATTCAGATGCTCATTTTGACTGTCAAATGTAATAAAACTGGGAAAAGTAGATTGTAAGAATTTCCAAGTGCCTGTTGCAGGACACTAGACTTCGTTCACTTTTGCCCTCATTTTCTAAAAGACTTTTAAAAAAAAAAAAAAGTACTTAATATTCTGAATTTTCTGTGTTACTTCCTCCTGGGAAAAGAAACAACAAAAGTGAACATATATAAAGAAAGAAAAGCTCCTACACAAGTACTACATGGGTTTGTCCTGGGATAAAGCAAGTAAACAAAAACTTCTTTCTGGATGAAATTTTAGTGTATTTTTCTATAGGAGAATTTCTATTTGGGGAAGGTTCCGTATTTAAGAAACATACAGGACTGACCAACAGTGTTGTGTCATCTTTTTTAAAAAAAAAAATTAGATCAGGTAATTCAGAAATAGTATTACATATTGAGAGAAATTAAATACCTGTTCAGCAAACACAAACCTTGAGTAGAAAACATTACCAGCCTTATAAATTGTATCAGTTTGAATATGAAAAAGTACATTTACATTCTTTGCAGAAGACATGAAAGACATCTGAACTGTTCATCAATAATTAAAGTATTACTGAATATGGTAGTACTTTTCCATCTCACTGTGGTAGATAGTTGGATAAATCCACCTCATTTTCATTGCCTTTTCATTCACCAAAGGGTCTGCTCTTTGTGTCCAATAATTTGCAGCCTAACCAGAAAGAAAAACTATGCTGCAGTCCCCTAACTCCAATGAATAGTTTTATGACTTTCATATCTTCTGAATGTACCAAAGGGTTGGAATAGCAGCTAGAAGTGAGTAGTACTGTCTCCTGCTCGATCAGATAGGCTGGGCCAAAGCAAAAATCAGCTAAGCAAGAAATCAGTGAAGTATTCAGTTCATTTCACAATGCCAATAGCAAGGTGTGCCACTAAAAAGCTGTTGAACTTAAATAAATGTATGCATTTACTGAAAACCTAAATATATATATATATATATATTTTTAGGTTTACATCAAGACTTATGTCCACTCTAAATGACTTTTCCATAAAAAGAAATCATACAAGTAAGGAAAAGCAGTAACTTCTATACTCTTAAGGAGACTTTTTGAGACGCTGAGAAGTGCTGATATACAGTGATTCAGGGAAACTGAGATTCTCTCGTAACAGTTTGTGTCAGCTGTTGATGGTGTAGTGAAAGGATGTGTTATGTGGTGTCATGTGGGAGATGACTGTACTGAAACAGTTACTGGTTCAGCTCCGTGGATTTTGGCAGGAATCTTCCTGACATAAATTTGATGTTGAAGGATGCTGAACTACCCTCCTGTTACTCCAGGGGATGGGGTCTCAAGAGCTTCACTGGAGACTATTTCTTATTGATTTCAAGTCTGCTTGTTGTAACATGTATCACATTAATCTTGCATGATGAAGCCCGCAGAGCAGCACCATAGCAGATAAGACGGCCATGTGGGTTGGCTGCATTTGTGGTACAGTCCATTTGCAGCCGTTGTGTGCAGTCCCATCTCCCAGGTTCACAGCCTGGCTGCATGCAGGAGAGCAGGCATCTCTCCCCAAAGGTCCCCTCTTCTCAGGGCCCTGAGGATGAGAGTTGCAGGGTGCACATCATGTGCCACCTGAGGCAGGATTCTCTATGCACCAGCAATATGTGGTCCAGAAAATAATTGGGTATTAAAAGGACTGAGGATATCTAATTGTCTTTAAACAGAGCACTGCTCTTCTGTGAAGAAACTGAAGTGAAAAAAGTCTCAATGACTTCAGCATGTTTCCATGAGAGGTAATGTTTTCTATCTTTATATCACATTTTATGTCTTTAAGGTAGCATTTTTAAGGTACCAAAAGCCAAAAATAAACCCTGAAACTCAGTGCTAAAATTAAAACAGCAACTAGGAACTATCTATGGTTTAGAAAAAGATATAAATCTATGTAACATAAAATATATTTGTCGGTTTTATATACTTGTACACACCATTTCCATCAAGTCAGTCCCATTTATTTAGCACATGCATATGTGTTTCTGTGCACATAACCCTCCCAGAAGAAGTATTCGCTAAGTAAAGTCTTACTGTATTTATGCAGCCAAATAATAGTTTCTATCATTTTCATTCTGCAATTATTTAGCTACCCCACTTTTCTTTCTTTTTTTTTTTTTTTTAAGATCAGAATTTTATGTTCCTGAGCACAACTGCAAGTTACCTGCCACACTCACAATGGATCATATCTTTGTGGTCACACATCAGTACTACTGTAACTCTTTATATTAAAATTGGTTTAGATCTCCAGATGTTTTTTTAAAATTCATTACTTTGGGATTCTAATGTAGTTTCCCATAAACATTTCAAGAAATTAAAAAAAAAAAAAAAAAAGCTAGCTGAAAAACTAATACCATTTCCGTCTCCTCTGTTGCTGTAACACTTGCGTGTGGTTAAAAGGATTGAAAGGCAAGACGGTGACATTTGGGGCATTTGGGCATTGCCCAGGGCAAGGAGAGGCTGGGGGCAAAGGGACACTGCAGGGGCTGATGACCCCAGCAGTGCAGCACTGACCCACCCCACAAGGCTGCGCTTACCTTTGCCCTGGCAGAGCCCCTCATCAGCCATTTGGACAAAATGGAGAATTGGATCAGTTATTCTCATCTGCATCCATGACACATCTGTGGACACAGCTGGGTTAGCTGCCATCATGGGGGGAGGGGGTGGGACAAAGAAAGAATGGACAAACATTTTGTTTTTTACATCCAAGTTTGAAAAACAATGGCTTCAGGTGTTAAACTACTTTGGTTAAGAACCAAGTCTGTTAGAGTAATTTTGTTGTTGTTGTTGTTCTGTCCTGAACCTGACTAGACCTCCTGGGAGAACAGCCCCAGCACCATTTCGTAGCCCCTCACTGGGACTTGAAGTCCTTGCAAAGTTCAGGAACCTTAGGGACTCCTTAGCAAGAGCAGCATGCAACACTAAACAAGCCTCCTGAGCCTTTCAGCTGACATGTGGTAAGTCACCTAAATCTGCCTTGGAGCCATCATCTATGGAAGATACAGAAAAATAGGGAAAACCAGGTAGAAGGAAATAGGGACTGCTCTTAGCTCTGGGCACAGGGCTCTGCCACAGTCCTGCCAGGTACCTGAACAGGTGCCTAATTCAAAAAACTGATTTTGCTTATGACCATGCATGATGCTGCACATGCTCTTAGAGCAAAGTGATCTGGGAGAAGTGAGTCCCTTGTCATGATCAAATCCAACAAGTCTGAAACTGCTCACGCTGGAGTCAGCTGGAACAGTTAATCCCATGTTCCAAAAGAAATAGCAAAAGAAGACCCAATTCAGATGGTACCAAAGAATCAGCCAGTGTCTGATTTTCTACTTTGGCATTACAATTAAGCTTTCCTCTGTAATGTATTTCATACATGGATTTTTCTGCCAGTGTGAACTTTTGCTAGGAACAAAAAAAAAAATAATCTGCTGTTCTCACTCAGGTATTAAATTATGGCAATGTGAAGCTAAGAATTTTGTTATAATAAGAGGAAATTAAAATGACAACTGAGCATTTCTTCCTCATAGAGTTTCAGCTGCAGTGGCATTTCTGCAGAATAGTGTTGTGTATCCACTGCAATGTTTAGAAAACCCTTTTTAACCTCACTTAATTTCAAATAACCAGAAAACAGTGGTTGTCAGACGAGAAGTAAAACACCACAGTCTAATGCTAAGCAAAAATAAATTTTCTTTATCCAAATGAAATGAGAACAAGTTGAACTAAAGTGCACAGAATTACATTTGGCAAAAAGGAAGAAAAAAAGCACAAGCTGAAATATCTGACAGGCTATACTAATCATCAAGCAAAGGAAGTCTTTGGAGAGGCTCCTCTGCATCTCTTCTACTGACACTGGTTTGCTATGTGAGAATGACTATTAATTGAAGCAAGGAGTTAACACTGGGTGAATAATACTTGGATAAAAATTTCCCCCCTGTAGTGGGGTAGGACTGGTGGTTAGGACACTCACCTGGGTTCAGGCCATACTCTAGTGGACACTGAAGTTTGGCAGCATTGACAGGAAGACCTGAGTGGTCCCTTTAAGAGTAACGTCGTCATGGGGGCATTTCACAGGAGGGAAGACATACAGCTCTGAAGTCCCTTGGAGACTGGAGTGACAGAATTGAGGATTCCCTGCATCCCAGGGAACATCCCCACCCCTTAGCTGTTGAACAAAAGGCTGAGACCAACAATACTGTCTTCTAACCCCTGCATTCAATTAGTTCTTATTGCCCAATAAATTTATCTTTCTGAATGGTTGAGGGACAGTGAACCCACAAGTTTGGCTAGCTATTATAGGCCAAACACATTTCACGGGTCTAATTGGTGTACTCTTGCTGGGTGTGGGGGGTGCTGGATGTGTGTCATTTCATCTGGAAGGCTGTTACTGATTTAATTTATTAGAATCTTTTATCAGATCAATTATTTATGCCATCAGCCGGAGGAAAAAATAATTGTAAGTAAATGCTTGCCAACTATTGAGCCAATTTAATAAAAAAACCCAAAAAAACAAAAAACAAAACAAAACAAAAAAACACGTCAACAAGCTTGGATCCAAATAATAAAAAACCTCCAACTATCTGTCTTCAAATTCTTCTACAGATTTATTAGTATGCTCAGGAAATTATTTTGTACAAACTGCCATTGCACTTCTTTAATTAGATAAACATACATGTCAGCAAGAGCTCGCACATTCCCTACTCCTTAATTCTGCTAATAGAGAACAAAAGTAACAACAAATCTATCTGGAATCCTTTTCCCATCACTAATAATAAAGAAGAGATATGTTAGCTTGTTTAAAGGAAGAAATAAAAAGCAGATCTTGCGCACAAGTGCAGCCAGTGTAAGCAACTGCCTGTAGGCAGTACATCCATGGGAACCCATCACCAAAAAACCCATCACCTCCTATATACTAATTGGTGATAAGGTGAAAACCAAAGGCAGTATCTTTAACAAAAAGGGAAAACCTCTAATAAATGTTAACAGCATTATAGATTCATGGCCTTTTATGATATAAATTACTGACCAAGAACAGAATTTTCAAACCTGCTGATCAATTTTGTGAAGAGTTTTTTTCATGTTTCTTATTCCCATCAAATGATTTTCGAGTTGTTCTTCATTTCTGAAAAGAAAGATGCATTAATATGAGATGCCTAAATGCAAACTCATCTAGCCTGATACAGAAATGTAAATTAAAAGAGCTCATCATTCTTTAGTGTTTTGACAGACAAAATACACTGTTTCACATAAAAATTAATAGCGCAAGTCAGTTTTGGTGGAGTGTTGGGAAAATAGGGAGAAAATCTCTTTCCAATTAAACATAACAAAATGCATCACTTGAAGAAAAATGCCATAGGAAATACAGAGACTGCATATCATTACATGTAAACACAAACTTGAACAGGAACTGTCAAAACAAGCCAAGTACTCAATTCCATCTTCTTCCCTGCAGTGCACATCCCGCTAGAATACTTTGGAGAATATTTTTGTCCTCCTTCATTTTTTAGATTTTTGTAAAGTAAATCAGATTTTGGAGAAGGTGCCACATGAGGTGTCCTAGCCAGTCCTCTAGTGACAATTGTGTCTAGCAGCCTAACAGTACAGTAGTGAAAATCAAACCTATTTAGTAAACCAGTTTTAAAATTCCCTCTGTCCAAAACCCCTTGTAAAAAATCAGTAACAATTCCTGTATTTCAGACTTCATCTTCAAAGCTACAAAAGCTGGCAGTCCTGTATAGTGCCACTTACATTTTGGTCCCTTTTGCTTTGATATGGATCAGAAACTAATCTACACCCTAAACTAGCAGATAGAAGAAATGTTCTAAATTTTATCATTTGGGTCTGAGCCATGCCCTCCTTTTCTGTGTAAGCCACTTTTCTGTCAGATTTTTATTTAGCTGATAAAAAGTTATAATATTCATAAAGTTATTTGAACTTTTCAGTAAACCACCCAGTGTGTAAATCCTGTGTGTAAGTCTGCTGCACTCTCAGCTCCACTGAAATTAGGGCACTTCTGAGAGCTCAGATACATAGGCTTTGAATTTGAAGACCATTAAAGATTTCAAACACAGCATTGCTATTCCCAGGGGGAGTGGGCAGTTTTTTGGCAGGGCTGTAGAACACCATAAAAATCAGACTCTGTAAAAAAATAAAAAGAAAAATAGTAATATATGAAATATAAAATACATGTTCCCAAGCCAGAAGCCAAAAAACTGTGAACATGAGTCTGGACTAAAACAGCACAGGAGAATGGTTAATTCAAAAATTAAATTTCAAAAGACAAAAATATTTCTTTTCCTCACAGAGCACATAGATACAGCTTTCAATTTGGCACAGTAGATAAGAATAATGTATGAGAGAGGTGCAGTGATACTAATCTTCCAGCTGAGAGGAATGCTATTGCATGTCCAGCTGTGACAGTTTCTTTTGCACAGAACAGCAAAAATCTTTTGCTAAAGGATATCAGCTGTTTTTTCCCCCTTAGCTGAGAATTCTTTAGATGATGAGACAACTCAATTAGTTTCTTCAAATAAGTTTTTGACTTCTTATGATCTAAGTAGCAATTCTAATTCAGATCCTTCCCTATTTACAACATATTTTCTCCTGTCTGTAAGTGAATAATAGTCTCACAAAAATCAACTAACCAGGTCAAAAGCAGTCCTACCTCAGTTCTCCACACCAAAATTACATAATTTAGAAAAATGTGGAAAAGAGAATAAGGAAGAAGATACCAAATTGTAATCAGAAGAAAAAAAAAAATAGAATTAGGTTCCATGGACGTGCAATAGATAGGTCCATACTGACACTTCGCGGCCGCACCACACTCAGGTTTGGTGTGAGGGATGAATGCCAAACCGAAGTGGTGGGTTGTGCTGGGAAGGAGCTTTCCGAGCCTGCTGCTGCATCGCGGTGGCTTCTGCAGGAGTCAGCTGCTGGCAGCACAGAAATTCAACTTTGCAGCCAGTCTTTAAAATAAACAAACAGTGGAATTAATTTTCACCTGACAGGAAACACACACTGCAGACTACAAATTGAAAAACAACGTTGCAAGAATCTTAAAAATGGTAAACTCAAACTGTAGCTTAGCGTAGCAGTCATCATATGAGACAAGAATGACTTATTCTAGGTTTAATGCTTTCCAAAAATAAGTTTAATTATGTTATTAACTCTAACACTCCCTATTTCTAGTGGATCCATACCTTTTCCTCTCTGAATCTATAGCAGCAACTAAATATGGCTCTGTACCAACGTCAATTAGTTATGTTAGTGCACATTAATCCTGTAGAAAAAATGAGGCTGTTGACAATCAAAAGCTGAAGCTGGTGACAGCTTAAAAACTGCTGTGTTAATTTCAGATTAATTAAAAAAAAATATTGTTTACCAAATGGAATTTTATGACTTTAAAATAAATAATATGGGGTTAAGGTTTAGTTTATTTGTTCTCTGGGGGAAGGGGAGGGGGGGGTGTTTGCCCAAAGAAAAAGAGTGGCAGGCTGAATAAGATGCATTATAAATAATACCTAAATAAATATTCAGACTGAAATCTGTCCTCAGCACTGGCATCAAAAACTGTATGAAACAAAGTGACCCAAATGGATCCGGAGTTAAACTGTGGACATTTCTCTTCTTTTCTATTTGCTTTTCCCCTGTTCCTCCACAGATCTTCAGGGTAAGTTTAAACTTCAGTGAACAAAAAAATAATTAAACAAAGAATATAATTTTTAACACTTAAGCCAGCCTGTGGCGTAGTACTAAATGCTGTATCTTAACATTTCTTTTAGAATTGTGGCCTATATATACAAATACACTAGCCAGTTCACCAGTTTTCATTTGGTTTCATAACACAGTTTTCTGCAAAAAATACTATTGGCATCGGCTGTCCCTAAAGGAACGGTCAGGATGAACTCCTGAGGAAAGGTGACAGTGTAAGATCCCATCCTTGCTCTCTGGTTTCCTTTCCTGTTGGTGGGAATGGGCTTATTTCACAAAAGCACTAAGTTATTTGATTTCTTTTGCAGGCTTTGACTTGGATTTCCAAGCTACGCAGTTACAAAAGTATGAATTATGCACTAGGCCATGCTAGTTGGGTTATTTAGGGTCCTCTGTATTTTTCCTGGACCATTGATCTGGCAACGGTGTTAGACTGACAGGCACTCTGCAGGGAGTCTCCAGAGGGTTTTAAATGCCAAGGTGTGCCTGGCAGTCATTGCCGTGGTGTCCCTTGTGATAGGATATAACTAAACTGGTACATTTTAAGAAGAAATCTGTTCCTATTAAGCAGCTTCACCTTGCTTTTCCGAAACCTGACCCCTGGTCGAGGCAAGGACGACTTCAACCAACTTCTTCACTCAACTGAAAAATTTCCATAACCCTCGTGCAATACAGCGAAGCTGCAGGAGGCACTGAAAGGCAAAGGTGCCTGGTCCTAAGGACATGTTAAAAACCCCTCAGAAAGAGCAAATTCTCTGAGGGTCGTAGTGCCACCCTTGGACAATCACAGCTTGGAGTACCTGGTGCTGAGGATTTTATGAAGAGATTTTACTCAATACAAACCTGCGTTGGATTTTCCTCTACTATGGTCCTTTGGGAACAGCTGTTGCAAAGACCAAAATACGAAAGTTTGTGAAATCATTTCAATGTTCTTTGGGAGGTTGGTTCAGTCACAGGAACACTGAGAAAGCTTCTCCCTGTTTCTGCAGATCCTCATTTGAACCCCAAGAAAGAAGGCTCGGCAGGGTGGCTCTCGGGTGATGTCTAGTTCACAGTGCCTGAGCCTGACGTGTGGCTGAAGCTGGAGAACTGACTCTCCACACACAGAGAGTTATTTCTACGTGTTGATTACTGTGTTCTTCCTAATGTCCTCTTAACATATGGGTGGTGTTGCCTAGACTTGGACTCACTGCCATTTTATCTGTGTATCTATCAAGAAACCATGCCTCCCAGCTTCTATTCAAAAATCGTATGTATTTTAGGCACCCTCTGTTGCTGACCCTGATCTAAGGCTGGCTCTTTATTCTTGACATACGACCAGGCAGCTATAATTATTGCTTCATGTGCCTGATATATTTCATTTGAGATAAATCTGTCTGTATTTCAGCTGGAGGCTGATCTGACAAAGGGAATCCAGAAAAACAGATTTGTTTACACTGTCAGGCTGGCAGCTTGACTTTTGTTAAAAAAAAACCCAACAACAACAACAACCCAACAAAAAAACCAAGTCACTTGGCAAAGCGGTTTACAAAACTACTGATATCAAGGTTCAGAAAGTTAGTCTTTTCTACCATTAAAGAAACTTGGCATTTATAGCTTGCTTGCTTGCTGAAATTATTTTTTTTTTCTCTAGTGTAAGTGTAGCTCTCACCATGTTCTGTAAAAGGAGAACCTGAAACATCCATTAAAAATAATAGAAACTGGGGGGGGCGGGAAATCTGGACAGACAAAATAACTAGTATCTTAGTTCTGTAGAAAAAGGCCAAGAAGGTCATTGCAGGACAATAGCCAAAGGAAAGTTTTTAAACATAAAACTTCTGAAAAGTTTGGGATGAGTGTGCCTCAGTTCAGCCAGATAACCAGATCGCATGCACAAACACTTTCGGTTTGGAGCAACCATGGTTAGGTTATGTGCTCTGAGTCAGTTTTCCTTGGGGCTTTTATTACCGATCTATATACTTCACTGATGCATAACATTGAATACTTATTCAATCGCCATGCTGAGTCTTTTACTTCAGATTATTTTATTGCTATGTCTGTAAATCCAATTTGCAAAAATATCTTTTTATAAATAAGTTCTTCTCAAACACTTCTTTGTCCTGTGCATATAATGTTGCAGTCCAGTGGGCCATGTACCATCTTTCTTGTTTCATACACACAATCGCACTCTGCCTTTTAATGCCCAATATCGTATTTCTGTCAATTTACTGTCCAGGAGCATGACTGCACCATGCCATGTAGGACAAGTCGAGTAGTGGGCTTAAAATGCAGGAGATTCAGATGAGGAAAAACTTCCTAATGGTAAGGCCAGCAAAGGCCTGGAAGACACTATCCAAGAAGGCTTGGAGACTCAGTTGGAGATGTTCAGGGACAGACCAACAAGCTTCTGTGAGGATAGTGGATCCCCTTGGGGGCCTCCTGGTGCTTGTTCCACTCTTCTTGTTCAGCAGTTTTCTATGGCAATACTTCCTTGGGTTTGTGCTGACGAAGTAGAGTGTGGAGATGAGAGTTACCGCAAGACTGAGGTTTTACACAGACACAGGTGTGACATCTTCACATTGCTGCTGTTCCTCCTGTCCCAAGGAACAAGGACTTCCTCCTACCCACCCCCATAACCAGCCCCCACATAATCCTTTGAACTCCAAATACCTACTCCTCTGCATTTCTGCTTCTCCAGATAAAGCGCTTTCCATCCATGCCTTTCTCCAGGCGCTCCAGCCTCTGTCTCTGAGAGACCCTGACTGTTCTCTCGCCTTTTCAGCTTCATATACCTCCTCTTAAATGCCCCCCAACCACCCCCCATACCTCCCTGCTGGGGAGTGTCAGCCCCTGTTTCAAGCCTGGTCACCCCCCACAGAAGGGCTAAACCAGTTATTTAAGCCAGTGCTCATGGGGGAAGCCTGCCCGAGGCTGCCAGCAGGCAGGCAGTGCAAGGGCATCTCCACGTTGCTGTTTTTCAGGCAATGCCCTTTGTCCTCCATCTCCTTCTGCTTCTTCTGGCAGTGCAAACTTCCAGGGGACTGCAGAAGAAGAAAAGGCGGCAGCAGGACAGTGGAGAAAACAACATCCCTCAGTTGGAAGTGGTTGTTTTTCTTCAGTTTTCCTGTGAATACAGCATTCTTCCTGCAAGTCCAGGTTGTCTTTTTATTTCCACTGGGCATTTCTCTGAAAGCTCTGGCTTGAAGGTGATTAATTTTTAATTGTTCATGGGATTTTGTTTCCTAATACTTTGCATTTTTATAGCCAGCTCTGTGAAAGGATCTTAAAGCACTTTCCAAATGATAAATTAAGGCTCTTGAAAACTGTATGAGGTGGAAAACAAAATAATGAGGAAAGGGAGACCAATTCACTTACCTCTAGCTGAACAGTTACTCCTCAAAATACCCAGGAGAAGGACCCCAGCTTTCACGGCTTGCTCTTGTACTTAACGTTGCTTCAGCTACGGTAGTTGTGAAACTGCAATTGAATATTCTTCTCCGATAATTGTGTTGAATCATGGGGTGGTACTCATTATACTATCAGTGAGAAAGCTTCGTGCATCCACTGGAGCAGGTCTACAGACCAAATATCCCCTTCTAGTTTTTTCTCCATTATTTCTTTCAAAACTAAAACCTGCAAACGTATCTCACTCTCATGAAGCATGTCTGTATAATTGTATAGGTATACAATATATATAAAATAAAACCTACATTTTCCTATTCCAGTGAAAATACAATGTAAAAAATGAACTTTTCTAAAAAGTTGTCCAGTAAAAATTAATAGGCCTGTAGCTTACTTTATAGTAAAACTGTGTTAGGGAAGATCAGATTCAAATCCCAATTTTGTGGCTCGGGAGCCTTTTTTCAGGTTAAGAGCAAACATATATGATGATCAGTTCTGCTCCAATAGATTAAAGTGCAGGGCATTTGCTGTTCTGGCCTCTGGGGCACCTGAACCACAGGTCTTCCCCTTTCCCAGCCGAGGAAAAGCTACCATTGCATACAAGCTAATTGCTGTCATAAAGGGGGTACTTGTAGCTAACTGTTAATTAGAGCTGGGATAGAGAACAACATGCTCTATATAAATTAAATGGAAATGCCAATAATTAAGTAATGAACACAATTTGGGTGGAATGAACCTGAGTGAAGGAGGTTTTGTAGCAAAAGCCAAATATGAAACATCAGATCTGTTTGCTAGATGTTTCAGGCAATAAAGGTAGTCAAGATTCAAGCGTACTCCCAAGTATTTCTTCTTGCCTTCCCTTTCTTAATTCATTGGTTTCACAAATGAAAAATTTCCTTTTAGTATATTTGAGGGGCTTAAGAAAGCTTGGAAGGAGAAGTTAGCTTGAGAAACTATTAGAGCTGCATTTTGACTTCATTTCATGTTTAACAAATTAGTAAAGGAAGCAGAGAATAAAACATACAATTGACCTTTAGGAAGAAAAGCAAAGCATCTGCACCTTTCTGCAGGAAAGAAGTAACAAATATGAGACTGAGAAGCTAAAATTAGAAGAGTACATCAATGTGGATTCAGTCACGTTCATCTGCTGCAAGTCATAAAGATCCTTTGGGCACCAGGTAGCTGCTACTCAGCTGCTAGTAACAGCTTTTCCAACACCAGGCTTGCTACCTCTGCCCTGATGCCAACTCATACAGTCTTGACCAGTCTTTTGAAGGATGCAAAAACTGCCCCAGCACCAAGGTGGGGCAGAAGGAAGTTTATCAGAGCGCACAGTCAGGAAAACCCTCAGTCCTTGACTGCCCACTCCCTGATGACAGTCCTGTGCAAAGGAAGGCTCCATGCAGTGCCACAGTCTCCCTGCTGTTAGACTCACATCACCCAAGCAGTACAGCTTGCTAGACCGTACTGGTGTTTTTAATCTTCTAACAGATTGCACCAAAGTGGACAGCTTTCAAATTGCAACCCAAACAGGATTTTGTGGTGGTCATAGCAGAGTGTGCAAGGTTTACGAGCCACAACACAGTGATGTCCAACGTTGGAGGAAGCTGAAGTCCAGCACCACATGTCATCAGCTTTGTAGAGCACTCCCACCTGCCAGTGGAGTCATCTAAAACGTTCTTTAGCTGGTTGGTTTGCACCGAGAAACTTCTTCTACATAGCTGCCTTTTCAGAGTCCACTGTATATTTGGAGGAACAAAATGCCATGCCACTGCTGGCACGCACACTTCCCTTGAGAGTTTTGTTCCTAGTAAAGCTCTTGATCAACAAGCCGCAGCTTGGACACAAATCACTGCAGCTGAAGCACTAAGTACGCCACCGACAGTGGCAGGACCTGTTGCAAGTTTAGAAGCGCAATCTGAAGCTGTCACAGATGTGACTCCATTGCAATTCTCTCTGCTGTTATCAAAATTTATTCAACGCTGAAAATGCACTCCTCCGTGGTAATAAAATATACTGCTTCATTATCTCGCATAAACCGGCATTAAATATATAATTTTTTTTTGTTTTGTTGATTATTAACATTGTGTTACAATGAAACCTGTGTTTGGCTGAGGGAGGGCAGCATAAATAGAGGGAAAAGCTGCAGGGCACAAAGAGATCTAACTGATAGAAATCCATTGGCAACGGTAAATAACGGTTACTTCTGGGAAACATGACACATGAGTTGTTGAATGTCTGATCACAAGAATTGTGCACTTTAAGGGTATTTTTTTCATTTTGTAAGAACTGAAGGGTTTCTGTTGGGTCATAATTAGGTAGAGGTCTGCCTCTCAGAGATACCCGTTAGCCATAAAGCAGAATAGATTCTCTGTGCGTGTGAATTGCTGCAAGCCACCAGAGCTGCTGTCTGCTGCACATCACCTGTGGTTAGCTCCTAACAGGAGATTATTAACAGAGCAATTTTGATATTGCAACAGCCATTGCTAAAGCATGTGCCAGAAACATAACTTTTTATCTATAACTGTCCATTTTCTTTTATTTTTGTAATAGAACAATTGGGGTTTTTTTCAAAAGCAGGTGGATTGTTTGGTCCATGCACGAGTTAAAATTGGAATAAAGGGGAAAGCGCTTCCTAATTACTGGCAATATAAGTCATAATGTAAAATCTGGTGCCAATCTGACCTTCCTGGTAAGGTGTATTCTATACAAAAACGCAGCAGAAGTAGCATAGAGTGTAATGAAATTGAATGCAGCCAGTCAAGCAAAAAAGGCAGATGCTGCTTATGTTCCTGTCTTCTAGAGTAATGCATGCAAGTGCCACAGATATACTGATGACATAATTTCTACAGGCCAGAAAGGGTCTCCTTAAGTTAAGATACAACACATATATAATACAGCCTAAAACGAACTACTGCCTTCTAATACTGAGATCTATTCTGAAATATTTTGCTAAAATAGTATTTTCTCCTCCAAAAGAACCGACAACAAACCTGAGCCTCAGCAAAGAGTTTGGGGCACTTGGATGCTGGATGAAGAGGCAGGAGCTCCAGGCTCTGCGACTGCAGCTTGACCTTCAGCAAGTCATTTGTCCTTGTCGGACTTCTGTTCCCTTCGGCATTTACACTGGCAGTCCTTGGGGACAGGGGCTGTCTTTTACCGTGGAATAAAAAGATAGTTTTATCAAAACAGTCCCCTTCCCTCCCTGCCCTCTCCCCCTCCAGTAATCTGACTGTTCTATACCTATTATTTCTATCTATATTTCTGTTTCCAAGTTTCTTTTTAGGCTCATCTCAGGTTATTCCTGTGACTCTTCCTTAGCTCTTCTGAAGGGAATTAAAATTTAAATGTAAATCATCAAGAAAAGCAGCCAGGCAGGGATCTTTAATGAGATGTATTTGTGTGGATTTGCACTGGCAGAAGGATGCACCTGGAAGTGTAGAGTGCTAATGGGAATTTGGCTCACAGGACAGGAACCCAGAGGAGTTTTCCTTTAGCAAAGAGTAGTTCACCCTGCTGGAAGTATGCAATCCGTATGAGGGTGTACACATATATATTTATCTCTCTTTTTTATGCATTCACATAAAGATGGATTTCTAGCAGCTGTTTCAAATAAAAAAAGCCTCTGGAGTTGACATGTTGGTAAAGAGCATTTGTAAAGATCTTACTACACTGGTGATCTGTGTCCTACAGTGAACACTTGCCTCTGTTACAGCAGTTCTGGATTGCAAAGTAGAGGAAACAAAGTACCAAAAATATCTTTCTAAAAAATACCTCTTTTTTATGGAAAGCTGATCCAGATGGTTTAGAAGAAAATAAAAGAATGCTAAACATGGAGCCTTCAATCAGAAACTTGATCTCAAAGGCAGGAAAGTTTGGGGTTTAGTCCCTGGATGCGAACTTGGATTTGCGTGTTTTGTTGTCAGAATGGTATTTTTAGCTCAGAGGCAGGCCAAACCCAATGAAATAACTTCACTGAAGCTGCATAAAATCAATTTCTAAGGCTTCTTGAGCATCAAGTGTCGTCAAATTCAATTTGCTGTAAGCCACAAACCACACAATTTGGTAACGTGTTTTGGTGTGTGGGCAAGAGTTTGCATTTGACAAAGACGTTCGTTCTACGTGAATTTTCTGAGCTTCTGGCATTCCTTGGGTGCCTTTTTTCCTCTCCTCTCGACTATTTGAAAGAGATGCAGACTCCAGTGTCACACTGCTGAAGTTCTGACTGCACCCAGGCTCCTCCTTGGGTACACAGAGCAGAACTGGGAGGGGGGGACAGAAAACACCTCATTCTTCAGGGAAGCTGTCAACTGTCTTCAGCATTTCTGAGCTGAAAATTTCTGCAGCCTCTGGACTTTGAATACATTAACCACACGATGACTTGGTAAAATTATTTGGTTTTGAGTATTTATTTTTCAAAGGCTGTGGCAGTAAATATTCTATGTAACAAGCAGATTATCTGCTCATAGTCTACTTCGAAAATGGGCTAGGGGAGGCTATAGCTGGCCAGGCTACTGCATGCGACGTGGCTACGATCACATTAAAAAGACAGACATTTTCTCTAGTATCAGAAAATGTGAAATACAAGATATACGCTGTTGCAACACTGGAAGTCATTTCAACAGAATTATTCTAGAGTTACCCTGGTTTAACTTGAAGCAGAAATGGGAACAGAAGTTGACTTTCGATTATTGTCAGGGAAAATTCATTATGACAACTGAAATATGCAGACAATTCCCACATAGCTGTGATGAGACACAATCCTGCCAAATCCTGTACTGCATCTAAAAGTGTAAACATGTCATGGCACAGAGACAAAACTACTTTGATTAGCACAGGTCACCACTTGTTTCTTCCAAATCCTTTCATTTTTCAGGATCCTGTAGTGCACATTCAACCCACTTTTGATACTTCTGTGGGAACAGAGACAGATCCTACACCTCTGCAAGAAGTTATTTCTTTTTCAAAACTCCAGGTGTGGGTTTAGGTGATGTTTTCAAGTTTGTCAGCATGTTGTTCTGAAAAGGATGAATAATAAAGCAGGCTCTGACTCCAGCGGCATGTTTTCAGATGTGATGCATGTGGGGAATGAGGGAGTGACCAAATATATTGGAGTGTAGGGAAAAAGAAAAGGTGGGGAAAACATTTAATTATTCAGGCATTTTCTAAAGATGTTTGTCATGATTTTGAAAGGCCTTCCAAGCGCAACAGCTGTGGATTTATTGCACAGGCTTCATTGCCTGATAGAGTGCTAGTCGTGTGCCTACATTGATCTACACACTCCCAAAGTATTAGATCTACACTGATTTCTGCACAAGAGCTTGGATGGCTTAAAAAGCAGAAAATAAGAAATAAATAAGCACCCACTGAATAAAACTCATAATATATCCAAAGATTTTTAAAAAAGTATGTGGGAGAGAGACAGAGAGAAAAACATAATGGCTTTGGGGTTACAAGCTAAGACCTGTTTTCATTTTTCTCTGAGATGCAGATGTGTTCAACTAAACCCTCATTCATTTTTGTCAAGTATTACAGATGATGTTGCAAACAGCAATGTTTGAGACTGCAAGACATGAATATTTCTCTAAGGACTGGTAAAAGCCAAGAAAGGTGTAATCACTGTCTTGAAAAAAGACAGTGACAAGCTTCCTTTTGACCCAGCAAGAGGTGACTGCAGCTCACTATATTTTGAGCAGTGAAAATCTAGTAAAATCCAAAGAACTTTCTCCCAAGGTTCCCTGGAACCAGAGGAAAGAATTCCTGTTGATTTCAGCAGGTTGTGGGTCAGGCATTTCTGTTCTCAGGTAGGAAGAAGGATGACCAGGAAGAAATCTCTATTCAAAGCCTACCATTAAGGACTGAACCTTAGAATAACATTGCAGAAAATGACAAAGAAAAAGATACTAAAAAAATATTATGTTCCTGTCTTTGCTGAACATTATAAAAGTTAAGAAACTGGGGAAAATAAGTAATGGTATAAACAGGTGTTGACTTCTTTTCTTAGAATTTATTCCCTGGTATCTTCCTTGATACAATGAATTTCTGTGTAAAGATAAAACTGATATTTGTTTTCCCCTGGGAGTTAAATTATTTTCAGCAGAAAGTTTCTTTCTGTTATCTCATTTCCACTTAATGATAAAACAAGATGCATGACTTGTAATGAATACTGCGGGTTAAGGAGAAAAAAAAAAAAAAGGAAAAGGAAGAAAAGGAAAGAAGGGAGGGAAGGAGGAAGGAAGAGAGGAAGAGGGGAAGAAAGAGAGAGAAACAAACAAACAAGCAAACTGAAAAGACTGCGCTGGTTACTGCTGTGAAGTGTAACAGTATCCTCTTGGTGCTTAATCTCCAGAGGCTGGCTAGCCCGCATCATGGTTTTGGTTGAAAGGGTGACATTACAGGAGATCTCACTAAACCCTGGGATAGGCTGGAAGAGAGCAAGTTGACGGACAGTTCACAAATGCATATTTGTACCCATCTATAAATATGTTTGATATTTGCAGTGGTCATTGACTTCAAAGCAAGGTTGCTCTATTAACAGATGAAGTTTAAAATAAGAATCCCTTTTGAGCCCCGGTAAAGGGCATATTATCATTCCTTTCAGAACTACAGGCAATGGCTGATTGTACAATCATTTTCATTAACATAAGACCTTTAATAAACCTCTCTTAAAAACAAGAAAACATGCACAGCATGTGGAAGGCTTTTCTGCATGTCTCTAAGTTAAACATTTTCTCTCCTTTTGTCTTCTGTTTTCCCAGAGGTGTGGGCAGCATTGTGAGAAGGAAGGGTTACGTCTGCTTCAGAACGTGAAATCTTGACTAGAACAGCTGCCTGAAGGCAGATCTCAGCAGTGCTGTTTTCTCTCTGAAATATGTGGCAATCCTAGCTAAAAATTGGCAGGAGAGTTGATAAAGCTGGCAAATTAAATCTAAAGTAACATCATCTAATAACTTTCTAACAGTACAGTGAGCAGCGATGTTGCCTGCACCCTTGCACTGGCTTCCACATCAGGACAGGGTTTCCCTGGTCAGGGTCACCATTATTAGTTGTGCAAAACAGTTTCTTTCTGTGAAAGAAACTAACAGAAGGAGATCATATCCATTTTCCTTCCATTTAAAGACCATAAAGAAAACATGCTAACTCAAAACCATTCAAACTCTTTTTTTTTCCAGCAGCTCTTACGCTAATTAGAAGTCTGGACAGATTAAAAAATGATGATCATGTAATAAAAACAGATAACAAATAACAAAGAGAAAGGAAATGAAAATCTGTCTAGTTAATTGTGTTCATCAGAGCATTTAGGCAGAACCTTGTACCCCTTGGCTGCTGGCGCTCCAGGTTCGCAGAAGTCTCTAGATTTAGTTTCACCTTGGGGTCTATCAGTTTCCTTTTTCTCTTCAGAAACAAAACTGCTTCTTTCTTCCTATTTTTTGTCACAGATGCTATAATATCTGATGTTAGTTATACCATGTACAGCTTTCAGATCAAGCAGAATCTGGTGAAAGGATGAGTAGTACATGGCAAAATAATTCAAAAGTAGATGAAAAGGGGAAGAGTTTAATGGAGGGCTATTTAAAATGCAGGTCAAGAGCGATTCACTACCGATAAACCTTAGTTTTAATGAAGATGGTTGTTGTCTGAATTCCAGTTCTTCCAGTTCTGGAGGCTCCTGAGGGACAAGCAGCTTACAGAAGATGGAACACTAAAATAAAATCAAACTTTTAGAAGGGGAACCATGACTTTATAGTCCAAACAGATTTATTTTCCTCAGAACAAACGCCAAATAGTGTTCCAGCCTTTCCCAGCAGTTTCCATAAAATATCCGTATTTCCCTATAGGATTCAGAATTTATTTCCAGTTACAGCACCTAGCTCTTCAGGGATAAAAAAGGAGACTACAAAAATTGCCTGCAGGCTGTGTTTTCCACCAAAGTACTTTGCCTGGCTCTATTCATCACCTTTCATGTGCTTTGCTACAATACCCACTCTCAGCATTACAATTTCTACCGCCCACTGTTAAAACTCTACCCTGGACACCTTCTTTTCTACGCTTTTCCCAGTCCTGTTCTTGAATCTTCATACTCCTAGCTTCATCAGCCCTTCCTCAACACCTCTTATGTTTGCCAGGTCCAGGGAAGTTTCAGCTCATGTCCCCAGGCTCATCAGGAGTATTTTTTTCAGTTCTTTCAGGTTCTGAATGCGGAGCTGATGGCTCCTTGACCATGCATAACTACTCAGGCTTTTACTGTTAAAAGGTGCAAACTACTACAGGCTCCAAAGCTGGTGTGAATTCCCTGGCTTTTCAATATACTTATGGGTTGGGTGGGGTTTTTTTCTTATCCAGAGCTGCTGCACAAATAGGTCTTTTGTTTCCTTGTTGTTGTGATGAGGAGCAATGAATTGAGAGCAATTGGTTTGTCACTGACTTTCATCCTAAATGACAGTTTATTGTGCCTTTTTCAGCATTTGTCTCCAAACAGAGCAGTCTTCAGGCAGGTGTGGCTAGAAGATGAAGAGAAAGAATCTGGACTTTCTTCTTATTCCCAACGAAATTCACCATTTTCCACAAGGAATGAAAAGGACATTTTTTTTAATCCTGCACTGGAACTTAGTGGATTTCTGCAAAGTTGCTTGGATAATTTTGTGCCTTGACTTCCCTATCCAGACAAAAACCCAACCAGATTTACTATCTTAGTCTGCATTTTTTTCTCCCTGGCCTGTTTATCAATGGAACTTCAAGTGGCAAGGTTTTACTTTTTGCTATGGGAGGAGGAGATGGGGATGTTGCTGTTCACGTACATATTACATAAAATTTAATGAGGTCATAATCTCAGTTGGGCTAAATTACAAACAACTCCTATGAGTGGGTATGAGTAAATCTACTAGGCAAGTCCGTTTTATTATAGGAATCATGATATAGTTGGATTGTCCAAATTAGCGAAAAAGAAACATCTCCAAAGAGAGAAATCATAACAATTTGAGAATATACAATGTTCTTTTACTGTTAGTAATCCTCAGGATGTTTCTAAAAATTAGAAAAACTACGTGTCTGAAACGCAGAAAATTATTTAGACAAATCCAAATTGAAGTTGCTGTTTGGGGTAAAATAGAGTTAATCGCTGAATTAAAATAATATTTGCCAAAGTCGAATGGCTTAACAAGGCCGGTTTCTTGAAGCTGGTAAAGTAGTGATATGGAGAAATAATGTGAAATGGGGATAATGGACATGGATTGTGATTGTATGTGTCTGCTTAAGGAATGTGGGTATGGTGACTAGTCATGGGTGCGGTGACAACCACAGTTTTGAGGAGACACCTGCCCCTCTTCCTCTAACAAAGGGGAGACGGGGAGACGCCTGCCCCTCTTCCTCTAACAAAGGGGAGACGCCTGCCCTTCTTCCTCTAACAAAGGGGAGACGCCTGCCCTTCTTCCTCTAACAAAGGGGCTATTTAAAAGAGAATAAGAAAAGATGAGAGACATTCAAATGCTATCTAGAGGGAGGGAGTGCTAAGTCTCCTTGCTGGAGAAGATCGGGTGGTCACAAGGACATGAATCACCTGAAGAAGATCGGATGGTCACAAGAACATGAATCACCTACAAACCTGCAAGACCACCACATTCCAGGAAACGGACTGATAAGCTAATTAACATACGAAGCGGGGTTTAGGTAACAAATATGTATAGGCGTTAATTGAATATTCATTTGTTCATTGTATAAATGTGAGATGGTTCGTCACTTCGGGTATGCACGCTTGTGGAGGAGCGATCCCCCGTGCATCTGCGCGCAATAAACATACCTACTTTATAACTTTCGAGTTATAGAGTCTAATTCCGCACGTCAGTAGAATGAAGAAAACTGAGAGATGGAAATAAGAAGAGCTACTTTAAAAATATGCTATTAGATGCCAGACAGCACAGCCAGGCAATTACATGGAGAGTGTCTTCAGTCAGTAAATAATCACAAATATGAAATATGAAACATGAAACTGCTTACCAAAGAAAGCACAAAACTTTGTGCTGGGGTAGAATATTCATTAACATTAATATTGTTGCCTTCGCTAACCTTGAATAATCTCCAGAATACACAGGGACTGCCGATACAAATTTCTCTCCATTGTGCTGCATAGAAGAAATCCCCTGGGGACTGAAGCAGTCGGTGGCTATAGGTGCTCCTTGTGCTCCTATGCAAAAGGGATCTTCTGCATTCGGTATGAACCCTCCACCACCATTAGGAAACCTGGTGACCATTTTGTGGACCATGGCTCCAATCCTGGGTAAATCTGGTTTTAAATATGCAACAGAAATAGAACCTCCTCTCAGGTCTTGGCTGGCAATTTGCTCTACCCTGCTGGGCCTGGCCAGCTAATGTCTCACTTGCACTTCTTCCCTGCTCTTCCCCTGCTATCGCTCTGGTCCCTTGGGTCACCCCTCTCAATGGGATTTCACTGCACTAACTCCATTCCCAGGAAACATACAGTGCCAAGCCAGGATTAGTCACGCTCCTTCAGCTCTATAGTGAATCTTTTCTTCTTTTTCAGACTCTGTGCTCTTCAGAACTTCTTCAAAGCAACTTTATGAGTTAAAGAATTAGTAACTCTTGTCAGTCAGGCACACTGGATACAACTGAACTTAAACCATCCTTTTTTACAGCATTTTAATTTAAAAAAAAAACCAAAACAGCACTACTCCTTCAAGTTTAGACCACACACGTTGTTAACAGGCGTACCATAAGATTTTCCAAGCAGAAAGATAATTTAACAGATCCAGGCCTGCTCCATGGGCTTCTCTGTTCAGCTTCCTGCGAGGAGATTGTAAAATACTCGCATCACCCTAACCTTCATCTTTCTGGTGCTGCATGTGACCAAAGCCTCAGGCTACCAGGCTACAGAGCCAAATAGCATCCAGACTGAGATGAAGAAGGACAGTAGTATTTGTGGCTTACTAATAATCAGGAAAAAGGCAAAAGGTACTTTGGCTGTCTAACACATATTCAGTTCCCACTTGGACGAAAGGAATTGCAGCTGAAACAAGATAGATGCAATGCAGAAAAGATACCCTGTTTTTAGGGCATTGTTAATGACTGTGAAAGTTAATTTGTCTTTGGGGAAATGCTGAAGGCTTTGAACTGGTCCTTCATGGGTTAAGCATGTAGGCTCTGCTGCTAAAGACTTCAGCAAACCCCAAAGGATTTAGGCTGTGATTTCCAGAGCCTGAATTCCATGGGGAATGGGTACTGACGGTCTCATAGCAGGTCTATTATCTCATCCCCAAGATAATTTTTCATTAGTATTTTTATTAATTTAAATCAGATATGTGCTGTGGAGGAAGCTCTTTTAATCCCTCTGCTCTCATAAAGCTGGTTATATTACAATCTAAAGAGAGCGCTCGGTTTACAGCCCTGTTAACATGCTAACAAGCAAGATTTTACATTCTACAAGCTCCTTATTAAAGTGCTAAATTAATTAGCTTGGCCAGACAATAAAGGTCCAAGATCATCAGCTAATATGAACTTATTTTTTCCAGTGTTTCAAACATTGCCACATGCATTCCCATGACAAAGCTTTCAAGGTCAGGTTAATGGGTGCCAGGACTAGGTTTCTGCTTGGCCTCTCTTCAGAAAAGTGGAGTTTGTCCTGCCTCCCTTTGTCTGTCTTCTCAGCAGGAGGAACAGTTTCAGAAGAACTGATAAAATATGGGCTACTTCAGCAGTGCCCTATTTCTGCTACTATTGTTAAGGGATTTAACAGTAGTATTTATTCTTTTCTTATTACATACTCTTTTTCTTCAGGATTTTTCAGTCTGTGTTCATCACTGTGGCTGGCGTTGCCATTCCCAGTTATCATTTAGAAGTAAATGACCATCACAACCAGAAACCCCAGCCATCACTGGAGTTGTTCTTTGCTGCTATAAAACCACTACTAAGTGATAATTTTCTTTTGTAGGATAAAAGGTTTCTGTAAGTATTTGGCTCTCAGTAGTCAGTGATTTTATTAGTCTTTTATCTGCTTCCACTCTTTTTATGCCGCTGGAGAGAAAGTTCCCCACTTGTAATGAGTGAAATACGGGATTGATCTACATCTCCTGTTCCTGTCTGGAATTTCAAAAGTATATCCTTCCTTCTTCTCTGCCCATATCTATCACTAGAATTTCTCCTGCATCTTCTGAAGTACAAGATTGCCCCACTGTTCTGGCCTCTCCAACCCCTTTTCCCACCCTTCCTTCCCCAGTTTTTTTTTTCTTTTCTTTATCTTTGCATTTTTTTTCAAAATCTACTGTTAAGAACTTAAAACTCAGAGCTCAGCCTGAACCTTACACTTGAAAACGAAGTCTGTTCATTAGCTTCACAGAAACACATTTTTCATACCATACAGGGAAACCAAGCAGTCATGCAGCCCAAGTTTGGAATGAGACACGACTGGATTGTTGGCAACTGGCAAACAGAGAAGCAAAGGATTATAGAAATGCAATCTATTCTGTATGAAGTAGAGGCATGAAATATTATAACCTCTTAGCATTAGCAGCTAAAACATCCATAAAGCTGAGAAAACCTAATGGAATCCTGCTTATTTAAAATTTAATGGTGTTTTCCTGTATTGCAGATATTGCATAGATAGATCGGAGTTAAATACATTACAGGATTCTAAACGGTAGGCATCACTGGAAACAGACGTCAAAATCCAGAAGGGGGTATCATTTCCTAAATGAGGAAAAGAGCTAATCAATCCATGTCTTTCTAAAATCTAATTATAAAGTCTAAATACTTTATGGGTAAAAGATTCAGATAATGCCCAAGCTGTTTAGCAATTGGAAACATACCTCAGGTGATAGTTTTACTAATGGGTTTTCAGCTGCACACAGTCCAACTGGCTACAAAGTTCTAGAATTTTGTTTGTGTTTCCCACATTTGTTTATTCAAGGACAGAAATATACTGGAGCAGGTTTTTTTTTGTTTGTTTGTTTTTTCTAGAAGTCTTAAGCAATTTATGGTAACACACGAAAATTTCCTTCTTCATCTAAAGGCAGGCAAAAAACCAAGAAGACTTTCTCACCCTAACCATTTATTGTTTACAAATAAGCTGGATCAGTAAAACATTGTCTACCTGCTGACAAATCTAGTTCTCTAAGCAGCTAAACTAGGTTTGGTATGAAAAGCTTGTTCAAGCCTTTTCTTAACAATCTTGAAAAATTCTGCAGGGCCAGGAAAACACATGCATGTACTTCAAAAGATATGAGCAAGGGCCCCAAGAGCACCAACAGGCTCTGCAGCCTCTTCCCTGATGGCTGGCTCATGCCTGATCCAGGTCACTGTCACCCGACCTGCTCTGCCCTCCTAGTTGGGGTGCTGTGAGGCACCCCCACCAGCTCCCGCTTGCCTTCCCTTGCCAAGCAGCCAGCCCTCGCTGCTCTCTGACAATGCAATTTGCAATCACTTGTCCCTCGGGTTTGGTCTGTCACAGCTCTGTGATATCAATTAATTCATAACTTCTCTACACGTTCCTTGAATGCTCATAGCAGGCAGTTCAGAATTTGGCATTATGTATTTCTTCCAACACCTTTGACTCTAAAAGCTTGGAGAAGTTGGACAGCACAAAACAATGTACATTTTTCAAGACTGTGATTCTCAGCGGGAGCAACCAACTTACCTCTCAGAACATCAGCCTCTTCATCTCAAACATCTTAATGTAAGAAACGGAGATCTCTGCCTGCCCAGCACTGAGACACAACATGCGCAAAGTTTGAAGAAAACATCACAGGCTGCCTCAAATTTCTTTTCTGAGATTGACAAGCATGTCTTAACAAATGTCTGCCCACAAGGATCTGCACTGAGCATCACCTGTTCAGGTGACACAGAAACACCACTGATCTATCTCTGCACTGTGAAAAACGAGTCAAGAACCCTGTAAGTTAAGAGGAGCTGAAGTCGCTGAAGGCTGAGTTTTAAACTCCTTGTAATCCGTTATCTTTTAACTACTTTGCAAAAGCTAATTAAATAATCAGTGAAGACATAAGAGCTAGGATGAAAAGCAAAATAAAATTCAATTTTGAGATATGCCATGTTGCACCTCAATTAGAAAGAATTTATGTTGATTGTTCTATTTGTCAGACAGGGTTAAAAAATAAAGTTTTGCTATATTAAAAGGAGAAAATTGTAGACTGGGTAGGCAGTAGGTGGATGTGCTCAGATTTCAGCTTGTGCAAGGAAATAAATACATTTGAACCTTGAATAATGAGAATAAAGGGAGCAAGAGCATGTGATTGAAATGTAGGAGTTGTTTAACAAATACTTTAGAGGTAGGCTACAAAAGGTTGGGAGCATACATCAACATAATTGCAACTGTAACATCAGGATAAGAGAGGCTTAAGTTTAGAATTATTTTTTTCTTCAATAAAGAGAAGAAAAACCCAGCTTTTAAAGGAAGAATTAGTCACAAAACATTGTACAAGTGAAAAATGAGGAAGCAAGGTCATGTCAGATTCTTACCGTCAATGCATGTTAAAAGAGACCCATTCTTAACACATTTTTTCAAATCCATCTTTTTTTTTTTTTTTCCCCCCCTTCAATGTCAAACTAAGTACTTGCAGTGAGAATTTCAAGAACTAGAATCTGGTTATGTCAACAGAGTCTTTCATCTTTGGTGTGCTTAGCTCCATGATCAGGTCCTTTGCTTTCAGTAAGAGCTTTGTTTTCTTTATGATGCTCTGCACATATCTTGACACCACTTTGGTGATATGTACCCTCTAAGGTTAGGAAGGCGGTTTCCATTCTGCATGCAGTATATATTCAACCTGTGTTTTTCAACAGAGCTGGACTTCTGTATTTTATTAGCGTGGGCATCTGTCCACCAGGAATTGGTGTAGGCGCTGGTCTGACATTGTAGGTCACTTGTCAGAGAGTGTTGTGGGCAGAAAGGGGAGGAAAGAACAGTTGCTGTCAGAGTAGAATGTATAAGCGATCTGCAGCTATCTTTTCTCATTTCATCTGAGATGTCCCCTTTTATCAAGATAGATAAGTTTTTTTAAAAGTTTTTGACTTGGAAATCTTGAGGGACAACAATGTTTTCAACACGTAATCAGTCTAAATCAGACTAAATTTTTTTTTCTTCAAAATTTCCAGTGAGCTGCAAGTTCCCACACTTGGGACATTTCAGTGAAACTCTATTGTAATTGTCAAGAACAGAGCATTCACTTCTCCCAAAGAAGTATTAGGCCCTCCATCATTGGTCCAGGCCACTGTGATACTCCAGGTGCCTCCAGAGAGGATAGATACCTGGGCACAGACCTTGGCTCCGAATTTCGGGAACATTTGTCAAACATGAGTCATTCCAAATCCATGTTTTGGCATTAGAAAGATGGTGGTTTTCCATAGAAACTGCACTAGAATATTAAATGTGCATAAAACCAGGCCACACTTTAGAAGACAAGGTTGAATTCTAACCCTGTCTCAACATATAAGTGGTATGGTCTGTTGATCATACGATGATATTCCAGAGAATCAACGTATTATATTCAAGAAGAAACAATCACCAACATAAATGCAATTGACTTTATTTATTGCAATTGCAATAAAAAACAGTTGTATAGAAATGGTTCATGAGCTACGCCATGGCTAATAATGTTACCCTGTTGGCAAAAGGAAAAAAAACCCAAAAACCATCCTGGGACATATAACCAGGCTAAATAGGACACACACCAATCCCCTGTTCTGCTCAGCCTTAGCAAGACCTTGGTTAGAGTAATGCCTCTGTGTAAGTCAGGATATTTGAACAAAGGCATTGGCCACTTCGTGTTCACAGAAAAACAAAAGGAGTGATCCAAGACCTAGAAGACATGATCTGTGTGGCAAGATCAAGCCAACTGGATTTGTTCAGTTGAAAGAAGAGACAGCAATGGCCAGAGTCATCTCTTAAAGTGCATGAAAGGCTCTTGCACAGAGGTAGGAGATAGTTTGTTATCAATAAAGATGGATGGAAAATGATCAGTTTATGTTTGAGCTAGATTTGAGCTAGGTAGTGGGAAAAGTAACACAGTAACAAGACAGACAGCAGGAGGTGTTACGAACTTTTCACTGCAGGAGCTATTTAAAAAAAAAAAAAAAAAAAGGCTAGGAAAAACGCCTAGGAATGGCAGTGGTATTTCTCACCATGTGCTGGGGCTGGGAGCCAGCTAGACAGTTCCTGCTATCTAGTCCCTGGTCCCTCCCAGCCTCTGATTCCCAACCAGCTCTCTGTGCAAGATAAATCCATTCATGCAAGGCTGCTGCAAAAAATACTCTTGCCCTTAATTGAAAGAGCCAGATAAGCTATCATCAGTGCTGCACAGAGCAGCCTGAGAGAAAGGGAAGGGAAGAAGAGGCAGGTGAGCTCCCTGCAGCCTGGCTGGCTGGGGCAGCAGGAAGGCAGAGCCCGACTCTGTCTCTCCTTACTCATCCTAGTTAAGATGAGCAGCTGGTAGCTGCTTAATTGCCTTCCTCTCTTCCCCCTTACCCTAACAAACAGCCTAGCCATCAAGCTGCTGGATAACGCTAAGCTTTAGATTTTCCAGAAAATATTTGTTCCTTGTTATCAGCATATGGTAAGGTAAGAAGATCTGATGTACAAAAAATGAAAAAATAATTGACGTTTTATCTAGGGATAATTATCTGTCTTTCATGTTGCTTCTTCCTATGTAGAAGCTCAGCTGAAAAAGCTATTTAACTTTTCAATTATATTTCTTCTGGAAGACTTTTGCTTGTTAAAGCTTTTGAAAATGTGTAACAGAATCTACATAGTAGGTCTAATAATAAAAAAAAAAGGCCCTATTAATCATAATCAGAAATTGCGATCAACCCCGCTACAGGTATAACCTCTCTCTCAAAATGCGATAAAAGATAGGATCAATCATCTAATAAGCTAGTCACTGAAGTATTTTTCTTCTTAGGCACATTCTCTTAACCAGATATGCTGAGTATCACAAAACCCACATACTTATTTGAAACAAAATCTCTAAGAATATAATATTTACTTGATGGAAATGACTAAAAAGGAATCTGACTTAGTTTTGTTTTCCTTCTTAACCTTTATCACATTTTAACCTTATGCTAGAGAAGTAACAAGCCCCAGATTTCCTGATGAAGTTCCCAGCTTACAGATGCTGAAATTTTTAGAAGGGGATCCTTACCAAAATATCAAGCTTGTTCATTCTAGGAATGTCATGAGGGACATAAATTTGAATCAGGGTTTTCTGAAAGGCTTTTGTCTCTGTACTAAATGGAAATAAAATCCCAGATTTTCACACCCCTGTGGGTAGATCTGTTAAACTGTGGCTAAAATGCAGCTATTTCATACAGTCCTCATTAAAAATATATTAAAAAAAGAAATTAAACCTGTTAAGATACTAGTTTTACATCCATGATGGGCAAGAGTCATATAAAGGCACTCAAATTTCTGCTCAGTTAAGTAGTCTCGAAGATACACATGGTCATAACAGTAATCATTTATGCTATATCAAAATGCTATTAAAACTATTAAAATTTATAACCTTTCCTTTGAAAGTAAACCCCAACAAGCTAATTAATCTAATCTACAATGACTGAGCCCAATCATTAGGGTATTCTATGATCTTGTCAACTTGCATGTCAGCAGTTTTTCTGGCGCAAAAACCTTTGAGTTTCCTTTAAATAGAAAATCAACAATTTACACTGATCACTCAGGGGATATGTTAAAAAATGCCTCAATTTGGAAGGAGAATCTGATCTAATAGAAAATCCATCCAGACATTCAGTGGAGGTTCTTAACTGAGAAATGCTCATGTTGAAGGGAAAAAAAAAAAAAAAAAAAAAAAAGAAAGAAAGAAAGAGGAAGGAATCACTTAGTTCACAGCACTTAAGTCATACCAAGAATACTGTATTTCATTTTGGTTCTCTCAAGTTCAACAGAGACGTTAGAAAAATGGGAAATGGTCCAGTGGAGGGTCACCAAGGTGATCAAAGGTTTGGAGAAGTGGCATGTGAAGGCAAGCTGAAGGAATTGGTTTTGTTCAGCCTGATGAAGGGAAGCCTCATGGCAGATGTTATCATACTCTTTCACTACCTAAAAGGCACGTATCGAAGATGAAGGTGCTCTCTTCACAAGGATGCACAGTGACAGGGCAGCTGGCAATGGGTGCATCAGTGGAACTTTTACTGGGATGTACGCAAATAGTTATTTACCAGAAAAACAATTTAACACCGGAAAAGGCTGCCGGGGTAGGTTAAGCCTGGCTGGACAGCAGTTGCCCACCAAGCTGCTCCATCACTGCCCCCCTCAGCTGGGCAGGGGAGGGAACGACGAAAGGCTCCTGGGTGGGGATGGGGCAGGGAGGTCACTCAGCAATTACCGGCAGGGGCAAACAGACTCGACTTGGGGAAAACAGGTTAATTTATTACCAGTCAAATCAGAGTAGGGTAATGAGAAATAAAGTCAAATTTTACAGACACCTTCCCCCCACCCTCTCGTCTTCCTGGGCCCACCCTCACCCCCGGTGTCTCTCCCCCTCCCCCCAGCAGCGCAGGGCCAGGACCAGGGCCGGGGTCAGTCCCTCACAGCTGTCCCTGCCGCCCCTGCCCCCCATGGGGGGCTCCTCGCCCCCTGCCCCAGCCCGCCTGGCCGGGGGCTCCCCAGGGCTGCCGGGGGGGCTCTGCTCCGCGCCTGGAGCCCCCCGGCCTCCCCCTGCCCCGCCTGGTGCCCGGGGGCTGGGGCTCTCGCACGGCCTCCCCCCGCGCTCCGGCCGGGGCAGGGGGATTTTATTTCCCCCCTCGCACCCGCCGCCCCCGAGGCGCTGCCACCGCGGCTGCTGGGCTCGGCCCTGGCCAGCGCTGGGGCCGGCTGGGCTGGCACCGGTGACATCGGGCACGGGGGAAGCTTCTGGCACCTTCTGGCAGAGCCGCCCCGTAGCCCCCCGCTGCCAACGCCTTGCCCGCAGACCCAGTGCAGCTGCCCAGAGAAGCACCAACATTTCCATCTCTGCAGGTGTTCAGGCCTTGGCCAGGAGGACCCTAGATAACCTCATCTAAGGCACTACCTCCAGCAGCTGGTTGGACTGGATGACTTTCAGAGGTCCCTTCCAATCTAGACTTTCCTGTGGTATCTATCAACACTCTGAAGGAATAAAATTGAATGCTTAAACAATTAAGAAGCAGATACTGTTTTTCTCTATATACAGGCAAATAAGTAACTTAGCACTAAACAGCAACTTTCCATTTCCATGTTTATTTGGATACAGTGTCTAGTAAAAGTAGAGGAAGACTTAAGCATAGTCATCAAATGGAAATAATTAAGAAAATTGAAGAGGAATGGCAGAAGCTGCATTTTTCAGCTACTCTGCAGAGGTCTCAAATGAGAAGAAATTGTACATCTGCTGAAGGAGAGAGAACAGAAAAAAGAAAAAGGAGAGTGAACAGAGAGGAGAGAGAATGGGGTGGAGGTGGGGGAAGAAAACACAGTCTCTGGGTTGCCTTTCACCTATCTGACAAAAGAAGAGACACCGCTGTCAGCTGTGTTGCCAGATCATGAGCAAATTGCTGGGACTGAGGGAATCTGGCAAGCATTTTGTTTATGTCAAGTTTGCTCGTTATTTGCAGGACACTTATTGCCAATGTGACATCCTTGAGGGACTTCATAAGATTCTTGTGGGGAAAAAAGCCCTCATATATATCTAACCTATTTATAACTGGCAATAGGTAGCTGCTTCTGCCTGGATAAAAGAGCTAAGGTAGTATAAATGACTCCAATTTAATTTCTGATTTCAAAGGCAAGCTTTATTCCACACACGCATCCCCGGAACATGATGTCAGTTTTCAAAGTGATGAACAAACATGTGCCTGTGTTCTGACTAGTCTAGAGGCATCTTGAACGGAGCAGCCAAAAACCTGTAAACACCCTTTCAAGAATTCAGGCCTGGAAATTTATGAACTTATGAAGATAAATTCATATCTTCAATGTAATGTATCATCAGTTACACTGATATTATTGTGTATACGTCTACTATGTATGCACACAATCTATTTATTTATACTTGGGACATTGATTTTGCTGTCTATTTTTGCCCACTGACATTTTGGGATCACTTGCTGGAATAAAATCAGAAGACATAGATGGATGCATACGTAGTGGTGCCCATGTGCTGCACTTCTGAGGAGTGTAGTGGTGTCTCTGCAGACACTTTTTCCCAGCTGAGAAGAAACAGAGGACACCACACAACCTTCCCTAGTGTTACAGTGTGGAGGCAAGAAGTGATGCTGTATGGGAAGAAACTGAGTTTTAAACCCAGTAATCTTGTCCCTGGTAGAGCTGTGCTCAACTCCCAATTCAGATCACCAGAGAAAGTGACTGAATAAAAACATTCTAGTTCAAAACTATTCCGACACCACGTAAAAACTTTAAAAGTGATGCAATATTTTTATCTACATGTAGACTACTACAACGGAAAACATTATTGAAGGCAATATTTCCAATTTTGACAATAAGATTGTAACTTAATGTGTTCTAAATGCAGTGCACACCCTGCTTCTCTACATAATGTCCTAGACACTGGCTCTTTAAAGAATTTGTTTTCTGCTTGGATTATTTTTTTCTGTATCAAGTTATCATTTTTCCTCTTTTATTTACAGTTTTTCTCTGACATTGAAAGGCAAAATTAACCAATACAATATGTATACATATTACAGTAGACTGTAAGCTTATATGTTAAATAAAAAACCTATATGGCAACGTCCTCTTTCAGTGAGCAACTGATACACATTGCTTCTGTCAAAAGACAAAAAGGCAACCTTAATGTGCCAAAACTGTACTTGAAATTGTATCATTGATAATACTTAAAAACTGCACTTTGTCAGGTTCAGAAAGCAAAACTATGATACTGCAGGATATATTCATGAAACTCCCGTCACAGAGGATGCTCAGCGGTCACAGCCAGCCAGTACTATTACAGTGCAACAGGTATGTTGTATTGCCTCACAGCCCTAGCCAAGCATTCATTTATGGAGAACAAACTACAAAGTCTTTAGCCCAAATTTATCTCACCAGACTTTTGACACCCAACTGAAGCACAAACAAAGCTCGTAGGTATATTTCTACGTTTATGCCCAGGAGTATTTAAGAGGAGCTTGCTTTCTGAGCCAGTGTTTCTAATAACAGTCTTTCCTGAGAAGTTTTCAGGGTGTGACAGACTCCAGACAGTACTGCTATTCCTACAGGGTTTCCCTGGCTTGGAGTTTGCCTCATTCTCCTTTTTACCTAATGTCCTTACAGGTTCTGGTGTTTCCCCACACCACCTTTGGTTAAAGTGTAAATGTAACTGAGAGCAGTAGAAGTGGAGACTGGGAATTAAAGTTTAGACAGAGATAAGAGAATCTAGATTTGGTGAGCTAGAAAGAGGCACAAAGATACCTTAATAGATAAAAAGATTGTTGCATCACTTCATTTCTATGGAAATTGCAAGATTACAACTTTATAATAGCTTGAAATAAAACTTGAAATAAAAATCAAATATACCTAGAGGCTCTCACAGCTGTAGGATTAGAGTGACCCAGTCCTGAGTGCATCCCTCTCCTCCTGTCCTCTGTGGCACATGAAAATGCATTTATCTCCTTTTTCACAAGTAGACATTTGAGTTCTAGAGAGACGAAAGGGATCTCCCGATTACCATACAGAGAAACTGGTGCCAGAACAAAACAAAGTCCTTGAGACTTCGTCACGTTGTAATGGGCCTTCCTTACTTGTTGCTAAACTGCAGAGGACCGAGACAGATATTCAGTTAAATTAACTCAAACTTTCCTTGAAATATCATATGAAAGACTCAAATTAATCGGTATTCTCCGAGAAAAGAAAAGGAAAAGAAAAGGAAAAGAAAAGGAAAAGAAAAGGAAAAGAAAAGGAAAAGAAAAGGAAAAGAAAAGGAAAAGAAAAGGAAGAGAAGAAAAGGAAGAGAAGAGAAGAGAAGAGAAGAGAAGAGAAGAGAAGAGAAGAGAAGAGAAGAGAAGAGAAGAGAAGAGAAGAGAAGAGAAGAGAAAAAAGAGAAAAGAAAAAAGAAAAGAAAAGTAAAAAGAAAAGAAAAGAGAAAAGATTAAGTTAAGTTAAGTTTCTGCTATAAATCAAAGAATTCGCATCTACATTTGGAGCTCCATATCACCACTGACAACCAGCACATTAGGGTTATTTAGATCCATGCACTGTATAATTGAGTGCTGGATTTGAACACATACACATACCTAACCATTCTCAAATCCAGTAAGTTAGTCTTGATCAGATTTTTTGGCAAAATACTTATAACAAATGGTTTCATGCTTTAAAATATGGGAAAAAAACTAAATACAATTTAGAATTTCTGTTGCTTTGCTTACAATTACTGTGGTACTTCACACCAAAAAATTATCATACCAACATCAGTGAATGCTTAAATCTACAGTCTCTATACTCTCTAAAAACTGTGATTCCTGATGCAGAACTCTTTGCCACTGGAGATGAAAATGTAATTTCTGTCTTCCGTTTAGCTGAAAGCAATACTAAACATAGATGAGTTATGTTCAGCGTTCTTTTTACACATACCTTGGTTACCTAAGGTGTCTGATAAAATCTTGATTTGGAAATGCTGAGAAAAACTTGCAAAGTGTTCTCTTTGCAAATTAAATTCATTTCACAGAGCTGGTAATTGAAAAAGTTGGACTGACTTATGTACTATTATTTTCTTCAGTTATTCAGAGAAGAGTTGATGGCGGTTTCATGGAATTCAAATAAAATATAAAATATCCGTTGTTGAACTAGCTTCTTGGATAAGGCTGGATACTGCAGCTCACCTCTTATAAAATGTCCAAGCACAATGAGAAGATATGGGTTGAAATTAAACATGCGAGTAAAGCAATTAATAGACACTTATGACCTCTGTTCAGGATTTTTTTTCTTAAGTAGTTTGTACAAAACACAAAATTTGTAAAACAGGGTATAACAGAAGAGAGTTACGCCTTTCTTACCTAGCCCTTCTGGAGCTGCTCACTGACAGATGGCGTTACTGTCAGTATTAAGGCTGATTTTTATTTTTCTTTTCAGGTATGGTGATGAATATTAAGGCCTTGTAAAAAGAATGGGCACGCAGATAAAATGCACTACTGATTGTACTAATTGCCTAAAAGTCTAGATTAAAAATTTAGAATTTTTTATGAATGATCTTGCTTTAAATTGGAAGGAGAGAGAGAAATGTTCTAGGCATTCATAATATTTCATACAAGCATGTAATTAGATCTATGCATCCTTTAAGCTTTACGATATGTTATTCTGCAACTGGAACATCATCATCTAAACTTAAGGATAAGAACAGCTTCTAGGTTTCAGCACACACATTTACAAAGAAAAGGTGAGCCGGTGGCTGCAATTACTTTCCCCAAAATCTTTCATTTTGCATTCTGTTGGTTTTTTTGTGGATTTTTTTTTTTCTTTCTCTGTTATTTATGCAAATGGTTATGCTATATCCAAACAAGTTACAAACAGGTTCCAAATCAAATTTAACCTCACTGCAGAAGAAATCTGACTGTATCTGTCAGCATCAGATAGCAAGTCAAGCACAGGCAGGCTTCCAAAAGACCTCAGTCCAGCTCTTCCACGGTTAGTGGCCAACACAACTCCTCAGGCAATGACTTTATCAGCAGAGGAGACAGGTATGAAGGAAAACCAACATTCTCCCTCAGGTAACGTGATTTTTTTTATATACAACCTTGGATTTGACTAAGCAGCCTGTGGTAGAACCAAGGACTGACTGTGCTGCAGAGTCCAGTCTCCTCTGATACAATAGCCCTCTGCTCCAATAAGTCCACCGACACGACAGCATTGCTGGTTTTAAACCTATGTACTTCTTCAACTGCCACCTCTTCTGTTTACTGAAGCATATCCAAGAAACCTGTTCTCTTACCCCTTACTTAATACTCCCGTCCATATGGGGACCCATACACTTGACACCTGAGGTTTGTAAAGATGAACTTTATCAAATTGCACCCAAGAAGCAATATTATGGAAGACCTTCAAAGTGTCGTCTTCTCTTCCAAGGGGAGACGGATGCTCAGACCTGTCAAATTAAAGTGTCTCAGTGTGAACTCTAGCACAAGGCAGACACCCGAGAGACATGCTTTTTCCTCATAGCAGTCAGAACTTGAAGTACTTAACATTTCATGTTAGAAAACTAGCACTCTGACTTCAAAATTGGCACTACCTGTCCATTGATTTCTGGCTGGAGTGCAGCTACACTATTCCTTATGAAATCAATACTACTTGTAACATCACCCACTGTGTTTTGTACAAACTATGGCTTACACATTCCTTAACCTATAGCCCTGCTCAGCAATCCATCTTCTGAATGACAAATGCATGGGTAACTTTGACATGTTTCTTCTATTTTGACAGTTTTTGCTGGTGTTCCAGCAGTGCTTGTAAATGTAAGTACAGGGGACCTCTCCCACATCAATAGATCTTGTCAAAATAGGGGTAAAACACCCCTTAATTCATCCATTGTCCTGGAAATACAGAAATAGTCCAGGGAGCTAATGAGATCATCAGGTCAGGAACCTTAAATTGAGAAGGCAGAAAAAAAATCTGTCAATCACAAGCACTTTCTCTTTCTTTTATCCTATACTTAAACCATTTTTAGTTGCAGCCAGGTTGATTCTCAACCTGTGAGCTCTCATCTGCTGTAGTGTCTCTTCGCGAGCAGATCCACTAAAATTTAACTAAATATAAAGAATTACACTCAACAGAGAGGCTAGGATACGTTGTGGTATATGTGCAGTTATAATTATAACCATAGGATTTTCTCATGGTTAGTGGAAATGAGCAACAAAGATAAACGCTAGCACCCCAAAGACATTTTCTTTCATGCATATGCGAGTTCTTATAAAGCCTCATTATGTCTTTACCCAGACAAAGTGCAATGAATTATTCTGTTATGTGGTTGGGGTTAGACTTTTTAGTTTCAGCTTTAGTTCTTCCTGCTCCCAGCCTCCTCTCTCTGTGTGTGATATGGTCACAGATGAGTCTGCAAGGTCAGGTACTATACAAACGTAACAAATATTAAATATATAACAAGTATTAGATATTTATTCAGCATCTGTTCTCAGTGCCAGAAGCAGGTTGCCTGTCTGCGCGCTCTCTGTAGGCAATCTGCACACAAACAGATCTGAGCAACTGAAGCTTTCCAAAATCTTGCTCCCCAGCTTTGCCAACACCTCCTCCGAGGGCACAGAGAAATGTGCTTGTTTAAATACCCCCCAGCTGTGTGTTCAAGTGAACCCGCCTGGCTTTGCCCTGGGAGCTCTGGCAGCCTATTAATGAGTCTCGGCTGAGAAGCAGGGACATGAGCCGGCAGGTACCTGGCGAGCTCTACCCGGCTGTTTGTGCCTTCCTAGCACGTCTCAGCAAAGTTGAGAGCTTGAGGGCACCCACTGGTTCAGCCTGTGCTGTCTCACCCAGGGATGCCCAAACCTTGCGTCAGCAGGTGGCCTGCAACAGGGCTGGATGCAGCAGTCACTGACAGCGCAGAAGAAACCTTCCTTCCCTCTTTTACAGGTCACGATATATTTATATGATCACAAGGACTTCATTGCTCAAGTCTGCTGCAGAGTGAGTAGTGGGTGACAGCTAATTGTTTTCTCCCCAAACAAGCTCTTGCAAACGGAAGTTTTGTTGAGGAAGGAAGCTCTTTGGTTGCAAACTAAAGGAGCCAGCAGCCAGCCAGCTTGGGGAACAGACATAGCCATGACAAATTCCTGGAGCTTCTTCTGACTGCTGGCTTCAGTCCAGATCTATTTGGATTAAGTTTCACCAGTGAGGAACGAAATAACGCCACTTAAGAGCAAACCTATCCATTCTTACGAGTAACTCCAGCTGTCCTGACAAAACTACAGGGTTATTCTATGAAATCAACAGTTATTTCATTCTTATTTATAGCTACATCAGTTAGCAATCTCCTCCTAACATGGTTCTCATTCAAAAGCAATGGACTGAGATCCAGAAAATGTGGGGTTTACAGAAACCACAACGGTCGTTCTGCTGCAGCCTTCCTCAAAGTGCATGCTATCTATAAACTGCAGTTGCAGTTGTAATTCACGGGATCTGTCTGTATAGAAATTGAATGACTATAGCTAGCTGTTAATCTTTTTTAGAAACATATTTCCTGCCTTTAGAATCTTATTTAGAAACATATTTTCTTTAGGGCATCCTAGTCTTCAACTCTGTGACATTAGAGAAAGGTCTACAGAGAGACAGTCAGGGTACTTTGGAGACTGACATGTGATGGACAACACAATGAAGGAAATTAGCAATGGCTTGGGAACATAAGTGACATAGGATTTTCTCTTTAACAAAATATATCATTGCAAAAAAACCCTTAAAATCGTTTTAAAGCATTCCTGTAGCGGAAATTTTAGGCTTGATGTTTCATAAAGACTCACAGGAAAGTTCAGTGTCTCTAGACATTAATGGAAATGGTGTTATTCATATAAGTCTAATTGCTCACTTTTAGCTAAGAGAAAATACTTCATTTGTGGGCTAACCCCTCTCTCAGGTGTTTCAGGGACTTTCAGCTTCAGAATGATCCTGTTCCTGGGTTGTCCTTAACAGCTATTAGCGTTCTGGTATTTCATTTTTCTCACATTTGTGACACTGGAAATGGAAGTTGCATCTACAAGAAAACTTACTGAGGTTTCCTGGCAGAGGTGAGATTTCAGGGACTGTGACAAGCATCTCCGTGCTGTTATCAGCATCCACTTGCTTGTGAAGAGTTGGGAGAGAGAAACAGAGCCACAGCCTGGTGGCACACATAAGCCTTCTGCGCCCAAAAAAAGCAAAAAGAGGGGAGTACATGCCTACCATAGGAAATTGCATTCAGTCCAGCAATCCTGGCTGTCCTGCAAAGTTTTAATGCTACTCAGCTCTTAAATTTCCCTTTAAAATGTCCTAATATTGGTGTGCAAATCCCTACAGGGATACACTCCTAAAATCAAATGTAGGTCCCTCAGAGCATTAGTGATGACTCTGGGATTTATTCAGAGGGCACCAAAATAGTTGGACTAAAGGAAACCTCATAACTCTTGCATTCAAAAAGTCAGTACGCAAACTTAATATCTTGTGACTATCCAGGAAAACAGGCTTCATGAACCTCATGGAAAGCAGTGGCAATGAAAACATCAGTGAATTGAGTGACAGGTGGATAAATTAGTTTGTAACGGTTGGAGAGAATCAGACACCAATAACTTTACATCTTAGTTGCAAATTACTGACTGTCAGCTATTTGTTTTATGATTGTGATGTTTCAATTGCTGTTGACAACTGCTTGTTGCTCAAAATTGCATAGAAGTCTTTACATAAAATATGATATAGCAATTTTTCCAAATAATTCCTTCTTTCTCTAGTAATAAAATTATTCAAAGTTATATAGAGATCTCTGTATTTTTTTGACAATATAAGAAGCCCATTTTAGCACTCATCTGTTTGCCCCTTTTAGCTGGGTCTCTTTTAGGAGGAGTTTGAGATTAGCAGAATAATCCTAACACATAATATTAAACTGTAAAATATTTCCCCTTTTCCTTTCCCTGTCATAAATTTCCTGTGGAAGCAAGATCTTCTGAACAAACTGGTTGAATAATTAGATGGCAGTGCAATGCAACATGACAACACAATACCTGATCAGCAGGGTCTATTTTTAAATCTACTTTCATCTTTACTCATTTGTCCTATTAGCTGCACAGCGTGGGGTCTAGGGAATGCCTGCTCCTCTTCCATTTAACCAGGAGGCAGCAGGTGCAGAGCTCCCATGCCCTGACAGATGAGAAAATTTGGCAGCAGGTATAACAAGCAGTGCCTCAAAAATCAAACAGGGGTTATCAAGAAAAACAGGTGTATTTTTTTGAACCAGCACTCCATCACCACTACTCCTCCACCCTGCTTCTGAGCCCTGCCTCCCCTGCCACCACTGTAGGTGTCCAAGCTGCAGACTAGCGAACAGTGGAGCTGCTTTTATCGAGTCCCGATAGCTACTTGAGAAATCCACTGTCATCAATAAGTTCAATAGCAGAGAAATAAAATAAGAATTGAAAGGGCTAGCCTACTTACTACATAATGTGGCAACTGGTGTAAATCTGATGTAACGTGTTCGTGTCTGTCTCACTCCTAGGTAATTTATAACAGCCTCAAGTTCCAATAGAAAAAGCACATAGCTGCAGGGAGACATGTCAACTTCCCTTACACAGGCTGTCATTCCCTTGGAAACATAATAATTAAGATGTCTGGTGTAACTGCTTCTGCCAGAAATATTTTTAGATTTCAGCCCATTTCAAGAAACTCAGAATTTAAGGGGAAAATCATTAAATGCTGAATGACAAACTAAGGAACATATTCCTACTGTCAGGAGAAACACCTGAACAGACACTCACCCAAAATTCCTTGCCAACAACATGAAAACCATCTTCTCCAGAAAGAATATAAATAATAACAAAACAAGATAAAAATAGCAATAGGAAAGGCAAGTATTAACTTGACAAGGAACAAGGGCAGCTGAAACAGAATTGAAATGGTTCTTACTGCTAGGAGAGATCCCCACCTGCTTAGATATTTTCACGGGTCTGGGGGTGCTGGTGTGACCCACAGGCTGCCTCTCCAAGGACGCCTGTATTGGCCACGGCGTGTTGGAGGCTGACGCAGGGCTCCAGAGCCTGTGCTTGCACAGCAGGGGGGTCAGAGGCTCTTACCTGTCTGAGAAGGGGCCACAAGGGGTGAAACAAACGCAGCGAGACAGTTGCACGGCATTTAGCATACTGCTAGGCTGTCAGAAATAGTTACACCTCATATAGCATTAATCAGTGAAATAAGACTCAATTAAACAAGTTGTAACCAGGATTAACAAGTGACATTACTTTGCCAGATAGGAACAGAATATTCTTCTGTTCTGTCAGACATGCATTGCGCGGGTTTCCATCTGTGGAACTATTTAAAGGGAGGTAAGTCTGCTTGTACTGCGTTCCTAGGCTTTCCTCTGTAAATATCACCACTGAAAGGCTCCTAAATTCTAAAGGTCTACATTCTAACATACATTAAAAGCCAGAGAAGAAATCTGGTGGTTTGTTATGAACAAAAGGCCCCTTTAGCTGCAAGTGCACAAGCATCACCTGCTTGCGAAGCTGACCAGACGAAGCACCGAGCAAAGGATCTTGCACGTATTGCAAAATTTTGGAATCAATGAGACCGCGTTGTATGAATTGCTGGGGGCTGTTACTCGTGGGGTTTTGGTGGGTGGGTAGGGCTGGGACCTGGAGCAGCCAAAGAAACAAATGTGTCCATTATTAAACTGCAGACTCCGGGGGAAAGAAAATAATAAAAATTAGAGAACAAAAGATTAAGAAAGGAGAAAAGAGAGGAAAAGTGGTAATTTTCCAGACTGACAGCCCCAGCTCCACAGCTTTCCAGGAAGCCGTTCACTGAATTCCCACTGAGGCTAAGTATTTAGTTCCAAGTGGAGAAAAAATATTATTTTGCATGCTTTGCAGTGGCAGTCCCATTTACATACATTGTTTTAACGCTTTTTCTTCTTGCAAGGGCATGCTATTGATAACTCATGTTCACCTGATAATTGTGCTTTTTTCTGAAAAAAATTAACTCCCAGTCATTCTCCAGCCTGCATTGTAGATAACTGCTGCAAAGTTTTCTGCCTCACACTGTCTTCACTGTGCTGCGCACTGCTTGGTCCCTTACTTTAGTTCAGCAAAGTGACTCTGAATCTGAATGGCATTCTCCATTGTGCTTGAAGGATCCCTAATTACACATCACCTACACATCTGATAAGTATATTCCATGCTCTGCTACCCAAGTCACTAATGATCCTTTCAAGGCATACTGAGATCTGTTGAACTTCATTCCGTTGCATCCCTCCATTTTGACAGAAAACCTCAATGATTATTTCATTCTGGAATTCCAAATACTTCTGCGCAGAGCTTACACTTTTTTTCTGTTTGGTGATGTTCCCCTATTTTGTGTTAAGAATGTCATCTGGGACAATGCCAAAAACCTTAGATGTTTCTGACATGTTTCTTCTCCCCTTTCCAGTGATGCAAGATTCTGTCTTAGAACGAAATTAAGTAGGCTTCAAGTGACTTTTCTATTGATAAATGAATGCAGGTTCTTATCTTGTCTTCTGGATACTAAAAAATATTTTGTTGCACCATGAATTTCTGTATATTTCCAGGAAAGAGAGGTAAATCAGTTTAACCTTTATACCTTAAATCATTCTTCTCCCTTATGAAAAATAGCTACTTTTTTTCCTTTTTTTGTCTTCCACTTATTGTAGTGGAAGAATTGTCTGCACAACCTGTTCTTCTTCTTAAAAAAAAAAAAAAAAAAAAAAAAAAACACAAACTTATTTCAAGTTTTAAATGGCTATCTTCAAGTTGCCAGCACTTTACTTGCATTCAGTACCCTAAAGGAATTTTCCATGAAGAAATATTTACTTTATAATGAGCACCATAGGTCTGGGTGATAATAGAAGTAGCATGAAATTCTCACTGTTATTTCTAAAAACTTAGTCTTGAAGGGATTATTTTTATTTCTGCAAGCATGATGAACTTATAACTGATTTTTACAACTTTTTAATGATTTTTTTTTTTAATTAAAGATTCACAGAAGGCATAACAGGATGCATGTGCCAGGAATGTAAGCACTTTGTTTCCTTTGATTGAGGTTTGGTGACATGTAGAAATGAGTGTATGACCCCATCACGGTTTTTAACTTTGGTATAATCACATCATAACTTCATCAACCACAGCTCATGCATTTTACAGCTCGCAGGAAGGCCAAAAGGAGAATAGCCTTAAGAAGGGTAGCAGTTGTTCACTCTTTAAGGAGCCACTTTGTGGAATATTGAAACAAAACAGATGTGGGTAGACACTGCTGCTGTCCACGCTGCACTGCGTTTCTGTCCTTCTTGTCAGTGTGGCTTTGTGACTTTGCAAATACTGAAAATCTAGGAAAGAAAAGGTCCCACCTTACAGTGGGCCACAATCATGCCAAAATGTAGAATAACTGTGACAGGGTTTTTTATGAGTTAGTCCTCAGTAAAGCCAGACAGTTGTGGGGACACGCTTAAGGCAATTAGCACAGGTTACAGACTAGTATAAAGAAACACTTGGGAAAGCCAATACACACACAATAACAATACATGAGGTTTTCCACTTGCTTAGTCCTGAAAATATTAACCCTAGGACATTTAGAGAACTGACTGAAGCAATCTCAAAGCTATTCACAGTTACCCTAAACAGCCTGTGAAAACCAGAATATCTTGCATCTCAAATGCCTGTGTCATGAGACTTATCTGTAGATAATGCAGGAAAGGAATTTTCCGTATGAAGGATCCAAATATTTTACCCGACCCTCAAAAGGAAACCTTGCAGAAGTCTGTGATTTGTATGCTCAGACTACTGAAAAATGTCCAAGCTTTTCAACTGTTGGCCCTGAAGTCTGGATCAGTCCCTGCAGGGTTGTGGGGCCCTATGGAATTACACCTGGATGCAAAGATCTACCCAGGCAAATTCTCACTGAAAGTAACCTGAAACGCTTCTAATGACTGGAGACCTTTGGATGAGATGATAATAAAAACTTTCTCCTACAATCTGGGATTCAAGGAGCTTTCCATCTTGCAAGACAGAAGAAAGAATTTCATTAAGTAGATACCAAATTTTATTAGATTAATATAGTGTTATGTACCTTCTACAGTCATAGATCTCCATAATTAAAACATCCCTTTCAAAATGACTGATAAATTCAGTTTATTTTCGTCCTCTATCTCTCCATCTGCAGAATGTTTTTTTGATTTAACCTTCTGTACTCCCATCTGCCTTTATATGATAATTCCAACTGAAGAATTAAATTCTCTGAGCTGTCCATAAATAAATATTTTGTTGGCTTTATTTTGCAGCTGCCACAAGCTACTGAGCAACAGAGACTAATCTAGTAGCTGTGATAATTCCATCTTCAACTACCATGCAATTAATGTGTTCAGTTTTAACTACTAGAAGAAATTCACCAAACTTTTCAATTTAAAACTAAATATGCACTAAATTATATATATAAAGTTTTATTTCAACTGTGTATTCTGCCACACTATTTTCTTACAGTTCTTGCGCTTGCCTACTTTGTCAGTGATCTGACATTGCCACTTCAAGTTCATGTCCAAAAGTACAGTAATTCCCACAGTATCCTCTTCTTTTCCCCCATGAATCCTCCAAGCTACATCAGAGATTCCCAGTTCTGTGAATAATGAATGAATAATTCAAGCCTCAATTTCTTAATCTGTTGCATTCATTCATTTTACAATGACTTTGATGAGAAATGAAGGCACTAACCATCTTGCAGGAATGAACATATCAGCTGTGATTTTTTTAAAGACTGGTTCTCAGAAAAAAACTCTAGATATAATTCAAAGTAATAATTGAAAGTGAAAGCCATGGGCATACAGATATTAATTAAAATCTCTTTCTTCCAAGCCCCAGCAGATTAAGCCTGTAGTTACAGTTTAACACAAAACTCAGTGAGTTTCACATAGTGATAAATTTCATTTTCACCACCTCAACAGTAAAACACTAAGGTATGCAAGGACAGCATCTGTCATGTAAACAATTTTCCACTCATTTCCAATCCATGAGGAAATTAATATATTACAAACTATATTTTCAAAATCTCCCATATCTCTCTAAGAATTCTCTAGCTTTATTCAAAACAATAACCTGTATAATATTTTCCAATATAGAGGCATTTCTTTGTTCTGCTGTCTTGATCATTGAAGTAATTTTTGATAGAAAGCATAAGATTTTTAAATATATCATTAACAATTAATATTTCAAGGATAAAATCTCTTAGAAGTTCTTGTTTTAATTCTGTTCTTTGGAGTTTCACAGAAAATGGAAAGGAAGCCAATTTACTGCAGTTAATACACATAAATGCTGGAAGTGAGACTCATTAAACCCCAGCATTTTTTAGTTCTTTAATTAAAACTGTGCCTGTGTATTAACAGCAATTTTTTTTTATTTCCCACATTTGTCTATACAGGCTTGAATTTAGCTAAGAAAAGTTAGAAAGGGCAAAAGAATTGTGATGGAAAAAATAAATAACAATTTGAAACATAAAGGAGTGGGCAATTCTATCCCATTATATACAGAAATAGCAAGTCCAGTTTCCTGTAGTTTATAAATGTAAACTTATTTCTAAAAAAGTATTATTGTGTATGAAAAGCCCTGATAGACACACAAGTAATGGATATTTAACATTCGATATGTATTACACAAACTCTTCATGTATTTGAAAGGTGAAAAAGAATGAGGGTCACCAGTTACTTATACAAAAACCTTGTCAATAGCAAATATTGGACAAACCTATCAATAATATAAAAATAAGCAGCCATGGTTCCACGATATCAAGCTCTCTCTTCCACATGTAACAGCATCTAATCACACTAGCACTAAGTAGGACAGTCAAAGAGCAACTGGTGCTGCAGAAGTAAGAGGAGAGGTTTCTACTTCCAGCTCCTCTGGGCTAAAAAAAATAATTTTCCACTGTAAGTGCTAAGAGCTGGAGGAAGGACTGATACATATTTTGGCTGTGACAGGACCAGATCTCTGCCAGTAGGCTACTCAAGGGAAAACAGCCTTTAGGATACCCAAATGATTCTGCTCCCCATCAGATTTCATGTTTGATGTTGATTCTTTTAACGTCTCAAATTTATTTGTCCTCACGAGGGCCAGCAGACCTCGAGTTCTCCTTGCTCTGGCATACAAACTATATAATCAGCAACGACTGTAGAGACTGAATCAAGAGCTGAGTGTATTTACCCAACAGAACTTGTGTGGTTATATTTTATTAGTTAGGGGAGGCTTTCTTGCCTGGAGCACTAAGTTTTAGAAAAAGAAAGACAACAAGCATAAAGTGAATGTAGGGCTGAAGACAGTTACTAGCAATAAAAAAGCACTCTGGCACAGAAAATTGAAGAGAGTGCAGAAACCCCTTCCTCACCCAGGGCAACGAGGACAACCACCCGATATTTGTCAGTACTGTTGGTGTGGTTTCACTAATGGATAGTTGACCATCTTTAGCTCTCCAGAACCTGACTTTTATTTAGAAAATACATACAATATATTAATCTGCTTAATGAGACTGTAGTATCTGTCTTCAGTCATATTCTGGGTATGCTGTGCTTCCAGCTATCCAAAAATCTTCATCACATTTATCTTTACTTCCCTCAAAATGCCCTTTTTGCTACAGGTAAACATTATCCAGAGGTAGTAGGCCATTCCTTGTACTAAATAGGAAACCTTTCTGATGAGTAAAAAGCAGACAGCATTTAGCAACTGATACTAAAATTAAGTAGATTCACTTAAGTAAGAAAAATATAGTGCCTATGCTCTGCCTGTCCGCAGGAGTAAAGAATCGTCCATCCATAGCGGAAGAGTCTCAGGGGCTTCTCCACTATCTGCTTCCCTCCAGGCTACTTCTATGAGCAAAGTTAGGCAAGCAGTGTGAGCTTCATCCAACTCACACGGGAAGCAGGTTTTTATCTGCTAGAGCAGTCATTTGCAGGCTCTTGGTCAGGCATGAAGTATTATGGTGTCTGCTGAAGGTAAAGACAAGGCTGGCTGTGTGGCTGTTCACCCAGCTCACGCTCCAGCCTGATGTGTGCTGGGAGCAGCACCATTAGATCAAAGCCAGGGCACCAGGTAGGCAGGACAGGCCCAGGAAGGGCTGAAGGGTCATTATGCAGCCGCGATCACCTGCAAATTGCTGTCACCTGCAACCATCATCTTTTGTCTAGCCATTTCCTCGGAAGCCACTAATTTAACCTATAGACCAAACCTCCAAGCTGGAGGGTATAAAACATCAGCTTATCCAAAAAGCTTCTGTAGTGGATCCAACAGCAACTGGACTGCTGAGGCTTTTGTGCTCCCCAGCGATACAGGGAACACCCACGCATGATGGAGAAGGAACAATGAGCCCTCTCACTGTCGGCTAGGCAACCAGCTCTTCTGCACGATATTAAGAGTCACAGGTTATAAGCTATGGAATCCTACAACTTGAATGGTGAATAAGTGAATTAAATGATAGGCTGGTCTGGGCAAAAAGGGATTGAGCCCCTCTTTGTCCTGCTTGTTTACTATATTTCCTAATGAGCTCAGGAAATAAAGCTGAAATCACAGGGTACATTGTTCTGTAAATCTGAGAGATCCAAACAGACCTCAATGTGCCGTCATATTTAAATTCCTTATCTAGGGCTCCTTACAGGTACTGCCAAAAATCTGGAACCTATCAACTGAAAGACAGGTTGAATGCTGCTGCTCTAAGATGTCTCTCACTTCCTCCAAGCAGATCTTGAGCTTTGTTGAACAAACTTCTGAGTGGTTTTCTTTTCACAGTGATTTACCTCACTGTTTAGAGAGAGCAAACATTCATGGTTACACAAGGTTCAGCTAATTAACCTAACACACATGTCATTTTCTAAACTAGCCTTTCAAAAAATTAAAAGGCTTCCAACTTAGCCTTGGCATTTGTATCCAAATAAGATCCATGCCCTTGATGACCCTTTCTTAAAATATGACAGGCATTCTGCTTACTAGTGCCACAAGTCCAGTGACTTTACTCCTTCCCACATATATAAAAAAAAGGTGCTGATAGTTTGTGTGTGTATTTGTACACCTGATAACCCAGAGTTCTCCATAACTGTTTTGAAACATCACCTAAGAAAAAAAAAATTGTTTTATGAACACACGATCCTTATTTACTCACTGGACTTAACTAGTACCTTTGTCACTACAATAGTCACACTAGATATTTTTTTGACTGACCATTGCCCAAAATGCCTCAAATTTCAAGTTGTATAATTAATGTTACTAGTTTAGGGAAGCAGGGATCTGAGTACGAAGAGTTTGAGCATTGCAGCTAGTTTCCAAAGCTCAGTGAGGCTTTTCCAGCTTTTAGATATTCAGAAAAGACACTTCTTGTTCAGGGAAAACACTGTTTTTGATTCATTTACAATAAATTCCTCCTGAATTTTGCCCACTTTGCAAAGGAAAACATCAGCAACACCCACAAAGAACATAAACCACAAAGGCTTTACAAAAGGGAAATCATCACTTACAAATTCTGCTAGGGTATTAAACATCAAAACCAGATTCAAATCAACAAAGATGTTTCTTTCAGGTTCATCATCATAATTTCCTTGAAAATTGCCAGATCTGTCCTTCACATTCCATTCATACAACCAAACCCCCCAGAATGATTAGTGACATTTTGACAAAAATAATATTTTCTTTTCTAGCATGGGTGGAAATCTGCATTCAAACTACCATTGCATGAAACGATTTTACTTTTAACATTCCACATGGCCTACAAAAAGCCATCACCTCTCACACACCATCAACCCATCATCTTCTCTCTGTCGTTCTTTTGCCAGTTCTTCAACACACCTTTCACTAACTTGGAACATGGCATTCTGAGAGAATCTGTGTCTTGCTCTTTTTCAGGCAGCTAATCTCTATGCTACTATTTTCTTTTTTAAAATAATGAAAATGTTCAACTAAAAAAGAAAATAATTTATGTTATACAGCATTACTTCATACTGCTGGGAGAAATGTCAGTGTCAGAGGATCATCCTAGGAAAGCGCAGGCTTTTTTCAGTAAAACAAATAGTCTTTTCACTTTGGTAAGACTATGCCTGATATGCCTACCTAAAATAAAGCATTTGACAGTGGTAGTGTGCCATGTTTCAAAAAGCTTAACCCAAACTTTGAAACTGTTTGGAAAAAGAAATTCATGAAAGGTTGTTTATTTCCATCATCTGTTTTTTCCATGTTCTCAGTATGAACTACTCCAACAGCGAAATAAATGAGGCACTGCCTGTAATGGATGTGCTGTTATACCCAACAAAAAGAATGAATGCAAAATCTGTACTTGTATGTAAACCTAATATACATGTTCAAAACATAAAAGACACCAGATTTTGTAGTAACAAAGTGGCATCACCGTACCTCTTTGTGTCCGTTTCTCCTGAACAATTGACAGGTGGTATAGATTTCAGACCAAAGAACTGTCACTCATCGATTACTTTCCAGAAAAAATTAAATGTTAAGCTTGCCTTAACTCTTGCCTTAAATGTTTCCTCATGTATATATATATATCTATTTAAAATCAGAAAGGAAAGAAATTTCTATAGTATAGATAACATTATACTCACATATTTCTATCAACTTAGCTTCATATTTTTCAGTTGCTAGAATGAAAAACAACAGCGCTTTCAAAGGTTTATCCAAAATGATACAGTCAATTATACATTATGTATTACCTACATTCCTGCTAAAATTTGGATTGTAAAAAAAAAAAGCCTACCAGCATTCCGAGTAAGCTAACTCATCTTTCTCTGAGAAAATCCCTATGAACACAAAGCCCTGTAATATTAATGTTGTTTCTAGTTCAATTTAAGATGTCCTAAGTAATGAGACTTTCCCCATTTCTCCTTGAGAGTTTATTCTACCAAGTCTTGCTGCTGCAACATCATGCTTTGCAATCAACCTAAACTCTAACTTGCTAAATTATGCAAATTTGTATTTGCTCAGCTAATGCATAGTTACAGAAAGTACAGACACTTATTTGCATTTCAGAGTTAAAAAAATGACTAAGTTGAATTTTAATTGATTTAACTTAGTTATTATGATAAACCCAAAGGAAATGAGAGGGGAAACAAAGTGTTTTGTACCTATTAAAATAAAAAAATGATTAACAGATAGATAGATGATGTGTCACTCACAAGAGAAAACCAGAAGCCAATGCTACAGTGACTATACCGTTAAAAGCAATAGTTTCAAATGCAAGAAAAACTGCTGTGAGAAAAGCAGGTGCATTGTCAATATATCTTCAAAAGCTGCCTTAGCAGTTTTTCCGTCAGTGTTTCACACAGTCTTACTTGGATCGATTTCCCCCACGTGCAGAACTCTGGCAGATAGATTTCATTACTTAAATTCAACAAAGGGGTAACAATTTGTCTATTTTGAGCAGATGGATTTAGCAGCATGTATATTTTCATCATGACAGTAAATAGAAACACTGAAAAGGCAGGTGCTAGGCACGTGGGGGTTTTGCATAAAATTTTTTTGCTTAATTTTTCTGAATACTTTGGAAAATGAGTGTAATTACTCTCAAGTCCAATGAAAGAGCTGGAATAAACCTACCTACTCAGAGCTAATTGGTATTCAAGTTTATAATTACTGGCTTTGTCAAATACATCTATTCTGATTATTTTGCTTTATTAGTACTGTCACTCCTTTTAAATTTTAACACTGTGTTTAAATCAACCTGTCTTTAGTAATTTACATGAGTTACACAATTACACAGGTAGCAATTAGAGTAGCTTGGGCATCAAATGCAGCTCTTGGTAGAACTGTGGATCTGTACATTCAGTTCATTAGGTGATTATCTTTGTTGGTGCAATTACAAATAGACATTATTTAAGGGATTTTTTTTTCCTATGTGCTTTAGTACTTTATGTACTACTGCTGCTTTTGAAAGTGTATTTTAATAAAAGCCATAGCCATTTATGTCCTTTTTAATAATAGAAAGATCTGTATGGGGGAAAAAGCTCAGTTCAGTGAAGTCACTTACAAGACTGTCAAATTTTGTGATCCTCATATGAATTATTTAGACAATATATCTGTTGTGTACACAGCACATATATTTTCCTCCACTACACCATTATAGGGGATTGTATCTTTTCAACGGGAAATCTAGTTGACTGCCTAAGAGTATACATATAAGCAGGGACTTACAAGTTTTTGTCTTCCATAAATATTTCTGGAACCTCTGGTGCAGCACAAATTAACATAGATCAAATATGTGTGATGAAGAAAACAAACATATTCAGCTTGTTTCAAGACACCAAAAGCCAAGAGCTCTCAGCTCTGCCTTCCCACTGCCTCAGTTTCCCCCTCAAGGCTGCCAAAGGCAATACCTCTTGCCTATGACAATGGACAGAACATGCACAGGTTACTCCCGCGGTTAAAGCATCGATAATGTGGCACACAGACCACTGCCAGGTTGCCAATAAGCTGCATGTGTGTGACAGGGAGAGCGTAGCTATATATATATATATATATATTAAAAAAAAAAAGCAACAAAAAAAACCCCCAAAGAAACAACCGAACACAACATGCTGCAAAAAAAGAGCTAATTAATGAGCGTGAAAAGTTTCCCACACTCATTTCTAGCGGGATCCATACACTCCTGAGGCTACTTTCAACCTCAGCCAGAGAGTTTAGATAACCAGCAACGTGCCCAGAAATACCATGACTGAGATGTACCTCCTCTTCGCCTCTTGACGAGTAATTTTTTTTTTTTCCTTGGCCTTCACAAAAAGCGATCCCTTATGGGACCAGACAAGGATGCCAACATGCAGGGCTCGGCGGGGGGCAGGGCTGGCAGCATCCATGCTGTGCTTAGGGGGGATTGCACAGGTCCGGAGGGTTTCCTGAGCCAGTGAGCTGGGAATTCACACAGTATCGCCACAGGTGCCTGGGTACAGGAGGCAAGGCTGGTATAAACCTACTAGCTCCTCCAGAAAATTTCTCTCTTAGGTATATTCAAGCATCGCCTGTTTTTTCTGGCCTGTTTCCCCACTGTGCTGTACCTACACATGCAAGGAAGATGATTGCATGGAACTGAACTCTTTGGGCTCTCTAGAAAACTGTTCTGAAGAAATAAGCAAGTCCCAACACCTTAGTATTCCTTACCTCTTAGCTTATAGGCCTTTCAGGGGAATGCGTAGTCGTGACTTGGACACACACACAGCATGAGATTCAACTCATCCAGTTTTACACGTTGGCAGCTGAATATATTCACGTATGAGCTGGTTATCATTAATTCTTTTTAAAACTGATATACAGTTTCTTCCAGAGTGACATGCATGGAACTTAGTTCTGTTATTTTATATGTCAAAGTTGTTCACTGTGCGCTGTGATGAATCCCACGAGCACTTGTGGCAGAAGAGCACGGGCTGATATGCACAGTCCCCAAGGCCAAACACATCTCCGACTTCCTTGGTACTCACCCAGGATGAATACTAGAGTGGAAAAGTGCTGTGAAAGAAAAAGGCAGATATCACTGCAATTTGTGCCCTTAACGGAGATCAAGGACAAAGAACGTCTCCCAGATATAGCAGCTAGGGTTTAGATGTGAACCAGATGCCAAACTGCTCAGTCCTATCAACATTAAAGTCCTTCCATTCAGGCCTACTAGATGAAGATCCTTACAGGACTGGACTAGTGATTTTCTTTTCCTGTATCCTAATTTTTGCCAGAACACAAGCTCCTTTTTATTTAGCAAGTGAAACAAGCAGCGGCAGAGGTGTGCTGCAGCAAAGAACACACTAAGAGCTGACCACTCGAGGTGTCTGCCTGCAGCCCACGGCGGGGTTTGCAGCCCTCAGTGAACTGTAACCAGCTACACGATGCTTTTGCCTGTATCAGAGCGGAGTTGTACCCCAGTTACAGTGTGAACCTATGTAGGCTAATTCTGACCAGCTTCCCTTTGTGGATACGGCCCTCGCTCCCTCACAGAAGTATATCATCTGGCCCCACAGCTTAACACCTGATTTAGAATCATTTACTTTGCAAAGAACAGGATGAAAATTATGTGTTACTGAGACTAGCTCATGCTCTTTCCTGAACCGAATACAAGCAGCCACATTCCAGCGTTCTAATTGAAGAGACAGGAATATAAATGAACCTCCCACAATACAGGAATACCTGCTTATCCAAGCCCCACGTACCGGAGGTTCCCAGGTGCGTACACCGTTCACCATACCCAGCAGCTGGTCCGAGCTTACAAAGCTTACAGAGCTCGTCTTGCCTTGAGGAGGTTGCGGTCCGCACTCAGCCTGTACTCTGTGGAGCAGCAGAGCTGCAAATTTGGAACCATTTGCCTTGTAACTCAGACAGTTCATAGCAGAACAGCAATTTTTCTTTTTCTCTGAAATTAGTAATTCTGCCAAAGCTACCTATAGGAACTTGGAAACCCAAAGTTAAAGTAACATTCACTTGTGCAAACCCACTGTAACCACACATCATACATAAAACCCCACCTGCACCCACGAAAAGGCACATAACCTTAGGTTTATTAAACCCAAAGGCAAGTGAAATCTATCCACAGCTTCACAATTTGGACATATTTTAGGCAGTGTTTTACAACACTAGCTTGATTTAAAATAAGCAGCTACTCCTACATTAGAAAATGGCTGCTATTATATGGAAAATCCATAGAATTTTCATGTTGATAGATCAATAATTGCTGACTAGAAAGTGGTATAAAAGACAAAATGATACGATAGATTCATTTGTAGATAAAGCATACTGTTTTGTATTAATAATAAACGTTTTCACACTGAGGGTAGTATTAATGAGAATCTAATTGATTTATTCAAACCTCCTTAGTTTTTCCGTAATCCATATTGAACTGGATTTAAAACTCACCATCTTGTCTATAAATATTTTTAATAGGAATAACAAAATGTTGATCTGTAATATATGTGGGCTTTTCTGTGTAATTTTCTGTGTTAATTTTCATTTTGCTTGAACGTAGAATGTATGTGTGTACACATCTTTTAAATTGCTATGTTTGTATTAATGCTTAGGTTTGTAATTGCTTAATTTTTTTTGGTGCTGGCCATTTCACAGAGGGTATAATTCTCTAAGCTGCCATCAATAACAATTAACAGCAACAAAAAAAAATAAAAATCCATCACAGCAAAGAAAACAGTGTATTAAACATCTAACAGAGAAGCATCTCCTTAGCTCAGCAATAAGAAAGACTGCCAGATTCACCACTGGTACCAGTCCTACGTAAGCCAACAGAATTAAATAACATACTATCTATATTAGGATAAGTTGGAAAAGGATGTGTCCAGAATAGGTGAATAAAGAGTTTTTTTCTTTTGTTCTGTTTGTCTGGTTTTTTTTAATTAAATTAAAACATACATCCAGAACAGTAGCCAGAGAACCGTGAATTTAATTCATAGGAAGTTACAAGAAAAAAAAAAAAAAAAAGAAAAATCAACAGCATGATTTCTATTATCAAAATGTTTTAAATAGCCACTTTAAATTTACAAACATATGGAAAAATGTTCTCCTAAAAATTAAACCACTCAGTTCACACTAAAGCTGATGCCAGCATACAGCCCATGGGCTCCACAGTACCAAACCAATCTGTTTCTCTGGCAGTGTACAAGAACAGGGCATCAACGTGCCTTGCATGTGAATCACTACGTTCCATAAATAGGCTACTGGCTTCAGTTTATGATTTTCCTCTCCACCACCACCACCTCCCCACTATCATCAGGAGAAATTGGAATACTGTTGGCACAGGGCCACAAAAGCATTTTGGTTCAGGAATTTATTTCTGCAAACAAAGAGTACAAGCGTGCATATCTATTTTCCTTCAATTTGTGCTGTATAGTTGACACTAAATCAGTCTTCAATTAAATCCTTGGTCACTGAAGTCTGCATAGCTGTGCAGAGGTAGAAATAAGTATTATTTGTGATTTGCTCATTCTGGGATATCTCATTTACTTGTTGTTTACCTGTAAACACACATTCTTAAGCGTTGCTTAGTCTCCCAACCAGGCTTCCTTTCTTATAGGCCATTTCAAACACAATATACTTTAAAATACGCTACCAATGTTTTTAACCACACAAACAAAAGCACTGAGATCCATCTGGGATGCAGATCTTTGCTGCCTTTATCCACCACAGTCCCTACGATAAGGGTATAAAAATGCACATCCACAAAAGGCTCAATATTTTTCAGACCATTCCAGTATTGGTACTAATAGCTACATTCAGGAGAAACATTTTTCAGAGAAAAAAAAAAAAAAAAAAAAGAAAAAAGCGTTCACACATTTCTGGTTTTCAGAATCCCTGGTGATATCTGCCTGCCACAGGTAATAGCACAGCTCAACAGCAGCCCGTCTGTGGAGCTAAGCATGGTGCCGAGGAGCTTATGTCCATCCCATGAGCATTTTGAGATGGGGGCGATTGCTCTGGATGGAGCCTAACCTGACCATGTCGGCTGAATGCCTACCAGTCCGTGAGCAGCTGGTCACCAGTTGAGGTCAGCCCATGATGCCTCACATCAAGCATGCCCCAGTTTGTTCTGGTCCAAGTGTAGTCCAGTTCGTGCGGTCCGTGGTGCAAAGCTTAGAGAGTGGGGACAACTGGAAGACTTCCTTCCAAAGCCCACTTCTGGTCTGAACTAAAATGCTAATCTACATTTGCAAATGCAGACATATGTACCCAAAGGACACTTTAAACCAACTAAATCTCAACTTATTTAACAATGGAATGCACAATACCCTATGATAGCTCTTGGGACACAAGTTTGGAAACTTTTGGATTTCAGAATTATAGATGACAGCGAAAAAACAGAATCCTTCGAAATCTCTTGGAGGGGAAAGGCAGATTTGGCTACGAGCAGGAGGGTCTGGTTTTCCCGTTTGGCAGCTCATCCACAACTTAAATCTTATAGTGGTATCAGCAAGAGCCAGCATGAACACTTTGTACCGCCTCGTTGGCAGCTTGGCTTGAATCAGCAAGCAGCACATGGAATCCCTAACTTCACTAGATCAGACCAGTAACACAGAAGTACCTGTATAGGAGTGTAAATTAGTTAGTTTCAAATACTCTGTTCACATAAGAAGCACCTGATCAAAATTTCTAGTCAAAAGGAGTCAGGAGAGTAAAGTAGCAGACTTCCTTAGCATCTGTTCTGGTGGAGATGGAGGGATGGTTCATGGGCAGGAGCCGGAGCTCCCAGTCAGCTTGATGCAGTTATGGGAATAATCACCATGGCCAGGAGTGTTTCAGGGAAAATAGAGTTCCGGATTAACAAATTGTCTGTGAATCATTAAGGGATAGGGCATGAAATGATATTAAGCCATGGCAACAAAGGGCTTCCACTTATTTATTAAAAAAGTCAACCGAGACAAACTACTGTAGCATTCATTAAACTAATGAGGGGAAGCACCTTGAATTGCAGTTTGAGGATAATACCTTGAGGTCAGAATGCAATTTGATGCAGCTCTGGTTTGATCTCTCTGCTGAGAACTATGACACTGTTTAAAAATTAAATTTTATAAAAATCTGAAGTAGTAGATGTGATTGCCCTTCCGAGAACAAAACGGAGAACACGTGTATGAAAAGCACCTTTAAGTGGTAAGAATGTTGTAACCTGAAGGACTACATTTCTCGAAAGACAAATCAGCATCAAGTGAAATGATTTGGGTTTGATATTAATATACTTGAGGAAGACAGGATGGAAAATGATAAAAAAAAATCATAATAAAAGGGAAATGAAAATAAAATGCCCACAACCTCCTAAACAACAAGAGCAAAAAGTGACACCTGCAAATGCCCTGTTCCTGGACGCTGCAGGAACAGTCACTCCCAGCCAGAAGCTAGAGCAATGCAGCCACGTTTGTGCAGCACTGCGGCAGATGAGGCAAACCCTGGCAGAACTGACCTGGCTTTGCATCTGTCCCACAACACAAGCACAGCCACATCCCCAGCATCTTCGGCCTGACAACAGCCAGTGCTTTCCAGGGCCAGCCTGAATTTCCTTGCAGGCTTGGTCTTCCCATCTTTGAGGAATTCAGGGTGTTCCTGTCTTGTTTGAGATTGCTAGAAAAACGCCTCCAAGATTTATGCAGAACATCGGCAATGTCCTTTTCAGTATGCAGTTGTTACTGTATGTTCAGCATGTTCTAAGATCGGGGATTTTTCAGAATCCTGTTCCCATCCCTTCCCCCTGCAGCCACACTTCGCCATTGCCCTACTGAGGGGTGGGGATATCTCAGACCCACCAGCTGATCTTCTCCATCCTGATGTTGGGGACCAAATTCAAATTAAGTAATTTTGGTAATAAGGTATTTGCTAGCCTACGGAGCGACTGTTTAATGGTGGTAGCATACCCAGGGAGGCAATAACTTCTAGAAAGAAGGCAGACATGAGTTGTGAACCAAGCTGAAGAGGGGTCCCCATCCTGTACAGCTAACAGGAGCCCAGAAGAGTTCATCTTCAACAGCCTTACACGATACCCTGGCTAAAATCCAGACATGGGCACGAGGCCTTCCAAAGCCAAAACAATGGTCACATTCTTCACAATTATTTGTCTTACTGCCAAAGTTAAAGAACAAATTATTAGAGTCAGAATGATAAAATATGTATTGGGTTTGTGTAAATTCTGGCATCAAGGATTCAAAAGCTGGTGAGAAGGGTCTTAATACCATATGCCCTGTAGGAGCGATTACAAGCCTGGAAGCTCTGCTTCACATACTGGATTTTATCCAAGATATGAGCAAGTAGGAAACTTCCTCACAGCCTGCAACTGTTTGCTCAGGATGAAGTTTTCTAATACCAGAAACTAGCAATGAATGATGTGACAAGGTTCGCTAAAAAGGTCAGTATTTGGTCTAGACAAAATTAGACAAAGAATTATGACCAATTTTACTCAATACTAAGACTATAAGCATTAGAATGAAAATGGCAGGAAAGAAACAGGTTTAGAAGAGAGGAGGTGGATTTTCCATGGATTACCGCCTTTCTAAAAACCAAACAAAAATAAAATTGAAGAAAACATGCTCAAGTTCCAACCAAAATTATGTTCTTGTTATTGAGATCAGCAGCCTCTACTTTACAGCTTATGCCATCCAGGAGATCAGACCAGGCAATCTTAGTAGCCCATCTTGGATTTTAAAATATTTTCACCCACAAGGACAAGAAAACTAACATAAAACCTGGGCAACCTTAGAGTAGGAGCAAGCTGAAACGTTACGTGCATCAGCTCCGAAATCAACAGGCCTGCTGTCTAACAATCAGCTGCAGCACTGGGATCCCAGATGAGGGTTTTTTCATTCATCCCCGTGTCACAATCACTTCTGATTTTCTAAAAGTAACAACGTTGTTATTTCAGACAAGAGAGAAGGAGACAAGATAATTCATTTTTACAACTACAGCAAAAGCAAAGCAACCCTCCTGGATTCGGCTGACTGTCGAGAAGACATTTATTCTAGCACCAGTTCGTTGCATCTCTCAAACTTCTGCTGAGCAGCTGAAGTTGAGCCACTTTAACAGAAGTTTGAAACAGATACATGTCCTTTACCTGTTATGTATAATATACATAACTATTTGAAATCTTAATACTAGATCAGTATACCCATTGTAAATAATATTTGTTATACACTCAAGCACTGCACAAGGAATATTTCTGCAAAGAAAACACCATCACAAATTATTAAAAGCTGCTGAAGTTGTAAAGCAACTATAAATTGCTGGAAATACAGAATAAAGAAAGGGGTGGGATGGGGGGGTGGTCCCTAATGGGTCATACCATTCGTCACTCAAGACTGGTGTCCTGTATCACATACCTCAAGACGAAAGTCCTTTAATTACACTCACTTCATCGTAGATTTTTTTTTTCCTTTGTAACTTTTGAAAGAACCATTCCCCTCAGATGGTTAAAATAACAAACTTGCCTTGACAAATGAGGTTTGATTACTTCTGCTTCAGCCTGAATAACAATAAAATGCTATCGCAAAATTATCCACGCACACTGTCAATTCAGGGATGATATTTGGACCAATTTCACTACTGATGTATGTTTATTATCTCCACATGTTATGGTAGTTTTAGATCAAAATTGAGTTTGTCCCTTAAACCTTTAATTTTCTCCTTCATGAACTCACAGTAATGATCTGGCCATGCTTTAAATTATTCAGTTATAATTTGCAAGTAAGTAGCGTTTTCTGTGCATCTGCTAGTATCAGTGAAAGATTAAAATAGAGCGTGTTGTGCTGCAGCCCAAATATGCTTCGGTGTGCTTAGACAGAGTTGCTTGAAAGAGCACAAAATAATATTAAAAATGAACACAACTGTTAGTTATTGATTGACAGGATCAGTAATGCAGAAGAAAAAACATACTAAATCGGGTTGTGCTCCAAAAAGAAATGAAGGGAAGAAATCAACACTTGCCAAATGAGAACAAGCCAAGAACAAAAGAAAATAGGCTCACATTTTCCAGAAAACATGGAGGGGTTTGTGGTTTTTTTGTTGTTGGTTTTGGGGGGTTTTTTGTTGTTGTTTTGGTTTGCTTTTTTAACAGACACTGAAAAGTAGCGCAAAACAAAACCCACAGCAGAATTACTTGACCATATCCTTTTAAGAGCCCAAGGTACTGCCACAACTTGGATTATGATCTCAAATATTCCTGCTGGAGTGGCTGTCCTTCACATTCTGTGTTCACAGTCTTCAATCATTTGTTGGAGGGGAGAGCTGCTGCAAATGCAGAGAGAGCATTGGAAGTCTGGGGGTTGGATACATTTTTTATTTCTTTGCATTTTCAGTAGTCAAAAAGAAAACCCCTCATCCATCACTCTGATAGAAGTCCACAGGGCATCCATTTATTCTATTCAGAACAGGATCCGATGAGTTCAGATCCTTATTTATGTTCATTCAATGCTCAGACATTACATTTTCTTGGCTGTTATCTGAGCATTACTATTTATTATTAGTCTGCAATGGAGATCCTATTGTAATGAACTGTGATACACAGACATATTTCATGTTTGCTGGTTATATTAGATTTATTGCAATTACTCTTGAAAGGGATAGTGTAATTTACTGAAATCTCATTGTGGAAAAGGGAACTCCTGCAGGAGGCTCTCTCACTGAATTTTCTATAAGGCTGTGCTAAGATCTTCTGTTCCAAGAGCTTGAATGATTGCCAGTAAGCCTAAGACTCATGCTTTACATAATAGAAAATTTTAATTAAAAAAAAAAAAAGCAATAAGTTCATGATAGATTTGTTTCATATCAATAGAGCGCGTGCAGTTGTGAGATTTGGGGGTTTTTTTGTTGGTTTCTTTTTTTTGTTTTTTTGGGGGTTTGGGTTTTTTTTTTTTTTTTTTAAGATAAGCCATGTGTTAAAATGAAATTTCAAGAAAGAAAATTAAGAAAAGGCTTTAAAATAAACCTTTCTTATGAAATAAGGCTGTCTGTTGGAGCTGCTTGGTTTCCAAAGAGGTGCTTTGCTTGGAGAGGTTCAGCTGGTTATTGGATATATCAAGGGGACTTTCTGAGATGAGTTCCTGCCCTGCGTCTACATTAGGTCTGCTGAGCCCGTCCTAGATGGGGGTATTAGCCAAGGTGAGGAGAGTAGGGGACTTCAGCCTAAGATCCAGTCCGACAGCAGAAACAGAGGAGATGGCAGGAGAAATGCCAGGAGGCTGGAGCGTTCACGTACCTGCCGTTGGCTCAAGAGCTGTGGGTACATCTCTCCCTGAAGGCCTGGGGCAGGCATGAGCGCTGCCCTGTGGTGGTGCACCGGGATAATTGTGCTCCTGGCCAAATTTCCAGGCAGCGCCCAGGAGCAGTCAGTCTGTGGGTGAAGTACGTGGCAGAGGTTGCTCCCAACGAGCAGTATGGAAGAGACCAGCCTGTTTCGGTGGCCAGAGCTTAGTCCTATGAACACAAGCCATGGGTGCCACTTGCCCCTAGAGCCGGAGGGGACCCTTTCCTTTTCAGCTGACTGGTGGAGGCTGTACTCTGCAAGAGCTACTATAGCCCCTTGGCCAGCTCACCCATGTCTCAGTTACTCAAGCCTCTCCCAGCAAATCCTGTGAAAATCCCCCACTGGAGGAGCCTGCACGTGGGAGCTGCCCAGACATGCAGAGCGTGGCCACGGCTTGCTTTTGGGCCCTTAACAATACACACCCCTGTACGTTATTTATATATATATATATATAACACTACGTGTGTGTGTATGTACATATATATATAGACACACACACACTATATATATAGGCCCTGACCCTCCCAAGGCAGCACCTTGCTGAGGTCAGCAAGGTTCTGTGTTGTATAAATAAACTGCCACATATTCATAGACTGATCCTTTCCCCAGGCTGAGCTTTTGGATAAATATTGCAAGATTTAATGTCATTAAAAAAGGTGTTTGGTAAATTAAAAAACATGCTGTAAATCAGAACGATCATGCAGACACATAGCAGTGATCAAGACAGTTTTCTTTAGCAATATTCATTACTGTTATGTTATTGATTTTGTTGATGTTGCACCTGGGATGAATTTGGCTGCTTCTTCCTAAAAATACCATTTGAAGTCTTATTGATAGTAATCAAGTGAGCATCTCATTATATTATCCCCTAGTTTCTTAACAATAGGAGGGAATAACCACCAGGGAAAGAGGAAAAGGCTAATCCATAAATTTTTCATTAGCCGAAAGAGAGAGAAACATTCACTTGAATAATTGAATATGTTTAGCATCACAGCCTGCAGTTAATCATGTTTACTTACCCTTACTTTTCCAATATTCACAGAATGATACTGCATGGGTTTTAACACAACATTAACAGCTATCAATATGCAGACTGTTCAAAAGTACATCTAAGATGCATGTTTTTAAAGCAATGAGAGAACCTGTATTCAGAGTGATAATAAAAACAATTAACTTTGCATATAGCACCATTATTCTAATTAAGGATCAATAATAGCTTAATTCCTAAGTTTTGCTTAAAGTGAAAGATTCACAGCAAATAATGTACCCTATTAATTTGCTCTAATTTTCTCTTGGGAATATCTTTTTTTTTGGTTGTTTTTTAAATTCACTCAATAATTTTAAAATTTTTTGTTTACATAGTTGATTAGATTTACCAAAATGCAAAATCTTTCATTTATATTGTTTTATAAACTACTCGGAATGTAAAAAAAAGTCTTTGATAAGACAAATACAGCACCTCATTGCAAATAATTTATCACATGAGAACTGCTTGGAAACAGAAGAGCCAAGGGTAATTCTAGAATTATAAAATTTTAGAAAACTTTTCTTGATACCTCACCTTAATCTTCCTTGCTGCAAGTCATGGCCATCTACGTTTGTCCTTTTCACCACGCATAGGGAGAATAGATTGTTCTCTTCCTTTGCATGGAAGAACTTATTTAAAGGTTTAATTTATCTTTTTGGTTCTGAAGCTGACTCAAGCTTTCCTTGCAGCCATTGTTTTCAAGGTTTTCAGTTTTGTAAACTTTGTAATTGCTCTTCTATTGAGTAACCTACATCTCTTTGGAAATGCATTTCCCACACTAGCTTCCAAGTTCTATGCTGGGAGAAGCATACATTGCTCCTACTTTCTATATCCCACTCTAGCCTTTGTTTTCCTCGCCACATTACTAGTGTTGATTGCATTCATTTCATGATATAGCACGGGGCACAAGTACTGTTTCTCAACCTGGATTTGTGCATTAGCACTCATCCCTAACCAAAACCTACTCTAAGTCTATATCTCCTATATGTCAAGATCACCTGAAATTCTAATCCCATCTTCCAACTCACTCTCTCATCCACCTGATGGCATAAGCAAATTTTAGTAATCAAACATTCATCTAAAATTAACAAAACATATGGAATACAGTTAGAACCAAGGGAAACATACGTGCAGCTGCATTCAATATATTCTTTCAGTTTCACATATGCACGAATGAGAGGTCATTCACACCTTCGATTTTTTTTTATTATTTTTTTTTGTCCCCTCAGTTCCTATTTTATTTCATACTGGACTGCTATCCCACCATGAAGTATCCTTTGCAAGAACTGGAGCTACGTTAACATGATGAAGAATTCACATAAATTGTGTGATTAGATTTTTCTCGTACTTTTTTTGCAATTTCCCAGCAGAAAAATAAAAGTGAAACTGAAATAGTGAACATACAGAAATGTAACTATTGAAATACCAGTTGCAAATGTAGAATATCTTAGGCATTTTTATTTGCCAAACAGACTTGTATTTCTTCCCAAATACTCTGATTTCCATTAGAGAACCACATTTCTGGGGCACAACTTGTATTTCAAGTGAAACGACTTGGCAAAACCATCCTTATCAGACTTCTAAGTGAGCAGAGTATGTGGCAGTAATGCCATTTACAGCCTTCAGCAAACAGTGCCTCAAATACCAAAGTAATTCAGATTGCTTCACCCTTCCCTGTAAATTTTGCATATGATTTCACTAAAGCACTAGGGTTTATGGCCTTAAAATTCCAACTCCATGCCTAGCAGCAGGAGGATTGTAAGTAGCAAGTACTACAGGCATACTGATAATGAGTATATTTACAATACTCTATACTACAGAGTGATGCAAGCATGCTTTGTACAGTCTCTCAGCCAAAACACCAAGTACATGCTCACAACAGCACAGGGTTAAGACCAAGCCAAGTCAGAATAGTGCTGGCAACATGATCCATCCTCCCAGAAATGAAACAAGCTAGTTGCTCCCAAGGCCAAGACATATGATGAAAATACACCCAACACGCATGAACACCAAGCAACACATGGCCCTCCGCGTCCTTGAAAGCAGGTTTCACACTCCACCACTTTCCTGCACTAAAAAGGTTATTGTCCAATTTAAATGTAATAAACTGGCAATGTGTTGACAGCTGGTGGCCCTTACAATACATCAGGCCATCGGGTTAAAGCATTAATTATTATTTTTTTTTTAATCTGTTGGTATCAAAATGGTGTCATTTGCATTATCTAAGTAGCTGCTTATCTTACATGAAACCTACAGTATCAGTCCTTCATGGAAATGCGATATACATGCTGTTCTGTAGAAAACCCAAGGTGTTCAGGTCCTTTGAGCAGTGTGTGGGACACAGTAAGAGTATCTGTGGACCTAGAGCACAGATGTTTTCCCTTAATTTGGTATCAGGCTTTATTGAGACTAGAACCAGCATGGTGAGTAGCCTAGAAACTGTGCATTTAGTTTGACCTATTTTTCATGCATAAATGGTGAGAACAACATTCATTTTCATTGCTATACAGGCCACAGTTAGTTTTACCTGTGTTTTGAATTATAACCAGAAATCCTCATCACCCATTCTGTGCCTTCAGAGCTGCATTTCAAAACAGGAAAAACTTCTGATGGTATAAAATTAAAGCTGAGCAAAGCCAAGATTCTGGTACTGGCAACTAACTGCTGAATGAACTATGCCTCCTTTAAGATGTTTTGGTTTTTTTAACCTTCATTCTAGCTTTTGCTCTGGAAGCAACAAGTATATGTCAGATTTGCACTTTTTTTGATATATGCTATTGAAGCAGGCTTTTTACAAGGCAAGGGGGAGGGAAGCCTAAACCAACACACACAGCAAAAAACAACTAGAGATGTTTTACCTCAAATATTTTTTTAAACAGCCCTTCAATATTTTTCCTAAAGAATCGAGTCATTTGCTGATGACAATCTGTTCACAAGAACAGAGACCTGGAATGTGCCTCCTGCATCAGCAGGCTCCCTGCTCTGCTATTTTAGTGGGTTTACCCTTTTCATATAATCCCACTTATCAAGTTATCAAACACTACCTTAAGAAGTGTCAGCTTTCTTACCTCCTCCAATACCCCCACATCTACTCAGTTCTATTGGAAAGATGCTGCAAAGATGATCCCTTCGTTCTTGCCAGGGCTGCACAGATCAGGTGCTGCACGTCTCCTGGGGTAAGAGAAGCTCCCTGCTCCACTGATCAGCCTGCTGGCCCTGCCCTGAACGCGGGCCCGTTCGAAAGCTGGTCTTGAGCAAAGCTGGACATAATGCTCTGCATGACACCTTACCCGTGTCTTGAAGAATGGCAGCAGTTCTTATGGTTTGAATACATCTACCTTCCCTTTTCCTGTCCTCCTTAGTTACTCTGAAAGAGAAAAAGGAAGAATTTTTTTCAGAGGTTGCTTCTATGTAGCAAGATGGCCTAGAAAATGCTGGTATACCTAAAAATCTTGGTTTATCCTGCTACCTGATGAAGAATTACAAATTTTGTTGGCCATATATGCAGATGGAAACTTTCAGAATAGCTGGGACATTAGCGTACATGTGCTAAATCATTGGCCTACATTTCTGCCGTGCAGTAGGTCACCAGACATCGATCACAAGTGTAAAGGTTCATAAATACAGGAGGAACTTTGCAGGAGATGCATTTGTCCACCACACTGAATTGACTTCATTGCGTCTGTGTTCTGGACTGCTTTTCAAAGCTGGTTTAACAGCGCTGGAGACGTAAATGAGGTAGTATGCACCAACAGAACAGCATTTATTCAGTATTACAGAATAATTGCTTTTAAAACCATCAGTGTTCGTTAGTTTACATTTCAGTGATTTTTAAGTTCACTGGTTTGAATACTAAAGTTGGTAAAGATCCATATTTATTTTCCATAAATACAGAAACAGCTTGTCCTAGAGACTAATTTTTTTAGAGTCTGGCTTTCCACTGTAGTTTGAGCTACAGTGTAATATCCCTGAAAAGAAAGCAAGTCTTTAGAGATCACAAACAACCAATTTCACAGTACAAGCAGTTGTAAATAGAGCTAAATTCCCTTTAGTAATAAACTATTCATCTTTGTGCTTCATTGAGTTCAAAGAAAAGCATTTTTCAGAGTTTAAGCAATTAAGTTTACATTTTATTTTCTCCTCTAGAAAGGAAGTGATCACAAAAGCATGGGATTAAGAAGCCACTCTGCTACTGGAAGTATTCTCTGTGTATGAAATTGCAATTTAGCAAGGCATGTAAAACCCTAAAGGCAGTTAAGGTCCAATATGCTAAAACCATTTTGTTTTCACAGTGTATTTATTTTGTATCATCACTGACCCAGTTGATTAGCTGCTGAATTAGGATGGCTGAACATTAGAATTATAGAATTATTTAGGATGAAAAGACTTTGAAGATCATCAAGTCCAACTGTTAGCCCAGCACTGCCAAGTCCAGCGCTACACCTCGTCCCTAAGCACCAAGTGTACGTGTCTTTTAAATACCTCCAGGGACAGTGACTCCACCACTTCCCTGGACAGTTCACAAAGTCGACCCAGATTAAGTTTACAAAGTCCAGCACCTCCTACCAAACCAAACGGACAGTTAACAAGGCAAATTAGCCAAAGTATATTTTTAAGTAATATAAGTAGTATCCCAAAAGGTGATGTCCCAAAGGGTGCATTCACACCAGCAATGCATTGCCTTTAAAGGGGTGCTGGGGATGGGACCTGCCAGTGCCCAGTGGACCCCAGGGACAGAAGTTCCCACATAGATGCAGTAAGTGCTCTTGGCGGCTCATTAGTCTCTTCCCTCCCTCCTACTCATCTGACCTGCAGAGCAAGCTGCCTGCAAGATCACCCAGCCTGCATGTTCCAGCCAGCATGTGCCAGAGCACTTAAACAGCTCAAAAAGCCTGTTTTTGCTAAATGAGGCTCACGTTGACCAAAACCAACTAAGCACCATTTGCTCCAGTAGGTCTGAGAGCATTACAGTGTCCTGCAGAGAAAGCAGCAGGTAACATCTGCGCTGGTGCACCCCCTTATGTGCTTAGCGCAGACACAGCCTGAAGCTCACCCTCTCTTTCAGATGAAAACAAGCTATAGCGACAAAATTCCAGTTTCACTGGCAAAATTGTCCCATTACTTTGCTTTTTAACAGCACATCTGTGCAAGTCGAGATTCACGCTCTGCCTGCACAACCTTATTCCCAGGGAGCACAAATCCCTCTCCTGCGTCCCAGGATCAGGAGCTGAACCCAGGAGGCAGGCGGGACTCTGGGCTGTGCACGTTCGATCGCTGTTGGGTCAGTAGGAACATAAGGACATCTCCCTCTGAAAGAAACAGAAGATGATGTTAAACCAGGATCCTAGCCACCTATTGATACTGGTAAAGATTCCATGGCTCTCTAAGTGCAAGATTGTTAATCTCTGTGTCTTGGCCAGATTCAACCTCCAGTACTTACAGCTTGTCAGAACCTTCCCATGCGGATCAGAGCGGGTTGCTGTGCAGCTAAGCAGCCAGCAGTGCCTTTGTTTCACAGCTGTTCAGTAGTGCATGAAATGAGCCTTGCCTATGATTTGAATACCTTTAAAGTTTGCCTTCAGTACAAAAGGAACTGCACAGAAGTAAAACCATCATTACTACCACCACTCAGTTTCATGCTAAATTTAGTGACTTTTTTTTTTCCTGGTTCCAGAATGTTAGAACTGTACTGACAAAAGATGTTTTTCAACATAAACAAAGACGATTTTTAAAACATGTCTTGCAGAGGCCAGTAAAAACCCCTTCAGAGATCTTCAGTCATTTAATAGTATTTGGTTTTTTGGTTTGGTTTTTTTTTTTTTTTTTTTTTTTTACACTGTAATAGATGAAATGCAGCTGAACGAGTTGCTTTGCAGAGACTCATTTTGCCCTCTTTTCAGGTATGTGAAACAGCTGTGGACCAACCACGGTTGTTTATTTGCTCATGTTGTTTGCACATTGCTTTGGCAAGATATTAAACTAGTAGATTTGGGCAGATTTCTCTGTTACAGTTGGATTTCACCATTCAAGCTATATAGGTGCTCATCACCTACCCAAACTGGATGAAACAGTGGTTTAGAAGCAGGAGCAACGACAGGAGAAATTACCTGGGGAAGTGAGCAATCTCCCCAGGAAAAGGCAAATGAAGACAAAGCACTGGTAATGTGCTATAGATGTGGCCCATGGAAAAAATCCTTAGTTCTAAAACAAGCCAGAATTTTGGAAACACCAAAGGAAGGAACTGGTGAAGCATGTGACCCTGGTGTTATGAAAATCAATTGTGAGGACCTAACAGCAATCGAAAGGCAGGTTCTGTTAGTCAGGGAGAGGGCTGTGGGGAAGCAAAGCTCCTAATGAGCTTTTTCCACAAGGAAACATGAAAACTAAAAATGTCGATGCTAGAATCCAGGAGAGAAACGTGGGAGCAGCTGTACTGGATCGAAAATAAAGACATAAACGTCAGCATGGAAGGGACAGACAGAGGCAAGAGAAACGTGGGAGTCCAAAAAAGGCTGGGACAGAAGTGAGTTAGCAGGCGGAATGACAGGCTGAAGGCACCACTTGTTTATTCAGACACATGAACCTACTGCTGAGACTCTGAGATGTAGGGACTTCTCTGGGGTCAAGAGGTGGGAAAGTCTGAAATAGCTGTGAAACTTGCAAAGTGGCTGCGGTGCTGCAATCAGTACAGTGCCGCAAGGGAAAAGGGAAACTGAGGAAGGGGGGAAAAAACGAAACCCGGGGGGTAGGAAGATGGCCTTCCTCGTGGAAGTGCTTTAAGAAGATATATGCCCTGAAATATTTTCAGTCTGTTATTGCTGCGTCTTACAAGAAAAGACATTGTGTTTAATTGGATACATATTTGCTAGAATTTAAATTAGCTCTGTCCCCTAAATGAGGACGCCAGATTTAGTCTTTGTTTAGCGGATACCTTTCAGGTTTTTTGTCACAGCTGCAGCAAGTAGTTACTGCAGCAGACTGAATAAAAACTCCTCAGCCCATGACCCCCCTTTCTCCCTAGTATGGGGGCGTGCCAGCTGCTCATTTCACCATGCAACCGAAGGTCTCACCTTCCTTCAGCGACCTGTCCTTACTGCTCCAGCAAATGTTTGTGGTGGCTGGCAGAGGACATGTGGGCAGTGGCCACACATACACTGCTCTGGAGCTGCTGGTGCTCAATGCAGGGAGGCACGCTGGTGGACAGATGTCCTGCTTCAGGGTTACCAACACAGTATCAAAAAATTTGTCTCTGAACAAAGGGCACATCTGCTTAGCCATGCATCCTCCCTGGTGCCTAATGATACCTCCCTCACCAGCGCTGGCAGCAGGCACTCACTCATTTGTATTTTGTCAGCTTGTTTAGAAATTACCAGATGTCAGACTTCATGTGGCAAACGATCACAGAAAAGGCATTTTCTAATCAGACTCTGCTTTTTCCAAATACTTTAAATTAAATGGCTAACTTAAAGCTATTTTTAACTTAAAGCTATTTTTAAAGTGCATTTAACCATGTAAAGTCCCATGGGGATATTCCTACAGTGGTTCAATATTTGCCTTAACCCAATTAAGCAACACATACTAGGAATTAGCTACCCAATGAATAGGGCACAAGCTGTGGTAGTTCATGGAGCTACATGGATCTTCACAAAACATGAGAGTAGCAATCCTCACGTACCTCACTGCTGACTCAACCACTGCAGTTTAAGCTGATTAAAGAGATCCTCAAACAATCACTTGAAAAGAAAAAAAACAAAACCAACTTTAAAAAAAAATTCTTCACTACAGAGGGCGGTAAGTATTTTTTTTTCCAAATCTTTTATCATGTTTTAGGAATAAGTAGGAGTGGATGCAGTAACAGATCTTTGGTGGGTGCTAAAATACGAAATCACCAAAGCCTTTTCTGCCTGCATCACCTTTAAAAGTTAATAAATCTATTAGAAGCTTGTATATCTTTAAATGTCATTTTTCAAAACAGAACAGTATCACCCAGATTTTTTCTTAAAAACAAAACAACTTTTAAATCTACTTTGGTAAAGAAAGTTTGCATTGCTGAACAACCTATAATAGATACATACACATCCTCACATCTTCCCAATTAAATAATTCACTTCCTATTTTAGCAAAACAAACAAAAAAATTCAAGTACTTAAAATAGACGCTAAGGAACAAGTTGAATCACAGGTTCATTTTGCTATACATCCTTTCAGTATAAGTATGTAAGGATGTATTTACAAACCTGTACAACTGAGGCTTATTTCTTGTTGCTCTGATTCCATGAGGCATTTTGTTAAGTCCAACAACCTAGACGATGTACTTGTCTCATGTTCCTCTAAACGGCACAGGGTATTCTGACTTACTGCTTTGGCTTGTCTACTAAAATACTTTTCTTAAATCAAAGTAACCTCTCTACCTCCAAATCAATGTTAACTTTTCTAAAGTAGTTCTGCAACTCTTGAAAACAGACTAAACGAGTTAGCTCAGAATTATTTTTCTATGCAGAACTCAACAAATAGACATCGTTCAGTCTTCCACCTCATCATCTTCTTTCTACAAGTGATCACAGATGACACACGACTTGTGTGCGTGTATGTGTGAGGGGTGTGTATGACGAAATAAAAGTAAATATTTCTTAAAAAAATATAAAAAAATAATTGGCAAAAACGTTCTTAGATTTCAGTATTCTACCCAAGCCAAACCATTACTCAATCCTATAAAGCCCTGAAGAAAATTTACATTGCTCACATGGTATTTTTTGATTCAAAAGTTTATAAAGTTTAACAAGCTAAAGTTTTTATACAAGTACAGTACGCATCCTAAAGAATAAAAGTACTGATGTTACAGTTAAGATGATTTATTATAATTGAAGAATATCACATCAGCCGTGAATGCCATTTCCAGAATCTATGAGGTGCCAGTAATATACAGCCCAGCTTTTCAATAGTGCTGTGCTAAGTAAATTAAAGGCTAGTATAAATCCTAGATTAAAAAAAACTAGGAATAGCCATTGTCCATTTATCCTGAAGATGGGGAGGGGAAAAAGTAAAGCACTGTTCCCTCTCTTTCCTTTCCTCTTTTTCCACTCCTCACTTTTCAGCACTGCCTGTCTCCTCCAAAGGCCAGAGGTGAGATTCTGATGCAGCAACGGCACTGAAACTCTGCTGCCATCACAGCCACGACAAAATTCCCTACTACATTAATTCCAAAAGGTTCATGTAAGACAGTGGCACCTATTCCCCTTGCTCTTTTTGCCTTTAGGAGGGAGGGCTTTTTTTACCACAACGTACAATTTCTTGGCACTACACTAACATCTTCTCCTGAAAGTAAGGACCATCTTATTTCACTTAAGAAAGGTCATTTTCCTGAAGGATTTTGACAGGGTCAACATAAAATACATAATTAAAATTACATAAAGTTTAAAAATCATGAACTTATTCTTTGAAGTCTAACCAGCTTGCTTTTTTTAAAATTAGCTCTTTGCCAGAGCCTGTAGCGAATACTAGAAATTTACATGAGTTAAAGGACTAGCGGACAAGTTCACGGAAGATAAATCCACCATAAAGCCTTGTCCGCTCCTCCTGGTCTGGCATGCCCTTGAGCCACAGAGCTTCCGAGCCCACCCTGGGAAAGAGTACTCCCATTTAATTTGAAACTTCTGAAGCTAAACCCTTTTTAAAACAGAGCATGTATCAGACTACTCAGCAAGGACCCAGATCAGACTGGACAGCTGGAAGAAGACATCTTTAGAGAGGCTGAGCATGTGTTTCAGTATGGGTTGTCAGGAAGTCCTACAGACCAGGCACAGAAAAGGCAGGGCGATGCGCACATGCCGTGCTTCGAGGCTATGGTGCAAACTGCATAGTCCTGCAAAGAACTGATTCAACTCAAAATCTTTTATCCACCTTAGTCTTCTGCCTGCCGTCACATTTTGATCAGGATTTCTAGCAGTCTAAGCAACTTGGAGATTTTAATCTTTGTTATTTTACTTGGGCTACTTTTTTTTGTTGTTGTTTTGTTTGTTTTAAAATAATAAACCTTCAATAGCATCGTCTCCTCCAACCCTTTGGGTAACAAATAATTCTCAAAGTTACACCTCTTCTAAGCCCAAAAGAGATATAATTCAGTCTTGAGTCAGGTAACATTTTTATTCCCTCCATAAAAGCATCAGAGTTAAGTCTTTCTTCTCTTAGCCCAGCAGACCCAGAAACAGGACCCGCAGACCACTGGAAAGGGAAGATATCCAACCTTCCTGGAAGGCATAACATGTGCTTCTGCTCCTAGGAGCCACTTAGACACTGGGCTTAAAATCAGACGATGCTTTAGCTTTTATATTTAAGCTATCTGAAATAATCTATAGCAGTCTAAGGGCTCAGAAATAGTAAGTATGTTTAGCTCACTAGGGCTCTTCCCATCTGAAGACTTCCAATCACTTAAGCCAAAGTTCACCATTTCCATTTTATAAAGAAAAGACACTATTCAGCTTGTCCAGAGCCACAGAATAGGTCATTGCTTGACACTAACAGCTGGATTTATGGAAATTCAAAATCACACAGTTTAGTGACACAAAACTCATTTTTAGGGGCCTTTAAAATGGAGTTCCTCTAATCGTTACCTCTCCCTCCACACAACAAAATATGGTGTGGCAAAGCAGAAAGACTGAGGGCAGTTTTTTGGTTTTAATTAATTCTTTAAAATAACAAGTAGTACAATTACATCAAACATGCCAGTAAAAGCTTTACACTACAACTTCAAGCCTCACGTAATTCTACAGTTAAATCAAAGGCCTTATAACTGTACATACACACTGGAATACCACAAGATTGAAATCCATGCGTAACCCTAATGGATAAACGCTACTTGTACCTAAACATATCCACCTTGTTGACACAGCCTCTTGTCTTGATACAGTTATGCCACTGTCAAACTGCTCCTGAGACATCCCTAGGGTGGATAATGCTCCCTACCACCCCCTCCAATCAGTATGCTTCTAAACTAGTTAAGCAGCAAACTTTACTGGATTTTTTTTTTACTCAAGATAAGCCTGAAGGACCTGTGATGTTACCTTTTTTGTTTGTTTGTACTTCCAGATAGCTGGCAGAATCTTAGGATTCTGGTCCTCCTTAATATACTTTCAATTTCACTTTTTACCCCTTTCATCTGCTAGGGAGGAAGGGGTAACATGACAACACAAATTTATCTTTATTGTGGAAAGCCATTACCAGGAAAAAATTGTTATTTTATGCTATACAGCACAGCAGACAGACTAAAGCCTTAGGGCTTTCTGTAGGCTAGAATCACCAAAAATCTGACTACGTTCCAAACCAAAACAAAAATCATTATTTTTTTCTGCAGGCTAGATTGGGCCTTCAGATATGTTCGTTCAGATCCTATGGGACCTGCACATGCATCTCTGAGCTTAGCCTTAGTGACAAACGCTTCCCCATTCCAAGACATTGTGTTATCTGTTATCTATATCTTCCTGTTTCTTTTTCTATCACACCAGAATCTTGGGGGACACTATAAAAAGAAGTGTAGCATGTTCTATTTGCTGACAGTTTCATTTGTAAAAGAAGATTCAATAATGCTGTATCTGTGCTGGTCATCGGTAAGTGTAAATGGGGTCTTGCTGTCAGTGGTATACCTCAGCGGCTTTTCTTTCCTCCTCTCATTGTGCCTAAAGATAAAAGTTGAAAAAGCAGAAAGATAAAAATAAGAGCAGGGGAATACGAGCTCACCCTGCCAAGTTCATGAAAATACAGTGATCTGCCAGAATGCTAAATTAAGCAGAAAAATCCCAAAAGCCAAGATATTACACAATAAGATTATTTCCTCTTACACACACAGATACAATAAACCCCAGGGTCCAGCTCTCCTCCTCCCACTCCATCTTTCTGACTTAATAAATCTCCTCAAGAATGTTTTGGTTTTTTTTTTTTAAAAAAAAAGGTAAATAAACCCCCCAGTGTTAAATCAATGAGCAGTTTTGATTTTTTTTCCCCACCTAGCCACAGCCTAAAAGCTTTCTATGTCTTGGGGACTTTCAAAGGAAAGGAAAAGCTATTCAGGTAGAAACCATGTGCTACAACACCAGTGCCCTTTACTGTGTCCTCCCTCAGCCATTACAGTACCAGCTACATACTGATAGATTCCCAGTGACCACAAAAAGAGAGACATATTTTTAAGTTACTGAGATCAAGAAAGGGTAATCTACATCCAAACATTAAATTTTGTTGTGAATTAAGATGCTCAGATGGGAAGTGATAGTTAAGTGTTTCTTTCACAACACTCAGATTCGAATCACTTTTATGTATTCCTGATGGCCATTAATTGAAAAAAAAAATAATATGAAATTTTTTTACAGCTTAAGTCATTTGTATTTTAGCAGTTCTGAAAAACTTAGTAGTTAAACCGTCGTCCTTTGCAGCCAAAGTTATGCTTTACAGTCTCAGAGTTCAGTTTCTGGGAAATGAGCAATGGGTTTATTTGCTTTTCTTAATAAGAGAACAATATTCAATGAGTGAGTTGCTCTGCAATAACTAAATTTTGGAATTATTTAGGCAACGGTTTAAAAGTTGTATGCATAATGCTTTATTTATTTATTTCTGCTATCATTAATGCTAACTTGCTTCCTGCAATGGGTTCAAGCTAGCTATATATATATATATATATATATTGGAATCAAAGACTCTTCTTACTTTATGGAGTCTTTCTCTGAACGTTTAGTAATGATTTAACAAATCCCTGCTAAAGATGACCATCCTTAAGAACACAACAGTATCCTCCAAAGCTGCCTTTCCTGAAAAAGAGTTCTTCCTTTAATACCTGAAAGAGATGACTCCTAAAAAACCCGGACAGCATTGCTAATAACTTTTAAGCTCAAACAGTCTAAATAAACACCCCTGCAGGAAAGAAAATCTCTGTCTAAAGTCAGTAGGAACAACCACAAAAGAATAAGGAAAAAAGATAGCATCACACAAAAGCATTTTACCTGTAATATTTACCTTGGATTCAATAGATTTCAACTACAGTTTTACCTCCTGGTGACCCACTTACAATCCAAAACCAGAGACTGGAGTAACCTACAATAACAAAGGTAGCTGTTTCTGAGAGGGAATTTACCAAACTCCTTTATTGGAATGCTTAACATACTTGTTTTGGGTAGCCTTTTCTTCCTGCTTGTTGCCATTAAAAAAAAAAAATAATAGAAGATACAATGCTTTTAGCAAGTCATGGAGCTGTAGTAAAGCATCTATGACCTGACTGCAACCACCACCACAGTCTAAGCTTTTAATTAAAATAGATTACCATAGGGTTTTTCTGTATTCTTCCCTCAGACACACACCAAATCCTCCAAATCCAAGCTTTTCTATTTTCAGACCATTTAAAACCATTACAGCTTTGAATCACCATACTGTCATTAGTGGTCTGGCTGCCAATCACATATTGTTGTACCATCCTGTTTGAATGGCATAAAATTTCTAGTTAGCTTTCTGAAAGCACAACTTTTTGTTTGAAGTAAGTTTCTCAGGAAATTGTGTATAGTTACAGTGTTAAAAAGAAAAAAGAAAACAAAAAAAAAAGAGCAAAACATGCTGGAAATAAATTGATGTAGGAATACTGCCAGTGAAGATGGGCTTTTGAGAAGAATAAAAGAAGTCTGGATATGGTAGCTACTGTCAACATTATCCTTCCTATAGGAGAGGAATTGAAAAGCAGATGCTTACACAGTTCCACCATTTAGTAGCAAAACCTACTAGTCCATGAAATCAGAAGCTGTAAGAAAGGAATGTTTTTTATTGTATCAAAATAGCAGAGAATAGGAGCTTGGCTCCTGCAGCTCCCAGAGGGCCTCAAAGCTTTGAAGCATTAAATCATAAATCTGTTAAATAAGCAGGTCTAATTTTGCAGTAAGTACAAACAGGAACACAAAACCTCTTTGAAGAGGTTTGGAATAGCTTGGTGATGCAAGGTATGAGAAACCTACACCTGTGGTAGCTGCAAACACCTTGCTCAAAACAGACCTGAGCCTGCCTCTGTTTTTCATGTTCTGCTTCACAGGAAAACCAAACTTATGTAGGAACTAAATAAAGGAGTCTGACACGTAGGAAAAGTCGTCATCGTCCCCCGTCCCATCCTGCCCCCCCCCCCTTTTTTCATTATACCACATTTACTCTCATAGTATGAGAGAGGGAAATGTTAAAACCAAGCAATAGGAAATGTAAACATCTCCCCCCACCCAATCCAAACAAAACAAAACCCCACTGCAGTTAATTAAATCAAATGAATAATAAGCAACAGTTATTGTCAGATCTAGTCTTTGGTGATCACAGTTTCAGGCAGAAATCCATAGATCCTTGCATACTTGCAGAAATAATGAGAATCTTCAGGATTACATCAGAGTAAGGGCTAAACCCAGTGTTAATTCTTAAGGTTTAGGTAGAGTTTCTCTGCAAATAGATTGTTCATTATTGCCCACAGCAAGGATTTTTACACTCTTTTCTGGAGTGTTTGGTGCTGCTCCCAAAGAAAACAGTAGGTAACCAAAACAGTACAGAATTATTTTTATACAAATGCAATCATTATTAGATCAAAGAATTCAAAAGAGGAAAACTGTTTTAACAGTACAGTGCGATATATACAAGGCACATCTGAAAGTCAACCATAGAACTGGATGCATAATTTATTCTGTATTGAAAGAAAATTAAGTTACTGTCTACAAGTAACAGAAAGAAAGAAAGAACACGGAAGGAAAAATACCAATATACAGAAATCATTACTCTAAAAAAAAAAAAAAAAGAGAGAGAGAAAAAAAGGCTTATTTATTTTTTGTCTTTTAAAAAAATACTATAAATCTGTACCGTCCACAGACTGGCTCTCCACAACTGCACAGGGAGGGTCACACACCATTCAAGGTCCCATTATAGCAGCCCATCAAAAGAAAAAAAAACACACACACACAACATATCAGTAGCCTGTACTGGATTATCCCTGGGAAAGTGGGGAACAGTGTCTGAGTAGATCCTCTGGATTGACAGAAAATGATGCAACAGACAAACAGAAGTCACTGCCTTGGAAAAACTACAATGAGAGGAAAAAACCCCCAAACAACGAACCCTGATGACTTTCAAGAGAGGGGTGGGGTGGGTGGAAGTAAATATCTCAGTGCCCTACTAAGCCAGTGTCGTGGTTTAGCCCTGACCAGCCACCCAGCCCCACGCAGCCACTCACTCGCTGCCCCTTGCCCAGAGGGATGGGGAGGAGGATCGGGAAGGAACGTAAAACTCAAGGGTTGAGATAAGAACAATGTAATAGGCAAAGCAAAAGCCGCTCATGCAAGCAAAGCAAAGCAAACCCAGGGATTCGTTCCCCACTCCCCACGGGCAGGCAGGGCTCGGCCATCCCCGGGACAGCAGGGCTCCGGCATGTGTAACGGTGACTCGGGAAGAGAAATGCCATAATGCCAGATGCCTCCAACTTCCTTCTTCCCCCAGCTTATGTAGCCAGCATGACGTCCCATGGTATGGAATATCCCTTTGGCCAGTTTGGGTCACCTGTCCTGGCTCTGTCCCCTCCCAGCTCCCCGTGCCCTCCCCAGCCCTCTGGCTGGCAGGGCGCAAGGAACTGAAGAGTCCTTGACTTGGTACAAACATCACCCAGCAACAACTAAAACCATCAGTGTCCTATCAACATTGTTCTCACACCCCATCCAAACCACAGCCCTGAACCAGCTACTGAGAAGAAAATTAACTCTGTCCCAGCTGAAACCAGGACAGCCAGCCCTGAAGGGCTCAGCTGTTCCTGCAGGTGGGCTCAGGGCGAGTCAGCGTGGAGGTTCCCTCCACTTGTACCATGCTCTGCCTCAGGCAGTCCAGTACCCAGAGCCTGGAGAGCAGCCGGCTGACCCAGCCCAGCCTTCTGCCCGATCTCCCCGCAGCACTGCTGACCTGAGCTGCGGTAGCCTTGCTTGGAACAGTGTGACTCTCTGCAGCTACGCCAGCAGCCTCCCCATCACCATGCCCAGCACGCTGGCATGCCACCACCCCTGCTCTCCATCCAACCCTCCCCAGGGGAGCGGAGGCTGTGTGAAATATGTTGTAGCAGCTGAGAATGACTGAGAACACGTAGCTACAGCACTAAATGGACTGTGGAAGAAACCACTGAAATAAGTAACTCTACCGAGAAGCTTGGGGACTAGAAAGGACAGCAGGTGAGCTGCCAGGTGTGACCAGTAGCTGCACAGCACACAAAATGCTTTATTCTCCAGTTCTGCGGCATGACAAGTCATGATTTCTGGTTTTTTTTTTTTAAAAAAAAAAAAAAAAAAAAAAAAAAAAGGAGACAGGTGGTGGAGCCAAAATTTTCTGATTGCAGGAAGGCTTCAGAGGCAAACGTTTACCAAAACACATCCACAAGTAAGCAGTGCTTTGTTTTAAGAGGTCCACAGGGTTTAGAGAAAACCAAAGGTAACTGAAGAACAGCAAGAGCAGCATCACTAAAGTTAGCTTCAGAAAGACACGGTGCTAATGACTTATTAATTAGCCAAGAATAAAGTGTCTTGAGGTACTTCACAAAACATATACTGAGGACTTGTCTGCTGTACAGCATGAGGTAGGCAGTATGCAAGTCTGGATTAGGGCTGCCAAAATGTTGCATGACTAAATAGAGACCTTGTGCCTTTAAAAGATTTGTTTAGTATTTAGTTCTTTGTAATTCAGTTTCTGAAGTGGGAAGAAACAGTTAAGTTGTTCTGAAGTAAAAAGTACTGTAAATATTTTCATAGACTACAAAAAAAGTAAATCTGCTTAAATTTAAATATGGAACAATACTTCATCTCAGGATATTTGCCTAGTTACTGGGGAAGGACTACAGCAAACATTTAGGAAACTACACATTTTCAAACTGAAGGTTAGATAGAATTTGAGCTTTTTATTCTTCCCATGCCTATGAAAAAGAATGTTAACTATACTTTAAGGGAAAAAAATGAAGTTTAAGTCCATATTTAAAAGCAGCATCATTGTGTTTATTAATAACACGTAGTATCCAAAAATTGCATACAAAGACTAATTTTCTGCTAATGTAAATGAACTTTACAAGTTTCATAGTTCCCAAAATTTCACAAAAGTCACCTTGGAATAGTAAAAGAAGTGCTACTTGAAATGCTTATTTTATCTCTACCCAAATTGCATCAATGAATGGAATTAAATGAAAAATATGTAAGATCTATGCCAGCTGCTGTCAGCTCTATTTGCTGTACTCTGTCTTCTTTAGATACAAATTCTGGCTCCATGGTAAAGACGACAGTCAGAATCTAAATAAAGTTTCAAGAAATACTTCTCATAATCAGCACATATCAAAAATAAGACTTCAGCCAGAGATTACTCTCTCTTTATTAATACTGTTAGTAAACCACCAAAAGTGTGAAAAGTAGGCGTTTTCACACATGCTTCATCTGAGAGTGTTCCAAGTTTTCGTGCACTACAGCATAAAAAAAAATATTGGATTAGACACATACTTCCCTGATATAAGTCACCTGGCAGACATGTTTGTGATACTTTAAAAGCTTGAACACCACCATTAATCATCCATATTTGTGTTTTGCTTTTGTTACCCAATACAATTTTTGAATGAGGAGTACTTACCCATAGTGTTAGAACAGACGAGACCGAGCTATTTCAGACATACCATTTTAGAAGAAGAGAATTAAATAAACTATGTTAGCAGTAAAGATGTGTATTCTTTTTCAAATAACACATGTTAAAAAATTACGGTACAAGAGGCAGAATAAATATGTTTTAACTATTCTATTCTTCTTGTAAATAGTAAGCACCAAAAAGGCACAGATTTCTGTTATTACTCTTGAAAATCTCACTGTATTTTACCAGTGCTCCTTTGGACTTGTTATGGAGTCCTGAGGTCTGCATGAGACCTGTGTGAATAAATCTCAACTCACATAAAAATGGTTGGAAGCATGGGAAGACACTACCAGGGACTGAGAATATTTATCAAGCTTTGATGACGGATCAGGATGCAGATTTGTTTGTGATCTGTTAAGCCTCACTTAGTTTACAGAATATTTTACAGGAATGATAGTTTGATGTACTGAAAGTTTTCAGTAAATATAAACATGTATAAGCAACCATTAAAATTAATTACTATTTGTAAAAACAATTTATAACTTATGATCAAATGCCTGTTTACATACAAGAAAAAACTAGGGACCCATCTTTAAATTAGGAAGAATATTTTATCTGTACAATACTGTACAGAAACATGCATGGCTGAAGTACTGATACACAGTAAGATTGGGCAACTACTTTTTTTTCCCTTTTTTCATTTAATAAATTCTTGCATATTTAGCGCATATTCAAGGTTTCTAGACTTACGTTTAAAAGCATCTAATTTTGCTTAGGATGCTTTGCACTACTTATACACAGGAAAAAAATATTTGTCCTCTAGTGGAAAGAGCATGCTGCATTGGGTCCTTTCTGCATTTTCTGACCTAGAACTACAGTCTAAAGTATGAGCTCGTACACCCATAACTGTAGCAAAACCAGGATGTCACCACAGGCAAAAAAGAACACTGAAGAATGCATTTTAGAAAGCTATCACCAGCAGCCTGCCAGGGTGGTTTGTATTATCTTAGAAGAATAGCTGTTGATCAAGGTGATATTCTCTAGAGGAACATCCAAGACTTTTTGCCCTGAAGGTGAGGTCAAAGACCAGGATGAAAGATATGCCGTTTGTGACACAGCCAATAAACCCACTCAGGAAAAACACTCTTTTTGTCCCTTAGTTAAAACTCTTACCCTCTCAGCATAAACACTTGTAAGGGTCGGATGTTGCCACATGAATAACAATGTTTTGTTAGATGTTCTTTGTTTTATTTTGCTTGTGTGGGAAAACTACTTGGCAAGGTAGGGGGGGGAGGGGTTAGAGAAAACTGGTACCTAGTAGAAGGGTAATATTACAGAAAGGTGGGTTTCTTTAGTGTAAAAATACAGCTATGGCTTTCAGGATGGTTGGCATGCACAGAATCTACATCACCACAGCTCCCTAAGCAACACACCCTGCTCAGCAACTGCTGGTGGGGGTAACGGAGGATGGAGTGGAGTGGAGACCCCACGGCCAGGCTCTGCCTTGCTCCCTGCAGGAATGGGAACTCAATGGCACCACACAGCTGATAAGCTGCAGAGCAGTTGTCACATGAAGATGAGATGTCCATGGCTGAGCCAACCACTGTGGCAAAATTACTTTGCTTAGATAAAATAATCTCATTGTAATACTAATGCACACCTCCATCCCAAAGTTACATGCCTCCAGGATACTAATGCACCTCACTGGGCAGGTGGCACCAGCCAGTAACAACAATAGTTACTCAACAGTAACAACAGAGTCACTCAAGCTCCACCTAAATATGATGGAGATGGACTAGTCCTGGACTGAAGTCAATCCAAAGGGGATGAATTATCTAAACTCGTGGATTACCCAACTCCGACTCAGTGTTCACTAAGTTAGATAGTGGGTCAGCTTGAATTATGAATGAAGGGACTTCCAGTCAAGGGAATCAGCCTTGGGAAGGAAGGATGAGGAACAAAAACCAGATAATGGTGTTCTTTTAGCCAAGTTACACAGAAAGAAGCCTTCAAGTGAGGAAAGTTCTTGCTTAAGTGAAGACAGGATGATAAGGTATTGCAAACCACTGGCATCAAAAGATACTTGAAAGAGGACAAAGATAACGGTGGTACTGGGAGATCACGACCTCCAACTCAAATAGCCCCCCTGAAGGAGGGCAAAATCCCTCTTGAGGAGCATGCGCAGTTAGTAGAAAGTTTCAGTAGTGCTACCTGAGGATGTGCACTAATTTGTGTTAGAAACCAGAAACTTGTAACCAGTCCCGTGTATAATGAATGAATATGCAATGTCCTATGAAGCATAAAAGTGGCAAATGAGGGGAGAAGGTCGGGAAGACTCTGTCATAACTTCTGGGGTCAGTTGACAGGCTGGGCCCGTCTTCTACCCCGTAGGGACACCTGTTGGGTAAAAACTATCTTACATGCGCTAAGTAACTAACTCATGCTAGCTATTATTAGTGATTATAGTTTGGTTGTATATCACTTCAGGCTTGTTTTTGCAGACAGTCCCTATTACTGGCAACCACGAACCTTAATTTGCCACGATTTTATATTAATAAAGAGTGTTATACCGTAAACTGTTAGTGTTAGTCCTTCGTGGACACTAGAAATTGCTGGCAGCAGGTAACGCATTGGAATAAAGTGGAAAGACCTGCAGAGGGGTCCCCCTGATGCTGTTGGCACATTTGCCTGAACAAGTCGGCCAAACCACCCTCTGGTCCAGCAGGACTGTTTGGCGAAGGGTCCCTGTAATGGGATGCCGACAGACTGGTCGGGCACAAGGGTCTCAGTTTTCCTGGGGCACTGGTAGACAGATCAAACACCTGGGGTCGAGAAAGTCTCCCCTCCCCCCCTTCCTTTCACATGACACTTGTATGCGTGGCTTTTGCTTTACCTATTAAACTGTCTTTATCTCAGCCCAGGAGTTTTCTTTTACCCTTCTGATTCCCTCCCCCATCCCACCTGGGGGGAGCAAGCGAGCACCTGGGTGGCGATTAGCTGCCGTTGGGATTAAACCACAACATGTTAATGCATATAACTCTATTTTAAGGTGGTTTATAAAAATAAGACAGCAACTTGTTTCCATATTCTCATCTTGACATGGAGGAAAGCAATTGTTTCCAATCCCTAACATTTGTTCCTAAAGGCTACTTTTACAGAAAAGAAAAAATAATAAAATAAAAATCTTAACAGCATGCAGGGTTACTGCTGCTATCCAGCTGTGCATCTCAAAAACACTTCACTACAGTTTTAAATAATAAATAACTTCAGATCTATTCAAAACCCAGTAAAAGGCAATTACAGTTCCACACCCAATTCATTAAAGAAATGCTAAGTTAAAGGAGACGGTAAGTATGTTTGCTGTCTTGAACATCTTCCCTAGGCAGAGTTCAAACAACCCTCTACACCAAAGACTAGATTTTGTTTCAGTGTTCCACCCTATTCCAAGGCACAGTGTCTCCCCAGTCTCCTGGAGCAACAGCTGTCTTTCAGGTTTGAAGATTTTGAATTTCATGCAGAAACAAATTAAAATCTGACATTTAAGGAAGTTACTGAACACACATCTTGGTGCATTCACCCTTCTCCCCACAGACATTACCCCCACTACAGCAGCTGCTGTTACTGTAAGGTGATAGCTGGCACTTTTGAAAGAAGGGATAGGAATCTCAGGAGCAAAGGAAAGGGAAAAACAAACCAGGGAATGACTTTTAATATGCTAACGTTTGTAAACCAGAATTCCAGTTTATCTGAAGGCAAAACACAAACAAGACCTTTAAGTCAAACTTTGTGGTTTTCAGCATATGGCATTTTATGTGCAGAAAACTGCAAGGCTATTATTACACAAATGTAATTTAATGAGAAGTTAGATGGGTTTGCTATTAGCCTGCCTATGAAGTCCCATACGAACCAATGATGCTAAGGAATCAAGACATTTTATTTCTTCCAGTTTAATGTGACATTGGCATTTGGACGCTTTAGGCATCTTCAAAAGTCCCTTATTGTTCATGTCTACTATGTTTCAGAAATGCATTTCAGCCTCTGAACTTGCTTTGGAATACAGGTACAGCACTAGGTAAGTGTAATAATAAAAATCTATGAATTTATTTGTATACAGAACTTACCAAGTCACAAGAAAATAAATAAATATGAGGAAGAGATACTCACACAATATAATATGAAATATTTTTATAACACATTGGTAGATTGAGCAGATAAAGGAAGATAGCATTAATTTAATTGAACTGGATTTTAACAGGGTCTTTATCACAGTACCACATGGAAATCTCAAAGAAACTGGCAAAGAAATAGCATATACTACAATAAGGGGTAAATGGCGATGGGAAGCAACAGCACTTACTACCAGTGATGTCACATAGGAAAGTGGAAAGATATCATATGAAACTACGTTGTCCTTGCTACCAAGACCAGTATTATTCAATATGTCAAAAACGGGACCTGGGGGAAAATTTCATCTCGGCAGCAGCAGAGATGACTGAAAAATTGCACATGTATTTATTTCCAAATCTTACATTTTTACTCGGAATTTTGAGAAATTTTTGTCTATTCAAGAAGGGGGGCAGAGGGAAATGAGCTAATGTATCAGTTCAGACCAGTGAGAGGCATTTTAGGATTACCACCATAAGTTACTTTATTTAAAAGTATGTCAGTAATCATATGGTTAAAGAAAGGAAATACCATCTTTAATGGACAGCACCTTGCAATATTTGAGAAGTACTAAGTCAGCAAGTAGCTTACTAGTCTATGATGATGTATTGACTCACTTTTGGCTGACATACACAGAACGTTTGGAGTTTGCAGTTGTATTAGTTTTGCAGCTAACAATCTTACCCCCTGAACTGCACTTCAGAAGAATGCTGTGGTGTATGCATACACAGCTAAATTAACGTCAGAGTTAACAACCTCACCTCCAAACTGAAGATTAAAAAAAAAAAAGAAAAAAAAAGGCTATATTGCTAGAAGAACTAAAAAGCCATCTTTAATGCACAACAAAAAGCAAATCTATCAAGATATACGCTACAGCAAAATGGTATATATATCAAATGAGGTCAGAATATACACATAGCTACACCTTAATAATGAAAATAATGTCTGCCAAGTGTGGAAGAAGAGGCAAAAAATATCCAGATACTGCATGCTGTCCCCAAAACAGTAATGAAATTATAGTATTTTTTTCCCCATGCCCATGTATTCTCATTGTACTGTGATCTTCAGTACCACATAGGTACAGGTAAGCTTGTAAATACAGAAGCCAATAAGTATCCAGCTATAAGGTTGTTAATGTACGACGGTTTTAAAAGTGCTTCATTTTTAAAACTTTTTTCAGTTCAGGAAACAGCTTTGGAAACATTTGTCATCTAGTGCTTACTAGGAAAATAAAGTTAATGTTGAAGCTAGAGACTGAGTTTAAATCTTAGGCAGCCACATTCTCTAAGTGTTACCTATTACAAATTAAGTTAATCCATTTTTATTAAACATGTTTTAAATAAGTCACCAGCAACAACCAATGAAAAACAGACCTTGCATGTTTCATCCTCTGATCTTTTTCCCTTTGCATATTGCAAATAAGGAATTTTTTGTTTGGTCACTGCGCAGTACAATCCAAGAAGCACACACACACACATTCTTTTTTCAGCACATGGCATAACGGCGCCTCAATAACCATGATCTAGAGAACAGTTCTGTCTTGTGCCCTAAAAGCACTCTATAACACTTGCCTGCTTTGAAAGAGCGTTCATTTTAAGGCCTTACTTGTTTAACCTGTTCAAAGGCAATAAAAATCCAAGAGAAAAAAGTTAATTACATACAGCAGCAACTTTTATTACTGCTGTTTTTCAAAGTATGAAAACTGGAAAAACACATCTAAACTATTAGGAAAATTATTTTGCCAATAAGGTTTATTAATTCATAACTTCTGCAGAATTAGGATCAAGACTTCACATAAAGATGGAGAGAAAAGAAAAAGATAATGGTGGATAACAAGAAATATATGCATATCGCAATGCATATGATCATTGACTTTACCCATTTCCAGCAGTTTTATGTGCATGAGACTTTCCTAAGCCTTACGAATAGGTTAAAAATAATTTTTTAAAAAAAGTCAAAGATCCAATTTTAGAAAGATATTTAAGGTGACTTACTTCCCCCTTCCATCCTGTTTTTAAATATTACATTGCATATAGCAAATTTAGAATACGTGATTGAGTCCAGTTGCAAATGTGTACTTCCCATTTAGGGGAAGGCAGAGTCTGAACTATGAGTTTACTTAGGCTTACGAAAGATTTATTACACTAAAATGAAGAGCTATAGGATCTTGAAACATCACACTGATGTTAGCAAACTGTCTGATATGGCACCAACCACAAAAATAATTCTTTTCTAAAACACCTTACCAAAATTTTCTGAAGGCATTATTAAAAAAGCCACAATGAGTCAAAACAGATACAAAGGAATGCATCAAAAAAGCATTAAAAACTGTGAGATTTCAAAGGGCTATGGAAGATTTGATTTAAGGATGTTTTTAAATTTAAAAAGAAATTACTTGATATGTTTACCCTGGAAAGTTCTGAAAGGTCTGCTGCCACTGAGATCCATCTCACAGCGCCATGATTTGATAGTCATAAAGAAACACTATGATTATCTAATGTGATGATTTGGCTTTTCCCCCATGAGCTCATTTAAAATATAAAAAATAGGTTATGCTTATGGATGATGGCTGTTGTTGATACTTTAAAGTGCTTTAGAGTTTAATTAGGCTCAGATGTGGGACGCTTCATCTTAATTTCAAGGTTTAATAATATAAAATCAACCATTAGCCACTGAACTTTTTGGTAGTTGTGTGAAATCCCCAAATCTAACAACATTCTTGCATTTTCGAAGTCCAATATTCTACAATAAATTGAATAGGACGAATTTCCAAAGATTCATAATAGAAAGCTCACACCCTAGCTCCTTAATATTAGATTTTAGCAGCTTGCCTTTTTACACTGTCTAGTATTCTCACCCAGCTCTTTTTTTTTTCCTTCAAAAACTATACAGAGTAGTCTCAACTCAAAGATTTAGGCATCATCACTGACGAATTTCCAAAAAAGTGAGAAAGAAGCATGAATGCTATTGACAGTTTGATTCAGTCACCCCATGTGTATAGCCCATATCCTATGTTCTGAAATGAAAATTTACACAGGGCAATATTAAAACATGTGTTGAATTACAGCTGATCAACCCAAGAATTAAGTCATGCTATAACAGTAAATCTGACCTGGCAGTTTTGGTTAATAACAGTACCATTGGCTCAGGAAATTTTCTGGAGGGGCCTCAAACCTCTGGCTGTTGAAACCACATCATTCACAACTATTTTTGACATTTTTCAGCAATGGAGCTTTGAATCCAGGTGGCGTGTAGTTCGCTTATTCTATATAACAAAAAGGTTTTTTTGTTCTCAAAAAAATACATTTATAGATCTATCTATTGATATAGTAAGGCTGAATTTATATCTCTGGTTTTGATGAAAACTAGGTGTGTGACAACTCTAATTCCTGATACCTAACCAAATATAGCATTGTTACCATCTCCTTCAGAGAAAGGGCTTCCTTTTTCACAGGTTATTACTACTCTTAACCACAAATACTGAAACTCTTTGTGGTTTTCACATCACAGGAAGGAAGGCAGAAGATTAACATGTCTAAGAGAAAGCACAACAGCTTACCAGTCCAGTGTTCTGACAACCCAAAGGTTATCTTATAAACTTTATAAATTCTTTATTCTTTTTTTGTCGGGTTTTTTTTTTTGGTTTTGTTGTTGGGGATTTTTTTGGTTGTTGTGTTTTGGTTTTTTGTTTGGTTTTGTTGTTTTTTGGTTTTTGGTTTTTTTTACCCCTTATTTCAGTGGGATCTCTGAAAAACAGTTACTTTCAAGGGAAGTCTTTCTAGTGATTAATTGTCCATACTACAATAGGGAAAAAACATAGCAAGTAGAAAAAAAAAATTCATTTAAGGACAGGTTGGGGTGTTTTTCCCTTTTGTCCCCATTGACTTCATATGGAAAATACCTGATCATTTCAGAGAAGTTATATGAGAAATTATATAAGAAATTAATTTAACACTTATTTTCATTCTGCTCTAGGCTAGCGCTGTCAAAATCGTAAGTGATTAAACAGTATGCCCAGAACTGAAAAGTTCTGCTTTCAGTCTACAAATTGGGCCTCTTTTCAGCATACACAGCAATTTTTAAGAACCAGGAATAGCCTTATAACTGCTTTTGCAATCTCCAGCATATGATTAGTGAAATGATGCAATGGGAGCTTTCAATAAATGTGGGTATATTTATACAAACTCTTCTTGTTGACTTTACCAAAAATGTCTCTTAGCACCTATCATAGAAAGAATGAGAAAGAGAAATACCCTTAGTTTTCGTTGTATCTTCAAAAGTTCTTTCCTTGCAGGAATATATTTTTAAAGTTTCAAGAGAAAGTATGCACACAGCTCACCTGCTCTCTTTTCACATTTAACCTATGATTCCACATCCACAGTTTTGAAACTCACCCCCTAATACTGAGGTCATTTACTTCCTGCTAATAGTAATATAGAAAAAGCAGTACATAATACATTATAACCATTTTAGAGAGTTATTCAGTTATATTGTTGTATGTAACTCCCACAAGAAAAGTCATAGAGAAGCCCAAAGACATACATATTCAACAAAACTCATTTTCTATTCTGAATTTTTTCTTTCTAGACTAGTGATTGACCTAAATTGAATAAGACCTGATTTTGAAACTGATTTTAAAACGTTTTTTTCTGATTTAGAGGTTGTTTTTAAAAGTACTTTCTTCCAATCCAAAGTACTACAGAAAAAACAAGTCTCTAGTTCTCCATTGTTATGCAGGAAGGCAGCCTGAATCTGACCTGAAGTTAATGGAATTCTGCAAAGGCAAAGAAATATGTACCTATGTAAGTTTGGGGTGCAGGAGTACAACTAATTAGGAGAAGATCTGAAAACTCCTATACATCATCTGTAAGCAGTAGCAATATATCTCAGTAAAGACTTGTATTTCACTCGTGGTGATCAGATCGCACCACAAAGCAAGCACGCAGTATCTCCATTCTGCAGATGGTAAAACGGAGATAACAAGAAACAAAATAATTTGACCAAAACTATCAGACAGATAAATGGCAAACACTCCGTCCAGTGCTCTTTCCGTTAAGAAATCCATCCTTCGTAGAGAAGGGCAGAGTTCAATAAGGGCTGACCCCCCTCCATGCTCCATAATCTTAGCCACCAAGGTATATAAGCCTGCAGCGTATTGAATAGTAACATAGTTCCGAGGCATCTCCTTAATTGTTCTTTGATGCATTACCACTGAGCTCCACAAGTCCTGCCCCGTAGCCCACAGGGCTTCCCAGAGCCAAGTGGTTTATCAGAACTCCACCCCACAATCTCAGCTTCCCTCCTCTTTAGCCAGAATGAAGTAATAATCACAGCATATAAACAATAATAGCCCTTCATTTTATTCCCCCCTTATTCAAAATCCCAGCTAAGTAGGGGAGCTTTCAATAGCCCTGACTGTTAAAAGTGAGCTCAAAAGGTAAAGATTATTGCGGGAAGCATTTTATGGGTATCTTCTTCTACTCTTTATATTTTTAGAGCTTTGCCTCAAGCACCTGCAGTGACCTCTGTTCAGGCAGTATAGCAAAGGTAACGTCATGGAGAGAGGACTGGAACCAGTTTTTCCTTTGGGAGAACAGAAAGAAGAATTTACATAGCATGTAATACAAGCCCAACAATTGTTAGGTCTCAGACCCCAAATACTCTCTGTACCACTTCTTCACTATCAAGGGTGCTGTATCTTGCATATTGACTAAGCATCATATCTTAATGTTTACTTTTAAAGCTTCATCTCTTGGAGCAAGGTAATTTAAAAATGAAATAAAAATAATTAGAACAGTCTTTTTCTTCATGTTTTCCTTCAAAAAAATTAAAGGGCCGAAATGATTGAAGATAATGTTTTGTTTTCTTTTTCTTCATGTTTTCCTTCAAAAAATTAAAGGGCCGAAATGATTGAAGATAATGTTTTGTTTTGTTTTTTAAATATCCATACACAGTCATAGGTACAGATCCCAGGTTTACAATCTCATTACATTTGAACTCAACATTTGGGACTAAGCAATTCTGGAACACAGACAAAATAAATTTGAAATGAACTTATGTGCAAAATGATTCACACTTATTTTTGATTGAGATGGCAGGAAGTTATGTTCAAGCTGAACGGGCAGAAACAGTGTTAAAGCTATCCTCCAAACAGCCAGATGTTACTGCAATTAACTAACAAGGATGGGTGGATTACTGGGTGATCCATGTAGCAATGTTAATGAGCCTCATTGCCAGCAGATACATGAGTCTAGGGAGGTGACAGGAACATAAAATTTCATAGAGGGAGTGCAGAGTGGTCAGTATCTGTGCAGAAGTGAAGCTATTTGCATTCTAAGAGTCAGCAATATCTTGCCTGGCATTCAAACTGGCTGAAACAAGTCATATTTTAATCTGTATTGATGTGCCTAGAGCAAGCCTTGCTTTATCCTAAATCGATCCCAGCTCAGACCAACATTATCATTTACATCAAGCTATAGACAGATGAAACCTGTTTATGGACCCAATCCTGCTCACAGGCAACAGAACAGTTTCTCCCCCACTGCTTCAATAGTCAATAATATTTTTATGATTTAAGATCTGTCTTATACACACATACAAACATTTGATTTATGACTCTTGATTTACAAATAAGCCACAGTAAAGGAAGTGTGAAATGACAGCTTCAGAAAGTTATGTATACAAAACCTCACCAGCTATTTTCCATTCTTTATTCTTCATACATGCAAACCAATTCAAATACACATTTTCAGAAGAAAATATTCTCACCCATGGAGAAACTGAGCTTCCAAGTACTGGAGATCTGAGGGCTCCAAGTGTGTAATAACACAAGTACAATTTAGGGCAGGTCAGACAGAAGCTTTATTAGCTTTGATCATAGTGAGAGAACATTTGGACAGCATTTTCCTGTCTGCTCGCCTGTTCTCTGCCAAGTGATTGCAGAGACCCAGCCTACGTACCATTCCAGAAGAGAAAGGGGGGGGGAGGAAAAAAAGAAAAAGGTGGAGAGAAGAAAAAAAAAAAAAAAAAAAAGGTGAGGAAACCAATAATTTAAATGTTAATAAAGCCAGATATCCATCCCTAGGAGGGATGGACTCAAGGAACTTGCCAACTGACACATTTCTAAGGAGTCACACAGTAACTAGCGTGGCAGCACGGCAAGCTGACAGTTGGGAGTAATCACAGACTGTTAGCTTTTAGACAAAAAAAAAACCACATTCATTTAATTAGGATAAACTTCTTAACCAGACTTCTCAGATCTTAAATATTACTAATTTTACCACCACACAAGACAATCTGAACAAAAAAACAACAGTGAGAAAGTGAAAAATTACTCTTCACCCAAGCCTCCCAATGCTTGTCATAATAGCTCTGCCATAAAACAAATTTTGGTGGAAGGGAGACAGAGGTAGCAAGTCTTCAACCAACAGAAATGGAAACACTTGAAGCAAGAACTGAAAGGGTGGGTGGTAAATGCTGTTTGCTTATTTGAAGTACTAAAACTTGCTAAGGGTTATTTAGAAAGCCTCAGTTGAAACTAGAGAAACTTAACATAAGATTTTGTCAACTTCTGTTTTCTGTCAAAAAGCTTGCTAAACTGAACGTTCTCACACAGCTGATCCACACTGTGATTTTCAGAAGGTCCAGGGAAAAACAAATTGGTACCAGTTGATACCTGACTCCAGTCATTTTTAGTGGAAATTGGGCCCTTAACTAAGGGCACTTACGGTATTTGGGACAGACAGATGGGAAGAAGGAGAAAGTCACAAAGTGCTGGAATATAAGAGCTAAGCCTGAGAAACAACATTCTGCAAATATTTAATGCACAGACAGCATTTGCTGAGGGTTCCCCTCCACACGGGGCTTCACTCTGAAGTAATGTAGAGGAAAAACCCACTAATAACACATTCTCAAGAAACAGCTCTTGGTCAGTTTAAACCTCTCTTAGCCAGCATTCATTCCTGGATGTAGCCAGAATGCTTAGAAAATATAGCCCAACGCCAGGCCGCTATAGTTCCGTGCTCCAGTCTCAGTGCTGAGTCGCAGGTGGACACTATTCAAACTGACACCGTGTGTTTGTAGGAGAGTTGCCTGCGGCAGGGGAGCCAAGGGGAAGCGAGCTATGAGGAGAGCCAGGATTTTGAGCATGCCTGTGATGAGCGTCACTGCTATGAAAATAGAACCACACAGATCTCACTCATGCTCACCTGTGGTAGGAAAACAGGGTTAAGAGAGGGCTATGCAAGCACCAGCCGACCAGAGCCCCCGAAGAGCAAGGATCTGTTGGCACATGAGAGGTCAAACGGTTCTCCCTCATAAGTGAGGGTGAAATTTCTCTCCTACTTGGCAGCTCCAAGTGCACCTTCCCACTCCAAGCAGTGACTTGGAGCAGCACACCATACAGCTCTTCTATCAAAACATGAGCTTGTAATTCTCAGAAAGAGCTAATGGAAATAAATGCATCTTTAACATCAGCCTTCCAGTTTCAGCTTGATATTGTCACCTATGTGACACTACCAGTAAGTAAATAATTTCAAATGGGAAATCTCGGATGAATTAGTGTAGGCTTATTGATTGTCAAGGTAATAATTCTGAGGCACAGAAATCTGAGACCTCTTGACCAGGAAGGGAATAGAAAATACCTCTCACAGAAGCAGGTTTTTATGAAAAGATAATTTAGAGGCTTCAGGGCAATAAAGACAAGTTTGAGAGCAGTTACAATCCTTTTTTAGATTATATTACCTCTCAGTCCTGTTTCCTGAAATAACCTGCCTCTCTGCCTCCCTCTACTACAATCTTCTTTCCTTCTTTCCTTGTCTTTCTTCAGAGCAGCAAGAGAATGAACATTATGAATTATTGATGCAAGCAATACAGAAATCTCATCAGGAGAAAAAAAAAAATATATATAATTCTCCCCCCCCCCCCCAACAAAAACACAGGAGAAAGCTGGACAGAAGCAGAAAGCCTACTCAGCACAGGAACGCATGTGCATAACCAACTGTAGCAGCTCTGTACTTCCCACTGACTTTCAGAAATCAGAGACAAGTGGCATGAGCAGTAATCTGGAGTAGACAAATTCCACCAGAGAAAAACACCAAACCACAACAAAAAAACCCAAACCCTCACCAAACTCCAAACCAGCCTACATCCAGAATATTCCTTGTAGGCATTCGAGTGATTGTTAAACTGATCTAGACTCTTCGGGGCCCAGTCAGACCCTACTAAGAGTGTTGATGAAATCTACATTTTCTTATAAGAATATATTATATTCTTTTAAGTCATATATTCTTTTAAGTCATATAAATATCAGAGATAGTCTTACCAGCTTTTGGAGTTTTACATTACCAGCTTGCTCATTGTATAAAGGGAAAGAATTTTTGTTCACCTTTTTTCTTTCAGCAACCCAGCCTGCATCAAACATCCAAGGCTTAGTGCCTCAAGGCTTTAACATTTCATTTCTGTCTTACAAAGAGACAGTTACAAATGGCCATGTGTATGAGCTGAGGCCATGTCTGTATCCAAGAGGACCTTTAGAAGGCCAAGATACTCAAGGGCTTCGGAAGGTCCAATGTAAAGGAGCTGGTAACACTAATATATATATGTGCTTGCCAAATACCTATAAACTTTTACAGACGTCATGGGTAGCAATTAGTTACTGGTCTGCACTGGAAGAGCCTAGGTCCATATGTTATCTTTAATATTTCTGAGCAAGATTTCATGGACTGAAGAACGTAGAACATGTCTGCTGTTATCTCTATCCCAGAACTCTCATGCAGACAGGAGTGCAAAAGAAGATACTATGCCTTCAAATATTCAGCGTATCACCTGTGTTTTCCAGTCTCTGGGGACTATATTTAATGTTTTGGATATACATTACTGGGACCATATTTTTGGGGTTCATCAGAAGTTCTTTAAACATAAATGTATTTCCTCAGTCTATTAACTTCCCTTGTTTCACTAAAGAACATCTTATTCTAAGCTAATAGTGCCAAATGGTAACTGTCAAAGCTGGCACGAAGAATCTCAGTTGAACTTCACTTCTACCTTTAGTAGGAAAGAGGGAGACACTATTAATAGAGAAGAAAAAAAAAGCAAAATGTATCAAGTACACAAGTCAGTCTGCAGATTGACTGCTCAGACCGTTCAAGCTGATTTGTTCCTATATTTTCAAAACCACTTAGTTTTCCTTCTCATCATCACAAGCATGTCTGCCTTCACCAAGAGTCTTTGCTTCCTTTCCCCAAGATTACTGAAACTCATTTCTTATTTTATTTTCCCTTTCTCCCACATCTTCCATTGATGTCTTTATGTCAGATTTAGTCTCCTTATCTTCAAGTATAAGTCATTTCACCTTAAATTCTACTTTCATAAACTATGGCTAGAAACCTATAGCTGTAATCTGGAGGATTTGTTAATTATTTCATCTCTATTTTATATATTGAACTCCTGATGATTACTCCTTCTTCCTAACTGTTCTCTCACCTCAAAAAAAGATAAATATTTTTTCTTTCTTTTTCTTCATTATCTCCTGTTCTCTTTTACTATATTGTTTTCTATTCCAGGACTATGTCTGGTTTTGTACTTAAGCTTCAGAGCTGTTTCAGGATAACACTAACTTTATATTTGTGAAGTGCCATGTAACTTTACAGCCATATCAGTTATTTTTAGTGCTAAAACCAATGATTAGGATGCTCCATTTTACAAGCCTATAAACTGGTTTCCACTTAAAATGGAAATGAGTAAAATCTTCAACATATATCAATAGAACTTGTTTGTAAAGTTTCATGCTCTAGTAACTTTCATCTTTATTAAGGTTGAAGAAGTCAGTCCCATGTGTCACATTCAGAGAAACACTGGCAGAAATGGCCCTGAAGACATAATAACCCACTAGCCCAAATAATTTGCACTTTAAATGTAAATGTCTATCTTTCAAACCCCTGAAGCTTCATCTCTCAAAAGCACCTCTAGAGATTTATCATCTGTATTCAAACATGGATAAATACTTTCCATAGCTTGGGGGTGGGGGGAGTGGGGGTGGTGCAGGGGTGTAGGGGGCGAGGGAAGGCAAAAAACAGATAAGTAAAGGAGAGAAAAATAGCAAGCCTGGCACACTGATGAACCTGCTATGGATACTCTGTTTGTGGATTAACTGAACTAAAACAGTTGAAATAACTGTCGGTAAACCCTAGAAAAGAGTGTATGAAGAGTCCAAAGACAATTGCATATCTTACGCAGTTTCTGCTTTGGTTCTAGTTACATATTTTCCTCACTTTAATGAGATGTTAACTTTTACTAACAGATCACTTCAGACTTTTCAGCTGTATGGAGTTACAGTAGGAGCTCAGCTGAAATTATTTTTCTAGATCGTATATATTCTATATTTAATATAGAATATTAGTCTGTAAAATTCTACATATTAGAAATCAAACCACAGCATTGCACATGCAGCTTAGAGTCAGCAAGAGGAGCAGAAATATCATAGGGAGACATACATTTAAGTAAATTCCTGAAAAATGCTAAGCTTTGAAGTCAAGTATGTCTTCTTAAAACAAAGCTCACAAACTTTCATAATTTGGGAGCTATGAAAAAGCAGTTTGTTACCATAAACAGGAGGAGATTGAGCTTACTATAAAAAAAATCTATTTTTTTAACAGTACAAGGAGCAAAATAGACTGTACATAGCTTACAAATGTAGTCTCAATTGAAAATTAATTCTTCCCTCCTATTCAGACTAGATTTGCATTGACACATGAAGAGAAACACAGCAAGATACCTTAAGACAATTGTTGGTCTACCACATTTCTACTTCATGTTCAGTCAGAAGCATTAATCATACTTCTCATCTGTTGTTCAAGAGGAGCAATTGATTTTTAGATCAAAATCCACTTTTAATTAATAAAAGATGTACAGTTGCAATGTACTCTATACAAAGCACAGAATGAACTTCCATAGCTGAAAATCTACCAATTGCTACTGGGATGCAATAATCAAAGAGCGGCCTCATTATGAAACGTGGTTAAAAGTGTTGCCTCCTGAATCAGATGAAGCCTGGAATTATCTCTTAAATCCTGTATTGCTACTGAACAGCTACAAGTCACTTCAAGGGGTGATTACTTCACCTATGCTAACAGTGCAGATGTCCAAATTATTCTAGCCTTCTTCATGAGGTCGATACCCCAAGTCCTAGACTGAACCAGAAAAACTAAATTGTACTGATATTGAAGCTTGCAGGGCTGTAATTGGTAACACAGAGAAATTCTTCCCACTGTAAGCAGACCTATTCCAACAGGAAAACCAGAAGTCAGATGCCAAACAAGGAAGTAGGGAAGACAGGAAATCACCGCGTGTTTGAAAGCTCACAGTTTAGATTGCTTTGGCTTTTGCAGCCTAAAACCACATTACTTGTTTTCTGCAAGACTACATGAATTCACAAGCTCCTCCAAGCTTCAAGGCAGTACCAAGAAAAGTGGGGGTGATGTCCTCTGCCTCACATGCTCATTAAGGCCTGCATTCAGAGAAAAACAGGTATTAATCATCTTAACTGTTCTTGCCTAGTGCATCTGCCTTCCTAGCCATGGCATCTGGCCACATTCTTCTTCTGTATCCTCTTTTCAGGGAAGTGTATAAAACATTTTGAAAGCCAAATTGCCCGAGGAGGGGTTGAAAATACTGAGCAAAGCTACAGTCTTGCACATCTTTAAATACTTAAAAATTAACTCAAAGAAACAGGCAAATAACGTATGATTGTATACACCTATATATGTACATATGAAACTATATTTGCAGCTTTTAAGCAAAAAACCTTTGGTCAATTACATTATGAAGTTCTCCTACATACCTGTTCTTAAGGTTAACAGAAAATTAATGAAGTTTTCAATAAAAGATGAACTGGTGCAAAGGCATTAGGAGTTTGATTTAGAATGTGAAACTTCCTATTCTCACATCTGCACAATTTTCCCACTTAATTTACATAACAAATGAATTCCTTTCACAGATTAAAAGATTTCAGGCTCTCTGTTCTTACTGTATTTGATCACAAAGAATTATCTGGCACATTGACATTTTGGAGTAAAATCAGATTTTGTACTTTTCCCCAAGTTATTTCTTTTCATAATATTTTAAAACAAGCAGTATTAACAAAATAACTATTGTGCTCACAATGACTCACAGTTTTGAATTCAGTGTCTAGGACAAAAAAAAAAAGCTAACTATATACTTCTGTTAGCATGATATCTACATGTTTTATCTGACTTAAAATGTGAAGGTCAGTGCTACTCCAACAGAGCTGGTCTCAGGGTAGCTCCACTGACACCCAAGGGGGCATCTGTCTGTTCCAGATTATGCCTTAGTATGCAAAGGAGTCAAATTCAAAGCACAGCCCAAATGCAGCTTTAGACCACACATGGGCTGCCTGAAGAGAGGTTAATTCAGTGTAGCTACCCTTGCAGGCAAGAGTATATCACAAATAAAGGAAAATGACTGCAAAATTCCTATAAGCGAGTAAGAGCAAGCAAGGTGGGCATAACTGCAGACCTCCTTTGCCTGAATACTTATTGTTTAAAATATTGGGGGGTAAATCACTCTTATGTCTAGTCATTTAATATTTATAGCAAAAAGGTGCATTTGTGAAGAAAGAAAGATACAATAGTCCTCAAGCAGTCATGCATCTACAGAAAAATGAAGCATGAGACTTTTAGTCATGTTCGTGTGTCTTATTCCTTTAAGACAGTATTTGCATTACAACACTCAAAAAAGGAAGAGGAGGAGAAGCTGAAACTCTCGCACCCACAAAATGAAATATTTTTTTTCCAAGGTCCAAGTTCTGGTACAAGCCTATTTATGTTATGCAGCAAGACTGTAATATTAGCAAGACTGAGACAAGGCAGTCAAAGAAAAAAGCACCTATTATGACCAGGATCCTGGGAAAAGGGTGAAGGCTTGGTCAGGTAGAATGATACATGGCTCCAACAATATCAGGTATTCAGTCAAACAATTTCCTTGAAATAAAGAAATAGGTTTAACGAGATGCTGTAAAAGACCAACTCCTCGTGTTATGCAGCGTGACTGGGATTCCAGCTTTGGGGATCTGGTTTTGTCCCCGTATACAGCATTAGGGTTTTTCTGTTTAGTTTTCAAGGAATTGTTCGAGAAGGACCTGTTCCTACCAGACAACAGATATGTAAAAGAGCTGAAGACAAAGAACAATTGAAAAGGCAGGCTTCAAAAAGAAATAAGTATCTTTAAGTAAAGCAAGAGAAGCTTGCTTACTGTAGGCTAAGCTGATTTTCCAGTATACAGTAGCAAGATACAAATGTAACAGCAGCTTTCTGGAATTAGAGCAAGTATGACAGCAACAGTTAGATTTCTGAAGTGAGATGAACTAATAACTATAGAGCTCGGCTCTGTACCGAAAGTGAAAAGAACGCTCTGCTTCAGCCATTAGAGTTTGTAAGACCGTTCCATTCCTCTGCTCTGCTAAAGGCTTGGTCATTTCGTTTGCTGTAGATGAACAAAGCACGCAGAAAAGCTGCTATTACGGATCTGTCTGATAGAAGCGTTTGTTCCACGTGTCAGGTGAATAACTCCTTTCTCGTCATGAATATTAGCTGGCATCCAGGCATGAACATATTAAAGAGAAGTGACCAGTGCTTCATGGTATGCTGTTGATAGAGTGATAGAGAGAATTTATTGTTCTAGAAACAAGCTTAGGAAGACTTGTAATCAGAAGCAGCAAGTCAGTTCAAGCCTGTGGAGAAAAACTTATCAGGACAGATAATCTCAGGAAGTGAACAAGGACAGATTATCAAGAGGGGGTTTTGTTTGGTTTTAAATATGTATTTTAAAAGACCAAGTCATTTGGAAGTATTAATCAAAAAGGACAAGTGGAGGTTTCAGACATAAAAGCAGCCCTGTGGCTTGATTTTGAGTTGGCAGCAACTTCTATGAGCAGCTGGAAGTGAGACACACCTCTTCCAGCAGACCAGGAACTGCCAGATGTAACCAAAAGGAGGTAGCTGCAGATAGGAAAACATGACACTTCGGTAAGAGCAGACTTGTTATTCTTAAGAAACTCATAGTAATTCCCAGAAATTATATTCCCATTATATACAAATGATTATAATGCTCTCCTTAGAAAGCCCGTGAGTCTCAGACAATCATTCAGCTAACCCAAAAAAAGTACCCAGGACTTTTTATGTTCCTAATAGAGCCTGAAGCCTGATCCCACGTCTAACTGGGCATACCCAAGAGGTCATCTTTCTTGTAGGATCACTCTAGACTAGCACAGTCCAGACAGACTTGCAAGTCTTCTCATTTGGAATTATTTCACAAAAGAACTTTAACACACTACTTATTCAGACCTCTCAATATTGTTTTACTGTCAACCACAGCCTGACCATGAGCCCTGAAGAAGTTTTGTGAGCCATCGTTACTTTTCTACCATAGGAGCACAGCCCTCTCATCATTGACTGGAATTGTCAGATACATTAAATATTAAGCACCTTTATCAGGCTTGCAGTTTTAACAAGAGAAAAAGTGCCATCATCTTCAGAAAAATGATTTATTAAAACACTTCCTCACAGCAGGGAATCAAACAAAAGCACTGACACAAGCTCTTAATGAGTTATATTGGGACACACATTTCCATAGAAAGAAAAAAAGAAAACACACAACACCTCTACAGCCTTAAAAATTAAGACTGCCAGTATAAAAGATTCCACAGCAGGAAAACAATAAAAGAGTACTTAGGTACAAAAAGTAGGAAATAAGTCATTAACTACAAAAAAAAAACCAACTGGCTGCTTAAAAATCATGAAGTCATAAATACATAAATACACAAATGCAAAGTGCCTGTCTTTTGAAGAGCTTGCTATTACAGTGGGTGCTCTAACTGAATGGGCAAATTTACGGTGACATCTGTAAATACAGAAGGCTGCAATGACAAACTCATGCCAGCATTTGCAACAAAATGCTCTTCTGAGGAGTTTAACTGCTCTTTAACACAATTTGTAGATATTCAGCTGAAAAGGAGATTCAACTGACCCTGCAGTACAAACAGGGTGAGAAAACTGTATATATTTTCTGCTATAGACACCCACATATCAAAACCAGTTTTTAAATCGGATGAGAGCAACAAAGACAACGAGAAACCTGTGAAGATGTTTAAGAACATCACTACGGTCTTTCCATTAGTGGGGTCCCATACAGTCCATGCACTTTTACATTATGTAGTATGGCTGGACAACAGAACACAGACAGGTTTTCCCCTCATTCCCACCAGGTCTGCACCAGCCTCACAGCAGGACAGCACAGCGGTACCACAACAGAGCTTATGGCTACATGTCTTCTGAAACACAACTTGTGCTGTGGGGTTATCCAGACCTGAGCAGGGTACTCAGGTTGCAAGGGCTACGAAGAAAATGCCAGACCAAGACAGTTTTATTTATCCCACTGAGTATCTGCTCGCCAAAGTACCCAAGGAAATCAGAAACCAGTTATTAAGGTGGCTTTCATTCGCAGACATCTCAAACATCAGGAAGTATATGAAAAACATCTCCAGCTTTGTATGCATTACCAAAAGCAGGCTGGAAAATGAGGCACAAGTCATTTGGATATCTTCAGCCAGTTTCTTGGCAAGTCATGGAACAAAAAATAGTCGGCAGTTACATATGGGTGCAAGAAGTTTAGAACTTTGTTTGTAGCTCAGCTGAAGTAGAAAGGCTACTTTAAGCTACGGTTACATTTCACAGAAGACATCCTGTCTGCTAATACTGAGAAAAAGTGATAACTTTAAAATCTAAACTTGCTTTCAGGAAACTCACTGCAATACAGAATCCAGCTTGAGCCAATCTTGCTTTGTCAAAGCCAATTGTGGTCAACAAAAAAACAAGAAAAAGTTTAAGCTGCTAAACTTTCTCTTTGGATTAACTATATTGCATTTCCCTGTAAAGATCCAGATTGCTCTGATCCTTTGTTTTGAAAGGCAAGAGCTGACAGTCTTATTGAGATCTCAGGGGTAGGTTGGTGGCAGAATTATGCACATTTGATTCTTGCTGCAAGAAAGTGGACAAAAAGTTCTGGCATACATATGTATGATATTAACAACGGGGGGGGGGGGCGCGGGGGGAGAAGAGGGGGAGTACATCAAGCTCAATGCTTAGTGCTTCACATTGCAAATTTATTCTTCTACTGAAAATATGTGAATGTCTGCCCAACAGATTTATATTCTCATGGCACATACAGATTTAAACCTGAGATGCAAGCAAGGGAAAGGTAGAAAGAAAAAACAAAGTCGTCAAACATTTTAGTGTAAACTAAATGGGCACACAGAGTGCTCCAAAACATGTACAAGTTTATCAAGCCCTTCAGGTATCAGCCAAGTCAGGTCTGCCTGTACTAAGGCTCTCATTTGCAATGGAAAAATTTTTATGTGTAGCAAGACATATGCATATTGCATAACCAGTGACTGTAACCAGAACATCAGGGGGGGAAAAAAAGCACCAAATTTCCACTAAAAGTCAATTACATCCTAACAGAATTTAACAACCAAATCAGTCGCATGCCTGTCATGCATTCCTTTCCAAAATGGCTATCTGAAAACAAAAGTTCTGTTAAGTTGAAATGCAGTTTTCCACCCTCCCAGTTCAGGGAAACAATCATCACTGAATCACCATGGTGACATTCCAGAACACACACGATGACTGATCATACATTTCCACAGTTCTAAAGTTCTGTTGCACAAGAATTAGATTTTAGAGGAGGGGGAATTATGACATGGAACTATTCAACTGATAATAATTTTTATCTATACTAGTAGGGGTCATCAGTCAAGTAATTAAGCTGCTTTATCTGCTTATGAGTTCAGGATTATGGCTGAGGAAAATTATGGAAGCCTCTGAAGGCCGTCCTGAAATCATCAGCAGATTCAGTGCCTCTTCCACAACCATTCCCTTCCATTCAGTGGTATTCTCTGGTAGTTTTAGCTTTTTGCCATATTATTGCACTAAGTCAGAACAAGGCAACCATTGCTTAGGATCGTTGTAAAGGGGAAAAAAACCAAAATCAGACAGAAAACCAACAATTTTTAATATCAGAGCTGAAAATTTTAGTTGGGTTTTTTTTTTTTTACATTAAAATCTTTGTCTAACAGGCTTTGCATGGTAAGACTGCTTGGTTTATGAAGTTTCCACATGTGGTCCTCCTAGTTAGTTTTAATAGTTTTAAGTCAAGAACATGACATTTAAAACAGGAGGTATACCAATATTCTCTAATTTATGTCAAATCTTTAATGTGTTTTGCATGAAAATGCTACTACAAAATTACTTGGCTCAGTGCCCAAGGTAATTACACTCCTTATACTGCTGTCTTGACTTGCTGCCAAAACTGGCAAAGTAGGCATTTCCCTCAGACAACGCTGTTAATGAAAACTGTCAAAGTCCTTTCAACACTCCTTATTTTGTTATACTTAAGTTGTCATCTCAATTGGGTGGCTTGCTAGACTTTTTGTTCTCAACAATGTATTTCTCAGCAATATGTTCATGCCTTAACAATAACACGCTGAATTGTTTCCCGTTCCTTGAAAACAGCACTCTGAATAAAAGAAGCTTTCCCTTTGGTTTTGAAGGGGGGGGGGGAATACAAAACCAACCACAACAAGAAACCAAACCAACCTCCCCACACACATCCACCAGTAGGACAAACTATGAAAACCAATTCCCAGCAGACCTTCAACCTCAGCCTTGGAAGGTGGAGGCACATGAACCATCATCTCTCCCCACCAAGACAAAATTCAGGGCAGGAAGCTTGTGACAAGGAGTTTTAACGCTTCTGATACCAGGGGCCTGGCCTTAACACAGCATAGCCAGTCTTCTGCCACTGGATCTTGGGCTGGATGGAGATTAAAACATCCCCTTCTCACTTCCTTACCAGAAATGCACAGATGTCTACAAAGCGAGCTAGTGCAAAAGTAAAATAAAATTTAAAAAAATAAAATAATCAAGTTCAGCAGCACCCAGATGTCTTTTCCTGAGGTATTGATATAAAAATTGAACACATTGATGAAGAAGCACACATTCCAGCAGCTGTGCGGGATCACAGTGACATGAGGATGTCTTATTAATCCTGTTTCAGAAAGTCAAGCATAATAGTGCAGCTCTCCCTTTCCAGGGAAGAAGGTAATTTCACTCAGACTATACAGGTATGCTAATAACTTCTACACGTTTTCTCTCACCAGTGTGAGCTGCAATATGAGGCCTTAGCATGGAACCCTGAGAAATGAACCCGAGAGATGATCAGGGCACACAAGGGATGACTACTCAGAGCATCCAAAAACTTTTGCTTGATTGCCTGTATCTTTTCCAGTTCTGCCTCATTTAAAAACTTGAGCTCTTGCCTTCCTCTGTCCTGCTGCACAGCTGTGTGGCTGAAAACACCTCCCCTCAGGTGGGAGCATTTCCCTAGAACTCCACAACATGAACACTACAAAGTTCCTTGAATAAGGGTGGCTGTCTACAGCTTCTCCACAAGGAAGCATTTGGCCTTAGCCTGATTGCAAACATTTCTGATTCAGCTAAAAGATGGCATCTCTAGCCTCTAGATCCCTGGAGGAATGAGATACGGTACAATGCAGGTGCACTGTGAGGAAGTCATTGTTTTTTCCTGACATCTGGATAAAAAGACAGCTCTGTTTACTAGAGCAACCAAGTGCACCATTCACACAAAGAGCGTTTGTCAGACTGTCTGAAGGAGAAAAAGCATTGCTGTGCTCATATTCAATCAAATTGGAGGCACAAAAGCCACAGGAGAATGGTGACTAGAGGCTGAGCATCTGTCTCACACATAATCTGAACACCACGGAAAAAAGAAAAAAAGGGGGTGGGCATGAGAAAAAAAAATCCCAAAGACAACCTACTGGCTTGAAAACTGCATCAGAAACAGATTACTACAATCATTTTCTCCCAATCCGTCATGTCACTAGGACACACTATCATTCTCCCTTTCCCCCTGTCTACAGAAAGAATCAAATACAGCTGTGTCATGCCACTCTTTGGTACTCGAGTTTTCCTACAAGGTCACATCTGTTAATGCACACTAACAAGAGAGGCAAGCATGAATCCAGGACAATACACACGGGCCTCCCTTCAACTTGCCAGCGTTCCTTGCCTATTTTCTGTCACTCTTCCTGACAGGAAACTTGACTGTAGGAAATACCAGGTATTTTGCTTAAATTGGAAAATGGAATTATTTTTTTTTTTTTTTTAAATAAATCCAAATGATTTCTGAGCTACCTACTACATGGAAGAGACCATGGCTGCCAACAAAATATATTTGGAAAAGACTGTTTGAAAAGGAGAACTCCTGGACATCTTCAGACCATTATTTGATTAGATCATAGTTTACATTTCATGTAAGACATCATAGGAATTCATGATTATGCCTCTGCCATAATAATACAAAAGTTAAGCACACTGATGAATAAATTTTCCTTCCTGTGACCACACAGAAACTCACTGGCACATGAATAGAGAACATTTGATATGCTTAAACTGAAGAAAAAGACAAAGAGTGAATTGGCATAAGATAGGAAACGCACACTTAGAACCTTTATATTTTTGTTATCCCATTATAAAAATCAATGCAGAGTAGCAACAGATAACATTAAAAAGTCCAGGAAATTTTAGAAAGATGCTGTACACAGAACTAGATGAAATCAAGTTAATTGGTACAGGCTGCCAAGCAAAAAGTAAATTGTACTCCAACCCTTACAGCGTACAAAGGGTGTGTTTTCAGCAGAAAAAAAAGTTAAATCCTTTATCAAAATAAAGTTAACATTGCAAGAAATCTTATTTTGTTACAAGTGACTGGAGGAAAGCAAGATGATGTAACCCAGGCATTCATTTGCACATTACAGTGCTGCAGGTGGTATCACCACCTCAACCTACTCACCACATTTCTTCACTTCACTTCCAAAACCAGGGTCTTCAAAGGCAAAAAAGAAATAACATCACCCTTTCTGTTTTTACACTAGTAAACAAACCTCAAAATATGGATCAATTTCCCATTATTTCTCTTAGGGGTGTCTATGTTCACTTAGTTTTCCTATCAACTTCTGCTTTTCTTTTCAGATGCACCTTAACACTTTGCTGGGTGTGATTTGCTAATCTAAAAATGGTATTTGCACAGCCTGATCTTGGTAAAAATCTTCAATCCCACAGATAGGTTAGAAGAAGTAAAAGCTCTCGAACTACCCCAGATATGACAGATAAAGGAATTTTCAAAGGAGCTGCTTACTGCTTCTGTGATCCTTTCAAAACCCAAAAGAAAATATGAGAAACAGAAGCTACAGTTTCCTATCTCTGCTTTTCATTTCCTTTATTCCCTTATTTGTCACCTTCTGTCTCAAGAAACAAGACAATAGAAATGTAATCTGAAAAAACAAACAGAAGCACTAAGATAGTATCCATACAGAGAACATTCAAAGAGGTTTAATCAAACAATTGTAATTTCCCTACTTCCTTTACAAAAAAAAAAAAAATCAACATGAAGAAATATGCAAGTTTATAAATATTAGTACTTTACTAGGTAAAAAAAGTTAGTCAAGCAACTTGGTAGTTTACTGATACCAACAGTTGCACAGCTGTTTGCTTAAGAACAAAGTGCTAGCATACTGTAAAAACTTCAAGGAAGCTAATGTTAAACACTCAACTTTGGAAGTTGTTTTTTTAGCATCTTACATTAAAAAAAAAATTTGGAAGCAAAAAGCCCCAAAGTCACATGCTCATACATTTAAATTTACTTCTTTTCAAGATCTTACCAAAACTACCTTCTCTGTGTTATGCTGGCAAGAAACCTGAACGTTAAGAGAATACAGTGCCACTCTTGTTGCCAAGCTGGTTATCAGCATTCTGTCCCTGTCTAGCCCAATCCTACGCAACCAGTAGCAGTTAATATCATATTTTTTAAGTACGATGAAAATTATTTGTAGCACACACATTTATACTCTCAAATTTAAACATATTTAGCTTTCCAGAAGGCAGAAATCACACATGCAAACAGGTATCCCAGAATCTGTTTCTGCCATTACTACTATTACTTTTAAACAATAAGGTCAAATCACATCTTCTTTTATTGCTTCTGCTCTCAACACCCTGTATAGAACCCAACGTTCACAGTTAGAAGGCTATTATTTTCAATTCTGCAATCTAAACACTGATATTGCATTTGAGAAAACCATTGAAAAAGTTTCACCGTTCCTGAAAACTCACTATGCCATATGAAAGTTCATCTTTCTTTTTATGCCCTTAACTTGACTTCTAACTTTTTTTTTTTGGTATTTATACTTCCTGAAAATTCCTCATTTAAAAAAACTACTTACTTGGACATCTTCATGACCAGACTTAAAGTTCTTTCCACAGCTTGCTTGGAGGCAAGTTTTGTTTCATCACAGAGATCAAATCCACCTGAGAATTCAAACCCTTGAGATAGCAGTCACCTGAGGTGGGTTGGTGGGGTTTTTTGGCAGTATGAGTCCATGTGTCAGCAATCTCAGATAAGTACCTTGTTTGAGCAGTTACCATGACTGCCCCATATCTACCTCAGGCCAAAATGTCTGTAGGGAGGAGTGAAGTATTGATTGTGATCTGCAGTTGTGGCAACATTCCTTTGGATAAAGAGAGTGAATTTCTTTTGGAAGCAACTTTCCCTCTCTAGTTCTTGCTGCTACCTAGTGGTGTCTAGTTATGTTGTTTTTTCTGGAAAATTGGTGGTGTGGGTTGGTTGTTGGTTTGTTTTTTGGTTGTTTTTTTTTTAGTGTCACTCCAGATGAGGTGGTTTATTGCTGTGGAATTTGGGGGTGTTTCATGCTGTAGTAGAGGCTGTTTCTAGTCGAGGTTTTTCTTAGTTATGCTAGGTGTTATAAGGCAAGCTATATTTCCTAAGGAAATAACAAGATTAAAACTACTTCAATGCCCAGTTCTTATAGCACAATCCTATGTATATCACATGGCAAAAGACTGTTAGTTGAGGAACTTAAAAGAAGGAAAGTTAGACGGGGAAAAAACCCCACAAAATATATATTTTATTATATATGTTATAAATATAAAATTTTATATTTTATTAATATAAGATTTTATGTCCTAATTCAGGGAGAAGCTCTCTATTTGTTCAGTGTTACTAGTTATTCTGCTAACGCATTAATAAGCTTTTTCCTGGTTAAGTCAAGTATACATAGGAAAAATACTTTTGGGCTCGGCACTCTGTCATAAGCATCAGATAAGACTAATATTATAAAAGTAGTTCCCATTTCTATGTTTTATTCAGTTATTAATCAATGGTAACGCTTGTAGGGAGTTTCTGGGTTTTAGCTGTTTCAAGACCGTTGTATACCAAAATTTTCTATCACAGAAAGATTTGTAGAGCTGTTCCACAGGGTGTGGTTCCATTAATATTTCACTTTAACTAAAAAGTTCTCGTTCCCAACTGGAGATCATATAAATAGCACTTTTAATGTTTAGGAGCTGCTCTAAACCTATATTTGCCATTTTATTTCTGATGCAATTCTTCCTTCTGGATGGGCAACCTAACAAGAACTTATTGTAGTGTTACATGTAATTCATGAGGAAATCATATACTTTTGTTTCTTGAATAGCTTTCAGTACCCAAGCCTGTCCCCAGTTTTTTTTAGGAACACATAATGCATAAAAAAATTAGGTACTTCTAGGAATCAACTAGGTCATTGGTTATAAGTAACTTTTAATTTTATATTTGAAAATTGAGGAAACTTAAGAAATGTTTAAAATATAAAGGCAAATTAATCCAGGTTTCCAGGGGTCTCAGATCTTGAAAGATTTTGTGATTTAGACACCTGAGTGTTGAAGTGATTTTTGAAAAATGAGTCTGGGTTAATTAAAAAACAAATTAAAATTCTGTCATGTAATTCTTTGAAAACACTATTCTACTTGACTTACATCTTCTTGTCTACTACTGTCTTAAAAAACTGTACACAACTTCCAGAAGCCTTTTCATATATGGGGATTTTTTAAGCTTTTTGTCTGTCACTTTCAAGCTTATGCTTCAATTCATGCCTGAATGTCCCTCTATAAGAACAGGATATAGTTTCCACTTTTCAGGACTACTGAAGGAAATAGAGGAAGCTGTTCTATTACATCTAATGATTTGTCAAATGGCAGTATGGTTATTTGGGAAAAAAAGAGGCTTTAGTTCTGCTCTTAATGTAAGAGACGACTACTACCAGAATAGGCATGAGATTTGTTTCTTTTGATATTTCAGTAAAAGTTAATTATCAATAATTTAGAAATGTAAGGTGAACTGTTTAGGGTAATGGACTTCAGGGTTTTTTTGAGTGATGATTCCAGAAAACTTGCACTGTGGCTTGAATTGCGTGGGGTTTTTTGTTGGTATGTGTTCAGAAAATAATACAAAGTATTTCTGATAATGTATAGCAATTTGAAGTGAAAAGAATAATACTTTGGGTTTTAAGGGTGTGACTGAAAAATCGTACTGAAGACTGAATGGCATGTAAAAAGGGGCCAATTAAAAATTATTGTGTATTAGTATCACAGTTCTTTCCTATTTCTTACAGTGCTACTCAGTAGCATAACCTGGGTTTTGCTCTAAAATAGTGGATGAATACAAACTACTTAAACAGCCTTTTATAAATCTATATTCAAAACTGCTGAGTGCTTAATGAAAGGGGGAGAGGAAAGACAGTTTTGATCTCCACAAGCCTTCCCCAACTTATGTTATAAACTGATTTCTAAAAGCATCATTAAGTTGGGCTACAGACTTAAGCTGTTTCACAGATGCCTGTGTACTCACTCTGTGCTCCCAGCCAGCTGGAAGCTCTGTGGCTTCTGCTGGTTTTGACTGAAGCCAAGTTAATAAGCCCTGTTCAGTAGCAGAACATATTAGCCAGGCTGTGGCACCACGGTAACGAGGCCATGTGCTCCTGGGCGGCACAGGGCTAGAAGGTAGGCAGGGCAGGCTTGAGCCTGTCCACTAAAAATCATAGCGACATGAAAGCTGAATGGTAAACCAGAAGAGTACAGCTCTATCTCCCCATGGCCAGTTCTGGAGGGCAAAGGGTGGCAGGAGTTTGATGTCATGTCTTAGGAGATCATGTTGGATGGCGCCAGGCATTCTCTGCTGGTTATTTGCCACTTGGTTATGTCTTGCTTGCCGGAGGGCAGTGAATGTGGTGCTTAGGGACATGGTTTTATGGTGGACTTGGCAGCGCTAGGTTAATGGCTGAACTCTATCTTAAACATCTTTTCCAACCGAAATGATTCTATGAATGCATTCTTGCTTATGGAACAAATTGGGATGGAATGATCATAAGAGATGTAAACTGGTCTCCAAAATGTTACCTCTGTGCTTTTTCCAGCAGCAAAGGGAAACTTACTGTCCTGTACTAGAACGGAGGCTTTGTTGTTCTTCCTCAGCTGTACTCCTGACAGCACGAGGTAATTGCATTGTCTTGCATGGAGTTAGTTATTTTATTTTCTTCCACCTCATAGCCTTAAATGATGGGAAAGAGAGAGATATCCTTAGAAGAGAGTGTGTGCATGTTTGTGTGAAGGACACCTCATGAGGATGAGGATAGCCCTCCAGCCTTTTCTCGTTGGTCAAATGACATGGCTGTGCAATAGCCAAGCCACTTCTAGGTAAAACTCAGTGCAGCTAGGGCAAGCGCCTAGGACAGCGGTAGCACAGGTAGTGGAGAAAGGTGGGAGGATAGCCTTGCGCCTATCGGAAGCCTGCAGATGCAGAAGTGGCAGAAGTAAGGGCAGGCAGCTGGCTGACAGAGGTGTGTAGCTGCCCACCAACACAGCAGCTCTGTCCAGTGACTGTCCCCTAAATGTCTCCACCTCAGGATGCTGGTAGCCAGGAAGCTTACAGCCAAGCTGACAAAGTGTGGCGAAAGGCTGTTGAAGAGGTATAGAGATTTCCCTGAGCATCAAAAAGCACTGCCAGGATTCTCATTTTTCTACAGTCGTTTCATTATACTTACTGGTACACTGTTCCCAAATAGCTTTTCTTATTTGGAAAATACACATATAGTTGCTAGAACATGCATTTAATAGTCTTCAGAAGGATATGGAACTGGATCGTTTGGAAGTGCAGGAGCTGACCCAGCACAAGCAGGTTTAATAAAACAAAAACAGAGTTAATCCTTGAAAACTATAAAATGGATCAGCAAACTTCCAGCAATGATCGAGCCTCGGACCTTGCAGACAGAGATTCAAAAGCCTCCTAAGGCTCTATGATGTCAGGAGCTTTTTCTGGTTTATTGTCTGTCTAGTGCATTACAACGATAAAATCATAAGAAAGGATATGAAATTGGTTACTAAGATGTTTTTCTGAATGTTGTCTAGAAATATTTAAATTTAAAAGCACAGCAATTATTTCTGTGTAACAGAGGCATACTCTATTAGATTCAACCACATCAAGAGGAAGTTGCTTATGTTTGAAGGTTCTCTCAATTTAAAATTCTATATAATATTGTCCACCAGCTCCAAGCTAGCTGGTTAAGACTATCGGCTCTTTACCCTTCAGGGTCTAATTTATTGTATTCCTTAAATCCTTAGGATTCGAGGAGTTTAAAGGCTGAAGAATTGGTTAGGGTTGGGCTCTGAGGTCTTTTTGACCTTCTGTCCTGTGAAATACTGCTGAAACAACTATGTGTTTCAGGGATTTTAAGTGATAATGTTTTATGTGTGCTTGTGTTATAATTTTCTAGTTGGAGATAATGCGTCTTAGGAAGTGGCATACATCGTTTCATTTTTCCATCGAAGAAGAAACTAGTTAGGGAAGCAATAACTGTCTTGTATTATGTCTGCACAGTATATCCTTGGCAGGCAAGCCTCAGATTTTATAAAGTCTGACATGTAAGCCATACAGATAGGTTTTATTAGTTCTGGATTGATCCTGTGGATCGGATTAGATTCCATGAGCAAGGATCTCTGTGAAGAAACAACTCTTCCTCCTAAGCAAGTTAGAGGAGCTTCAGCTTCTGTATTAATGATGATGGATCTAAATATAGGCAATTTCAGAGATGGTAGGCAACAGGAAAAAAATAATAATCAGGAGTTAAGTTGGGAATATAAAGTGATTTGGTTTACTTTTGTGACTATTCAGTGTTTGGTGGGGGGGAGGGGGGAGGAACCCACTAGGTGTGCTTTTTTATGACACTCTTAAATGCAAGTTTGATGTGTAGCTTGCAGAATTGAAAATAATAGCCTTCTAAATGCAAACCAAGTGAACACAAGGGTCTCTACAGGGAGTTTAGAGCAGAAATAGGAAAGGAAGATATGACTTGACCTCATTGTTTGAGCTTAACAATAGCAGTGTCCTTGGCTATCATTGCACAGCAAAGCATACAAATCATACACCTAAACAGCTTCTGGTTTTAATGTTAACTTCACATTGGCTTTGGGAGCAGCTATTCATTGGGAAGAGCTTGTATTATGTATTCTTCAGCATACATCTCTGCAAAGTGAATTATGGTATGTACTCACAGGCAGCACCAACGTCCCATTCTTGCATAGTAAATTATATCAGTCAGCGCATAAGACCCCTGTGTTTTGAGATTAATGCCTTCCAACTAAGACTGGAATCTGCATTATTAAGTAGTCAAAGCGGTAGGTTAAACTGCAGCATTTTGATGCTTTATCTCATTCTGAGGCATTATATTCAAAAGAATGAATCACCAACACTTAACTGTTCCTATTACACTTTTTTTAAGTAGCATCCTGATGAAACTTGTACAAAGGCCACCAAACTCAAGTTCTATCATAATGCCACAGTTCATAAGGTTCACAGTAAAGGACTTTCCTTTGCAAATGACATCTTTAGGTTCTAAAAATCATGTCAAAGGGTACTTAAATATATGTATTTATTTTGGCTTTAGCTGTCTGTGACATTGTTTTTAACAGTAAATACACTGAAATTATAGTAAAATTGATAGCCAGGAAAAATTCCATCCTTTCTTAAACACCAGCTAAATGAATAAACTATCTCCCCTACATGATTTATTCACAAGCCCTGAAAAATGTGGATACCAACAATGCTAAGCAATGCAAATTTTTTAAGATACATACTAGTATTAAGAAACGTAATGAAAAATGAGAAGTATAAAACCTTTCTAATTTTAAATGAGGAGCTGTTAGTTTAGGAATATCAGCCACTAGGAGGAAGGGTGGTTGTTGGTTTTGGGGAGACTTTTAGACTAGAACAACCAAGACTAGAAATTTTATACAAACCTCTTTTTTTTAGCTATATTCGCATCTATTCACTATGAAGTTGAAATCTAGGGTATCAACGCCCTAGACACGAAAATCTCCTAGACCATTAGCAGTCATCTCCGTATTTCAAATTACTCAATAGAGTAGTCATTTAGAACTCCAACATGGTTAAAAGCCTTAAAACATTCTTTTGGTAATTGAATACTCATTCACCAGGCCGGTCTCAGGCTCATTTCAAACACAAAGAGGGGAAAAAGATGTCCTTAATACTGCAGGCACCTTAATCTATCACCATCCCTTAAATCAATGCACAAAGTCAACTATTGGAACAGCACATACAGATTTTAGGGATATGACATTATATTTTCATAACTAACTATAAATTTGATAAAACATTACTTTTGTTCTACCTTTGTTTCATCCATTCTACACAAATATTCCTTCCTTCTTCATCGTAGACTGTTCCTGTAACAGCTTGCCTGCCTCTTGCTTTTCACTGAATGGTTGAACTGTTTGAAGGAAAATAAAACAAATAGAGAAACATTATACAGCATCTTCTGTAGGATTTTCCACCAAAATAAACATGGTGGCCCACCATCTAGTACTCTCTATTCTAAAATGCAATTAGCTGAGTCGCTATACATGTCACAACATCATGTCCAAGATTTTGTAGTCCTGGCATCCAAACTACTGAAGAGTAGAATAGATTTATATTGATGAGAGAAGAAAAATACAGGCATGATTTTTTTGCATAGCCATAGTAATTAGCCCTGCACAGGTTTAGATCCTGAAGGCTTGGAATTTCAGATGAATTTTAGTTTGCAAAACTAACCTTTTAACCTCTCCACTCACATCCTCGAAAAAAAAACTAAACGGGAAGACTAAGCTCCTGAAAGACAGATCCAAAATTCTTTATCAAATAGAGACACAAACCTCAAATTTCCTCAGGAAAACAAACAGATTTCCTAAGGGATTTAAGACCCTGTTTTCCAGTCAAATTTTTGTGTCCAAAATTATGGAGAAATTTAAGATGATTGGCAGTAATTGCAAAGAGACCAAAAGATGTTTGAGACTCTGAATGTCAATTCTCTGTAACTTGTATCTATTGAGTTATCTATCAGTGAGTATTTCCAAACTCATTTGTTGCAGAATACAGAAGGAAGGAACCCGTTTTGACTTTCCCAGCTCCTAACTACCGATCTGCCTCAAGGTGCTGTCTTACAGTGCTGCTTTCAAAGCGATTAGAGTTGCACACATGACAATTGTAGATATGACAAGTTAAATGAGTCATAAGACACAAGATGACAAATTCTCCTTCCTTATTTCCCAATTCAATCAATTATTTTAACAAAGTAAGTTCAGGCCTCACCATTTCAAACCCCATCCTGAACAGAAAATTACCACTGCATGATTAAAGGAAATACAAATAATAAAGTCATCCTTGTTTTTAGAGTACTTCAGTCTATTGGAATTATAAAGGCTTTTAACTTATTGAACTTCAACTTTTCAAAGGTCTTACAAACCCAATGTTTCAATCTCCACAAGAAGGTTTAAGCTGCTCATAAAAAACAGAACGAATGTGATGCTGTTTGTAGATTCGTTCTTTGGATTTTTTCCCTTCAGGGAAGGATATTTTGTCAAAATTTCTCTAACCTATATTTTAATGAGAGAGCTAAGACCTTATTTCCCAAACACGTAAGGTTAGAAAGCTCAGAAACAAGTAGCTGCAGGTAATGAAATCCTCCTAGGTGAAGGCTATCTACCAGTATCTCTTCAGCTGGAAAAGTCAACTGTAACTGTGAACAAGTATTTCGGAACTGAGTTGTATTTTAGTTTTCAAGTCAAGCTCATATGAACTTTTTTTTTTTAAAAAAAAAATCCACATCTTGTTTTATAAACCATTTCAAAAGTGGCAGAAGTTTTGCATACTATGTTTCTGATTACAGTGATGCACGTTAATGGTATGGCTGTAGTGCCAGGCTGCTCAGATAAAAGCAGCATATGAGATGAGCCTCTGATGTATGTTTAGATAGTGTTCTAGTTCAACACATACAGTAAGTATTCTTTCTTGCTAGAAAGAACATTTTGTGTTTTGAGAACTCGGCTTATACTGGGAGAGTACAAGCCAACTATTCTTTCACACTTGTCTTTCAAAGCATCACCCAAAAAGAAAAATGATGAATAGATCAAGTACTTGGTAAATGGCATTAGTAAATATGTGGAAGACAAAAGGACTCAAATCCTGGCTGTCAGTCCCATATCAAATTTTTCCACGAACATCTTCGAGAACTTTTCAGAATGTCATGAAAATAGAGCAGTCCCAGAAAGGTGCCATTTGGTACTCCAGAGCATTCTCCTTCTATTTGCAAAGAAATATCACAGGAACAGCCTGTTCTCATAGTGGGATGGGAACTAAACCTCTCCATAACATTTTCAGTGCCAAGCAGCCCGTCCCCCATCTGTCTGCCAGCAGGAGAGAGAGAAAACAAATGAAAAATGGAAAGGAGAAGCGACCAGAATTTGGGCACAGGAAAGAAACATCTGCTAAAGGGACAAAAAAAGAGGTGAAGAGAATTAAAGAATCATAAAGCAGGTAACAGAGAAAGCCATGGTAGAAAAGTTCCCCCAAAAGAGACGGGGGGATGGGGGTGGGGGGTGGGGCATAAAAATTAAGAAAGTTTTCAGGGGAGGGAAACAGAATGCCAGATGTACTGTAGGTATTTACCTGTATTACTAACAAGAGATTTGATGAACAGAACGACTGAATAACACTGTGTTTTGATTATTCTAATATATGGGTGCTTTCATTTGGTTTGATCTTAGTTTCTCAGCTTTTGAAATCCATGCCATAAAAAGAACAAATTCAAGATCACTGTATGAAAGTTATTTTTTACATTTGAACAGGCATTGTGGAAGGAAAAAGAAACAGCCACATAAATACAAACTTTCTAAGTTTTCCAATTATTCCAACACAAACAGATGAGCATTCCTGTACGCCTGGATGAGAAGTGTGGGTAAAATAAGAAAGTAAGCAAAAGAGAAGAGAATGAAATGGGATTAAGTACAAGAGCTTTAATCTTATCATAGAAACATGCAAGTAGCTGCCACAGATGAGGTGACCCAGTAAGATGTTTTAATGATAATATTGGTAGGATGGACTGCCAGTCCTGAACGCTTCAGAATTAGGAACTGGACTTTTTAGAATTCAGAAATCGCCTTGAAAATAACCAGACATTTAAAAAATAAAGAACATTTTTTTTTTTTCTTGAGATTGCTACACTTTGAGCTTCTAAATATCATTCTTTGGAGTATTTTCTCTAATTTTTAACTTTTTCTTTTTTTAAAATGTAACAAACATAAGGCTTTGCTTCTATATATAAAGTCAGTAGATATTACTTGCGCTCCCCTGAAAATACTCTCTGTAGTAAGGTGTGCAATATAATTCTAGGAGATGGTAAACATGGTGAGAAAGGGCTGTAACACACAAAATTGGAAAGCAGAAGAGCAAGGAAGCTATTGGGGCTGTTGTACCTCTGAAATCTTACGTTGGCTTCCCTCAGAACACTTTAAGTGTGACTGAAACAGGAAAGAATGACCTTTCACAAGCAGTTTGGTGATGTGCATTACAGAAACACGTGCTATGCTGTTCCTTGCCTAGTTTCAGATGAAAAATAGGGACTCGTAGCTTTACCAGTTATTATTCTCAACACTCGTGGTATTCTCATCTGTCATCCAAAAGGCAAGGCAACTCCCATTTGTGCTAGGTGTCTGAGGATTTACACCATTATTCAGCAGTGAGAAAAATTACCAGAACACCTGTCTTGACACACATGATTCAAGTGTAAATTTATGTTTGAATCGACTTTCTTCCATGTCACTGACCTGTCTTCTGTTGTTCTTCAGTGACGGTGTATATGCAGTTGATCAACTATGCCATCAGGAAGATAGGATTTCTACCTTCAAGTCCTGACAGATTTTCTGGCAGTTAAAGCATGTCTTTTTTTATTTTCTATCTTAGTTTTACTACAATCTACACAAGATAGCACAATAATTCATGGTTACGTCATGCATGCTGTCATGAGGATGATTAACCTAACACTTTCCCAAGGCATTGCAAAGGAGAAGCATCATTCAGCTGTTGTAGGCTTTCCATTACTGACACGGATATACAAATGTAACAGGTAACAGTCATGAAATTAGATTATCATGCAGTATATCCCTACTAATACTTTTTGTTCTGGGTAATTAATTTGCTGACTCTGTAAGACTCATTCCTGGGAAATGTTTATTTTAGTTACTACAGAATCTTTTTTGTTTGTTTATATATTACCAAAACTCTAAACTTTTAATAAAAGTCTAGGACACAATGGAAATAAGCCATTCCAACATGCAGTACAGTCTCAGGAATATACTGCCCCGGCAGATGTTTTGTCCCACAAACACAAAGGTGGCGTGATAGTTGCACTTAAAATTACTTTTAGTTTTAGAAGTAGAACTTTGGCTATAACAGGGAACCAAAACCTTCTTGCATAATACACTTCAGACATGCATTTTAAAACTAGCTGAATCACCAAGAATCCATTATTCATCAGTCATAGGATGTTACTTGAAGATTTACTGCTAGTTATAAGCCATTTAAAAAGAAAGACACATATACCTAACATGAGCCAAAAAAGTATGGCAGTGGCAATATAATTATGTTAAAATGACTCATTATTTATGAACAAAATCCTTCTGTCCATCATATTCCAGTGTGATTTTCCCTTACCCTTGTCTATATTATCCTAAATGGATTGTGTCTTCTCTGGCTACAAGGTAGAGTAGGGACACCACAGAGTCTTTAAAACATTGATTTTCTAAATATTTTGTTCTTCATTTCTTTATATTGTAATACCAGCTCTATTGGTTTATTCATTTAAAACAAAAATAAAATAAAAGTTGTCCTGGTTTGGCCAGGGCAGCTCCTAGTACTTCTTAGCAAGTTACCACAGGTACTCATTTTAATATTAGAAGTGCTCCCAGTTCGTGGTCTGTTTTGTACAGGCATAAATGTATGAAGTGTTTATAAAGGAGAAGGAAAAATGTAGATATAGATTTCTTTCTACACCCTGATCTTTAGTATTTTTTAATCTCCTACAAATTATTATACCTCTCAGTGATGCTGTCCCGGTGGTACATCAGAGATAATTCACAGAAGAAAATATACTTGCATCAAAATATAGCAAAAGCATTTCACAGAAGATTTCTATATACATACAGCCATTGGTTTTTATTAGTCTTACCACATACTTAGAATTCACATCAAGGTATTGGAAAGCCTTTGAGACAAATTCATAATTAATATTTTATATGTATTTTACTCATTGTACAAATTATATTCATTTTAATCTATTTCTGTTCATGAAATATTTGCAAAAATCATAATATTGACAAAATGATTATATATTCTAATTTTTAATCTCATAAATTCCTTCAGAGCTGACCTCTATAATGGTGACATTATTGTAATTATTTTTCACCTTAACTTGTGGTATACTGGTTATTTTACAGATTGGTAGATTATATAGGGATGTGGGACTTTTTGAAACACACATCTGAATATTTGTCCAGGTTTTTTTAAGTGTTGTCTTTGTTCACAGACTTCAAGACTTTCATAACCAGCAAATAATGTGCAGTTTTCAAGAACAGTATCTATTAATGTATTCCAACCTTATTTTTTCTGTTTCTCATTGCTGAAACAAGTATGCTGCATAGGTTAATGGAAAAAGAACACAATGGTCTTCTAACTGTGTTTAATTTACTTAAATTTGAAACTAAATTTAATATTTGTAAAATATTTTTAATATTGTTTATTTAGTTCTGTTGAAGTGACTGTAAGGTCAACATGTACGTCAATGCTTAAAGATGTTTTAACACGCACTTATCTTCTCTATATACACTTACACTTTCCTTGAAACAGAGCCACAACCTGGTGTAAGCCAGACAATAACAAAGCACTACCAACTGTTATGATTTCAAGAGTAGAAGCAAGACCGAATAGTACTTGTGTTCCTGTCCTTCATATGAAACTTCGGGACATACATCCTCCCCTTCAATCCCATTTTGGGGAAATTAAATTTAAAATTTTACCTTCTACTGTTTACAGATAGCTTTCATTCAGAAATTGTTTTCCAGTTCCAATATCATCAATATTCTGTTTATGATTTTTGTTGTAGACAAATATAAGCATTCAGTATTTATTTTTTGGACAGTATAGTACAATTACTGTACATTCATCCTCAAAGATTTGGGGAGAAAGGCTATAGCTGGTAAATCAAGCTATGTCCCCTGCAATTTATCAGCTTGATAATAGGGGCTAAAGCAACACTTTTAATTCTACTTTGTACTGCTGACAGAGTCTGTGATGTTGATCCAATGTTACCATGCCAGGAAAGTGAAAGCACTTCCTCAATTTCTAATCCACTTTACATCCGTATCTTAGGGCACTGCTAGAATCTAGAGTTACTCCAACATGTTATACCTATGGTGTCACAATACAGATTTAACCAAAAGTTAGTGAGTTCCATATTTAGTATTTAAGGTGGTTTTGACAGCTAAGAATCCCTTTCTAAAGGAAAGATGTCCTCTTGCTTAAGAGGCAAATCAACCCAGAATATATAGATTAGAGCTTTGATTTTGGGAACAGGTCTTTCCTACTCACTGTATCTAAAGCTGACAATTTTTTCTTACTGTACAATAGCATAATATATCAATAGGGATGGATATTTACCATTCAGTTCTGATCTAAGAAAACTGTTTAATATACAGCCATATGCCTTAATCAGCTTTACTGTATTTTGGTTCTCTTCCATTTACCCCATGCTTAATGACTCAAGTTTAGTGCTTTAGAACAAGATAATGAGCTGTTGTCTGAGACAACTGCTATTGAGTAGTTATGCTTTGGCACCGTGACCGATTTAGCTACTGGGCATGACAGACATTCAACCATGCATCGCATCCATCGTCAGTTAAAACATATGCAAATACTGAGCGTTTTATCAGTTTATGCCTAACCTTGCCTTAAGCATGGGAAACGTTCACTAGTTTAATACTGAACAGAAATATTTATTAGCATGTTAAACAATAATCTAGCCCTTCAGCCTCTGTCCCATCTCATAACTTCTCAGACTGTTGATTTTCCTATTCAGTTTTTACTGCTCTCTCACATTTTTAATATTTGTTTTCTAACTAGGCGTTTGCTTGTAATGCTTGCGATAAGGGAAACTGTTGTTATTATAGATTTGTCTGTATTGTTTGCCTGTCATTGTCACTATTTGGTATGGCAGTTTCCATTAAAATGGTACTACACTTGAGAAAAATATTTAACAATTAAAGTACTGTCAGCCTGACTGAATCAGATGCTCTGAAAACAGCTGTACCACTAGTAGATTACATTGTATGTAGAAGGTGCTATAGGAAAATCAAATTGCAGATAATGTGAAAGGAAGTAAAAAAGTGGACTACGAAGTGAAGTCAAATTTCAGGCAATGTTCTGAAAGCCTTCTCTAGAAAAAAAATAAATCTGTGTATAAACCTGGGAATAAGACAAAACCTTCAGCCTTTACGCCCGGGACATCAGCAAAATATTTTCTGCGATTCAAAGCCAGCTTTAGAGCTTAGTTCACTTGCATTCTATTTACTGAACTTCGGATATAATTATATATACTATAATAATAAAACTTGACTAATTATGAAGTAACCTTTAATTAATCACAGGAATAAAAGACTTAATACAAAGATTTTTAAGAAAGCTGATGGAATTAGAACTGGGGTTTCAACCAAAACCTTCCTGCATTTTCATTAAAAAATATCTGAGAACAAGTTTTTAAGCAAAATTGGGAACCTTATTTTCTGAGATATATCTAAAACATATATAGGATCACAGTCTGAACACCTCATACCCCTATTATGTGGGAAGAAGGAGTGGGCTGGAATTTGAACTACTCTGCCTTTGATTTTTGAGGTATTATAATGCATTTTCTATTCTTATAAGAATTAGAGATAAGTGTGCATCAGAATGGTACTCTGATGGAAGAATGCGGCCAGTAGGTGGAAAGGTGAAATAAACGAGCTGTAGAATAAGGATTTGCAGCTGAGTCATGTAAAATTAACAAAGGTCTCCTAAAGAAAATCAAAATTATCTAGAATAATTTTCTTATTAATTAACACTTCTCAACCATCCTAAAAATGCTAAAGTGTAAGTTATGCTTAAGCCAGCCATTTTCCAAGAGAACTCTAGTCCAGGTAGAATCAGTTACTTCTTTCATATTGTCTGTTAGATCATAAGTTTGTTACTGCTGACCAGTTTCCTATCATTTGTTTACAGAGCAACCAACAATTAAGAAAACAAACCCTAATATGTAATTATTTCCTGTCATAAAAAAAAAAAAACAGTATTTTTTACCTAAATATATTTATCTATACACCTATATATGGTGGGAGGGAGACAGACCATGTATTTTCAATGTTTTGAAGTTCAGGGAAGATATTTTCATAATGAGTTAGCTCATGAGTAGAATATACAATATTAAACAAAATGAGGATTAAAGGATATATTTATCTGTGGTATTAATTCATAGAAGATAACAGGCTTATTGGATACAGGATTCAAACTTCATTCAGTCATAACTCCAGGAGTTCTGAAGATAAAATGTAGTAAGATTTTCATATGATTTCAGCAATCCGCAAAAAAGCTCAGTTTGCTGTAGCATCAGTTCTCTAAAATGATCTCTGCTTTCTGTAGACACTCATGTCTCAGATGTAGTATGACAAGCAAGACAATAAAGATGTACAAATTACAGTGCATAACTCCTCAGGTGCTTATAGTAGCATTATGTGAGTCTCAGCGTTCACCAGACATTAAAATAAAATTTTAGCCAGTATCTAAAGAAAAAAACCTCTTTGAACTGCACTTTTGTCCGCTGCTTTGATCATATAACCTGCCTTATAGCTATCAGTTCTTTAAAGAAGTGGCCACATTCTAGAATAATTGACAATTTTAGCATTTCACGTTTGGAGGAAGAAAAGCACAATGAACAGTGAAGACTGCTGCAGCTTTGTCTTACCTTGCATACCAAAAATTCGCATGGGGTTTTCTACTTGGTCTCTGCAAAACAGCTTGACTGAACTTGAGTTTGCACCTGCACTGGTCCAACGACAGCCTGATCTAGCCTGTAAGGACTGGCAGAACTCCCACTCGCTCAAAGGGTACAGCTCTAAGATCTAGTATGGTAAACTAAAAGTTTTTTGGCAGAAGCCTATGCCCTGGTGATGAGAAGCATCAGTAAATTTTTTATGAAGTTATCTCTATGTATAGTATTTGCTGAAAGGCATGAGTATGCTCCTTCCCTCATTACTAGTGGTTTACTTGTCTTCTACACTGAGTTACTAGCTACAAGCCGTTCTTAGCAATTTCCATACAAGCAACAGCTGGCTTTTAGACGACTTTAATTTTATAATCTCGTCCACTTTTAAAGTGTACTTCCGATGGATATGGCTAAGATGGCAGTATCTGTATTGACAGAAACCAAGTTTTTAAAAAAACTCATATCAAATCTGAGCCAGCTTATTTATCACACTCAAGCTGCCAAGAATTGCTGTGTAAAATCTGTCGCTTTTTGAATGCTAGCTACTGCATATTCAAAGTCTCTTGAAGGAATATTTCCTTGGGTTACATCACATGCAACCACCCACGCCCCCCACCCCCATCCTGCCTACACATTCAAATAATTTAGACGGGAGGGTGACAGAGCGACATTAACCTATCACATCTGAAGTGTTATTTAGGCTTTTGTTTTGATTGGATTTTTAAAGACAAAATAAGAACGCAAAACTTGACTTTTCCAACTTTATCTTTCCAAACATCTATATTCTCTCTTGGAGCCTACTTCCACTAATAATGCATGTTGACTGCTAGGGGCTCTGTAGGTAAGGGTTTCCACAAGAAGTCATGTTAATCAAAAATTTCACCAAAACAGCTTCACAATCTCACCCACCAAAACTCCACGTTGTGAATGTTTGTAAAACGTAATTTCAGCAAGGATCCCATTCGGTCACCTCAACTCTGCAGAGCAGTACTTGGCTCAAGATGAGCAGCTCCCCTTAGTCGCAGGGGTAGGTTCAGGGGGGAAGGATTATTCACCCCCAGTGAGAATGGCAGAATTGGGCTGGAGCAGCCAGGGCAGCCTTTGCAATGTCAAACCAAAACATCATTTTAAAACAGCTGAGAAATGGGTATTTCCAGAAACAAAAAGAGCTACAAAGAAGGAACAAATGCTGTCTTAATTCAAGCAGGGATGCTGGTTTTAATTCATCTAATTGTGTTAAACTGCTAATAGGCTAATTTGAAGGGCCCAGCACATTCAAGAGGCTGGTATTTAATTAACAATATCACACTTTACACAATGCCAGACAAGGGGTCAGTCCTTGAATGAGCAACTCCCTAGCAGGGAAAAAGCATGATTAATGCTGCAGAAATTTCTCATTCATTCTTCTTCTGCTAAATATCATTGATTGAGAAGGACACTATTGTTTCTTAGTTACTCCATTTGGCACAGCATTCCTTCTTTTCCTGTGCCAGCTTGTCTCTTTATCCGATACCCGCATCCTCCCTCAGCTAGATTTTGACTTGTATCTGGCTTTATGCGTTTGCAATTATATTTATAAACTCAAATAGGGCTGGACTCTGACAGTGTTATTCATGTAGACTTCTGCCATGGTGACAGTAGTTTCACTGATGCCAATTTAGTACGCCTCTGGAAGTTCCAACTCTGTGTCAGGAAAATGGCTGCATCTGGCTTTGAAGGATTTTACATGCCACTAATAATGCCGGGCAAACTTCAAAGGATTCATATAAACGCTTCGAAGTTCAGCTACTACCCCAGTCAACCCAAATGTCTTAGCTTTAGGATGAGACCTTGTAAGAGCTGATTACCTCAGTTCAATTTTATTTCAAGGGATCGCTGAGAATGACGAAAAGTAGCAGAATCCAGCCCCCGTTTGGACAGCATGCACACATAAAACTTAAGCAGTGGGGAGCTGTGGGCAATATTGATGAACAAGGAGAAGAGCTTGTTTGAACAAAAGGCATTTTAACAAGCAAGGAGACCACTTGGTGAACATATTGAAGAGTCCTGGCAGGCATGATTTCATAGGTAGAATCCAGAATAATTTTCAGTCAGGAACTTTTCTTCCTTACTCCTTAAATCAGGGCAATTTAAGTTTGCTACTGCTCAACCGAGACAACATCCAAGAGAATATCTATAAATAGTGGTGAGGATCTTTAAAGGTAGTTTTTGTTAGTGCCAAGGTGTTTTCACTCCTTGCAATTACAAAACTACGCCTGGGGCTGTATTAACAACAATAGCCTTTGGTCAACAGCCAGACTTCTCAATTAGCAGTAAGAGTTGCTTCTGGCTCAATACTTCCCGTAGCTAATACCGTGCTTGTTATCCTCAAGTGTTACAAGTTAAAATTAGTGAACTTCTGGTATTTATCACGCGACAGTTATTTGGTGTTGACAAAGGCCTCAAAGGGCAAGTTTTTTTAAATGCGTGTGAACATATAAGCATAAACTTTAGGATGAACGTTTACATTTATATCACGTGCAAAGACTGCAGCCTTCTCTTTCTGGCATTTCTAGCTCTTACAGGCTTTAGTCTATAAACAATATTGAAAAATTATGAAGTATAACACCTCCCTATTTTAAAGAAAATAGCACACTTCTACATCATAAGTGGAATATATGATTCCACCTTGCAATTCAATCCATACACAGTACTTGTGCAAAAGATCAAGTATACCATTTTTTTAAAAAAAGAAAAATAACTAAGAAGAAATTAAAAAAGGGGTGTGTGTGTGTGTGTGTGTGTGTGAGGCAATGGTGAATGTGTGAGCCTAGTATTTTAGCCTCTGGTAGTAGTCTAAGACAAAGGCAAATTACACTTACATTCTATCAGCAAATAGGTTGATAAAAAATAATCATTCATTGGACACAATCTAATTCCTTGTAAGTTTCAGTGGTAACTAGCAACATGGTCTCCTCACTTCCCAACCAAAATAATTTAGTTACTTCACAGTTCTGAAAGGAACTCCCTTGAAAAATGTCACTTCTTTTCTCTTTTACTTAGTGTATTCATATGATTCACCATGAATGCTCAAGCAATCTTAGGCATATTCATACTTTGGCTGCATCAATGCAGTTATAGGAAAATCAGTTTTATGGTATATCTTGGGGAAAACCCCAACATTTAATGAAGAATATGGGCGTTATTTTCCTTGAATACATCTATGATCTAACTGTAAGAACTATGAAAATTCTTTAATAGCATTTGTGAATCATTATGTTAGAACTGACCAGCAGAATTCAAATTTATTATTATGAGAATAATTTCAAATGGAAATTTCAGTAAATCACTTCAGAACAATCACATGTTCCAAAAATAAATCCTTTATAATCCTGTACACACTTAATATATTTAAATAGAATAAATATCTGAATGAAAGGATAAACTCTTCTCTACCCTTAAAAACCAAGATTATTTATTGGACATTTCATGTTAAACTAAGCCTCCTACCCCCTAACTGCAAACACAAAACCCCTACGATCCTGAATGACACCTTTAAAAGTCAGATTAAGTGATTAAAATGCATGTGTATGGTGTGTGTGTTCAGTGCAGTATGGATTTCTACTTTTTCTTATAGCTTAATTACAAATCAAGAAATATATTCTTCCTGGAGAGTATGTCACTCCTTCAATTGTTAAACAATAATTTATCATAGTCCAAAGCCTCCTTTTGGTGCACCCACATAAGGAACGGTGACACAGCTTTGCTACACTTTTCTTTGCTGTGACATCACTGTCAGGCGGTGTTTCAAACTTCACTCTAAGAAAGACAGCTTTTTACCAAACTGGACTGCAGTGTGCAAGCACTCACACGGAAATTAGGCTGCAATGAATTTAACTTACACTACAGCGTTGGCTACTAACCGGCTAAGTTTCTAACTGTAATCTTCAAACTGTTACTAAACGCCATTACAATGCAAAAATATTAGAAAGGCAATAGATGGCATTCTCCCTATAGTGCAGATACACTGTCCTTAAAAACATACACAGTCTTCTATAAGAAAAAAAAAAAAAAAAAAAAAAAAAAAAGAGAGAGAGAGAAATTACATAAGCAAATAATATAGGGGTTTGGTTTTTTTTTCCACTGGAGGAATATAGATTTTCAGACTTGCGATTGACACATAAACCTCTAGGCCTTTAAATGTAAAGGTCACCTTGATTATTTATTTTTTTTTTCTGAGATAGCAATCGGTGTGCTGGTGGGCTCCAAGTTCAGAATACATGCCTCCCATTTAAGGTCCCCTGTCAGATTTCTATCATCCACCTGCAGGTAACCGATGCTAAGCTACTTGATAGCATTTCCTATTAGCTTTCTACCTCTGAAGACTTAGAAAATGACAGGCACAGACACTGAGCTAGCATTTAGTCTGGGTTTGGGCTGTGCAACTCCCACCATTTACACAGGAGTTCACCAGCACTCAGCACCTTCAAATCCATAACTCGTTTCTGCAACAAACACTCTCTAGAACTTTGCAGTCAATAGGTTCTACGTGGAAATTTCTTGGGCTTCTAATGTCTTTCTTGCCCCAGTTTGCCTTATTTTTCTATCATCTTATTTCAATATGTGTAGTTCCCTATGCAAGGGCTTCCTAATAATCCTGAAGTCTTAAATCTCTTGGTGTTCTTACACTTTTACAGCTAGTTAATGGTCTCTGTTAAAGAAACCTTCCAAAAATTTCCTTAGAGTGTGCTTGTGGTGCCTATCAGCCTCAGGAGCCAGCAGTGAGTGAAGCCCATGATCACAGAGGGAAAAATAAGTTCTTTTTCTTCATCAGATTGTAAGATTTTAATTTAAGATAAGACCTAGTGAATAAAAGGCCAGAACTAGTAAAAACTAAGGAACCAAGAATATATTCAATATAAACTTACATCTGCTTCACTTGGAAGCACTTCAGAAGAAAGCATAATTAGAAAAGAGAGAGCATGAGGGGAATCTGAGGATTAGTTACATATTAGATATATTAAAAGCATATGCTGTTACATCTTCAGGCCTCAGAAACCACTCTGAAGTCAATGATCAGAATACCAACAGAAAACAGTCTTTTCACGTGATGTTTCAGAGCAAAGCAGAAATAATTTATTTTTTTTAATTCTAATGCCTAAAAAATGGCCCTTCATCAAAGAGACATAAAGATGTGCTTATGTTTATCCCTAGGAAGAAAAGCTTTTAAACTGGGATTTGAAGACGTGTTTAAATGGAGCTTAGAATAAGGATTTCTCTCTAATCAGGACATGCATCAGACTTTGTCTTGATAATGTATGACATACCAGAGCAAGGCTTTGCAGCAACTCTCTTACCAGAAAACTCACAACAACGGTGTGGTCCAAGGGGACTGGACTGGTTTAAAGGCGTTCAAAATATTTTGCCTGATTAACTTTGTAGTAGGTAGACATTTCTTAGCCTCTGCATGGAATGGAGTTATACTGGATTTCCCATAGCTAAGTTACCAGCTTTTTTAACAAACCACCCCTCATCTCCTCTCCACTCCTCAATGTTTACTGTGCCTTCTTAGACAAATTCTCCAGGGTAATTTCTCTGTTTCCCTTTTGCGCAGCCACAACAGCTTTTTGTAGCCATTCTGTCTTATGTAGAGGCTGTCCAAATTGGGGGATAGAAATCCTGATAAAATATACTTTCACCATTTAATAGTAACAAAACCAGGATTATGTTCTTATAATCGTACTCTGAGTCATCAAGAGGTTTGAGATGGATCTGCCTTGGGTTTCTTCTCATATTTTGTGTCTTGTGAAGACTGAACATCTTTTATACTCAAAAGCCAATTCTGTAACCCTTTTTTTTTTTTTTTCCTGAGAAAACTATGTCAGAGGACAAAAATAAAGGGTCTATACTGTGTCCTTACAAGCATTTACTTCCAGACTGTGTTTCAGTTACTCTGTGAATCAGTTACAGCTTCACAAACCACTCCAGTGCTTCAAAAAGAAAGGTTTTGTTGCTTCTGTGATCTGACTGCATGCTCCCCACTGTTGTCACCATTGCTTTGTAAGCCACCAGTTCCCCAGCGCCCAGTTCCTGTATGCTCCTACCTCTACCTCATGTTGAATCTAGAAGCTTTTCTCCCCAGAAGATAATTCATTTGCTTACAAGGAATTTTCTCCCCTCTTGAACGCATTCCTTCTTCCTTCAACAAAGGTATCATCCATCTTCCTTAACAAATTTCAGTGACAACCTAAGAAAAAAGAGAACGGATACTGTCTTTCACAGGATTACTTACATTATTTTCAATTAATTCTGTTTAAATACATTCAATTTCTCCTTTGCAATGGAGAGGAATCGACTCTTTTGGAAACCTAATATAAAAAAATGGGAGTCAGTACTCTAGTCTCACAGTCATGAAGTAAACTATTAAGCATGCACAGATGCTATATAATGTGGAAGGACAGTTCTTTCGGTGAAAGCATTAGTCTAGGACCTCAGAGTCCAGAGGTTTACTGGGACCATGGCAAAGTCACTTAAGCCTTTTGGCCTCTCTTTTGCACCCTGAGGCTAATAACATGTCCTAGCTTATATGGCTGATGTGAGGATGAGAACGGAGGTGCTCAAATACAGCAATTAAGTACATGTCAGTAACAACAGCTGTACAAGAATCTGAAAGAGACTGTTTATCATTGACCAAATCTGAAAAGAAAAGCATGAAGTCTGAACAGTTTCATGTTTAAAATACATGTATTTGTGCTGAACTTGTTAGACAAAATTCAATCTGCAGGGGCTAATATGTGGGATACAAAATAGAAAAACACAATATTGTGGATGCATAATTGACACTGAGTATTATAGGCAGTGGCCTGAGGTATTAAGATACTCTTCAGAATTAATTCTTGTTTATTTGTAAGCAAGATTTGGTTTGCACTGTATGGTGGTCTAGCCAAACCTGTAGTACTGACTTCTCCATGAGCCAATAATTTCAGTTTTAAATACAGCCTTGTAATTTTCAGGACCTCCAGTCTTCTGCTTCTTTTGCTACTGGCACCAGTTGTGAGGACTGAATGTCACATAAGCCTCTTCATTAGCTTTCAGAAAAGTGCTTCTTACCCAACACGCTACCTGATAATGAGGCAGACAGAGAACTTCCAGCATACCAAGCCAGGTCAGGAGAACTACACTTACCTTTTCTATTCCATATCCTTAGCTGAGAGGCTCATCCTGAGCCTACTGATTACCAGCATCACAGTTTGCATGCCAGACTGTAAGCATTACACAGCAGCCTCCAATATTTAAAACCTACCAGGTAGCTTATTATTTTTTCCTTTAAGGAAGAGGGAAGGAATATTTTATGAGCACTAAGAATTGTATTGGTAGCAAAGTCCTGCATTTTTTTTGTGCAGCTATACAGGGAAGGAAAGAGGATGGAGAGCACCGTGGATTTTCTCATTGCAAATGGTCGAGGAGGATGTCCCTGCCTACAGCATTCAGAGATACAACCACAAATGACACAAGGTAGTCCTGCTTGTTCAAAGTCTGCCACAGGCTGCTGTAGTAAGTGACCACAAGCACATGTTTGTTTTTTTACCAAGAACTAAGCTACACCTTCACTACTTCCCTAAAGCTCTTTCACAGAGTAATTATTATGACTGGATATCACTTTCCATTCTGCATCCCTGGGTACACGTCAGGTTTATCTTTACAATGTTATTTATAAATACTGTAAAATATATAAGCACTTTTGGTCTTCCTGTTTTGTCAAAATCTATTTGTATTATCTTATCACAGTGAGATATCGTTGTGCTCAGATGCACCCCTTAACACTAGGTAGTTCAGTTACAAAACCTAGTGCCAAAACTTATCGCAAAGCTTAACCCAAGGTTTTAATTGTCCATGGAAATGAAATGCATTGCTCTTACCAATAACCTGAAACACCTCTACTACTTTGCTTCAGAATGGCAATACCTTATAAGAATACTAGCGAGAATGTTCTCCCTGGATTTCATATTGTTACTATGCAGCACTTCTCTAAGTGTGAGGAGTTTGGAATAGAATTGTATATTTTAGTCATTGTAAAACTTCCACAAACCTTTAGAAATTATGGTATGTTTAGTTAAATTAGAGGTGTGCTTAATACTTTCACTAATTCATGAAAACCTACTATTAAAATGGCTACTTTGTCACAAATTGGCATTTTCGTGTCATAAGATTATTTTCCCCATAGTTAGGAATAATCGTCTTCAGGCACTCATAGCAGCCCCGGTATACTACCACACTGAAGGCTCTCAGAAGAGAGAGAAAAAAAAAAAGATTCAGTGGATTTTTGCAGGAACCAGTATTTTCATAATTCTTGATGGTGTGTGAAATTTGGGATAGAAGTAATAAACGAGATACCTTAAGTCACCCTGAAATGAATGCATTCAGCATCCCTGCACTATGTCACTGTAATAGCTGTCATCTCAATGGCATAGTTTGTTCCAATTTAGTAAATACTGTGTACCACCAAAAATATTAACTTAGTTTTGTGATGCATGCCACAGAATTGGGTTTTCACATCTGAGTTTTGGTATGCTTCAGGGTTTTTTCAGCTAACAGATGCACAGACATAAAAGAGCCAGATTTTTTGCTTCAAATATAATATATATATATATATTGTTTCCTAAAAGTTTAACAGTGTTTACATATTAATATAAACTTAGATATTTTATTTATACAGAGCCAATTTCTAGCTTCCTGGGTACATGTGCCACCATATTGTCTAAAAGGTCTTCAGAATATTAAAGCTTTTAGCTACTTACTCACAAACAATCTTGTATTAAAAAAAAAAAAAAAAAAAGCCATTAATATAAACAGAGGAAAGTCATGTTCAGAGACTTTTCTGCTTTGGCAGATTAGTTGGAGGTAAAGTATTTCAGCATAAAACACCAAAAGCTTGGTTTGTTATAAAAACTTTTCCTTGCATAGCCACCTCTGAGCCCATGAAGTGTTCTCACTCTCTCACTTACTCTTTGCGCTCCCAGCCACGGAAGACAGGGAATTTAAATTGTAGCACTTGGGTCACTCTGAGAAAATCCTTCCATGCTCCTTCCAAGATAAGAGAATTTTAGATACCCTTTTTCACAAATACTTTGAGATTGGGCCTCTCATATATGCATCTTGCTCTAGTGCCTCATTAGACAAAAAGTGAGAATAAAACTACGACTTCTGTAAACAAGTAATTATGATTCGGTAAAAAAATTGGATCTGGATGACAAAAGGAATCATAGCTTAGGAGGGCATCAGCTGGGTGTAGAAACTGTTATGCTTTAGTATTTATTAGATGAAGCCACAACAGGTATCTGTATGACAGTAATTGAAACACAAATGACTGATGGCTGATGAGAGAATATTTATTTCGTTTCAATAAGCTTCATTATTGAAAAAAAGTTTTATTCTTCTCCATTTCCTTTTCATGGAAACCTACCAATGTTCTAATTAGGGATATTGGACAGTAACAAATTACAATAAGTTTAGCATGTTGCAATTATTCACTTCAGTATCTACACTTCTGCTCACATTACTAGAGGCAAATCATAACATCTAGCAATTTCCCTTTAACAAAGGATTGAGAATCGATGTCCATTATTACACATTTCCCCTTTAGATATAATGTCTCCCAACAGCATCCTTACAGGCTCAGCAGTCCTTCAGTGTGTTTAATCTTATCAATACTGTATTTGGTTTGTTTAATGCTAGCTTTCATACTTTATTAGAATTATTTCAGGTTTTCTATTGACATCACTCCCAATGAATTGAGCAGTTTTTAACAAAGTATTTTAATGACTATGTTCTTCGAGGAACAGTTTTTTGCGCTCTCATCTCAAAGTAACAGGTAATCAGTAAACTTAGCACTCTACACGGGTTAGTGCCCTGGTTCCTAAAAATGCAGGCAATAAAATATATTGTCTGCCTTTAAAGAAACAGGTAAACAAGGGAGAAAATACTTCTCAACATGATGTCCCAGACACTGCAGTTGGGTGGAGATGAAAGTTCAGAATAAACTTACTAGATAACAAACTTGGCTACCTCCTGTTTTGAGGTACAGTCCGCACCATCTCCTGGAGCTTTACATCTTCAAGACTTTTGTGTGGAATGATTCCTGTGACAGAGGTTGACAGCTATGACAAAAAGATTTCTGTTTATAGGGACATGACATTGTTTCCTTAGGAGCTAATTCTAAGGAATCATAATTTAGGAAAGGAGGCTGTCCTGAACCAAAAATGAATGCTATACCTCAGAAAGTTAAATCTACCAATGCCTGGAACAAAAATAAGGTCATGAAGAAAGCCTATAGTCATGTGCAAGGCTAAAGACAGTGGTCTAACACTTAAACTCTTTATCTGATTACCTAACTCTTAAGAATAGTTCCATTTTCCTATTTTAAACCCATAATGATCGATATTTGGCTTAGGATAGTGTTCTAGCCAAAACTGGCAAAACAGGGGAACTGAAACGGGGAAGGAAAGGATCTCATCTGCAAACAATTCCATAATTGCTTTTATACTGGCCTTTGGAACATACATTCTTCCACCAAGAAATGGCATCTTTATTTTTCCCCTGCTGAAGCACTCATGGAAATTTACTTCCTCTGTTAATCTTGGGTGTTTTGGGACTAACTAAAGATGTTACGCTAAGCAGTATACAGAAACAGATAAAGCAATAGCTAGCACCTCACAGAAGCCTCCCAGCGCCAGGTTTTATTTCTAAATAGGCCACACAGGACACTCTGTCCAGGAACAGAGTTGCTGAGGCTTTTTTTCAGATAGAAGCAGCATGACATTATGTAACCAGGTATGAAATCCTCATACTGCCAGACAGCTGGGATTGAACTCAAATCAATTAACTCTTACTTTGAGGGCAAGAGGTGAAAGGAGATTTTTCATATTTAGGGAAACATGAAAATGTGCATGTAGGATCAACTTACTGCCTTTAACTCTCTTTATCCAAGACAGGGAGTAGATTGAGAAAGCTGGATGCAGCCAAGAAGAGATAGAAGCTGGAACTATGTGTTAGCAAAGCACTAGCAAGTGCAAGGAAAAAACTGTGCTTTCTTGTCAAGAGCAATGAGCTGTGTGAGTACCTGTTCAGGCAGTAGTATTCCACAAAAAATAGCATGACCCAGAGAAAATAAAGTTTTCTCTGAAAAGAAAGTTCGTCCAGAGAAAATAAAATCTCTTAATGCACCACTAGCCAGTAACGGTCACCTTTTTTTTTTTCTTTTTATTCCTTTGGAGAAATCCTTCATTTTGCTGTTTTCTCTAAAACATTATTCATAGTTATTCAAGTAACGGAGAGAGAAGTCAGTGTTCTTGAATAGCCAACTGCAAGTCACTGACTCCTGTTCTATATTCATCAGGAACTGCATAAGATATCATTTTTCCAGTCCTGGAGGTGAGTAGAATGTGGGATTAACAGTTCAGAGCTTTTTCAAGGCCTTTCAGGAGAAGTGATGTCCTGGACTGACCTCTTCGGAAATATTCATGACAGAGTGACACAAAGAAAACAGTTTAGAAATTTCTGTATGAACAGGGGGCTTCCATAAGGCATTATGGAAATGGATTTAATTGCTATCAACAAGTGTGTTTACACTCTGCAAAAGGTGAATTTCACTAGCAAAATCATATTTACACCATATAAACCACATATAAAGGAAAATTCATAAAACGTACAAACAGGTGTTGACTCAGAGTTTTCCAGCTCTGTTGAAATAAATATTGTCTCAGAGTTTTCCATCTCTAACTGAAATAAATATTGGCCAGTACTAGCAGGACAATGAATTAGAACTCTTTTTTAACACAGAAAAGAGCTTCACCACCTATGTTCTGGAAAGAAAAAAAGAACTAAAGACTTTTTCCTCGTGATCTGATTTACAAATTAGTAGGAGTTTGCAAGTCCCGCACGAGGCAGTGGCAGAGGGGGAAAGGGCAGCATTGTTGCTGGCAGCAAATGCTGTTGTAAGGGGCGCGCACAAGATGACTGTCTGTTATTGCTCCTGATCGGTCCTGAAAGACTCGCAAGCAGAGTGAAAACTTGTTCTTTAACAGTGCTTTGCTGTTGCGTTCGTTCCTGGGAAGCTCTTCAGAGAGTCCCCACATCACCTCTTCTCTCTTCATAGATTTCTTTCTTGGGAATATTCCTTTACGTTTGATGGGTCCCAAGAAAACACATCCTAAATTCCTCCCCAGAGTTTTGTGAGTTTCTCGCTCCATATCCTGGAGTGTTTTAGCACTGCTGCAAGTTTCTTTGCCTAAACTATCTCACTTATAGAGACACCAAATATCTTCTCTGATTATCAAAAATTGCCCTATCATAAAGGTATCACATAAAAAAAATATACAATTACATCTATACACGCTGTGCATATTTGCAGGACTGAAGCCAAAAAGCACAAGCAAGCAGTTGACAATAGAGAGGCTTAAATATTTCTCTAAATAATTTTGTCCTCAAGCCACGTTCCTTCTGTTTTAAAGTAATACATACAGGAGGAGCCAATATTGTACTACAATCTTTGTGCTTGTTATTGCAGTGGGTTCTTGGAACTGTTATTTGAAAGTCAACGCCTGAAATCTGGTACTGAGAGCTGTCAGCTGCTGCCTGCCTACAAGCTGCCAATAGATTGTCATTTCTATTGCCATGGAAACACATGTTGGCATAACTCAGAGAAAAAAAAAAGTGTTTTAAACACACAGTTTTCAAACTTTGACCCATGATGGAATTTGCTGTTATTAGCCATAAAGGTCGAACCTAGAGAGGCAGGCAGGAATAGTGCATGGCATCACCTCTTGTTCCAATCTCCCAGCTGTCAAAACTGTGAACCTGGCCAGATTCTGCCACAGGTACCTTCTGGCTGAGGTAGCTGCCTTCTCAAGGGAATCAGGCGTGGGAGGGGAGTCTGAATACCTGAGCTTTGTCTCACGTGGAAGCAGGACAGAGCTGGAGAACACACCACATGCAGGAACCTGGAAAGAGCTGAACAAGCACCACAACCCCTTCAGGCCCTGCCTAAAGACTCACGTGTTGTATCCAGAAAATGTATTAAACTCTGTAAGTTGCATTTCCCATTGGAAGCATAAAGCATTTCTGAACACTTGGGAAAAGGGACTCTTTCAATGTCTGTTACGTATCTTTACATAATACTTCCATTACAGTATTAGAATAATATAAGAATAGCAGTCAAAACCAACCCAGCTTTAAGGTGGCCACCCCCCACCTCAATTTAGTAGCCACTTCCTAAGTCCGTCAGGTACTGAAACATTCATGTAGATGCTTTTATTACACCTGATAGTGATGGACAAGAAATGGGAGTTTCTATGAACATTTGCTAGCTTTCTCCCATCTAGCTTTTCTCGCTGATATTTTGAAAATTGATTCATCCCTTTAACTTCGTACAATGCAAAACGTTATTAACTGGGGAAGTTATCTCAACTTTTCCTTTTTTCCCCCTCAGGTATTGTTCATGGTTTGAGCAATCACCTGTCTTTTAAAATTAGCATAAGGAAAACTACAGTTTAATTACTTATTTGAATCCACTACTGATGACAGTTGAGTTAGCTGGTGTATTTATGGGCTCTTTATTAACAGAATGTAATGGTGCCTTGCTATTGACTACTTGGAGTCTCTATCTATTACAGCTCCAGGTACATCTGATGCTGGGTTTTGTAATTTTTCCATTTCTTTACTCTATATATGTTTTTCCTCCCTCTTACTTGAAGAACACTAAGAGAGACCTGGTGGTCTTTCTCCTTGATTAGCGGAGTGTCCTCTACACTACCCACAGTATCTAAGTCAGAGACTGTGTAAAACAGAGGCTTAAACACATTGGAGCTTCTGCAACACTACTGTTTTTTTCATTTAGTACATCATCTCCAGAGATCATACAGTACTAAGTACACTCTGTGCAAAAGTACTGTGCCTGCATTCTCAAAACATCCCAAACTACTGCCCTAAACATAGACTGTCAGGTAAAGTGGAAAATGAATAAGCAAGTACAGCACAACAAGCATATTCTTCTTCTGTATCTCATCTCTTTAACTGTTGCCAGAAGATTCGCAGAAGCAAACTCACAGTATCTTACATGACGCTACTGCAGAGGAGTCTTAATTTGAGTTAGGAAAAAGAGCAACAGTCTGTCTTGATCCTTGTTATATTTTATTTTGTTGTTAAAATCATGTTTAAAAGCTGAAAAGGCAAGGTAAAAGATAGCAATGTAAGGACACAAATATGCAAGTGTCTTGCACCTTTGTGGCACAGGTATCCCTACACACCTGTTTGATTCTTATTTTGAAGAATTCAAGGACTGAAGTAACAGATATTGTAGTTTGTAGTTTGACTTGTTGCTTCAGTGCAACAGGGTGCAGTGGCAATCAGGTTAGCAAAGGGTTAGACAGCTATTAATTCAGATTTTTAGCAGTAGCTTTTCAGAAAAGTAAAGTGGATATCCCTTTTTCCTCCATACTACCTATTATTTTTTATTTTTAAAATAATTCAACCTATATCACAACTGGATGAAAACTCATGGTACTTAAAAATAACAGTTTGGTCTTTATTTGGTTTATGGTATTAGAAACTTTAGGATTGTATTTCCATTCGTCTAATTATGTGTGTAAAATGTATAAATGTCTTTCTTGAAATGAATGACACCAAAGGCTTACATAATCATGTAATCACTTGCACACAAGAATTTAAAAGCAAAACAAGAAACTTGCTATGACTCATAAGGAAGTGCAAAAGTTAACAAGTGGCAGTGTCACTCCTCTGCCCGCTCACAGAACTTGGGGTAGCAATTATTGTCTGATGACCTGCAGACATTTACCCTATCTTTATAGTTCATTTCAAAGTAAGCCTAAGAAAAGTTCTTGGATGAAACAGCTTTATCTGCTTTGACAGTCCTCCTGAGTACCTTCTGTGACCAGGAGAAGGATCTCAAGGGGATTGCAGGCACTCTGAGAAGAAAGTCAAGTAGAGGAGGTCAGGAATAAAGAAGGTGGAGAGAGCAAACAGGCAAAGACAGAAGCCACATTCAGGGCATTAGGAGGCAGAAGACAGTGTTCAGGGTAAGCATAAGTGAGGAAAGACATGGTATCTTTTGTCTAGTGGAAGCAATCGTGTTTCAAAAAATGTCAAGATGTTGCTAAAAAGAGGGAACAAGGACACAGAGAAGAATTTTAAAGGAAAGAGTGGATTCATGAAACTGCCACACAAACATCCCTCATAAGCTAAAATTTTGTCTTCTATTGATCAGCTGCTGCAGTGATTGAGATGCATATCTATTGGCACTTGCACCTCCACTAGATTATTTCCTCGCAGTGTGTTGCAAGGACATCTTAAAACATGCCCCCTTTCTCAAATCTAGCAAGTCATCTTTGGGTCTATTTATTTCAAACACTATAATCTCAGATTTCTTTGCCATTGTTAATGTCTTTTGAAATACTAGGCATTACATTAACCACATTCAGTTTTCAGTTTCTCAAGTTGCTTTCTACACTTGAACATATACCACATCTCAGAAAGTTTAGCTCGTCTTCTAAGAAAGAAGGAAGATTGTCATTCCTACTTTATGGGGCTGGGGTTTTTTTGTTTGTTTGTTTTTTTGGGTTTTTTTGTTGGTTTTTTTCTTTAATGGTTAGGTCAAGTATTAAGCCACAATTTCCTGTTACAGTTACATGGCAAAAAATCTGCATGTAGGTGGATGGGTTTTGAGTTGAACTGAATAGGGCAGCAGAGATGGGCATCCTTACAGGCATTATGACTGACACCTTCTCAGACAAGACGCATGCAGAGCAGGCATGGAATGAAGCATCATTTGATGTTCCTGACTGACTCATTTATTAAGACTAGGGGTTCCAAACTCAGAAACCTACTAAACAAAAAATATAGGGATATAATGGGGCATCTGCTGGACATACCTAGGAAAGGCAAACTCTCATTATTTTTCTGAGCATTTCTGAAGGGCTTTTCTGAAGCTCTGGACTCCAGTTCTGGAAAGTTCTGGCTGGACTTAAGAGTCTGTAGCTGAAGAAAACACAGAAACTGCTGTGAAAAACCAATGTGGACCCAGTGCAAATAGAGGGGAATTTTTTCTGGCCGTCTCCAAATACAGTAACTATTGACTAATCTTTGCAATTCAGTGGGATTTTTTATTAGTTGTTTCAAAACATATCTTTTATTTCAGGGCTACTGGCAAACCTGTGGCTTCCCAAAGGCCTAGTAAACCCAGCAGCACAGATTAACTTCCCCTCTCTGAGTCAAGCACTCCAAAATAATGTTCCCGTAACTGTCACTCTCTTTCTCTAAGCTTCAGGAGTCAGTTATATGAAGTGTCAATTAGAAAGAAGATTCATCTTTGGCAAGGGTTTCTAGAGTCACTTTGGCATGTCACATAGCAGTAGGGAAAGTGCTCCATGCAGTGGTCCTCCCAGAAGTTAATAGTTATCTATATTCTGTGCTTCTGCACAAAATGTGTCTGATTTCACTAATAAAGGCACCAGCTATCCCATAAAATTTTATTCCTCAGCAGCACCACATGAACAAAACTTTGCCTAAACAAAGATTTGCAGAAATGACTCTTTGGTGCAAACATGGTCACACCATACTTCGTATTTAGAAGTTGCTGAAATATGAATGATTTTTACTCCTCAAAGTATTCCACACGTGGGGTTACTGCTTGACAGATCCTGGTGCAACTGTGTCTGCTCTCTAGCAAGCATCTTTTAGACTGTCAATTACAGTTCTCACATCCGTTCTTTGTCTCAAAAGGAACATGTAACTACATTCTTGACACATTTTAAGACTTTTTTACCATCATTAAAAGTGGGGTAGAATTCTCCATTTTTAAGTAAATGCAATTATTTTCTCAAGAGAAGTTATTTAAAAGAAAGAGGCGTATTTTGCTATATCAAACAGTGCAAACCAAATGGACTTGAGGAGAGTAGTCATGGTGAAGTATTAAAGAACAACAAAGATCCTTCCCTATTGATGGGGTTTGGAGTAGATGTAGTGAACATGAAGGACAGGCTGATCCAAAACATATTGTAGAAAGATAGCATTAATGCTTCCATTTTGTATATTTGTTTATTTATCACTGGTGGTCTGCAAAACCATGCTAATTCTGGTCACACGTTTTTAATGAGCAAGGCTGCCAATCAAGTTAAAATCTGCAGAAAGTTTGTATTGGAGAATTAATAATTGTAAAAGTATTATGTAATAATTTCTGTGGAACGTTTATCAGGTTACAGAGTATTTTATCTGTCTGTTAGAGAGTACATAAATCAGTGGTTTCAACATACTGCAGAAACTTGGTAAGAGAATGTAAGACATTTCCATTTTCCAAAATATGCTATGGGCAACCAGGCAAATAAATGTTAGAAACATAGGTGCATTAGCACTTAAAGTGCCCAGAACAAGAGAAGTTAAGGCAAAATCTATATTAGACAGAAAATATTATCTTGCCAATGCTTTTACACAGAATTTTAATTGGATGCATAGTGAGTGCAAATTACCATTTGTGTTTTGTTGCCACTACTACTATGCTTCATTATTGTAGTTTTTTGGAAGTAAAGTAGTTTTTTGGAAAAACACATAACAGATCTGCTTAATTTTCTACATCCTAGTGCAGAAGCTCTATGACAAATGGTAATTGCTGTATCAAGAAGGTCTAACTAATTCTCAGTGTTCCACATTCACACTGCTATGCCACAACAAAGAAATTGATAAGGCAATTGTTTTACAACATTGCATTGAAAAATAGCAAATAAAGAGCTCATTCTGGTTTTTCACTGACAGAGGTGGAAGAAGTGAGGGGAAAATGTTGTTTTAATCTTTCACTGCTGGTTTGTGCTGGAAGTGACACTTCTTTTTTTCTTCTTTAATACGCAGCTTCAGGGGGAAAATGCTGGGAAGAACCAGCCAGAAATTCCAGCCCAGAGAAACTGTTGTAAAAATAGCTGAAGTACAGATCTCTGAGAGAATGTCTTGATTACATTTTCTGAGCCTTATGCTGACTGCCCTCTAAATCCAACCTCCTCCTTTCCTGTTCCTCAGTCACAGTGGTTTTATTTCTCACTTGGACCTCTTCTTATCCTCTTCCTCAGTCTTGTCACATTTTTCCTATTTCCTTACAATGTCTCACTTCATTTTTACAATATCATCCCTTAACTAGAGCTGGCCGAGGAAAACATAAAAAATGTCAACTTTTTGTAGAAAATCTACTCTGCTTTGCCCTGCTACTTTAACCCCAACACTTGGTCTTATAGTCTGGAGATGTCCTTTATTCCTAAAAGCTTACTTCTCCAAACTGGCATAAAGCCCTGTGATCACTAGGCGGGGGTTTTGGTTACTCTCTATCAATTACTGGTATGCTGACCAACCTGATTTTTCCTTGATATCCACAGTAGCAGCTTAGCAAGGGATTTGAAATGCATCAGCTAGTGACTGTAGTAGGTTATACACAACTTAAAAGATTCAGAGAGCTACAGACTTTGTCCTGGAGAGAGCCTGGTCTGTCTATTCAGGTTATGCTGCCACAGAACACAAACAATGGTTATAAATATGCCCCCAAAGATTGGTTCACAGGATAAAAGAAAGACTCTTCCAGTACATCTAGCACACATACATGGCATCAGATGTTTTAACATGGTATATTATTGTATTCATATCCTAAATAATCTCTAGAAGAGAGTAATAGTGATGTTATCAAACGTAAAGGTAAAGTGTTCTTTCCTTGTAGCATGATCAGCTTGCAACCTGAATGGTATTAAAGAAAACTATCTGAAAACAAAACATCTATTTTTCTAACAGATTTTAAAAAGCACTTGTTTGCTAAAAGCATTTTAAAACATCCCTTTGTACAGACTTCATTTACTTGGACCTTGCTATCACCTCATCTTCCTCTGTTCATCATCAGCCATCATTAAGCTCTCTTGAACTCTAAAGGTTAATTACAACCTAATTATTCTTCCTTACAGTGACTGATACATACACTCCACTCCAAAGATCCAGAGGCATATTCCAGTAAAAATATACACATTTTCTCTTGAAGTTATGAAATAAGGAACACATGAATAACACAACTTTTTATTCAGATGGAGAATCAGGGAAGCAGTGGAGCCGGCAAAAAATGCCTGATGCATATCATGACCTCAAAAGACTGGTTAGCCATGAGGTAACATCCCCCTGCAAGCCTCATCCCTTTTCTCCTTTCCTTCTTTCCCTCTGAACATGAAAACCTTATGAAAGATGTTCAGACATCTCTAAGATTACCAGTTGCCTCCTTTTAAGTAATTAATAAATAAATAAATTAATAAATAAAGTGAACTCAGCATTACCATTTAAGACCAATTCTGAAAGAACTTATTTAAATATTTATAAGCAGTTACTATGGTAGGATTAAATAAAATCTAACCAGTAACTATATAACTTATATTAAGCAGTGGACTGTCTTGAGAAAGGGGTTTAAAGCAAATGTGGGGAGGGAGATAGAACTACCCTTTGTGATTCATATTTTTCATACCACATGCAAAATGCAGCAGTAACTGTCAAACTGCAGCTGCAGCAGCTGAACAGTTTATGAAATTTCTAACTAGGATTAGCTGTGGGTTTCAACTCTCTTACACAAGTACACTCAGCTTTAGTCTTAAAGTGGAGTTACCATTCTGTTCATCTGTGTATCATCAGATATAGAAAAGCACAAGTTGTAACAGAAACAGAAAAACATCCTCCTACACATATGCCTTCAGGATCCCAGACTCTTTTTTGTTCTCTGGCTTTATGTTTACTTTCTTGCCACAACAGATAATGGATTCAGAAGATTTGGTAGATTAGCATTACAAATGCTTTTTGGTGACAGACTAAAATTCTATGTATAGTTTAAAATGTTGAATTATTTAATTAAAATATTTAGTCATTTTTATTAGATTTGTGTTTTATTTTCATTATAAGTTGCATGTAGGACCAATTTGACTTTCAGTCTTAACAGAGGTTGTTTTCTGAAGAAAAATGAGTTTTCTTACAGAGCCAGTGCATAACATTTATTGTCTCTGGAGAATGAATATTTAAGAAGAAATAATTTTGAATGAGTAAAGTTTAATGTCATAGCTTTATATTTCGATTTAATAACAAACGCAACTTGATAAGGGCCAACAGATACTATAGTAAAACCAAACATATCTAACCTCAAGCTTGAGATCATAAACCTTGTTTAAGGTTGGGTTGGCTAGTCAAACAAAAAGAATATCTTGGTAGCTTTAAAAGGAAGGTATCAGAGAGAAAGCACAGATTCACCATATCAATAACAGACTTCAGTGGTTCAGGGAAGTCCAGTTTCTCAGTATGCGAAATCTCCTCAGAGTACTAGTCCAAAATACTAAATTTTCAAGTATTAAACCTTATCTGATCCAATTATATCCATTAAATCCTAACTACAATAAGATTTTAGATTTGCATGTGTTCCAGACCTAGATGAGGGCGAAGAGAGAGATTTAGAGTACAGTAGTAGAGTGCAAGTCACCAACACAGCAACATCATTTGAATTCAGGGACAAAATTCCATATTAGGGAAGGAGGAAAAAAAAAAAAAAAAAAGAAAAGTATCTCTTAGGAAAGACTAGAAGTTATCTATAAAAGACACCTATATTATTCACTTGGCAACTGTAGTCTAAGGGAAGGATTGAGTGAACATAAGGGAGATGGAAAAAGGGGAAGGAATCATTGGAAAGGAAGGACATCTGGGAAAGATAAAGACCATATGGTATTTTCGTTGAATTTCCTACCAATCCTGTGCAGGAAACCAAGAGGAAGTAGTGAATGAGGAAGGAATGACAGACAAGAAGGAAGCAGCTGAAACTGGCTTGAATAAGTTTTTTGATAGGAAGATGACTGAGAAAGAAAGAGAGGCTCATGTCTGTGTGTGGTATTGCCATCACAGATGCTTTATATTACAAGAGTAGGAGAAGAGAAGCAGATGTTCAGATGAAGCTGGAGGTTGCTTTAGCAATCTTAACATCCAGTAAGAGCGCAAAGAGCCAGAAATAAGAATCTTCTAAGGAATCAGAAAACAGCTGAACCAAAGCAAGGCCAAAAAAAGAGCTAGGCTAGATGATTAATATGTAACTAGAAAGGCTATGTGACAGGAGACTTGAAAAGTCTGGTGGACAATGCCCAGTAAGACCAATAAGACAGGGAGCAGGAGTCAGGCTTACTAAAGCCCAATATCCCCAATATCCCTTTCTGATCATGTAAAATCAAATAATCATATTAAAACAGAGCTTGAGATTCAATGACAGTGTGGGCATATGGTCAAAAGTCCATCTGTGGGGAACAAAATGACAGGAGACAAGCATGTGTGGTAGTGAGGACAAAAAAAGTATCACTCGTAAGTTAGTGGGAGACAATATAAAGAGCTCCTGTGTATTAAGTGCTTTTATCTGAGTAGTCAGTAAAGAGGCAGTAGCTGGTGCCAGATGTGAAAAGAGTGTGAATAATAATCACCGTTTTAGAGGTATAATGTGTATTTCACACACAGCAAGGGAAAGGGAAAGTCTGACAATGAGAGAAGCGTGAAAGGTAGAGAAAATGGTGAGAAAGAGAGAGGTGAGAGGAAAATGGAAGCTACAGACATGAGATATAAAATTATGTAGGAGGTTGGAAAGGGAAAGAAATAAAGGTCACAGTATAAAGAAGCTGAATAACTGGACAGAAAATAGACATCACAATGCATAGCAAAAGTGTTGTGAAAAGCATGGGTTAGTACAATACAGACAATGGTTGTAAAACATGTTGCCCCAAATAAAAGGAATAAAAAAGCCATCCGTTAGACAAGTGGATAGCGAAAATGAAAGAGGTTTTTGGGGAAAAAAGTTTTTTCATTGTCAGCAAGCATTTTTGACATCTATTGGTACCAATTTTGGGAAATGAAATTTCCATTGGAAGTTCAAAATCTATAAAAAACTGACTTTAGATAAACAACATTTCAAAATATTCCTATCCTGAATTACAGATTGTAATATATCCTATTGGACATTACTCCTGAATACTGTCAATGTAAATAAATATTTCAGGAAAGAACATCTCAAGCTCAAAAAACCTGTACAATCCAAGAGAAAAGATAATCCAATTAAAAAATCTAGAAAAATATTACCTCTGGTGGTCTTTTTCTTGGCTAATTCAAGGAAAATTTTAGTTTCCAAAGATAGGTTTTGTTTTCAATTTCCTTTTAAAATTATTAAAGGATGTTGCCTGTCCTTGTAATTCCTGAGCTCAATGAAGACATGGAGTTCAAATAGTCAAGCTATTCATGCAAGTTGTCAGTGTTTAGTTTCAAGTTTCTGACAGAAACCAGGTCAATTCTGTGTATCCACAGTACTTTCTGAAAGGTGTTCAAAAGTCTCACTAATGTTACAAAAGATGTGGAAGAATACAGATGAAAGCATTGCACTTAGAAAAAAAAATAAAAAATCACTCAGTTATAGGAAAGAAAAAAAAATCAGTAGATACTGTTCTCGGTCTTTTCTGAAGAGCCTTGATCAACAGTACAATCATTTTGTCGTTCATGTCTCAAATAGGAACACTTTTTAAGCAGCCATTTTGTGCCATATATTTAAAAATCTCACATTGATTGAGAAACCTTATCTTCAGTTCTAAAACTGTTTTCAAAATAAGCATAAAGTTTGCTTCTACTAAAGTTAGACACAAATGTTCTGTGTTGCATTGCCAAATCTAGCATATCATTTGATTAAATTAATAAACAAGTAATCTTGTTGGCATAACACTCTCTCAAGAATCTTGAGAAACACTTCAGTTGGGTATCTATTAAAACTTCTGACTGCTTAAAATTATTTTCTGTTATGGTAACATGTGTCAAGCATCAAAAAATTACTGCTTGTTTATTTCCCATGTCAGTCTGTCTAGATATGCAATTTTCATTTCCTGTTTACCAATCCTAAAAGTTGAAATATAAAGTAAGAGTGGTAGAGAAAATTAACACTAATTGGTAGTGAAAACAGCATCATCATTTAAAATCACACCATGTCATTAGACTTTGTTATGATAAACTACTGGGTTCATTTAGCTTGTGAATCAGTTAGACCTTTCACATTAGATGAAGAAATGACAAAGGTAGGGTTCATGTAATCAGCTAGTAATACATAAAAATTAACTAGTCACCAGCTGCTCCACCATAATTAATGAAAAGGTGGAATACAGATTTCTTCTTGAGTAAAATGAGATTATACACTTGGGAATATGTTTAATCTTACTAGGACAAGGTGGTACAATTACAGCAATAAAGTGTAAAATAATTGGAAAATCCAAAAGGTACTTAGAGACACACAGTTGTCTCTCTTCACAAAGGAGAGAAATGAACACCAAGTGCAAATCCCTGTTCAGTTACTAACTACGAACTCCCTTCAAGTCATCACACTTTACCTTGAAGAAAGAACACCACTGAACTGGTGGTGTACCATGCAATAAGAGCTCAGAAAGCAACAGGTTCAGAAAGCTTGTTAAAACTGGGCATATATAATCTCCTTAGAAAAAACAATTATTCAAAATTCACAATTCAATAAACTAGTAACTCCTAACAACCTTTTGTTCTACCATTTAATTTGGAGCTGTTGAATATGTGCAAAAGCTATGGTTTGTAGTAATGTTTCGTTAAGGTATCCTCACAAATCAACAGATTTCTCAAAAACATTAACAAGCATGTACAGATGCTTCTCCATAGCTTTCTCATTATAACAAATGCTTTTGCAACACTTTCTTTAGTACTACCCAGATGTCCCATCCACCGTGAAAGGGAATGTGCACTCTGTTGATTAAATCCACCTGAAAGGAAGCCAGCCCAAGTTGACCAGAAGAAAAAAGTTAGTGGCCTAACTACAATTCACACTGTCTAAAGACCCATGGGTCTAAAAAAGAACATTCTGTAACAACGCTGGCACAACGAATTCAGTTCAGTGACCATTTCACTGCTTTTAGCATAAGCATATGGAAGTCTATGGTGGGATCTCAGAACAGTAACTGGCTATACAACAACAGCAAAATCCTCATTGGGTGCTGAGAACTACTACTGATTTTACAAAAGCAACCATCCAGTCTTGAAAAAGGACTTTCCAGGGAATTATTATGATCCAATGAGAGTTAACAATTAAGGTGAACATCACATAACAATCTTCCAGGTGAAATTAGATCTGTCACAAGTGTCAGGGTGCTGAGGGTGCCAACTGGCCTTACTGGTCCTGCCCAACTTTCCACACTGGGCCTGATGCTGACCCCAACATGGCCTCAGAGGTGCCCAACGCCCAGGGCTGGGGCTCTCCTCAGCCACCCCCCAGCCCGCACTCCCTGGCTTTGCCCTGATTCTCACCATGGGGACCCCCATTGCCACTCCTGACAGCCCTGCCTACAGGGAGCTGTCATCCTAGCTGCACACCAACGGGCAGATAATATCAAGGTCTTTTTCTCCAGCCTTCCCCTCTTCTTTTACCCACATACACTGAACATTTAAGATACAGAGATATAGTGCATGCTTACTCCAGCTTGATTTCTTGTTGCTGAAAAGGCTGCTCTATCAGGTCCTCTAATCAGTATAATCAAGAATACACCTATTACTTTCTAAGCACGTATTGCAGGTCCATTTGTTAGGGTAACAAATGAAAGAAGGGAACAGTAAACCCCTCTGCTAGTTGTTTTCAGCATTCATTCATTTCACTGTAGTATTTTTAGCTTGCTGCTTACTATTATTCACTTATACAAGAGCCAAGACTTGCCAAATCTTTCAAGAACAGTGGGTGAAAAATTATTTTCAAGACCTTCAGCTGGGAACAATGACAACTCTGGCTTTGCCTTTCTTTTGCAAAACACCTCTCAGGACAAGCACAATGCATTTGTAACAATTCAAGTAAAACTGTTCTGCTCCATGCCACAACTTGTTTTATTATTGTACGAAACGTCATTGTCCGTAGCCTTCAGAAAGACCTCAAAAATGCAGTTCACTACAATAATCTTATTCACAATGTATCCATTCTTCTTTTTCATTTACATTTGAAAGTACTGCTCCTAGACTTCTCTACAGCACAGTATTCACAGGATTAAGTGTTTCTGCCCATTGAAAGGATTGAAAAAGTGAAAACTTTGGTTCTATTTGAAAAGAACTTAATTTCTTCAACATGCCCTGTTATCTACCTTTATAAACTCTGTTCCAACCGCCCTGATTAGTTACCTTTTTATACTAGTTTTTCTTTACTGAGTGGTTATAGGACAAGTCATTCAGTACTAGAGGATATATCATGTAGGGGAAAAAAAAACATTTAGGCTTGGGAATACATCTGGCTGTACAACAATTAGGGAGTTAAAAAAGAATGACAAAACCATTATGCTTAGAGACAAAAGAATGATGTATGAAAGCTGGCTAAATCAATAACTAATTGTAAAGTATCCATCCAGTCCTAGAGTTGATCCAATAATTGAAATCTGCTGCTGGTCACCTGAGTCCTGTTTAGCAGGGTCAACTCATAATTCAGGTGACTTTTGTACTTCTCATTGATTTTGGTTAGCAGCAGATTTGTGGTTCAGATAAGACCATTCATTTCTCAGCACTGATTCAGGCTCAATAAGAGCAATTACACTTGATTAAATACTCTCGTATTTAAACTCTAAAAACTTGTAAATAATGATACTTTTTGACAATATACTAAAAGCAAGTATTTGTGCAGATTAAAACTGCTAGCTTTATTTTCCTTTTTAGGCTCACAACATTCATTTAAATTGTATTACAGTAGCATTTTTTTATGCATTCCTATTAGAATACATGCAAATATTTCCAAGTAATCCCTACATTATTTCTGGAAATATAATAGTTATCAGACCCATGGACAGTTAGAGCAGTAGGAGATGCAAGTAAAATCAGAACAAATAATTAGAAATTAGAGAAGTTATTCTGGTTACAGAAGAAAAAATATTAACTTACTCTTTTTGTGTCATGAAAACAGTACAGTATTCCTATAAACCAGAGCAGAAAGGTTTTCCACACCAGTTATGAATCTTCCGAAGACAATCTAGTTATGTTGGTGAAGATGAACGTAAAAAAAACCCAAAACAGTAGATGCAGTACTGGTTCTTGATTCTAGATTTCATTAATAAAAACATACTGCATTTTCAAAAAATCTGGAATCAATCCCACAAATCAGTATCATCTTTGTATGTCCATCCCTACCCTAACCTGTATCACCTAAATGAAACCCTTTTGTAACTTAATTCCTTGGAGATTTGCCTCATTTATTCTCTAAAGCTGTTGCTAGCATGGAGAAAGGATAACCAGAGTTATTCTTCAGTCTTGTTAAATGGACTTCCCTTGCACATAACAAGCTTCATTTCCCAGCCGATCGCGGTAAATCCAGCAGCACAGGTGTGCATGGGGACAACTCAACAGAGAAGCTGCTCCAGGTGGGTCAGAATAGCTTCAGAAATTATCTAGTTTATTCTTGCTTCCCATGCAGCACAGGAAGTGTGAGATATCTGGAATAACCCTGTCACATCTGTGAAGCACACCTGGTCACCAGGCCTAAGTCAAACTACCTGTCAGTTTAAGATAAACTTCAACATGATGTGATTTCCCAGGGTCAGCCTGTATAGGCAAGTGCAGCTCCAGAATCAAGCACACTAGAGTACCAAAACTAACAGAAAAATATTTATAAAGTATATCATGCTGTTTTGCCACTACAAAGCAACATATTTAATTTTTTTTAGTGAATTTTGATAATTCTATTTTACATTGCACAAGTTGAAGGGACCAGATAATGGGGGAGGTGCTGTCTTGGGAGTCATCCTCACTGAACTGCAATGGGACACTAGGTCTCATCAATGCTTCACTGTGTGTCTGGAATATAAACTGTAGGATTAGGTCCTGACTGTAGGGAAGATTATTAACAAGATTTATATACACATTTTGTAGAAATAATGTATTTCACTTTGCACTAATATGATGAGAATGTATTTCACTTTCCACTCACTTGTGATAGTTCAGTGGTGCCAACTGATGCTCCCTTTCCCTGTCCCTATTTTTCCTGTTTCCACATCTTCAGCTATTAAAACTTGGGGTTTATGTATACGCATGGCTGTAGTTGTGCCTTATACCGGTGCTTGACTTGACTACTGTTTATAGTTGTGTATTAGCGGGAGAGGGCAGTGTAACATCTGGGAGTTGAGATGCCAATGTTGAATTTTTCAACAGGGATTCATAATCCAATCTCAATTAATTTTGTGATTTGAACTAACATGGCAAAACAAGTTCAACACTAAGAGGGAGCCTTTTACTGTTGTGGGTCTGTCAGGTGCCAGGTCTGACTCTTTCCCTATTTCCTCATTAAAGCTGCTACATTTCACAGCTCATTCGATGCAACATTTAGTACCTGTGATGTATATTCTCAGAGATCTACCAGGTACTCCTTCATTAAATGGGGATACAGGAAAAAGCAGAAGTAAACTCTTTCAGATACTGAAAGACATTGTGACACATCCAACGTAGGCAGGCTCTCTCTGCCTTTTACTTCTGCTTTCCTGGGTGACTCCAGAAAGGAGGCAAACTCAAAGGAGCGAACAGTGGAAACACCTGCAACAGCCACTGGGAGGTGATGAACCAGGATGCTGAGGCACAGACAGCAAAGATCAGAGAGGGAAACAGAAAACTGTACAACTCATAGGCTGCTGGCACTTCTTGGGAGTCCTAGCAATTCAACACAAGAAGAAGGAAAGTTACAGCAAAGTTGCAATCTGAGACAGAACCAAGACAATCATCAGGATAAGAAATAATAGCAACAGCAACTTTTTGTATCTTTCAGCCCTGTGGCATGGGCATTTCAGGCACATGAAAATATCTGAACCAAGACATTTTTTGCCCTGCTCTAAAAACCCAAACAATGCTCTGCTGGTACTTACTATAGGTATTTCTTGTTTCTTTCTCACCTTTATTATTTCAGGCTGAAGGTCTCAGTGATGCTTCGATACAATTTTCTATTCACAAGACAGAAGTGTGCAACAGAGAGAAATAGAGAGGAATATCTACTAGTTCTGCGTTTTCAAACCTACAGAAGCTTGTGGCAGCAGTGTAAGCTTTGTGGGTGATGGGTAACTAAGCAAATCATACAAAAGTTGAAAGATTTTGAATCAGAGGCAAAAATATGCTGTATGTCACCATGATCAGTTGTTTAGCAAATGCTGTTTAACTGCTTCACTATTTAATTTTTTCCAGGAATTCAAAGCCAACTTTACGGGATGGTAAACTCAGTCATTTTTTAAAATAAAAACCCTCAAGTATGAGAATCTTCATGTGTCTTCATTAAACACATGGAAAGAACTGAGAAGAGGGTTGAATCTTGTTTTAGAAGACCATGTTCACAAAGTTTTCTTTGTAAATTCAGCAATTCTTTTTTTTTTTATTTATGCTGAGATATGTTTACATAACAATATGTACGTAACAATATGTTTATGTTTACGTAAATAAGTAATGTTTAGTGGTCCCAGTTCTCTCCTATAAGTTAAGAACACCTCCACTAAAGCTTTTTTTGGATTTCCTTTGTTTCTGGGCCAAGAAACAAGGGATTTAAAAGACTGCATCTTTATCAGTTTATCTGCTATTATCAAGCAGCAAGCTGTAAAATACATATCATACTCTGCCATCTTCTATCTTTCTTTGGTTTTTTCCCTACCCTCCCCCACCACACCACACACACACACACACACACACACACTTTTTGGGGGGTGGGAGTGGGGGGGCATTTTCTGCCAGTACCCTCCATCCTACATACCTCAGATTCTCCTGTTACTTTCTTGTCTAATTCTAAAACAGATGAGAGGGGCTTTTTCTATTTTTTTTAAACGGCAAGAATTTAGACTATCTATGTAGAAACCTTCCTCTAACCCATCTGGCCCTTTTGTGAATGATTCTGGATTAAACAATGTCATTTGATGCACTACAATAATCAGAAATTAAATTGTTTGTTCACTTGAGTGGGTTCTCATAGGAACCAGTTGAAGAGAACTCTAGGAAATGCATCTCTTGGAGATCTGTCTTGTCTGAACCAACAACTCCAGCAGCAAAGAGAGAATCTATTCCTAGTCCTAAAGAAACAGAGCTTCCTGCTTAATATAGATGGCAGATTATGAAAGCTAGTCCTATGTCCTGACTTGAAGCTGTTGAACACAAAAAATCCCAGATACTTAATGCTCATGTGAGCAGAACATAAAAAAATATTCCTGATTCTGATGCCTATTAAGTAAGTAGTTCTGATGCAATTTCTATTTGTGCTAGCTGGGAGGTACCCTTTGAGTCCTAACACAGAGTACAGGACTTCTATTGTCACGATTGTGGCACTGTGACAAGAAAATTACAGAGAAAAGTTTGGAATTGTGCTGATGTAAAAAAGAGATCTATACAAAAGATCAGCAAGCCTTAGCATATTGCAGGCCTGCTGCCAAACCTCTGAGCTCTGCAAATATAAGAGGTTTGAGGCATTAGTGTCAAAAGCACAAACGTTCCCTAGCCTCCAAATAATTTGCAGAAAGTGTTGCATCTATGAAATCAAAAATTTTGTTCAAATGTGTCATTTTCTATGAATACTATATCTTTATTAAACTACATTGTGAATAAATAAACTAAGTAAACTGAGTTATTCCCCTAGAATTGCTTGCTTCAGGACTTTTAGATCAAATTCTGTCACAGTAATTGATGCTAATAATAAGTGACATTACAGCTCTGTCTGTACAAACAACTTTAAACCCCCCAAAGTTACTTCAGAATGGTTTGCGCCCATGAATGAAGTCTCTCAGTTCACTTAAAATTTAATTCCAGTGCTTAGAAATTAAGACTCTCTGGGCTGTTATATTATGCAGCTGTGAAAATATCCAGGTCTCAAACCCTGAATTAAAGTCTTTAGATTATGCTGTTCCACACAAAAAATCAATCATATAACTTATGCAGTGACCTTCTGTTTCTTCAAAACAGTTATTTTAAGTGCTTGCAATCATCACCTTCCCCCGTCTGTACCTGAAGCATAGTGGTGGCACTTTCACTGTGTATCATTTCACATCAAGTGAATAGCTGTTTTGAAGAGTGCTTCACAATAGTCCTTTTCCTAAGGACTGTTGTTTTAAAATATTTTTTAAATATAAGGTCTGTCTCACTTTTAGAAGCTTTTGAAAACACCAGTAGAAAGACTTATCAGCACTTACTCTGGAGATCGAAGGGACAGAGGAAGGTGATTGTTAATCTAGAAAATCCCCTGCCATCTGTGCTTATTTGATGAAACAGAAGATTCAAGGCTTGGATGCAAATCTGTAGTACTTGATTTCATGCTAAGGCATGAAAGCAGCTTGAGCTCAGCTGCTTAAAGGTGCAAGCGTGATGCCATATCTTTAAAATGAATGTGTTGCTTCAGCATGAGATGCTCTATACCTGAGGAAGGGAAGTATAATGCAAACTTTTGTTTCAGTATTGTGTCTTTTAAGAAAACTCATGCAGCTGACCAATTTCCACACCAGACAAGGCTCATTTCTTCATTGTCCACACATACTAACATTACCAAACAAAACCCCTCCAGCTACATATCACATCTGCACACAGCACAAACAAGGCATGCACTCCATGATGAGTTCCAAGATTGGTCTTTGGATACCAGCTAATACTCTGATATTTTCTTTCTGTCAAAGTACTGTACAGAATTAACCTTTACATATTTTTAAGGCAAATATTCTCAGTTTAAATATTTTTAAACTGTCAAGCCTTCAAAGTCAGCCTGTACTCTGATTCTAACTAAGTCTAGCATATCTCTATCACCAAATTGTACTCTCAGTTGCACCTAGGATACTTCACGTTTGAAAAACATGTTGCTGTATCCATACCATACTCTTAATAGGCACATGTGGAAAAGAATCAGCCATACTTTTTTGGTTTTTCTTATCTTTCTAAAGATAAAAGCCCTTAAAAACAGGCCATGGAAGAAACCCATGTATGCTTCCACAATATACATTTCTAACAACAAATCACATGTGATCAGTGTGACAAATAAGAGACAAAATGCCATCTATAGCATTACTTTTAAGAATACAACAAGGTGTTGTTCACATTGTTTTGTGCTGCTATGATACAGGCTCTTGAAAGTACGATGCAGCATTTTGACACTTTCTGTTGCAAATCCTAAAGATCTTATATGGAAGATTTAATTAATGTTTTCAAGTAGTAACTGTGTGTATAGACAGCTTACATTCTGATTTACCAGTAAGATTATGTCAGAGCCCACAGACTATATCAAATGGCATTTTCTGCATTAACTATTGTCTATAGCTCAATGGAATTACTTTTTAAAAACTGACTTTCAACCTGCATTCCACTCAGGCTGCACTCCACTTTCCTTAGTTTATGATGACTATCCAGGCTGCTTTCTCTTACCTTTCATTTCTGAAAGTACAAATGCTAAAACTCAGAACAGAGGACAATTATGTACAAGTCCTGCAACATTTGAGGCAATTTAGATGATCAAATAAGGAAAAGTATTGTAATTACTAATCCTGTGAATCACTGAATAATAAATGAATGGAAATGACACCTGTTCGCTGCTTGGACCAATTCTTCTGCCAGCTTTGATGTTTCCTTTACAGTGCTGTTTATGTTGCTGGTGGATTTGGCAAAATGTGATGTAATTAAAAACAAAGTGTTAATTAAATTGTATTGCAAATATCAGCAGTTTACACCACATATTCTTCATTAGCACAGCAACAGTCTTGGAAATACAGCTTAATCTAAAAACTCTTCTAAATTTCCTATGAACTTTAAATAGTTTCCTGCCTTGCAGTCTAATAGTTCAGCCTCAAAACTGTTCCCATAATACAGCCCTACAGCTACCATTGACTAGTGGGAAACACTTCATACTGCCGTGGGAAAAAAAAATAATCAAATATTAAAGGAAAAAAAGGAGATTTTACAGAAGTTAAAAGTTATTTGATTCAGGTACTAGCTAAGAATGAAAGATAATGATATATTTAGATACTGCTGTGTTAATATTCATAGTTAAGTGAAAATTTTACTTACCTTGAGAAGTGATAAAAATGAGATGGCATGTGACTTTATATTCACATTAAATGCTTCATTTAACAGTTTTAATCAACTGCTATGCAAGGCTCATCTACAGAATAAAACATGGAGATTTTAAACAGCTTATTACAATTAAGATAGTACGGCATTAATGCAGAATTCAGTAAAAATCTTTGAAATACAACAATAGTGTAGTTATAAAGCCTAATGTCACATATATAGTCAGATAATTAAAATTGCATAAATAATACAATATAAATATAAAAAAATTACATGTAGTCAGATAATCTGATAGCAACATTTTATCTCATTGGTAAAACAATGAACAAATATTATTTGTAATACAGCATAACAGTGTTAATTTGATAGATATCTTAAAGTTACAAGAATCAGCTTGGCTCATCTTTTGAAAAATCACTGTAGAATTTGCAACAACAATCAGAAGTCATGTTACCAAGCTAATGGGATGTGTTAGATGTAAATCTGTGACCCTTTTTTAAAGATGGAGCACAGGGCCAAGGACAGTGATGTTTAGAGTATTTTTTGTAATTTAGTACCTGTGAAGTAGCAGCTTTTGAAAAGAATTAAATACATTGTACATCACTGCAGAGTTGTTTGCTTGTTCTAAACAAAATAAATTCCTCTAATTATTTATGTCAGTATATTGCTGATTCACAGGTTCTTTAATTTCGACTGCATTTGGCATTTTGCTTTGGATTTGCTTCAGATCTCTATCATTTGTCTTTGCAATGGACTAATCCTTTCCTTGGCAAAAGTTGTGACAGTTATTGTGAGATACTAAGTAGCCAAGCAGTTGTTTCCTTAAAGACAGTGGGAAAATATGTTTTGAATAAAGAAGCTTTTAAAGAAAATAGAGCAAGTGTCAGGGGTTTAAGATGTATATTCCAGTTCACAGAGCGGTGTTACTGATATTGCACCATTTGTTTTCTACGAATATGAAGTAGTCTGAGAAGTTACTTTCCCACAGTACAATAATGAATGCTTTTAGGAATTTAATCTAGTAGACGACAGCAAATCCAGTGTCTGACAAGGACACTAATCTAAAAGAGGGAGGGAAGACTCTTGAAATAAAATTAAGCTTTTAAAATACAGGCCAGTGGAATAGCTTAACTAGGATCATCATAAATTATTATCAGTTACTGAAACTCTGAATACAAGGCTGACTTGCTGTTTCTGAGAATATTCTCTTCCTGAACCAGAAGTCTTGCTGCATGGAACACCCACAGTTCTTGCTCACAGGTGACTGGGTGACATTCTAAAGCTCTGGTGGTAAACAGTGTTTTCATCAAAGAAGAAATGATCAGAATTTGTGTATACTTTAATAACTATATTGCAAAGGAATTCTATACAGGTGTCTAGAGTATGTAGACTGATACATTAACACATACTGTCCAATGTTGCTTAAAGGACACTACACTAACAAAATTTTTTTAGATATTTGCTTTGCTTTCAGCTACTGGAAGTTTGAGTTGTAACGGCTGAGGAATGATTCCAGGTCTGCTTGGTGCACTCATGAACTAATGTTATTTTAATTCACCCAAAACAGCCTTTTTGCTCGTATCTACCAGCAGGCATTTAAAAAGCAAGGTGTTCCATGAATTGTGTTTATGCATGTTACAGACAAACCTTAGAACTTCTGTAAACAATGGAAGCAACAGACAAAAGAGTAATAGAACCAGAGAGAATTGTTAGGGGTAATAACTTAAAATGTAATCTCAAACATGTCTTTTGCTTGAACCGATTTTATTCGTTGTTGTTAAACACATTTTTGATAGGGTTCTGGCCTGGATCTATGCATGTCAAATGGCTGCCAGTGTTGTTAGCTAAAGATCCAGCAAATAAAGCTACCACTCCCAGTAGCCACAGTAAATGGAAGAACTGCATAAAAATTTCTGGGAGGGGTAAGATGATCTTGAAGTATTATTTTGTGTAGATGTTGTGGACTGAGTTCAGTAAATTGCTTTATCACTGAATATCCCAATGTCTAGTGAGGCAGATATAGAGTATATTCAGTCATAAACACAATGGGGATAATTAAATTTCAGTATGGGTCCTCTTAAACAAGCACATTTTGGGAGACTGGTGACGTCGTAGAAAAAACCCCAGTTTCTAATGCTTTGCATGAGACTGGGGTTTGGAGGCAGGAATAATCATATGGACACAGAAATGACAGGTTAAACCTCAGATTTTGAAAGCTACGGAGCATGTGTAACTCTGGACAAACTATTACAAGTAGAACTACTACGAAGTCTGGTTTTAAAAAGAAAGAAAGAAAAAAAAATAAAAAGACAACAGAACATGTTGTCTATACTCACACAAGGCTGCTTATTTCCAAGACGTACGAAGGGAGACTCCAGTGTGACACAGGGAGGAGGCTGGTTGCTGAAAGGAAGATCCTGGACTTGTCTGTGGCCTTCACCTTAGATGGATGAGAGAAATAAAGGTAAATATTTCTTCAATATAAATCTATAATTTATGATTAATTGTAATAGAAACAACTAGCAATAATTTAACAAATCATTTTTACATTCTGACGCTGCTATTAACAGCAAAATAGCATTACATATGTAAATATTTAACTACCCTTCTTCCTCTTCCTTGCTCCTTCCCTGTGGCAGCCAGAGAGACCCCGAGGGCTGTGCCACGGCTCCTATGGAGGAGCAGCAGGGTGGGCAGCAAGCACCCAGGGCCGGCCTTCCCCAGGGCCCCCTGACCCTCCCCAGTGCCCAGGACCCCGCGGCAGCCCCCCGGGCCGGCAGCCCCTGCACCAGTGCTGGCAGGGCAGGGCCGGCCTCCAGCTGCCCATGGCTGCCCTGCTCCTGGCAGGCCCTGGCCCAGCCGCCTCCTGGGAGCCCCTTGGCTCACCAGCGCAGGGAGGGACCCCCACCTTGTCTCGCTGGCTGTGCCCTGTCTCACTGCTGGCACCAGAGAGGCAGCAGCCACTTGCCTGCAGGGGCAGGGAGGCAGGAGTCCCTCCTCCACATGGGCCACCGCCTGCCATGGCGGTTGCCAGCTCCTTGCGTGGACGTAAGCTTGACAGCGTGGAGGCAGAGCAAGAGGAGGTTCAAGCCAGGGCTGTGGGACTGAGGCCATTTAGCCTCTGGGCTTTATTCTAAAACAACCTTCTCCCATCAATGCTTGAAAATTTAGTCTGAATTTAGGAGTTGCCTCTTGTGCGCAGGGCTCTGCAAAACACAGGCTCTCAACCGCTGAACACATGCATCTTGAAAAATAACATTTTCCTCTCCTCAAAGCTAACGCTAAACACACCTAAAGCCTCAGCAATTTCAGAATAATTGTTGCTTGCATCCATTTTAAGTGCAGGAGGGGCGGTTCACTTGGCTTTCAAACTCCCTCCGCGACTGGCACATCCAGGGGCAAGGCAGGCATTTCCCAGGCTCCGTCCGCCCTCTGCCTGGGCTGCCAGCCCCTGGGCAGCCACCAGCGGGCACACAGGCATCGCACGGCCCCGACACACGGGGCCACCTGGCAGCACCTGGGGCACCTGGAGGAAGAAAGGTAACTCTGCCCCTCTGAGCAATTCGCACTCGTAGACCGTCAAGATTGAAAAGTTAGCGCTTTAAATCGTGTCACGGCCATAGTAAGGAGGATGAAACTACATCTCAGTGTTTTCTTCAACGCTGATTAGTCACTGCGAATATATTCAAGTAATTGTGCTTCAGTGTAGAGGGTAAGTGACTTTTTTTCTCTTGGGAGCCATATAGCTGTGGAACGACTTTATAATAAAGAGATAAACTTCTGAAACACCAGTCATAGAAGGGGTTTTGACATTTAAGCACTTCTCTGGCTTCTGGGTATCATGTTAACTAGAACACATTTTCTCTGGTGAAATAGGCCTGTAAGACAGAAATATGTTGTGCATTGCATAAACAGGGAGGATAAAGTTTTTCTTGTTTTACTACCTTGTAAAAAAGGAAAGATGTGGCTGCCCAGACTCCTGTGGCACAGATTGGGAGCAAACATCCAGGCACTTTATCCTTTCTTCCGTAACTATCTCACACCTACTGGTGTGACATTGTAACAAATCTAATCTCTTAAAATCTTTTGCTTGAAGTGGTTGTAGTGGTTACTTTTCCACACAGTCTGTGTGGAAGAGCAGCATCCAGAACTATAATAAAATTGGTATTAGTTAATATTTACCAGCATTTCCCTTCTGTTTGGGTATAAATCACTCTGTCATTAGACAACACCTATATCACTGTCTAATAAGTGTTACAAGGGTTTTGGGGAACTATTTGCTTTGTCTGGTGTCGTGTTGTGAAGACATACACCTGGCAGTGTGTGCAAATTTCTGTTTTGTGTATTGGGAGACATTTCACCCTTCATTACGCTGAGCTGTCACCAGGGCCTGATCAGCAAAATGAGCAATTTTTCAAGGTAGTAAAGAATACTGTACCACAAACTACTTTTTCCTGTGTTCTTTCAAGGAAACAAGTAGTAAATGTAAATAAATCCTCCTTATTGACCTCTTGCAACAAGAGTTGTCTCAGAGTTCATCTCAATGCTTGGATTCTCCTTTAAGAAACAGAGTTACAGGCAACAGATTCTCTATACAACAGGCTTCAAGAAGGTGGACAGAAAAGATAATAGGGTAATAAAGTCCATAATTAAGTCTGTAAGGGTGGTGTTACTAAACAGAAGTACAGGACAAGCTTCACATAAGTTTCCGGAGCATTCACACTGTCGTTAAACTGCGCCATGATAAGATGCTTTTTTACTTCTTTTGAACTTCAGAATAGTGGAAGTTTAGATAAAAGTCTTCAAACCACTCTTTGCTTATAATCATTGTTTAACACTCAGCTCTCCACACTGGTAAATCATAGGCATATACCGAATGCAAATATATCAGTGCCACAAATAACAAACCAAATGAATTCAATATAATGTACTACTTGGGATAAACAATATTGAAACCATCATAAGAACTAACAGGAGTGAATAAATAAAGCCTTGCTGCAGTAGTTCCTAATTACATTTAAGCTTTCTTAGCTGTACTTAACAAAACATACGGTACACTCTTGAGATATGGTAAGTTTCTTTCACCTTAAGAACCAATATTTTTATTTCTATACAGTTGGCAAATAGTGCATTAAGTCATTGTAGAGTGTCTAAAAAAGCTTCTGCAAACGTAATAATGGATTTAATATTGCAACATATATAGGCTGCTAGTGATTTCTTGCCCAATACTCTGCATCTAGCAACTTTCAGAAACAGTGCATTAGCACCTAGACAAATTACAGCCATTATAACTTCATCTTCATGCTATAGTATCACCCCAGTCATAAGATCTGGTTTTGGTTCAATAAGAAAGTTGTTGGAAACAGTACCTTTTCTGCTCCCTTGAGAAAGACATTCATTTCCATTCATAATGGAATCAAACACAAAAAATCTATATACTTAAAAAAACAATTCTGACTACAGAAAGACAAAACAAAACCTATACTAAAGCTTTGCTGCAGTAAAAATATCCATGAAATAGAAGAATGTGGCCTTTTTTTGGTATTCCTGTGATAGCTATAGAGGCCTTAAAATATAAGATCTGGCTTAAATGACTCAAGTTATACAGAAAAAATTCACTTCCTGGGGCACCTTCTTGGAATCCATACATCCATCACTATCATTATTTGCTCCTGTCAGTAGATATTAACCATATTAATCTCACAGAACTTTCTTCCAGGCCCTGTTTTCCCCCCAGACACACAGAATTGTCAGCATCCCCTTGGAAAACAAGTGGGGTTTTATTTCCTCCACTCTGCTGAGTAGTTTCTCAAACTGTCTTCTGCAGATGACTTCTCTCCTGTGGTCCTACTAGGCCTTCTATCTTCTGTTTCTCAATACTCTTCCAGTAGTCCTGTTGCCCAGTTTAACCCTTTCCTTGCTATAAGGAGCTTTAAATCTAGCAGTGGGATATACTTGTATCATTTGAAATGGTAGACTGTAGCTTGGCAAACATCACGTATCAGTTGCAATAGCAGTTTATTGATGAAAACAAGCCCTTAATATCAATCCTAACCCTGAACTCTTTCAGCATTGCTGCAGTAGAAGTGAAGGGGAATCTAAAGCGTGGAAATGATGTGTGGGTTTAATACCTGCAGGCATGTGTCAAGCTTTCCTTGGTTTCACAGCTTTCAGACAGCGTGTCACTTTGACAGTATTTTGCATGACTTATTCAGTGTAGGTAGGTGTTATCAGACATTGCCTTTTCCTTTCACCTTTTTGCAGTTTCACCAGAATAGGCTATCTTGGCTGTCATGAAAAGCTAGAATACTTTGCCTGGCAAAAAAAAAAAATAAACTGGCAGCACACAGCTGCAAAAAATGTCAGTTTCTGAAAGTAACTAAACAGCAAAGGTTTTACGTTCCAGCTCCCACTCAAATTAAGCAGAACAATATTTAATCAAATGACATTATCCAAACAGAGTATTGGTGTAATCAAATGCTGAAATGAACTAGTTTTGTGACCTTACAAAAAATATGAATTCTGCCCACTGAAAAAACAGTGAATCAATTGAGGTCAATACTTATTCTAGTAAAACCACTAAACTTTATAGTATAGTCATTTACAATAGCCACTGTGGAAATAATCTGATCTTTCTACTGCTGTCTTTTGGAATGACCTCTTGTACAGAGCATCTCATGTTCTTGCAGCATGTCTGGGTTTTGGATTTGCCATTCAGGGAAGCATATGCCCAAACTCATATGTCAGGTCTAAAAGCTTGGTGTCTTAGATCAGGGATAAGTTTAGAACTGTTGTTGACTTTGTCAAACCTTTACTTTTTTCCCAGCTTCACCTCTTGAGTTATGACTTTTGGCATGTTTTACTGTGCAACTGTGCAAGATGCACCCATGCTTAACATTATGACAAAGGCCTTTGAGGATGCTCAGCATTTTCAGAAGCATATGCAGTATCAGTGGTGGTTTAGCTCACTACATTCTGTCTGGATCCAAATTCTGCTCCTGGGTGGGTGATGATGTTTCATTTCAGTTCTTCAGAAGCTTTCAGGGACAGCAACTGTTAGATTATTGAGACACTGACTTAATATCCAGACTGTGGCTCCTAAGTCCTTGAAGCAATTCCAGGAAACAGCTTTCCTGACTTCTACATTTGCCCAGATTTCACTTCAGTTGGGTGTCTGTGCTTTATGATGGAGACAAAAATGAACATATACCAAAACAACTTCAATACCTCCACATTTAGCATAATTTGTTTCTTTTAAAAAAAATCTGAAAGATAGGCTGTGGAAAAAAAGAGATGTATATTAAATGGGTTTTAAATCAGGAACAAAAAAAGAGCTATTTAGCATCAGTTAAAACTCTTAAACAATAATTATATCTCTGTTACTCATGATTCTGTTGGACTGCAAAAGAAATGAGCATTTTTCTTTTGTAACCAAGAGAATCTTCACTCACAGAAGTAAAGCAGAAAACAACCTTCATTACGCAACACATTTTATACTAAGACAGACCATTTTAGAGATTTTTTTCCCCTTCCTTTTGCCAGTAATTGCCCTTCCTGTATGGCACAGATGAAGAGTCATAGTTCTTTAGAAGCCATTTTGTATAATAAATGTTACTTGGGGTTTTTTTGTTTATTCCACTTAATTAATGCAAATTCTGTTTTTCTCCTCTTTTCTGTCAGTGTAATGACTGTTTATGTCTTTCTGGAAAAAAATTATTTAAATAGCAAAAGTCCAAATATAAGTTAAGTTCCATGATGATATAGATGCATCTGTAGGAAGCACACAGAAGGAAGCTGCTTCTTTAAAATTGATTTGGCACTGTAGAAACTGAAAACATCCATTGAAATGGAATTGAGATTCTCTAAAGGTTTTGTTTTTTCAAATAGAATAAAATCTTACGGCTTTTCTAGACAGTCCTTTCAGAGGGATATATTATTCTGTGGAGTGGCACAACTTGAAGTTGTAGAAGATAAGATAAAGAAGGAGATAAACTACTGCCATAAACTCCAAAGGTGGTAAATGTTTTTAAAAGTTCTTTATAAATAAAACTTCTTCTATCAATTTGGTGGTAAAAGTAGCAGGCATGTAAGTTTTGCTTCATGTACTGTCTGAATGAAAATTAAACAATATCTTAAGCCACGTTTCAATGACTAGACACATTTCTCCTGAGACTTTTAATCTGAGCACATGGATGTCCATCTCTGTTTTACTGAATCTCAACATTAATTACTCATGGAGGTTCATTTACATGAAATTTAAGAAGACTAACAAGTTCTACAGTTGACTAAAATATACAACATAGCTGTTATAAAGTAAAATATGTCTGCTTCAGAAAAAAGTATGGCTTGAGTCTGAACCTGTAATGAATTTTGTTCCAGCACGCACTGAAATGGAGAGAGTAGCACTTCCTGACAGAGGCAGACAGTGTTTTGTTATATTTTGTTCAGGGCGTAAGACTTCATTAGGTCTCTTTGGTAGGAATACTTTGATGGGTTTTTTTAAGAAAAAAACCTTCTACTTTTCTTATGATAGAGGTAGGAAGCAAAAGGAACTATACAGGGCAGTATAAGTCTACCATAACCACAAGCTCACCTTGTAAGACACACTATAGAAATGAAATTAACTGCTTTCTAGGAAAGCTTTCTCTTCTTTGTTATGCAAACAGAAGTAAAAATGTTGAAGAATGTAATGCTCTATTCTTGTTTTAATCCACTTCTTTTTTACTTTCTTTCTTATATTTTCCATGAAATTTTCCTTGAATTACAGAAACTTTATTTGCTTTAACTTTCTTACACTTGTTTCTATCTTCGATTGTTAAAGCTGAAAGCCTAAAATGTAGAACAGAATGAAAATTTCAGTGCCCTTGGAACATGAGTGCTTATATTTGTGACCAGGGGTGTTGCTTCAATCTGATCAGTGTTGCAACAACAACAACAAAAAGAAATAAGATGGGCAAGAGGAAATGGCCTCAAGTTGCACCAGGAGAGGTTTAGGTTGGATATTAGGAAAAATTTCTTCACTGAAAGGGTGGTTAAGCATTGGAACAAGCTACCCAAGGAGGTGGTAGAATCACATGCCTGGAGGTGTTTAAAAGACATGTAGACATGGCACTTGGGGACATTGGACTTGGCAGTGCTAGGTTAAGGGTTGGGCTTAATAATCTTAAAGGTCTTTTCCAACCTAAATGATTCTATGATTCTGTGTTGTCAGTCCTACAGGCTACAGAGACAGAATGATTCTATTACATCGTCTCTATAGGCAGCCACCCTGAAGAGGAGCAGATCAACCAGCATGCACTAAGCACCAGCCTCGGTGAAAGTTAGTTAATTTAGGTTTTATAACCTCCCATCCCACCCTGAAGGTGAGCAGATTTATTAAAGCAAAGTTTTTATTAAAGCAAAGTTACATGGTTCTGTAGAAACTTTCCACATTTCAAAGGACTGTGGACAGGATGGGTGATGTCATTTATGGGGTGGATAATTTAGATATAATATCAATACAGAAGGCTGAGGAGCTAGAGTTAGTTCCTCTAAGGCATTGAACATTCTCAGTTGCATAAAGAAACTCAGTAATCAATAATTTTTGGTGTGCAATTTATAATGTCCAACATTAGCGGAGGTTAGAGACTGTTGAAAATGTCACCAATTATCTATATAAAGGCTAAATCTTCCAGGGATGAAATCAGAAAACAAGTAAGTTTACAATGGTGCCTCATGTTTATGAATTCTGATCACATTTTCGTATAACGTCAGTGACATATGAGTGCACTTAAAAAACCCATGTAGCTCAAGGAATAAAAACAGAATATAGAAGAATAATTAAAATATATCCCTTCAACTTAGGTTTGTAAGATGTAGAATAGTGGAATTTTCCAGATAAAACAGAAATGCTTATGCTTTTACTATGCTTGCCCTTTCAGTCTGGTCTAAAGGATCACAATATGGGATTGAATTTTTTGTTATAAGAGTCTTATTCTGAATCATATTCTGAACTCACAAACAAGCTATTCCCTAAACTACCCTGTATCTAGTGCGTATTAGATGAGGCAGGTGTCAGTCTTGAACAAAGCTGGAAATGTGCAGAGCTCATTGTAAGACAAGGCCTCCATTCTTACAGCACAGAAGTGCAAGGAGTTGTAACCCATATTTTATACAAAGGGGAAAATGCGTCATAGTTCGGAGAACTGTTGCAGGTGACATCAAAAATTTTATATTGAAACCAGATGCAAAAGTCACATCTGCTTCCAGCCCAGTCTTTTAGTCATTTATTCTTTCCTCGTCTTAATCTTAAGAACAGCTTGTCTAGCTAACAAGGCTGAAGAAATTGCTTTATACATTTTAACGACATCATTTAGAAGAATGCTGCTTTAACAAAATGCCTTTCTAGCAGACCTGCACTATAGCGTAAGAGAAATGTGTAGACCAGGTAACATGACAAATGTGTTCAACTGTAAGGGGTAGATTCAATGTGTTGCTGTATTTGACAGAATAGTGATCAAATCCATACCCTGAGACACTGCAATAGTGTGTACCCCCTCAAATGTAACAGTCTTCTCTAGGTTTAGACTTTGATGACCTGCTAAAAATAACTAGTTTTTTCCAACTTTGATCATTTTTCCAGTAGGCCTCTTGCCACAAGTAAAATTTTAATTTATTATGACATAGTCTTTTGTTTGACTTATCAAATTATCTTATTTCCTAAAGGCTAGGGGGAAAAAAATGAGATAATTTCTTCATTTTGTTTTAATTTTGCAGTACTAAACTGAAGGTTTCATAGAGCAACCCCTGTGAATAAGCAGCATCAGGGCCTGGTCAAAGTGTTTCCCTTTTCTGGTGCTGTGCTTTGTAGCATAACATAAGGTAGTTGTGGGGACAGAGGGGTGGAAACACAGAAGGAGAGACGCATCGAACATCACAGATGCTATTATCATCATAAACGTCAAGAAAAACTTTCAGCATAGGCGAGGTGAGAGGTGAGAGACAGTATGTGAGAGAAAACAAGCAGCACTTGTTTTATAATGATTAGGGAAGTTAAACGGGCCTTGCAATGTGAGAGAAGGGTTTTATCCTTTCTCATAAAAACTGTAACTGAAAGTCCGTCATAAAAAGGGTTTAGGGCAACTTGAGCTCTTTCACATGGGAAGTTAAGGAAGTACCAGAATGTGCATGTAGATACCTACAATAAGAAAAGGTGTCAACTAACAGTATGCACATTTCCATACCTATACTGTTTCATACTCCTGGTTTAAGAGGTTGCACTAAACTACATGGCTTCCCACGGTTTGCCTTCGAAGAATCCAATTGGAGATATTGTAAAACCAAAAACCTGAATTGTTACTAGGTTTTTAGGTACTACTGGTTGTCTCTTTCCCTCTGGACCTAATTTATAGAAGAAAAAAATGGTAGATAAAGACCACCAGACTAAGTACAACACTCTTATCTTCCCTGATAAGCGAAAACTCTTCCTTTGGTGTGTCAGAAAAAGGAGTTCATCTGATCAAATGCTAAAATTAAATTCTGGTCTTTTGCACTTAAACAAAAGCATTGCACAGATTATACTCCCCATAGGGGATTTAGTCAGGATAAGTTTATTTTGTGCCTGCATTTTTGGGGAAACGTACCAATATCTGGAGAATAAATCACAGTTAAGTTGACTCGACTTGCATGAAAATATCTTTACTCAGATCTCTGCAATGCCATTTGCTATTTGCTCTTGTTATTCTCATCAAAAGATGATGAAACCTGTTATGGAGAATTGGGAAATTAGTGTTTTTACAGCTAAGTGATACTTCAAAGATTTTTAAAATTTGTGCTTTTCTAGCTCACCAGTTTATTTCACTGGATGTCTCTGTTCATGACAGGGTTATGATCTTAAGCAAGCAAAGTCGAGGTGGAGTGGAGTGGAGGAGATGCAGTGCAGTGAATACTAAAAGCTTGATATTTTTGTCGTAGCATGATGAAAGCAGAGTATAGTGTGTTGCAGACTGCTTTTATGAAGTGATGCATGCCTGTGAGCTGAAAGCAGACCAGGTACTTCTAAATGCTATCATCCTCTTCTAGACTTTGTGGGTTTCCTCAACATGTTCAGGGAGATAACTTATCCATTTTATATCTATTATTTTCCCTACTTTTATAGAATGTTATTACAAAATGGTTGTTAGATGGACTGTGTTTAATTATGAATGTAGTATACTAAGAATATTTGAATTCCTGTAAGGAGCTGTTATCTTTTACTTCCTTATTTTGTGAACTCTTTTTAATATATCCATGAAATAGCTGCATTCCATCTTTAAGGAATGGAAAATCCTCTACTGCAATTATTTTCTGAATGATTCTACAAACTAGAATTAGATTTTGTTTCAGTTTTGTTGTGTAACTTAAATTTTTGCACATTTTGTATGTTTTCACTTACATTAAATGTTAGTAGTAAAAGCAACCTATCATTTGAAAGCAAATGTACATTAACACAGTAACACAGAACTTCTGGGGAGATTGAGAGCCGGGTTTGGTTCCCATTTTTTCATTGTCTACTTTGCATATAGCCATGTATAACATACAGCTGCATACAGATGCCTCCAGACCAACCTCTTGTGCATTTCTTCTGCCTATCACCAAAACTTCCAGATTAAAAAACTATGGCTCATTAAACAGGAAGGGAGGAGTATATTGCCTTAGAAATATTACAGTCTGTCAGGATTGCCTTCTCCCAGAGCGGAGACTTATCTGCAAAACCTGCACACAATTACTTTTTAATGATTTTATCCTGGCTCATTAGAAGAGCAGCTACCACTGAGACTTAAGAGTAATCACGCAGCTGTACCAGTGATACAGCTACCGTGCATCTTGGAGAGTCACATCAGCATTTACTTAACTGGCTTTAAAACCTAGAAAGTGTAAATGACATAGAAAAGAGATAATGCAAAGCTTGCAAAGTATGTCCATGATATTGTATGTTTTAACAACACCAAGGATTTCCCTGCTGCAGTTTCATACACATTCACTTTGTATGATTTATTGAATAAAATTGTTGGACACTGTTTGGAACAGTATACTATGTAAGTGTATTGTAAGCCTGTGCTTGCTTTTAAAAGGATCAGGATGAGTTATGCCTTTGCTGAATGTATCTGTAGTTCCTTCTTGCTTTTATTTTAACCTGTTTGGAATATAAGTTATATTTTTTCTGATCACCCAAAAGAATTTGGTTTCACACAGTAGGCCTGACAAAAGAGCAGAATTATGGAATTTCTCAGTTATGTTTAGGGTTGCATGCACATAACTTACAGATAATGATTTAAATTAATTATCCTTCTGGTACATAAGGACAGGAAGATTTTTTCCATTCACTGCTCTCTATCTAGCAGGTAGCTTAACCTGGCTCAATTCTTGCAGGGTCTTGCAGGACCCATAATATTGCCCTCTATTTGGATAGCTGTTGCATTTTGAGGTCCCCTGTATCCTCTCTAACTGCAACTAAAGGAAAGTTGTTAGAAATGTCTCCTTCTTATGATAAGTTAATTCATGGTGTGGATGGTGTTTTACAGTTCACATGAGTACATGCTCATATATGAACACATGCACAAACGTACACACACACAAAACCCAGACAGCAATTTCACAAATAGGGAGAAATGGAATAGAGGCTATTACCCTGTATCTTCAAAAATTAAAGATAAAATCCTTGGAAAGAGATCAAAAGTTCAAGGTGACGGCTTATTATTTCATGATGCTGCATTTTGAATCTTTAGTTTTTAGGTTCTGTTTGGCACTGGGAGAAGAAGAAGCATCTTTAAAAAGACTTAATAAAGCCTTTTTGGAAGAAAAAAAAAAAACACTAAGTTCTGATAAACATCAGAGGAAAAATGTAAGAATTAGAGCGTAGTAATTATTTTTAATAAACTACCTTGTTTCTTTCTTTTTATTTAAAAAAGGAATAGTCATAATTTGCTATGAGCAAACCAATGCAATTATACCTGTAACTTTTACTAAATATCCAATTAATCTGCTTGTTCATCTAGACTATATTAGCTACAAACTGAAGGATGCTGAAGTTTGAGACTGCTTTCTACACTATAGAGTATATAGTTTTTAATGAATATTACTCTTTACACATTATTTAATATGCAAAGCTATCTGCCATTTCACTAAAGGTGCTGCAGATTTAAAAGGGGTTATAGCTAAACCACACATATTATATGAGTAAAAATGATAATTTGTTCCTTGCTGTAATTAGATGATCAGACTAATGGATGGGTAAAAAAATAAGTCTTCCCTATAAACAGTTCACATACTTCACTAACATAAGAAGGAACAGACCTAACAATGATCTAAAAGCAGTTGAGAGGTTGAGAGTGATGAACAGAATTTCTATTTAAATATGTCAGAGCAGAGCTCTGCAGGTTTTCCCCCTTCCATTTCACACTGCCTTCTAACAAGTGCAACAATGACATTCTTATATTCAGAAAATTCATGTCATGTATTTAAGTTCTTATTTGCCAAGGACTTTATATTTTTTTTGTAGTGCATAGAACTTGAGTGAGTATAGTGAAAACTTCTCACCTCATTCATCTATCTTCAAATGACATCCCAAATAACTTTGCATCATTTGGTACTGTCATGATCATTCTTGAGATATGGTGAACTGATGGGGCAAAGACAGCAAAGAGCAGCAGCCAAGTGATACTGAACACTAAGATTATGTTTGTTCTTTTATTCTTTTTAGCAAACTATGCCAAAGGAAGGAGAGTTTTCTGGCAAAGACAGCGAGCACAATTGATACTTAGCGCTACAGATTGTTGTTGGTCAATCTGCTAATTCAAGTCCTTGATTTATTTCCTAAAATGCATATAGCTGTTTATAGCTGGATACTAATCTCTGCTCTGCTCGTCAGCTAGCGCAGGGCAGGTGCTGTCACTGGATCGGGTTTAGATGAAGTTTGTCTCCTACCTTCACTGCAAGGGACCAGTGACTTCATATGCCTCAGGGAGCCAGCCTCAGCATTAACATTCAGCATTTAATTTCTCCTCTATCACTCTCAATATTTAATGGAATGTGAATATTTTGTATATTCAGTAGAAGCATGTTTAGACCCTTGTTGGAAATAATTTTACAGAGACAGTTTGTTTTCCTTCTGCAAGTAAAACTTTATCAGCAACAACCTGTTTCCTATGACTTGAATGCCTATGAGTAAGTTTGATCACCTCAAAAAAGCTGGGGGACACTCTTCTTAGATTCCCTAAAAACTACTCCCATTCATGGAGGTGGCTGTTGGTGAACAAATGCATTCACCTTTCTTGCTTGGCTTTTCAACTCACAATCAGTCCTTATGTGTGTTTTATTGGTAGATTGTATGTTTATATATGGTATTTTAAATACCACATTATACTACATTTTATTATATTGAACGTTAGATCGGTGTTAGTAATGTATTCAATTTAGAATTTACTACTTCTCTCTCCAGTCTTTATACAACTCATAATGTTAGAGTGGAATATAAATTAAGAGAACACTGTTTAGGCTTTTATATATTACAATAATATTTAACCAGGAAGTGTTAAATTTTGTTTTGAAAATCATATTTAAAATAATATGTATTTGAAAATTATATTTAAGATTTCTTTTCAATTGGAGAACTGCATTTTTGACCATGCCAACTATTCAGAATAGTTGTAGGCAGTATATTCTAAACTAAGTAGTAGCTGTAAAAGTTATATCTTTCCATTCAGGTGGAGTGGTTTCATCACTGGCACTGTACAGCTCTGCTGACTTGACAGGGCTACTGATAGTCAGAATATCTGACTGCAGATATATTACTGCACTCATAGCTTGAACACCTCCCCAGGGTAGAATATCAGTCGTATAGAAGGGTTTCAGGTCTTTTTCCTATCTTACCTGTTAAAGAATATATGTCAGGGAAGATAATATATTAGGATAAAAAGATAGTATCTGGCAGGTAAGACAGTCTTGTGGCCTTTATCTTCCAGTCCTTACAGACACAGATTTTCCTACAGCACAACCCAAACTGCTTCTGGATTCTTTCTTACTTAAATTCATGCCGTGTTTTGGTTTCATATATCTGTCTGATGGACTTCCACGTGGACCACATCATGGCTTTGACTATCTGTGCAAAAATATGTTGCCTTCAAATAATTTGTCCACGTTGACCAGATCAAAGAGTAGGCACCAGACGAAAAGTGGTCCACTGAGGTCCCAGGACAGGGAATGAGCTGAGAGGGTAATGGTCATGAAAGAGCCACCACAGCTATGGGACTGAAGTCTGTGAGAGAAGCTTGCCCAGCACCAGCACCAGTTCTGATAAAAAGATGTACAAATGCAGCTCCCACAGGCTAAGGCATTCCAGAAAATAGCCTAACAACACATGGGTGTTACCAGAAAGAACACAAGTCATCTCTCTTTTGGGAGGGATTGAGATGTATGTCAAATGCAAAAGGAACTGACAATTGCAGGTTGATAACAGAAACCACAAGGATGCGCAGACAACACTTCGAGTATCTCTTTCAAACTGTATTTGAGAAAATATTTCAGGTATTACAAAACTTTGATTTATCCTTACAAAGTTATCAGTGAAATGCTGTGTTGCTTTATTCGGTGTACCATTCATAACACTGCCAGATAGGTTTTTTAGACAAACAAATCTACTAATATACAGATGAAAGAATCTTAAGAAAAAACATAAAGGAAATATTTCCATCTCAAAAACACCACTAAAAAAAATCACTAGCAGAAAAAAAACCAGAGGAGGACTGTATAAAATAAAGGACTAAACATGAAGAAATAACTGGAGACACATGGTATTATCAAAGAACGTGGAGCAGCTCTGAGTGAGGTGATAATAACTCAAGAGATTTACTCAGCTCAGCAATGCTTTAGTTGGCAATGCTAATATTTATACTAGCAATGGGACTAGCAAAGATAATCAAGAAAAGAGCAATGACAGCTAGACAAAACCTCAGAATATTATTGATTAAAAAAAAAAAAAGTCATTCAGAACTAGGTCTTGTAATACCCAGCCTGACTAGAAGTAACAAACAGGAAGATCAATTAAAATCTCCGGAGGTTATAAGTAGAGACATTTTTCCCCCAAATATAAAATAAAAAATAAAATAAGAACATGTTAAAAATCAGAGAAAAATGGGATTAAATTCCTGGTGCAAAAAGTAAGAGGTTGCAGTGGGTTTGCGTGGCAAGGTTTTGGTAGCAGGCAGCCACAGGGGCGGCTGCTGTGAGAAGCTGCCAGAAGCTTCCCCTGTGTCCGATGGAGCTGATACCAGCCAGCACCGAGATGGACCCAGCACTGGCCAAGGCCAAGCCCAGCAGCAACAGTGGTAGCACCTCTGGGATAACTTATTTAAGAAGGTTGAAAAATATCTGCACAACAAAAATTGCAGTGGAAGAGGAGTGAGGCTATGTAAGAACAACTCTGTAGACACCAAGGTCAGTGCAGAAGGAGAGGAGCAGGTGCTCCAGGCGCTGGAGCCGAGATTCCCCTACAGCACATGGTAAAGCCTGTGGTGAGGCAGGCTGTCCCCTGCAGCCCATGGAGGTTAATGGTGGAGCAGATCCCCACCTGCAGCCTGTGGAGGACCCTGCACTAGAACAGGGGGATGCACGAAGGAGGCTGTGACCCCATGGGAAGTCCACACTGGAGCACATTTGCCAGCAGGACTTGTGGACCTGTGGGGAATCCACGCTGGAGCAGTCTGTTCCTGAGCGTGGGAGGGACCCATGCTGGAGTAGTTCATGAAGAACTGCAGCCCATGGGAAAGACTCATGTTGGAGAAGTTCATGGAGAGCTGTCTCCTGTGGGACAGACCCCACGCTGGAGCAGGGGAAGAATGCGAGAAGGATGGAGCAGCAGAAATAATGTATGATGAACTGACCGTAACCCCCATTCCCTGTCCTCCTGCTCCATGCAAGGGAAGGAAATGGAGAAATAGGGAGTGAGTTGAGCCCAGGAAGAAAGAAGGGGTGGGGGGAAGGTGTTTTTCAGTTTTGATTTTCAGTTTATTTCCCCAAATTGAGTTTGTTTCACCCATGATGGTGATTGCTGAGTGATCTCCCTGTCCTTATCTCGACCCAGGAGCCCTTTGTGATATTTTCTTTCCCCTGCCCAGCTGCGGAGAGCAGTGACAGAGCGGCTTGGTGGGCACCTGGTGTCCAGCCAGGGTCGGCCCACCACAGAGGTTATGTAACTTTTAAAGAAGGGGAAATGCATGGTCCAGAAAAAGTAAAGGAAAATCCACATGCAAAAGAAAACCAAAGAGGTTACACACTCTCTTTGATAAAAATGGTAGTTGACTTTCTAATCTGAGAATAAACATTGCCTTTCAAATTTCAGAGGTTTGAAGTAAGTACTTGACATCCTTATCTCAATTTACCTTGCATCATTTAAAGAGTTTAATAACACAACTGGCACAAAAGTGCAGGCTGCACACCTAAAGTAAATGAGGGATTGAGTTAACGTGGGTTGATGTCAACTAAGATTTTATCTTCACTCCTGTTTACTATGACCACCAACCTAAGGAAAATCCTCATGTAGGCATCTTCTGAGATAATTTGTTCCTTGAATGCTGTTCAACAGTGGTGAAAAGATTCAAATTCAGATGCACCTGGATGTATGGCGTGTTCAAGGCTATAGATGCTTTAAAGGAAATAACAGTTCTGGGTTTGGCATCAAACACTTTCTCACATGGAAAAAGACACAGAAAAACCTTGCCCTCTAGTGGCTGGAAAACTCGGAATCCGGCATAAATCCTCTTTTCACTAATTGGTATCCAGTTCAGATTTGCTTATAGCTTGAATAGTTTAGATGGTTTGGATAACTGAAGTTTTGCCGAGTTTCTGATCTGCAAGAAGAAAGACAACCACTAAGTCACTTAATATTTGAACTCAGTTTTCATTGGAAGAAGAAAAAAAAAAAAAAAAAGTGTTCATACAGTACTTGAAAGTAAATGAAAATGAGTTTGCAGACCAAGCTGAAGCTGGTTGTGCTAGCAGCCATTTGAACAACAGCTATATCTGGATATCTTGCTGCAAAGTGCAGCAGTTTTACTTTTCAAATTTTTTATTCTGGAAAGGCAGAATGCAGGCGTAATTTCAGAGACAGTATAATCCACTTTGCAATTAGTAAGGAAAATCTGACCCTGTCTGATGTAAATCTATCACCTATTTAAACTAAATTGCTTAATAAATAAAATAACGCAGCATTAATGGAAAGCCATTTAAAGGACACTAGTCCTGCCTTTACGGATATAATTCATCTCCTTGGTATCCAATCTGTGTATATTAGGGTATGAATTGTGAACATCAATGCTCATTTCTGCTCATTACCCTACTGCAATCCATTGACTTTCAAGATGGTTCCTCTGCATTGGGCCAGTTTAAGTGGGGAATTAGGGCATGTCAGACATATCTCAAATAGAAGAATTAGCTATTGAAATAAACTTAAGATTGTGAGGCGCATAGCTAATTACATTCTAAAAAGCATCGAATGAATAATCTTGCCTGTAAATTGTCTACTTATTCAAATAAACAGTCCATTACTATATCGACTTCATAGTTCTTAAATTGTGTGTTAAACTGGGTATTTATCTCTTGTGAGAACACGGTATTCACTATTTTCACTATGGAATGGACTGTTATGCCAGAACATTATCCCTGGCTAATAGTGAACAGCCCATACGGGTCAGCAGGAATCCAGGTTTGTTTCATCCTTTCTGTTATAGCAGATAGTCTATCAGTTTATTTTTCCAAAGGATGTGTAGTGTAGTTGTTGTTTCCTTGGACAAATCGTATTTGCCTTAATCAAATATGTTTACCAACACTAACCTTAATAAAGTGGTATTTTCCATGTTTAATTGGAAAAGATCCAAGCTTTATATTTGTCATGCTTCCACAAAGACTGAAACAGAAAAGAGAGATTGCAGTTATTCTTTTAACCTATCCTTTCTTTTATTTGAAAAAGAGATCAGTCTCATCTTAGAGTATTTTTTTAATTAACTCATGCAGATTGTACACTAATTTTTGTGAGAGCTAACCACTACAGTCAGTTACTGCTATGTAAATAAAACACTCAATTAAAAGACAATTGTTTTAAATTATAATCAAAATCTCTGACACATTCTAACAAATTAAATGGCAAATATGCAAAGATTCATGTTCTTGGAATGCAAATGATTCTGTTGTTTCAATAAATAAAAACCTTAGACCTGTTAACTTCCTGACTCTGCTCACTCTTGTCTTTTACTTTCTTACACTATAGAAAAGTTTCTTTGGTATTGTCTACCAGTCACTGGGGAAGCTCATGCAACCAATAATATCAACCCCCAATAAAGTGGATTATTTTCACTAGATTGCATGAAATTTGACAGAGTACTGCAATTTACAATTCATAGTAAACAAATTATTGAAGGCCAAATGTTCAGCTGACTTAAATAATTTACAGTCTGAAAATAGTGTAATAAGCAAACTGTAATGGAAAAAATTAAATATTGCAGTATATCTTGAATACCTAATCATGGTGTACTTAAGAAATCAAAGTCCGTTATCAAACTATGCTCATACATGTTATCATTTCAGCAATTGATTTTGTGTTTTAAAAGACAGTAAGATCTAATAAACCAAATGACTGCTGTGTATCTTGGGAGAATAGTGCTTTATAGAAATCTAGGAAGTATATTACCTATTACAGAATGAAACTGCAACTTTCTAAGTTACAACTAATTCCTATGGAAGTCATAAACAGTGTATGTGAGAAATGTAAGAGAATATATGGTTGTGTATTTTCATTACATTTGAACCTCACGGTAGATTTGGTGAAAAACTGAAGATGTTATATAAAGTAGTATAAAATAGTACTAGTAATAAGATCATGCATAAGTGTAACTGTCCAACAATAGAATACACACTTTGTAAATTTAAAAAAATGTGTTTGTTAGATTTTTTTTCCCCCCTGTATACATGGCAGATGATAGATATTACCACAAAATGAATGGAATGGGATTTCTAGAAGGAATAATTTCGCTCAATATCATGTACAGCATGTATGTCTGTGGAAAACTACATTGTGCTCCATTGTGCGAAGACATAATTCAAGAACAAATACATTCTCATTGCAGGAGTTAAGCAACCTGTAAGCAAGGAAATGAAGCTTAACATGGTCCACTTTTAGGATATGAAAACATGGATTTTTCTTCCCTGAAGGCTCTTTAAAGGCTCCTTAGCTACAAGCAGGAGTTCAAGGAATTTCATATTGCTAATAATTCTGTACCTTTCAGTTACATAGCCTTTTACTGTAGCCACCCATGAGATATTGTGGCTTACATTTGCAAACTTAGGAAAATTTAGAAATCTCAGCATTTGACATTATTCCTGCAGATGCTGTTTGCAGCTTGAAAGATGTTCTCCAGTGTGCTGTATATCAGCTGTGATAAACACTTATTTTTCTTCTTATAATTTTGTGTGCAACCCCCATGGCTCCTGGGAGTTTTAAAGAGATGAAACCTAATGGGGATGACGAGAACAGCTAGAAGAGGAGACAAATACCCCAATCCTTCTTAGATCCTATCCATAGGAGTCAGTCCATAACATATATTTCCAGGTACTTAGATTCTTTGCTGTTCATATTTAGATCATCCTCAAAAAGAGAAATCTGTTTAAAACTTACAAAAAACCCCCACCACAACCAACAAAACCGAACCCAATAAAACCTGTATCTTACTAAAAGTGAACCTATTACAAAATAAAGCTGTAACGTGAATAACTCAAGGGACAAGCAACCCTAATTAAGGATGCAGGATGCAGTTCTCTCACCTGCAAATTGAAACACAAACCAATATGCCATACCTTCCACCTCATAACACAAACCTGTGGCATCAAGAATCTTAAACCCTGAGCTGAAAATACTGCATTCTAAAATGCAACAGTGCAGAATTTCTGCTCATTTCCTATTGCTCATTCAAATAACTCCTTATGTTACTTGTGAATTCCGTTCTAAAGAGTCTTATCATGCCCATATGCATTGTGGAAAGCATACATAGCTTAATCAAGACTAAAACACTACAGGATCCGGTCACTAAAAGTTTTATGCTCAAATTCCAAATTCTTAACTCCGTGCTCAAGCTTCTGTATGTATTTATACTTTGAATACAGGAAAAAGCCCTGACTATGGGATCTGGTATTAACAACAAATCATCTCTCTCCTCTTACAGAACAAAGCAAATGAGCATATGCACAAGAGACTCTCTGGAGGTCAAAGTTGAAACCCTGTTATGCCCAGGAGTTATGATTACTGCACGTTTTGTCAAAAAGCAACAGTTGAGCAGCATGCCAGGCAAGTGGTCCCCTATGGCTTGTAAAGCAGGGGGTTATGTTGCTGTGTATCCCATGGAGGATTAATGCTTGTACTGTGTCTCTCTCAAACTCTGGCGTGATGAAGAATGTCTTGATAAGTGTTCCTCAGGTATCAAGTATCCTCTTGATATAGATTCCTCAAGTCAGAAGGCATTCGTGAGTGTATGAGTTTCCAAAAAGGAAAAAGTATAACAGGAGTGTTTCATCAAAAAATATGGTATTGAATAAGTAGTATAGCTTGAGCACGGTGTTCATTGCTAAGTGCCTCAAAATGACATTTTTAATGTAGATCAACAGATTTCCCATTGTCGATAAAATTGGTACTTGTGACTTGGGTCAAAAGATTAGAAGACACTGGAAAACACTGGACAACAGAATATTAGAATAAGTCTTAGCATCACCTGAAAGCCTTAGAAGAAACAGGATAGTACAAATGCAATTCCATATAACCTTTGACCACATAACCTTGGACGGGGCCCTGCAGGAGCGCAGGAGAGGGGCTTGTTACAAGGGCATGGAGTGTAGGACAGGGCGGGTGGCTTTAAACTGAAAGAGGGTAGAGTTAGATCAGATATTAGGAAGAAGTTCTTTCCTGTGATGGTGGTGAGACACTGGCACAGGTTGCCCAATCAACAGCTGTGGCTGCCCCATCCCTGGCAGTGCTCAGGGTCAGGCTGGACGGGGCTTGGAGCAACCTGGGCTGGTGGAAGGTGTCCCTGCCCATGGCAGGGGGTTAGAATGAGATGGTCTTTAAGGTCCCTGCCAACCCAAACCATTCTGTGATTCTATGATTATTTCTGGTTTGTTTCTGTATTTTGTGATCTGTCTGAATTTTAACCTCTACAGACACTTTAAAAACAATAAATGGGGAATAAGTTGAACTCCTTCTCTCACATTTTCTCACTTTTCCCACTTTACACTCCTTTAGTAACAGTCACTTTTTAGGTAGTGTCAGATCATGTAAAAAGATGGCTGTTCCATTTAATTTACTTAAGAGCGAGAATTGTATTAATTACAGTTTTCCATCACAATCTCTTGTTATGCAAGTTCTCTATTCCTAATTTCAGATATTTTTAACATAATAAGATTGTTTGGATTAGTATCTCTGAAATTGAACTTTCAGCAACTCCCTAAAAGCTAAAGATGTCCAGTACTATCTTCTGTTTTTCCTGGACGCCTAATGGGATAAATTTTACTTTGGATGTCTGGAAAACTTTCTTAGTTCTTTTTTTGTCCTCCCAGGAATTACTTGCTGTTTCAAGTGCAGCTGTACTGAATAGCAAAAGAGCTCTTTAACTGGCTTGGAAAAGATGTAGCTGAGGGTGTCCTGTGTAGCCATACGCTTTTTACAAGGGTGAGTTTTCCATCTAGGTAGAATAGCAAAGAGGGAAAAGGTGTACATCGTGACACACACTGTGGCAGATAAAATCAGCTCGAGGAGGCTATACAAGTGGTCTTGTCAGCAGAAAAAAGAGATCTGTTTGCTGTTTGAATTGCTGTTTCCTGGAAGATGAGCGTGGATTTATTGAGTGGGTGTTTAAATAGTTCAGTATTGCGTACTTCTGATGCTTGTAGAACTTATGTACAACCTCTCTGAGCACAAATTTTGAATTTATAGTGCACAGGTGCTAATCATTATGGCCACTTAGCATTATGTGAAAACTGAACGATTTTTTCCCTGCGCAGGCTACACATGCACAGTGACTGCTCCTGTCCGGTGTGTTGGGCTCTGCGAAGAATAACATTTATAATATTGTCTTTCACAAAGGTGTCACTGATGCGTCAAAATAACCATATAAGCATTTTAGGTATTCCAAGGGATTTTTGGAAAATATTTGAGCATAGGCATAGGCTAGCATTAGGAAAAATACATTAGAAACAAGTCCAGGGTTAGGAGTAGGCTGCTGTAAGAGCACCCATCCTGCTGCGGGAAGGTGCAGAGTGGGGATGCTGGTCTCAGACACAGTGCAGCTGACGGTGGTCTTCACCCTTCTGCTGGCCATGGTGGGAAGCTGACCCCTGCCATGGTGGGAAGCTGACCCCTGCCTGTGGGAGCTGCTTTCGGCCAAGGCTCTCATGCTTGGTCCCTGCCCGAGCTGCAACCCCACAGCATCACAGTCCTGCCCTGCCCAGCCACGGGTCTGCTGAGCCCAGTGCTGAGCCCAGCCCAACCCGCAGTCCCCAGAAAGGTGCCCAGTTCCCAGGGCTGGGGCTGCCCCAAGCTGTGCCCTGCTCTGCCCTACCTGCTGGCAGGTGAGGTCTCGCCTTGCTGCCCCAGGGAGCCCTTGCTGCTCCCAGCACCCCAACCCCAATGAGCCATGAGAGGGAAGGTGGCAGTCGTGTTCAAGTGAGAGTCAGACACGTCCATTGCGGTGAGGCAGGTCTGAGGTCAGGCCAGGAACATCGCACAGAAAGTCAGGTTCAGGATCAAGCCCAGTGTCAGTAAATAGGTCAGACACAGTCCAGTGGCAGGGGCACGTCCATGGTGATGGACCAGGTCTGGATGAAGCTGGGAAGGCAACCTGCCAGAATCCTGTACCTGTATAGCATTACTTTCAAATTTGAGTTTGGAAGTTATAAAGGTGGCTTTTTTTTCCTGCCAAAAATATTTTTCTAGATATAACACACACAACTTGCATTAACTGGAAGAGTAATAGAAAGAGATGATGATACTTTCTGCTTTGAATTCGATCCAGCCATTTCAGTAGCACAAAATTACCACTGTCTTAAATACCTCAACTCATTTGTGTCTGGAATTTCAGAACACTGATTTTAAAGTTTTCAAGAGTGCACTTTTATAAGATCTAAAATTATAGTCAAACTTCAATTGAATATATCCATTCAATGATCAAAGTAAATAGTCACATGAAATGTGTTTCTCATGAATTTAAATTGTTACCCACTTCATCTGCTAATATAAATTAGGGCATTGTCTGAAATAAATATGAAACTAATATCAATGTATTATAACCACATTTTGATTTTTACAGCAAGCAATTACACAAATACATTTTTGTTATAGTTTGGCTGCATACTGTACTGTCTATTTATTTCTTATTTATGGCATTACAATGTTTCTGTTCTGGGACTAATGTTACATATTTTACTATGTGAAACAGATCTGTAGAAAAATTTGAAAGGACAAAAACATCTTTTTACTGCAGCTCGAGTATTCATTTTGTAAACACAGGGAGGAATATTCCTTATCCCATTTTAGCAGCTTACTCATGTGGTGCAGCTAGATCACTGTAAAGACCCTTCTCAAAATTCGTTTGAAAATTCTTCAGTCCTTTCACCTCATGGAATATTCATTACCTATATGTATGAGGTTTTCCTGTGAACTATGTATACGGTTTTATATTGCCTTGCTTGCACAGAAACAAATGAACTGTTCAAATTGCATAAATCGAATTTTAATCAAGAGGAGTGAGAATAACTTTAAAGGTACTTAAACCACATTCAGAATTCAAAACAAAGTCTATTTTTAGCGATGTGATATAAATAATCTTAAAGGTACGCTTCGGATGAAGCATCCTTTTAGGATGTCAACATTACAAACAAATTAGGATGCTGTCAAGAAAAGACAGAGATGGAAAGGGCAGATTTCTTCTTAGGTGTGATTAAAAAAATATAGCTATAACTGATTTTTATACATATTTCCATTTTTGTTAAAAAATTATCCACAATGCTTTCAGAAGCTCATGTAATTTACTCTTGGCTGTACAAGTCCCTCTAGTGGCATCTTGTGTGTAATAGATAACCACGCGAGCTCAGTTCTGTTTCCCATTCTTTACCCACATACTACTTTTAATCCATCAACTGAGCAAGCAGAACAACATTCAGCTTAAAACTCATTTGATAGTCCTTGTAACAGTTCAGATTGTGTTTGTTATTCATACTATGCATCCTTAAGATTAATTTCTTTTTCTAAAAAAATTAGCATTTTTTGATATCGCTGGCCTTTCAGTCTTAGAAAACAGTATTTGGAGCAAGATCTGTTAGGTTGGCTGTTACTTCTGAAATATTAAGAAGTTAAGGACTCCATGTTCTCACTCTTTTCTGGCCTGTGACGATAAAATAATTTAAAATGGTTTTGTATTCTGCAGTTTGAAAATAGTCTTATGCGATCAAAGTAAGTAGAAGTGAGAGAATTTTTAAATCAGTGTTAGTGGCACTACTTCATTTCATCTTTCTCATCTCATCATTCATCATAAATGAGAACATAATTTACCCTAATACTTCTTAGGTCAAAAAGCATTAGCTTCTGCCTACTGTTTACTTTTAATATAGCATCAAGTAAAGATTACAGAATTACCAGCAATCCACTTTGAAAAGTTTTGGGAATTTAGGCTTCAAATATTAAAAGCATTTGTACCAAAATATTTCAAATGCTTGTTTGAGTCGTTGTGATGGACTGATTATCCCAGGATCAGCAGCTCAAATATATTCGCTCTCTTCCAAAAACTCTTTTTTTCTTAGAAGTAGCTCCGTTTCTACATTGAAATATCTAGTTGTATATTTATTTAACATTTGTTTATTGCATTTTATGACCAGTGATCATAGATCTCTTTCAGATTTTGGAGTTAAATAAAGATCACAGCTCAAAATATGACATGATTTGTACCTCATAATGCTAAATAATATTGTAAGATTTAAGCTACTAATTCAATTACTAGGTTCCCAGATATACCACCTACCCTCTAATATATGCAGTTTCTCCATATTACATCAGCAGTTGATGGCTACAACAAATATATTTAGTAATGTGTATGTACAGAAATATCTTATTCTTCACAAAAGTTATGGTGGCATCCATGTAGACTCTTTTTTGGAGAGCATTGTAATGGTCATTCTTACGTTATCTAACTATTATTAATAAAGTTGACAAAGTATTTAAGATGATCCAAATCAATAGATTTCAGGAATCAAAGTGGAACCTTTTCTGTTTTATATGAGGCAATTATTTTATTTTAAATCATCTTCTAAAAATCAAAAGCATAGCCTTACTGAAAAACTGCCAGTCTCCACTAATATCAGTGGACAGGATGTTCCCAGTAGGAGTCTTGTTGTGTGTAGTGGATTGGAGATAAAATGTATGGAATAAAATGTTGACAACACTTGCTCCTCAAAGACTCAAGAAAATTATTTACCCTCAGTCCCTCTAAGCCTGGATAGGATCTTTCTAAACAACCAATACACATAGGTGTTTTTTGCATAACTTACACAGCACCATAGGAAGTTATACTGTGAATAAACATCGATGAATAGAAGCAACCATGCATCTAGAAAGTAGGTGTTAAAATTCTGTTCCACATTATTAGAAAACACTGCGAGGATTAGTAAGAGAGGGCCAGCTGAAGCTGTGGCAGTGAAGGAACAGAGCTAGCAAAGCCAGGCAGACGTTCTTAAGAAATAATGAATCATAGCAACAGATAAAGCTAAAGCAGGTAAAGCAAGATACCTGTGTAGAGACAATCGCTGTAAGCAGAGAAATTTCAGTTCCCAGTGAGCCCCCCAAGGGGTTACTGGCACAAGGTTGTCATACACATACCCCCCTTGGATTTTAATTTTTTGCTATTACAATTGCTTGAAGTTTTGATAAAAGAAATTTAAACCCTTTCCCACTGGTTTTTGACAAGATATGCATTTTTTTTTGGTTGATTTCTTCTTAGACCCATGAGTTAAAAAAACAAAATAATGCCTGTTTAAGTAATTCTGGGTGTTTTCCCCTCTGTAGTGATATATTATGGGAAAAATATCACTTGATTTGTGCCAGATATAAGAGCACTGTAATAGCTTCCTTTTGTTATTTCTGCTCTAGGTCAGTCCAACCTGTCACACCTGCCTGAAGAGACCTAAACAATAATATATTACAGAGGAAAGTGGTATCTCCTTTTTATTCAAGGCAAACCTCCTGTTATGAAGACTCCTTTTATACCTGTCCTTTTAATTTGGTGGAAATTGAATGAAGCAAAACTGCGATCTGACATACTACATTGTACCGTAGACTAGTTGCTAAGTGTAGGTCAAATGAGAAAATGTGTAGCAATTTCTTTCTCATTTACCAAAGGTTTAGTTAAAAATCATAATGGCTTTGACCTCGCAAAACTTAGGAAGGATCAGGAAAAAATTAGGACAAAGGGATGAGACTTTTTTAAAATTTTATGACCTTTGGTCAGTACCCATTTTATCCATCACTGACAACTCCCACCTACGTGATCAGTTCAGCTACCTGCATTTAACATTGATTTCAGTGACTTTGGTGTCATTGAAAAAGGCTGTAGCAAAGGTCAGGACAGAATTGAGTTTGTCTTCCTGAAGGGTACATTCACACAACAAATTATGTTTGCAACACCTTGCTGCCTCACTCAATAGCACGGTCCTGAACACTACTAATCCTGGGCATTGAATGGAGCAGGGATCAGGCACTGAAACACATTTTATACTAACAAAACCAAAAATCTGTAGTAGTTATTCACAAGAAAAAAAAGTCTCAGAGCTTTATTTTTAAAAATTGTGTCCTTGTCATTTCAACTGAAATTATTTCTTTTTAGATACAAATGGAATTTCTGAGGTTTTATAAATAAGGCTTATTGGCACATAACAGCATTCTTTGACAATTTTCTTCATTCTGTATCATGAACAGCATTTGGACCTTTAGTCTGCTACCCCAACTTCCATTTCCTACAAAGTTTAGGTCATTGTAGTCTAAGGGAGATGACAAGCGTCATAGATCTTGTAGGTATTTTTGGGGTGCCATGGCTGCCCACTCAAAGTGTAAACCCTAAGAACTTGCCTTGCCCAGCCCAGCCCCACTTCATGTGCTTTATTTCTAGACAGATACAGGGGACCTTCAGTCAGACTAAGTTTGAAGGGGTAATTTTTTTAGGAATACAGCTGTACACATATTGAAAAGGGTCTGGTGATCACAATGTCACAACTCAGCACCTAGTAATGTAAATACATAACTGATGAAAATGATAAGAATGTAAAAAGCTGGGAAATTCACATATGAAAATTATGGAAGTAGCTAGACTTTGAGGATGTTCCTGCAGTAGTTAATACCAGTCTGCAATTTGTTATCAATTTTATAATCTTTAAAATTTAAAAATATTAAAAAATTAAACAATCCCCAAATGTTAATTTGCGAAATGCATCATTAGAATATGCAGGCTACTTGATGTCCTCACAAAATACGTAGTTTCTTATAATCACCAAAAGTGAACTGCAGTGTTAGGTTGCATATTTGGAAAACTTAGCATATGTGCAAAAAATATGTATGTACATACTTTTATACACAATACATACATACATATAAATATTTAACGGTAGGTCTGAAGGCATACTTCCATGTCTCATTATAGTTATGTCCAAAATTCCCTTGGACATCCAAACACATTCCTCAAATGTCTAATAGATGAGTTGTCATTGCTGGTGGAAAGCAACATGACGCCCAAGCAAAATGATGGGTTTAGGGCTTCTGACACTAATAAATGTTAACTGTGTTCAAAAGTGTTAGATATTTTGTGGCTATTTTAAGTAAATAAACTTGAAGACATATTGTTATTTTTCAAATTAATAGGTTGTGACTGTGCTCCAAGGTGTCTTTTTTATGTTTTAAGGGCAGAGTAAAGGCTGCCTGAGAGATACAATTTACTGAAGTCACTGTGAATGGCTAACTCCTATATGTCAGTTTGAGGGTGTGCCAAGGACAGACATTCTCAAAATCAGACTAGTTTCTTTGATGCCAACATTTTTTTTTTTTTTCAAAATTAGTTACAGTTAAAATATTTTGTGTAGAATTTAAAACTAAGCGATTGCACCAAATTAATCTGGTGGTGGTATGAAGGAACACTGCATGTAACTGAAAACATTTTGACTCAGAGTTTCCGGGACTAGTTCAGATTATATCAGCTATGTTAAAATAATTGCCACCCATGTCTCACGTACGATATAGTTACTATATCCTATAGCTAGTTTTCTGTGGGAACAATTGCTTGTCATCGAGGAGATTAGCTCAGCTCGATGCGCAAAAATGTATACATCACGTCACACCAGTTACTAAGATAATGCAAGCATGTATGGGAGTGACGAAACAGAACATTAATCTGTGGTAATGATAAACACGTCTGCTCTAGTGCCCGAAGCAATTTCTGCATTAAGCTGTAGTCAAAAAGATATGTCTTTATAATAAGTCTGGTTGTTTGCATGTGTTGTTATTTATACTGAGCCAACCTCAGTGTTTATCTCATTTTCATCTACAGGGCAGCAGTACCAAAAAGGAAAAACAATCAGGAAAAGTCAATTCTTTAAGTAGATACAGTATTAGTTCAAGTAAAATAGTATATAGCCACAGGGTTTGATTTCAGAAGCAATAGGTATTTAAAAATGTGGGTTTTTTCCCCATTTTTCTAAACTATTATAAAACTCAAGTAGAATATTTAGATACAGACAGCTCCAATTTGTCCATAGCGAATATGATTCAAAAGCAAAACTCCAGTTTTATCACAACCTACAATATGAATTAATCTTTTTGACCTCATTTTTATTTTCACCGTTTTTATGAGTCTGGTGTATAATGCAAGTTCTTGCCTCTTCATAAAAGGGTACACATTTAAATTTAAGTCCGTTTCAAAGCTGTAAGTATGTTGTTTAAACTTTTAGTGGTAATATGTCAATGATAATTTGAAACGTAGGTCATTGAAACTGGGCATATGATCCTTTTAATATAACCCAGAAGGTTTATAGCATTACCATTATACATAGCTATGGTTGTATTTACTATTATTTCTAATTACTAAAGAAATATCCCACCACAATCATGAATTGGTTCTAAATATTCTTAGAAAAGAACCTAAGATTTATGTGCTGTTGAGAGTGAAACGTAAGTCTTCTAACTTCCAGAAGATAAACAGTTTAGACACAGCCTTGAAGTATACCCTCACTTCATCACTCTCAGTTATGTCAAGGAGACTATTTGGGTAGTGTGAGTAGAATCTGGTTCACTCTCTAGTAACTACAGGGCTGGGTTTTTTTTCTCTTTTTTTCCAAAGCATTTTGTTCATGAATAAAATTATTGTAGCATTTTCAGACCCAACTCACTTTGCAATTAATTCAGCTGGAATTATTTAGTTGACTGAGAGGAGAAAGCCCTTATACAAAGGCTTACCTGTCTTGGACTCCCAAGTTTGATTAGTATGTAATTCTGCTCTCTCTTGCATTTTAACTCAGATGCTCTACCAAACCACAGCCGTACCTACACCTCTGACAATACTTCTACCAAGACTATGGGGAAAATTTGGGCTCCTCCATTGCCAGTGAGGCCACAATATTCATTTTTGTGGTCTACCTGTTCCATTCCTCTCCTTCCGAATCCATGATTTAATTCATTCTGATGCCTTTATCTGGGATCCCTTTGCTTGGCTGCAACAAGATTCCACTTACTAAAATTAAATATTGAAAATATTCACTGCCAACCAATTTGTTATTCTTGAATTATTTCCAGGACAATTCTGTTACTATTAGAACTTCCTGCAAAACATAAAATTCTTAGACTTGATGTTTTGCTTTGCTTATTAATCCAAATAATTAGATTTATCTCAAAAAACTGCAAGTGAAAAACGTGGTAGCCGATTTGCCTGCATCACCCCTTTAAAATGTGGAAATTTTACTTTATATATTCAAATGGAAATGCAAAAGGAATACTGGAGGTGAAGAAAGAGTTGTCGTTTAGGCTTTGCTGTAACTGTAATGTGTAAACTTTGAAAAATGTGTAACATTTTACAATCCTGTACAATGTATAATCTGATAATTGTGATTCAGTAGTTTTAGTGTAAAAATAATTTGAGGTAATTCAAAGCTTGTGCATGTAACGAGATGGGGATGAAGCTACTATACTGCACATTTTGTCAGTAATTTTCCTAAAACATTGTTCTGTATAATTGGTTCATTGTCACTCAATTAAATTGCACCTTCTTATACGCTGCAGAGCATGTGTTAGCATGCTCAGAATAGGTCCATACTATGTACAAGCCAACTGAAAAGAAAAATGTAATCTAGTAACATAGCTTACATAATTAACAGGCAAGACTTGGCAAATTGTTTCCCTGGATCCTATACATGCAGGAATCATTGCCTATAACAAAATATTCTACAGCATAGTAAATTCATGACTAAAGTGTTGATGTTAGTTCTGTAATTCAAATAATATTTTTAATGCCAGAATGCAAATACCTATTCAGTCTAGTTTTAGTACTCTTATCTTTCCAGCAGACTTCTTTGAAAAGACAGTATTCTTTTTTACTATCATCCCCTTTACTTTCATTATCTTTTTCTGTATCAATAATAGGGAAGGTAATAAGGCTGACAGCTTATTAACCTTCTAATTTTTTCCCTTGATGTGGGTGCAGGCATGGGGTTTTAAGCGAAGAAAACTGGTAGAATTTGCAAACACTTAAAAAACTTTATGTGAATTGCTGCACATATCATAAGCATATTCGGGGACTATAGTAGGAAGAAGGAAAAGTATCAGTAATGATCTAGTGACAGCCTGTCATTAAATATGCTAAAGATTAAAGATGTTTGTAAACTAAAAGGCCCACTCATTCAAACTAAATATATATATAAAAAATGCATAATTTGACAGAAACAAGAATATAACATATAACAAAGTAGAATTCGCTTTAAATTTTATGGGAAAGTGTAATTTTTAACACTGAATAAAAATGATACTCTTAAAAGTTTATTTTCTGGTTAAGACTGCCAAATCGGCACTGTATTCTATTCACTAGAAAAGCTATTGGCTCAGACTTTAAGGGATCAATATTACATTGTATTTTTTTGTAGTATACACATTACAGTTAAGGTCAGTATGTGCGAGCATTATTCTAAAAAATCCTAACGCAAGTGCCTTGGTCCAAATATTACAGTAATTTTAACAACACTGAATCCTATTGAGTGCTGCATGGAAAATGTGTTTTAAGTTTATTGTAAATCTGTTCTTTGTCAGTGTCTTAATTGAAATATTTTCTTTGATCACACTAAACCACATACAGTTGTGAGTGACTCTTCACAGGGCTTACACAAAATACAACACTATATTATGGGGAATTTAAATTAAAAAGGAACAGCTTTTCTTTTTTTGCAGGAAGTCACAGTTTTATTATAATTAAAACAATTGCGGTACACTCAAGAGAAATTACTTATGGGTAACTACCTGAAGAAGAACGGACAGCCCATTCCATGTAATTCTATGTCCATGCTATATACTTCCTTTCTTGTTTGTTTGTTTCTTTTGAACAGAAAGATGATCCCTTTATTTAGGAAAATAAAAATAAAAGTAGAATAGGTATTTTTTTGTTCCCAGGACAGACCAAATTGTGGTTTTCCTCGCTTCTAAGAAAACATACTCTCCAGAAGTCTGAGGATGGAAGTACTCAAGCTGTGGCTCTTCTTTGTCTTACCTGGTGTAATTATCTCTTACAAAATTTATTGCTGCACTGTTTACAATACTAAGTGGCTTTAAATTCCAGAAACAAATGGGTATACAAATAGGACTCAACCTTTTTATATTTAATATTTTTGCTGTCCTCTGTTACGTTTAGCATGCTTGCATACATTTGAAAGATTAAAGCATGGTGGTTAAGATTTAATTATGAATTCCAGATAATACACAAGGTTATAAAAATTTAATCTGTAGGTGTTTTTCTGGTAACATTGTGGGTTAATGAACGGTGTTTTTTCGAAGTTGTTCCCCTGGAAATTCTGTAGCTTGTTAAAAGTGGGTGGAGGGACACTTCAGAGAAAATGCAAACCCTTTTAGCTGTTTCGTTATCTAAGAGTTTCCTGTGGCTTGTGGAGTTCAAGGCTACCAGGAGGTAAAGCTGTGCTTTGCGTGTGAGAGGAAACATAAAAAGGTTTTGTCTATCCTCCTGTCACATCTTTCACTGCCTCCCTTCTTGGATTGAGCTCTAGTCTGACGTGAAATGTAAAAGCAAAAGAAGTGGTAAGCCAGACCTTCTAAGCTCCTGGAAGAAGTCTAATTTGTCTTCATTCATGGCAAGTAAGGATGCGTAATGTGCAGCATGCCCACCTGGGGTGTATGCAGGTGTGCACCATGGAGATGCACAAGTTCACACAAGTATGTGGAGAGTGCACACACATGCATAAACACATATACACATGCGTTACTAGGGCTGTCTGAGGAAAGCCTATTATAAAAAGCCCCAAACCATATCACACAATGGATGCGAGGGAAGGAACCTCAGTTTACTTTTGCTGTGCTAATTGCGGGAAGGAACCTCAGTTTACTTTTGCTGTGCTAATTGCGGGAAGGAACCTCAGTTTACTTTTGCTGTGCTAATTGCCCTTTTGCGTTAACACATGAAAAGTGTTTTTCAGAGGTTACAGACAAGCTGTGGTTTCCATTGTGCGTAGGCCCCAAATGACTCATCTTAATTTGAGGGATCTTTACATATGGTATCCTACAATATTTTTTTCTAGTGGTTTGTTTGAGAAGCATCTTACTACTGAACCAAGAAATGGAGAAGAAAAACCTGAGTTCTCACCCATTACCCTAAAAAGCTAACCTCATAATGTCTGCACTTCTTTCCTTGTGACTGTGTTAACCCTAAAACAGAACAGCACTGTGACACGGAACCATGGAAACATAAAGTAGTTTGGGTTCAAAGTGACCTTTTGAAGGTCGTCTAGTCCAACCCCAGATCCTAGAAATTGAACTTTCTCCTTTTCCACCCTGTGAAGTTAAGGCAAAGTACTCATGACTATTTATAAATATTTCCTGAAGCTTTTCCCGTTACCTTCTTTTTGAATAAAGGTTCATTTCCTTACAGGACATTGTTAATACAGCTAAATATGGGAAATTTTACATTACTGTAGGTTGTAATCTAAAGAAATCCTTTTAAAACTCCCCAGATATGTATTCCTGGGCTGGTTTTGCTCCTTGAACAAGCCCTTTGAAAATAATCCTTAAATTAAAAATTTTAAAAATACTCTTTATTCTTGCATTACAAAGTAACTGTTTATATATATATAGCTTCTCTGAACATTTCTTTAGGCACCTCAGCAGGAACTTTGATATTTTCTGGTGCAGGATCTTGTAGATGCGTTACCCATTGACTTCAGTGGGATTTGCATTCACTCAGAAGCCCTGGGAATCAGCTTTTTTTCTCCTGCGTGTGGATTTAGACACCTGATTTTAGATGCACAGTCAGTCACATAGCTATGAGTATCTTCCTACGCGTCGGGGGTTGGATTTTTCCCCCCCAGAAATGGCAATGCTCGATGGATTATGTGGGGTGCACTCTCGGCAGGGCGCTTCAGCGCCCAGCGCTGCCCCCCCGCCTCGGCGGAGACCTGCCGGGGGTGCGCAACCCCCAGCCGGCCACCTGTGACCTGAGTGAAAAGTTAAAATAGGTAAATAAATAAATAGATAAATAGATAAAGAAATAGATAAAGAAATAGACACCCCCCCAAAAAAAAAAACAAAACCCCCAAAAAACCCCAACAAACAAACCCAAACAAACTAAGAAACCCCACTAAATCAAACCACCCCCCAAAATAAACCCACAATACAAAAAAAAAAAAAACCCAAACCCCAAAAAAGCCTCCGTGTTCCGGGGATGCCCAAGGGCGGGCGGCTCCCGCCCGCTTCCCTCCCGCACCCCCGCGGCGGAACTTCCCGGAGCGGCTCCCGCCGCTGCCCCCCGCCGGCCGGTGGCCGCCCCGGGCGGGTCCGGCCCCCGCCCCATGGTGCCGCCCGCCTTTCAGCGGCCGAACCCCGCGGCCCTTCCTCAGCGGAGCGCGCCGGCCGGGCTGCTTATTTTATTTCATTATTTTTTCTATTTTTTTAATGTTTCCCCCCTTGCCTTGCCTTGTCAGCTAACCCCCTCTAGCGCTGAACCGGCTGCATCTGACCTGCGGGCTGTCGGCGGCGGCGAGGCGAGGGGGCGCTTCGCCTCGCCCGCCTCCCGCCCGCCCCGCTCCGCACCCCCGCGCTCCCCTCGGGAGGGCGGCTGAGGAGGGGCCGTCGCCGCCGCCGCTCCAGCGGCTCTACCTCCCCCGCTCCCCGCGCCGCCCCCGCCGGGCCGCCCGTTGCTGGCGGGGCGCGGGGCCGCGCTGGCCTCCCGGCGGAGCCGGCACCCGCCGGGCTGGGCGCAGCGGGGCGGCCCCGCGGCCGCGCCGGAGGGGGCGATCGCTCGGCGGGCGGCAGGGGAGCGGCGGCGGCACCAAAAAACTGCGGCCGGCTGCGCGGCACGCAAATCAGGAGGGAGCAGCGAGCATCACACCAGAGCCGCCTGGTTTCTGATTGCTCCGCGGCAGAGGGGGAGAGACAGAGACTGAGAGGGGGCGAGCGGCAGCGCCGGGGAGCGGCGGCGGAGGGGCCGGGGATGCCGCCCCGCAAGTTTCCTTGATGCCTTCGGGAGCGTGAGGAGGCGCCCGGCCCTTGTCCCCCTCCCGCCTCGGGAGCTCGGCGGCGGGGGGCGAGACGCTCCGCCGTGGGAAACTGAAGCCCCTCGGCGCTGCCTCCGGCCGGGGATGCGGGGGGCCGTGCGGCGCGGACGGGGGAGGAGGCTGCTCCCGCGGAGGAAGCTGCTGAAGCTGCCGGGAGCGCTTCTCCGGGGCTGAAGGTGCCACCGGCCGGAGCCGGAGGAGGGAACGGAGCGCGACGCCCCCGCCCCCCGCCCCAACCCCGGCCGTCGCCTCCTCGAAGTTGCCGGAGCTCTCCCGGCTCCCAGCGCCGCCGCCTCCCGCGGCGGGGCGGCAGTGGGGGCTGCCCGCGCCCCCGCCCTCCGGGCCGCCGCCGTGCCCCGGGACCCCGCCGGTGGATGCGCCCGCCCCGGCCCGGGCAGCCCCCGGCGGCAGTGCAGGCAGCGCAGCCGGCCGGGCCGCACCGGACCCCGGCGGGGTGGCGGGCGGGGGCGCCGCGGCGGCGTTCCCCGCCGGCCTGAAGAAGGACGGGCAGCCTCGGCGGGCCGAGGACGCGGGGCGCTCGGCGGGCACCAGCCATGGGGTGTTGTGAGGTGAGGGGATTGCTCTGGAGAGTCGGCCTCTTCCTCCCCCTGCTGACAGCGCGCCCCGCCGCCGCCGGTCACGTCGCCAGCAACCACGGTAAGGGCGGCCGGGGGATGGAGGCGGGGGGGGGGGGGGGGGGATGCTGCGGTGCGGGCGGGCTCCCGCTAACTTTCCGGCGGCCGCAGGGTGCGAGGGGCCTGGGGCCGCACCTCCGCCCGGCCCGGGGCAGCGGGGTGCTTGCCGAGGCCGGTGTCGGGGCGCTGGGGTGCTCAGCAGCTGGGGATCCCCCCGGTTTTGCACACACACACACACACACACCCCTTCCCCGGCCGCTAGAGGGGACAGAGGGACCGGGGGACCGGCCGCCGCCGCCCCTTCGTGCCGCCTGTGCCCGCCACCCCCAAAAGTTGGGGGTTTGGTGAGAGCGAAGCAGAGGGGCTTTGGTATCCCCCTCCCCGTGCCGCAGCCCCCGGAGGGGCGAGGGGCCGGTCCCTCGCCCCTCCGGGGGCTGCGGCCACCCCTGCCCGGACCGAGCAGCGGAACGGCAGTTACCTCCCGCTGAGGGCGAGCGGTACCATCGGCTCTTTTTTTTTTTTACTTAAAATGTGTTTTTTAAGGTTTAACTTAGCTCCAGCCGAACGCAGAGCGACTGCGGAGCGGGGCTGCGAGAGCTCGGTGCGCCGAGGGGAATCGCTCCCCCTCAGCCAGCTGCCCTTAATACCCAGCTAGCACCCAGTCCTGCCCTTGGCACCCCCTTTTGCCGTGCTACGCTGTGATTGTCCGAAAAAAAAATAAATTACCATTTCAAGGCTGGCTTTGTCACAGGTGCGTGCTCATCGTCTCTTACTGAAGGCAGGCTTTGAATTCCTTAGGTTGTAAACTGTGCGTTTCAGCAAAATGCCTCTGGATTAAAGGGAATTGTCCTGTTTAGAAAAATAAAAATGCACAGCACATCCAGAGGATATCGGGTTTTCTTATGAAGAACTGAAAAAAACCCACCAACAACCTTATAACTGATCGTGAAACATCAATATATGTTATTGAACATCTGGATAGAGCAGCGCCTTTCCTTAACTGTTTGTTTGATGTACATCTCTCTGTTTATATGGAGGATGTAGGATGCCTCTATTCCTAAACTGGGAGTGTCTCACCTACTTTTAAAATTATTTTTGTATGATTTAGCTTCCATCTGACGGAGTGACGTGAGTGGAAATGGGACTGAAGGGTAGCCTTCTATGTTGCTTCCAACAGTAATTATTTCACCCACTGTTACTGAAAGGGCTGGAAACAGCTATGGTGGAAAGTGACGATCAGAGAAAACAAACTGGGTTCAGTTGTGGAGTACTCTCGGATCTGTAGTTCATATATTCTCACACTGCTGTTTTACAATCTGTTTTCAGTGGTCATTGTATCCCTGCGGGTAACAGTAAGAGGAGAGAATACAGTATCTAGAAGATAGGAAAAATATGATGGTATGGCCACAGATACCCTGAGCAATCAGGGTCACTTGTGGCCTGGATGTTCCTTTACCTCTTGTGCACTAAACATGATGAATAATTTCAGTTTGTAATTGCATAACATAGTCGTATCAATGCTGTATTAGATTTTACCCTTACTTGTGTCTTAGAAAATGTCAGATTTTCCAAGTAGCACAACATAGCTTTTTTCCTTTTCTATCGCTCATTAGTGCATGCTAATGTCGGCTATGTTACCACAAGGCCTAACAAGATACATGAATGTGGTTTAAAAAAACAATAAATCTATTCACTGTGTTATAGAATGACCGAGGCACAGTGTCTGCATCAAAGGTGAAGAATTTTTATTAAGTAATACTTGTCAGCTTAGGTTTCTAAACTAGTATTTGATATCCTAGGATTAAATTAGTATTGTTTAAATAGTGTTTTAAAAACTAGGTGAAAAGGGGTGGGAGGGAATAGTTACCAAAATCAATTTAGGCCAAAGAAAAGGCTGTCAAGTGGTTTTTTTTGATGTTGACATAACTTTTCTCAACAAGTTCAGGTACTGAGGTATTGGCTGTATAAGTATTGATGAATTACCTAACTTCTGAACAACTTCTCTTTCTGCACCTTGTTTCAAAACGTACAATGAAACGAGCGACCTCTTGTCTTTGGTACTGTCATTGTACCATAGAAATCAAACAATAAGTGTAACTCAACAAAGCATGTGCAAACCGAAAATTTATTGAATTAATACAGGTGCTTTAAAACGCACCCCCCACCTGATTAATAAAATGCTAGCAGAAGAGTCTACTTTTAATGATTAATTTCTCTAAATCCAGGAATTGGATGAAAGAAAATTAGTACAATAAAGAAGTTGCCCATTGTGTAAACACTTAAACGTGTAAGTATAAAATGCCAGTTACTAACACTTGGAGTCCCAGCTGTAAAGAATTTCTTGAAAGCTTGTGAGAAAAAAGCACCCCCAAACAAACTCTGAAATTTTCATAAGGTGATATCTTCAGAATGTACGTCTTGGGAACATGTTTGCTGTGGGGTTTTCACTAGTAATAATAATAAAAACTTAGATTGGCTTTACTATCTGATATATTTAGTCTTCTATTTTGTATTTACAAACATACCAGCATTAATACTAAATGGGAAAGGAATGTTTTGTATGGGTTTCTTGATTGCTTGGGAGAAAAAGGTGTAAGGGGAATACGTTTATTAACCCGGCGCAGGAAACAGGCAGCCCTTCCACTTCATTTTTAATGGTTTATTTCCTCTTATTAAAGAGGGATTTTCAGAGAATTAATATACTCCAGTCTTATAAATTATTGTTATTACTGTGTTGGGATTAATCTTTTTGTTCGTTTTATTCAAACAGAAAGATGTATTTTTTTATATAGTTCCAAGACTCTTAGGTTGTCATTCTTCACCCAGTAAATCAATGCGTGGCGTTTTACAGTATCTGTAGCAAGGCAGACACAAACAATACTATTGACAGGGAAGTGAATTTACTCATTCATCTTAATGGAGTGGTAAGTTCAAAAACAAATTATGACCATGCCAAGGGCTAGCTGTTACTAGAAAAACCCTGTAGGTAGGCATAGCCATGGAGCTGCATAGGAACAACGTACCACTGCAGTCTGAAACCAAACTGCTTGGAACATAAGCCTTAATTAATGGCGTAGGATGAGTGCTTGCATGTTCATCTAAATTTTCATTAGTTGTCCATGACATCCAGTTATGAACAGTTGCATTATTAGGCAGGATTTCAGCCTGTGTTGTGGGATTGCTGTTTGGTTGCCAGAACGCAATGAATTAGACAATTGCTCTCAAACCTTGAAGTCCAGATAATAATAGCATCTGAGCTGTGAACTTCTTTGTGCAAAACGTGTATGACCTTTTAAGACAAAGGTCGCATCAGGTAACAGCTTGACCGTGTCTTTTGCTAAGCATCCATGCATGTATGTTTCCACATATATGTAAAATGGAAATAATATTTTCACCCTGGTTTCTTTCAAACTGTATCTGTAATGATATGACACCAGACGATTAATTTCTGAAGTAAACTACAGAACTTACGGAGTTGATAATGCGTCAGGTCTACCGGTGAACTGTAAAAGCAGGCTGTTGCTTTTTCAGTTACCAGGTATTGATACATCTTGTCAGCTTATGCAAGGTTGGTCTTTTTGTGCTTCCTTCTAAAAGGCACCTGCATTAATTTTCTTCCTCATATCAAAAAACCCAAACCCCGAGGTAAGAAATAATGTCAAATTTAAGTTCCAAAATTTGTATAGCCTTTATTTTCACAGTGATTACACTAGATGTAAATTGGGTAGCTCAAAGTAGGTAATAAAGCTTTTTGATTCTGGTATTAAAATCTCAGACAGATTAATAATGACCTTGAGTTATTCATCAGTTCAAAGAAGTTGGCTTATTTTTATTCACATATTTATTTTTACATAAGCGCAATCCATCACAGCTAAGCACTCTTTCTGAATACAGCACTCAGAATTTTCCTGTAGCAATAAGGAGACTTGGTGTCTGTGGGGACTGAACTTCTCTCTGAATGAGACTGGTGTTTCACTGCTAGAGGGTATCCCTTACTTTGAGGACTTAAGGTACTGTGAAGAAGGCTGTGCTGCAGCCTGTGTTGTACTCATCCTGATGGATTTTGATGTTAAGTTTTCCAGCAAGTATTTTTTGTGAGCATTTTCATCATTCCGGAAAGATGAGAGAATGGAACAAACACAACCATTGCAGTAAAAGTGTGCCATTCCCTTTTAAGTATGTAAAGTCATGAGCAAAATCATACTTCAGTTTCAAGCTTTTAAGAAATTTTAAAAAATATATTTTTACCCACGCATCTCACCTCCATATAGATTTGAGTGCTAATGAAGACTTTGGAACCTCTGAAGCTGAAGATACGCATAGAATGACTTGTTATCCCAAAGCCTCGATTTGTGTGCCATAAGTATGAGATGCACAAATTTGCAGTTAATGCTTCGTGATATATTCCTGGTGTTGTATTTGGCAGTACCAAGTGCTGTTTGGATATTGTTAATAATTTGTTTTGGACGAATGAGAATGATCGGTATGGAAATATTAAAAAATGTATCGCTTAAGCAGATACAGTTTAAAACTAGGTCAGTACAGTAGTTCTCATGTAACATGAGGGTGTGAAGGCACCACAGGGGAACTAAAGTGTTTCCAAAAGTATACAACGTGGCCTTCTTGAGGAAGGCGGCAAGTCAAAATTTAAGCTAAATGTTACAAGGAGGTATGGAAAGCCAAACTTAAGAGAGCAGCTGACAGTTAGTGAGTAGTGGTTTTTCCATCTCTCATGATTTATTCAGGGAGCAGTGTTTCCAGTTTCAGCCAGCATCTTGCCTACAGCAGGAAACAAGCCAGTGTAGTTCCTAGAAACCGGACTGACACCAGCACAGAGGGGATGGCCATACCTCACCTGCCTACTCTTCTGCGGTCCTTTTCAACATCTCCCGCTGGCTACTCTCAAACTGGCCCTCGGTATTGGATCAGATACACTTGAGAATGGTCCAGAATGACCATTCTTATCCTCGTGTGCATTTAACAGTTAATTTTTGGCCAGGTGTCACTTCTTTTGGCAAGTCAAGTAGTTTACAAATGAGAGAAGGAAAAAGCATGCAGGAAATTCAGTGTTTTCTTATGCAGATCTCCTCTGCGTTTCCAGATACATGTTTTTAGGTCAGATTACTTAGATCTGAACGATGGGTTTGTTTAGGGTATCTGATGTTAGACTTTTCACTTGCGGATTTCAGGAAAGTCTGAAAGTTCAGTAAATTATTTGTCAGTAAGATATAGAGTAAGTTAATATTCGATTTGTTGGCAATTTTTGAAAAAAATGAAAACCCTAACATGTTTAAAACTCCTTTAACTGATTAGTGATATTTAGAAACTGATACAATATGCAATATGAGAAGCATTTCATTTTTTTTATATCCCAATATAGCACAGCTATGTTAGCATATATTCTTATACCAGCTGTGTGTGTAAGGTGGAAGGAACATTTCCGTGAGGATCACTGAATTTTTCTAACTGCACATTGACATAAGAAGAGGCTAGTCCTTCGTTACGCCCCTTGACATGCTGAACTCTGTGACAGAGAGAGAAAATGGTAAATAGTGTGGAAACAGACAAGTAGGGAAAGAAAGTATTTGTCCAAAATCTCTGCTGACCTCCAGGAACCATGTTATTGTGCAGGAGAGGTCAACAAAAAAGGATCTATTGTGAACAGTGTATCTTCAGAAGCTGGTTTTGAACTTGTAAATGATATACCAGTATTTATGATAAGGGGTTGGAACTAAGAATTACTACTGAAAAGATTTCTCTTGCATGATAAAAATGCGAAATTGTTTGCAGGATTTCCTTCTGGTCTATACAAATCAGCTTACTCAACTTCATGAGAAAATGATTCTCCAGACCTTTCTCTTAGATTACTTTCTAATTGTTGAGTGCCACTTCCTTATCATTTTTGGTTTTGTGAATTTCTCTCTTGGCAACTTCTGTAAAATTCAGGATTTTTGTACTAATGTTTGGTTTTTTCTTACTTGGAATAGGTTTGTATGACCTATTAAAAACATAAAGAACTATATTTTTATCTAGTAATTTATTTTTAGGGCTTTTAAAATGCATTTGTAAACATTTATTTCCATTTCTGTGCTTATTTGTCAATAATTATCACTCTGTCTTCTGGCAGAATATTTCCAGACCATACAAAAGCCTGTAAAATTTAACAGTGACATTATCTTCAGCTGGTTTATGTCTCTTGTAATCCCCTTAGTTAGTCTTCCAGCCTACTACTTATTCCAGCAATCCTTATATTAGTTCCAAGGATGCTTTCATTATCAATCTTGCAACACCTTTTTTTCTTTTGTGTAGGTAGGTTATTGATCGTTCCCACATCTAAGAATAAGTCTGTTCAAAATAGGTAAGCATCAAAGAGAAGTCACTTCAATTAATTCAGCATCTGTTTTTAACGTAAGTACTAATTTTAATGTGTTACAGAACACAGCTTAGAGACCAGTCTTGGTTTTAAATCCACTCCATGTTTTATAAAGATATCTGAAACTTGCTAATCCATTATATTAACAAAGAGCAACCCAAAAGCATCCCAACAAAACAAATGCCTCAACCTGTAAGCTAGCAGATACTATTACTTTGCTTTATGAATCTTTCCACATTCTAAACACCTAAAGCCTCAATAATTATTATGTGTATTTAAAGAAAGTAGGGGTATTTCGATCTTTAAACTAAGACTAGATTAAGAAAATGCTGTAATATTCTTAACTGACATTTCTTTTGGTGGCCCAGTAGGATCAGTTTTTTCAAAATTCAAAAACATTTATTTCATGGGGAAATTATATCTAGATTGAAAATAAATGTTCTGTGGAATAATCTCAGGATTTAAAATCTCTAAATATAAAAAGGTGACATTCACATTTAACAACAATTCGGAAATCTTGATTCAAAACTCTAGAAACATTTAGTATTAAAAAAGTCTTAATGATATAACACAACATAGAATAAATTGTACGAACGATGAACGTCAAACAGACTTGAAACAAGGTCAATTAAAATGAAGAACTTTAGCTTTGAATCTTTTTCCTGTTCTTCAAAAATCTGTAAGGAATGGGTTACTATAAAATCTATTTTTAAGTTGTCCCAATGTTTTTGAGGTTATATCCCTAACTCTCCCCACATACGCTTCTCTGCCAAACCCCGCACCACGGCTCAAAGTTCTGTGTCACTGTGATTTATCTCTATGCAAAGAAGGGGACAAGCTGAAATTCTGAGGAAAGGTGAGGTCCTGATTCTTTTTGTATTACCCGCCAGAGGCGGCCATGCTTCATTCACTTGGTCACCAGCTTTGTGACCCTTAACATTTCCTTAACTGTGGTGTTAATGTTGCTTGAAATCCTCTTCTGGGAAACGTGGGGTTTGGTGCAGCCCAGAAGTCCACACAGGATCTCCAGGAGGCTGCTGTGGGGGAAGCTGCCTGTCCAGGGCTGGCCTCTGTCCATGGGTCTCTATTCCTTGTACCAGCTGGTACAAGACCGTCCCACCATAAGAAACGTGGAAAAAGTCTTTCTTGTTATCGCCTTTCGTCCACTTTCCCTTTTTCTTCCACTGTCCCCTGTTTTGTTTGTGCTCATATTTAAGATTCTACTTAATATCTCTAGGAAAAAACAAGAATTTAAAGGTGTAATACTCTTTTAACAGAAATTCTTGGTTTGTGTTTAGGTAGATTTGTAAGAAGCTGGTAGACTTGGTTTTTTGGTTGGGTTTTTTTTTTTTTTTTCCTTTTAGGAGAGGTGGTTTTATTTGTTCTAAGTTGACTGAATTCCAGGCAGTCTTTGGAGGTGTCTTAACTGTTTGCTGACAGGTTCTCCAAAAAGAGCAATACCAGATTAATGAGGGCTAGATGCACAGCAGCTCCCTGCAGGGCAGGGCAGCTCTGTTGGATAGCATAAGCAATACTCGTGTGAGAAGCAGTAACATGAGCAATCCGGAGTGAACATTTTAATATACAGATATGTTAACTGCATTTGTAATACAGCATTCCTTCATGGCAACAGATTCTTGAAATTACACAGGTTTTAGCTTCGATTAAAATCAGTGCTGTGTCACTTCCACGCAAAGGAAAAGGTGGGTAGTAGGCACCATCTGTAACAAGCTACTGTGAAGGTACACACAGAATGAGGACATAGTGAAAGGTGTATTTACTGGGATCTCTACTGTCTCAATCCATTTAATGGCTTCTGCACCTAGAAGAAAAGGGGAAAAGTCACATATAGCAAACAGTATCATTGATGCATGTAATGAGTGATTTGTTTTGGCTGGGGACCTTTGGTTAGAGCGCGCTTGCTGCTGTAATTTGTATTCTCTGGCTGCTGGTTGCTTCTTGGCTTAAAATAAAGGAATAAAAGAATGAATTGGAAAGCATTCTGTAAAATAATGCAGTAGCATTTTAATCTTGGTAAAAGTGATTATCTCCCTGAAATTTCCTGGGCCAGTTTTCCCAGTGGGTTCCAGCTGCTGGTTTAAAATCAAATTCTATAGGAGAAATTCTGCAAAAATTTAGAATTAAATTGCTGAACTATATTTTGGACATATTAAAAAAATATATGAAAGGGGGCCTAGCCATTTTTTCTGTAGCGCTTCCATTCTTTGTGGCTGGAAATTGATTGCATGAAAAGCATTTAGATGAGGGATTCATATTTCAAAATGTGGTTTGGATCCAGCACTTTCTGCTAAACAAAGTGGGGCCACGTAAAATTGCATAGTCCTTCATGTTGTGCCTGTTGTGTCTGGCTGCTGAAGATCTTTGAAGGGGAAGGTAAAGGAAATGTAAAACCTTTGACTCTGTTAGATTTCTTCTGTTTGTATTGCTGGAGTTGCTAAATGCTCGCATGCCAGAATAATACAGCAGGAACACCCACGCAGAGGGTTATGTTAGATTTAATCATTCAGTTTAGTGGACTTTATTTTTTAGAGGGGCATTTAATTTAGGTAAATATGAATACTGTTAGTATTTAGGAATGAAGAAACATGATGAGAGGTGTGGTACATGTAAGCTTCTCAGCCAAACTCGCACTCAGACTGCCATCAGTTGTGGTGGAAACCCAAACTCTTGTTGATGCTATGACAGCAGTAGGAACGTTTACCCTGTGATTTTGGTATATGATAAAAAAAGGTTATTAAGTTACAGATTTTCACACTAAGAATTTCAGAATTAGCTATTTCCTTCTTTAAGAAATACAGAGAAGGATCTCATGCTAAGGGTAAGAATTTGCTTTTGTAAAATTGCCTGTATTGGAAGTGATAAAGATGTGTTGTATTCAAAGGAGGAGGAATGATTGTGTATACTGCACAAAGAAAAAAGGTCTGCTAGAGAAAAACTGCTTCTGAAGAAATCTGGGATTGTAAAAGTCAATGAGGAAATCAGATGGTATTCCATGTCATGTTAATGGTTCCTCTTGATGCAGATGAATATAATGATGTTATCATATACTTCATTTTTCTATAGGCTATCTAAAGGGCATCTCATCTAGTGTAGAGAAATGAATGCATTTGGTGATTGGAAGGAGTCCAACGTTTCTTGTAGCCGACATTTAATACATGGCTTTGTGCAAATATTAGGCTGCATGCAGTTATTTTTTCAGTGTTGATTCACTTCAAAACTATTATTTTCACAATATTCTTTTGAGCAAGTCTTCTGTGTCTTTATAGCCACTGAACTAAGGAGAAGAGTTAAAGGCCAAAGCTTGTGACCCATTTGTGACACCCACTGCATCTTCCAAGGAGTTAGTTTTTTATGTGCTCAGAGGTAGGTGGCAGAGGTAGATACCACACCTTGGTTTTCAGTGTAGTCTTCAGTGAAACTAATTGTTATTTTTTTTCCCTCCTGTATTTCACTAAGTTGTTCTCTACAAGGAACGTTTTGTCCTTGTTTTAAAAATCCGTGATATAACCCAGCGTGTCAAAATGTTGAATGCTTATGAAGTCGATTTGTGCCACACAAATTAAAGACCTGAAACTTTCTTGCCATTTTCTGTACCTGGTCTCTTTAACAGCCTTCCTGAAGTCAAGGCCTCCACTCACAACAGAACTCTTGGCCAGCTCGCCCACAGAGCTGTCGGCTCCCACTGGCTTGGGAACTAGCTGTCTTTGATGTAGACTGTGAGCCACAGGGACTGCTTCAGTTCTGGCTTATCCTAACTTTTAAATGTGGGACTTGCAATAGTATAAAAATGTAGTTAATACAAAATTTCCTTTTCTAGTGCAATTTTTTATATTTTAAAAAGTTCATTTTTTTCTCTCCTTCTTCACATGCCATTCACGTAGGATGATGGTTTGTTTAGATTAGCAGTGTAATCCTCTACTAAATGATCTGAATTACTTAAGGCAAGAGAGATGCCATCTTCCATGGCATAAGCATTAGATGGTAATGAAGGCATGCAGCTTGCCAGTAGATTATGTTAAGCAGCAAAGGAATTTTGAAACTTGCAAGTAAAATAGGCTCATTTTCAGGTAACGTACCAGGGCTGTCCTTGCTAGGTTGCATAAGAGCTCTGATGGCCATGACCTCATATTCTGTGGCTCTTTTTATCACTTCAGTTGTCCTTTCTTTTCTTTCCTCTTTTTTTTCTTTCTCAGCCTTACTCCTCTGCTAAAAGGTGTCTGTCCATCAGTGCCCACAAGTTCCTTTTAATTTCTGCTTTTTATGGTTTCATTCCTCATTTTGCTGCATTTGATTTAGGCTGTTTGGTTTCCTTGTCCTTCCACTGTCTCTGAGCTCTGAGTGAGATGAGAGAATGAGAAGAAAGCTTTCTGTACCTGTTGACTTGGAAGATACAGTGACTGGACCATCCCGTGCAGCCTTGCAGCCCTAAGATTTTATGTATGTATGGAGTATGCTTAGTTGCTCCGTGGTAACAGTACCAGCACAGTCAAACTGATACACAGAGTCTGCTAAGGATGGAATGCAGTAAGTGTAAATAAGCTTTGGCAGAGCCAAAATTTCAAATTGCTGTAGAGAACATGTTCAGTTTGAGTAAATGTGAGCTTATAGCAAAGGACATCAGTGAATATCTGTCAGGATGCTTCAAATCACAGAAATGCTAGTGTTCTTGAAGTAAAGATGCAGAACATATTTTCCCTTCTCTTGCTCTTGGAAATGTTTGAGCAGTTTTGTTTTCAGTTTTTTTTTGTAGAAGTCCACTTCAAACATAGGGTTTGAAATAGAATATTTTAGTTTGGTAAATGTTGAAGAGGCAAAAAAACTGTTGTAAGATGAGAGAGTTAAGTAACATGAGCTATAACCATAGTTAGAACGGAGGTCACACGTGTACCTAGTTTCCCATTTCGTTCCTTTTTCATGGCACACCTGATGTTGCCGCAATACATCAAAAGTTCCAGTAATGCTTAGCCTATTCACTTTACTAATAATAATTTTCCTTACTTCCTTTTTAAGAAGTAGTTTTGATTTTAAGTAATGTCCTGAAGCCTTAGCCTTAGTGGCTTTCTGTTATATTAGAGCAAATTAGGAAATTATTTTTAACAGCTATAGTCTGATAGAAGTATGTTATACTTGAGAGGTGTGCCTCAAGAAATGAAAGCTGATTGAAACTGGTGCTACAGACAGGTATTTTGAAAACAAAAAAGAAAATCAATAATAGATTAGGCTTGATTAGCAGTTGACATTTAGAATGGCACATAGATAATGTTAAAATTTACTGACAACAGGCAGTCTTCTTCCTGATTTGCATTTGTACCTCCATTCTTGGTTCAGATGGATCATGGTACATACATTGTAAAGGTTAATGAACAAATTACCATATTGCTCATCTGATTGTTCAGGCTTTAGCCTGGAGGTCTGAATGTTTTATAATGTAGTTTGTCTTATGTAGAACCTTAATTTGTTTAAATTTTTTTGTTGTTGTTATATGAAATTCTGAATTGTTTAAAAGTTTAGATGAGTCCAAAATAATTTATGAACTGATTTTCTGCCCTACCTTCCTCCATACACTTGCTTTACTCTGCTGCAATTTAAGCATAGTTTTACCTGATTTGCATTCTTTTTAAGGGAAAAGAGCGTGAGGATCATGGTCCTCAGTTGCTTCCTTTCCATTTAATAAATATATCAAACAGTGATCGTAACACAGAGCATTGTTTCACCTTGCTATGTACTTTTTGTCAGCAATATGTGCATTTACCTTTTAGTCAGTTTTTAATGCACAACAGTACTTTTACCTCCCTCAACGGGATTACCAAACTGGTCTTTTCACCCAGTTGGCCCTTGCAGAAATTCAAGCCTTTTCCAGTTCATAACTAAAAGTGACTAAAAAGTCCCAAGAGGTTTGTTAACCCTGCCTCTCTGCCTTTCGATTCTAATAAGTAAATTTTTATTTACAAATAGTAGTTTGGAAAATAACCGTGTGTTGTTATTACTGTTCAAGAACTGAAGATTCTCTGCTATTTGCACTTTTTTGTATTTTTGATTTAAACTCCACTTTTGCAGTTGGAGGGGATCACTTCTTTGTCAGTGGAGTGCACCCTCAACAAGTTTGCTGATGACATAAAACTGAGAGGAGTGGCTGATATGCCAGAGGGCCATGTTGCCATCCAGAGGAATCTTAACAAGCTGGAGAAATGGGCTGACAGGAACCTCCTGAAGTTCAGCATAAGTCATCCACCTGGGGAGGAACAACCCATGCACCAGTATATGCTGGGGACCACCCAGCTGGAAAGCAGCTTGGCAGAAAAGGACCTGGATGAGGACACCAAGACAAATGGTATCCTGGGCTGCATTAGTCAAAGTATTGCCAGCAGATGAAGGGAGGTCCTTCCCCTTGACTCGGTGCTGGTGAGTCCACACTCAAAGTAAATTTTGGGCTCCTCATTACAGGAGAGGCAGGGACATACTGATAGAGTCCGGTGAAGGGCCATGAAGGTGATGGACCGGAGCTTTTCTCCTATGAGGAAAGGCTGAGAGGGCTGGGACTGTTTAGCCCACAGGAAGAGAAGGCTCGGGGGGGGTCTTACCAGTCCATGGAAATACCTGAAGGTAGGTTGCAAAGAAAACAGAACCAGGCTCTTTTCAGCAGTGCCCAGTGACAGGAGCAGAGGCAGTGGGCACAAACTGAAACACAGAGGTGGTCTCTGAATGTCAGGAAACATTTTTTTGTCTTTTGAGAAACACTGCACTGTGGTGGTTCTCAACCACACTATGACGGTTTGGGTTTTAAAAACACCGCACTGTGAGGGTGACTGAGCATTGGCACGTGTTATCCAGAGGTGTTTTGGAGTCTCCCACACTGGAGATATTCAGAAGCTGTCTAAACACGGTCCTGAGGGCAACCTGCTCCAGGTGACCCTGGTTGAGCGGGGAGGATTGGAGAAGATGACCCCCAGAGGGCACTTCCAATCTCAACCATTCTGTGAATCAGCAAAACATATTACTCAGCAATCCAAATTTTAGCTGTGAATGTTTCTGGTTCGCTCAGACTTGACTCTTCCTAGCCCCAACAGTATCTGTAGTAGCTTTCCATTGCATTTATTAAAGGACCTGAACAGGGAATAGGTATATATGGAGGAAGAAAGTAAGCTGATTAGAAACTGAGAGTGGTTTAACCGATTGTCTTTGAATTGTAACTCTGTAATGATATTTTAAAAACTGAATTGTTGTATGTTTGGGTTTTTTCAGCCATTTTGTTCTCTTTGACCTTCTGTGTGGGCTGGCATAGGTGGATGTGTGCTGTTTTGCATTGATAAATAATTTCAGCATCAAAATCTACATAGGTAAAAATGAAGCTGTGAATAATCAGCATTCTCCCAGATATTTCTGCACTGTGACACATTCTGTGGGATCATTTCAAGAGGAATCAGTTAGGACATGATTGTACTAGGCACTATTAAAGTGCAGATTCAAGAGAAACAAGCTTGTGTGTCAACGAAAGGCACTGTGACTTTCTTAAAAGGAGGAGTAGGAAAGGACAGCTGGACCATTTGGGTATCAGAGCAGAAAACCAAGACCAAAGCTGGAGAGATAATAATCACATGATGAATATACAGCAATAAAATTAATATATAGCATGTAAGGCAATGCCCCAGAGAAACACAATGGCTTCTGGGTCAACTGTGACTGAAGCAAGTATCACAAGGCACACCATAGAGAATGGGAATATTACAATGGCAGGTATACTATAATGATGCCAAACCAAGGTTGGTGATAGAAATCAAATGGACATACAGTAGGTTTTAATAAACCCAAACTTCCAAATATTGTGAGGTAGAGTCAGAAGTAGAGTCTTCAGTAGAGTTCTTTATATTTCTTTTGTATTGCAAAATGTGGTAGATCATTTCAAAGTTTTCCACCTAGTCAGAGATAATACTGTAAGGTTCTTTGGTAATAGCCCACTACAGCTGCTGGGTTTTGAGAAAATCACTAAATCATGACTTGGGCTTTGGTTGCCTTAATATAGATCCTGGTAATTTTCGTTGTTTTCTCTCCTTAGCTGTCAGTATTGTTTCCATTCTATTTGAATAAAAGTGAAATGTAGCCTTTTGAGAACCCTGTTGAGATGTCTGGCCTAAGTATCATCTTCACTTGTACACATACCCCAGAACAGGAGTTAACAGTGTGCTCTGTTAGCGGGTAATTTACATTAGTGTTCTGTACAGCCCTCTGATCAGCTCCCAGTGAGTTCAGTAACTACATATGTCAGTGTTGGTGGTATAAGATTATTTTATTTATGTAAGGGACTCACCCCATGAAGTTGGAAGGTCCCATTAATTCACTTGAAATTCCAGAAGTAAGAATGACTGAAAAAATACCAATTAGTAAAACTTTTTTGACAGCAGAAAAATAACGCAGTATGTCCTTTTGCAAACAAAGGATAACTGAAGTGAGTCATCTGGAACTGCACTCAGTTATGTAAATAAAATTAAGGACATACTGTAATTGAAAGGTGCAACGTTTGGTTTGTATAAAAGGCATAAAGGGAGTGGGTAGAACTGGAGTTGCTGCATCACCAAACTCAGGTCTAAGTAGCAGACATTTACCAGACCATGCTGATGTCATGGAGTGTGAATGATACCAATATCAAAGTGTATCAAAGCACTGTCAAAGGCTGGGAATGAAAGAGAATGACAGTGGAGCAGAATTGTCTGTTTGGGGTTATTGTTAAGCAGAAGCTTGTTAGGGTGGGGTTTTTTTTCTCCTTCTGTTGTAGCAATTTTGTTTTGCCGTTGAAACACTAAAAATTGTTAAATACTGGGGTTGGGTGAAGTGTTCTGCTGTGCTGTGTAAGGAGAAACCTCTTTGCAGGTGACAGGTTTGTGTGTCTTGCTCATATTCTCAGGCTAAGGCCAATTGCCACCATCTGAGAAGATGAGAATTTTCTACCTCTGCAGGTCAGATGAGACTGCCAAAGCAATTTGTGGTTGGAGATTTTTTCCTTCACTGTAGCATGTAATATACTTTCCTTATCTTAAAAATGATGGGGGGGGTGTGGTGTGTGTGTGTGTGTAATACCCTCCAGTTAAGCATCTGCTTAATTAAGGGTCTTCTTTTTTATACTGCGTTTAAGAAAGGAAGAAGTTTTTGAGTTGATACTCAAGCTGTGCAAAGAATAATTAAAGACCTGTTCATTCTTTTGCACTAATGTATTTAAACTTTTAACTGTGATTATGGATGCTTGAGTCTCTGACCTAAGGGATTCTTTCTTTTCTGATAGCTGGTGTTCTTGGGTCCAAATGAGATGCAATTACACCAATTTCAGTGAATACATTGTCCAAACGACCTGATTATTTGAGCCGACAGCTCAGGTTGATTTCACAGTTATTCAGCATGCACAAAAAGTTACTTTGAATGTTTGGGGTTTGGGGCCTTTGCTGCATGGAACATATAAGATTATTGATCTGGTTTCAAGAAAGAGAAAATTATGAAAATAATTTAAGAAATAGCCTTGATATGAAATGCTTTATGAATAAAGTAAAATTTTTGTTGGTGAGCTTCATGGAGGTAGTATTCTTTGAACAGAGGTAAACATTATTGTGCAGCTGTAAGGAATGTAAGTATGATTGTCATTGCAGTAAAGTAATACAATTTATGGCTAAAGATCCCAAAGTAGCAGTGAACTATCCTTCTTTTCAGATAATGAGATGGAACAGTATATTTTTTATAAGGGAGAGGAGAAGAAAATAAGAAAAAGGAAGTGAAGATAGAAAAGCAAGTTACTCTGAGTCTCTTACATGAATATTCTAATTTATAAAATTTTGGGGTTGGTTGGGCAGGAAAAAAATAATTTTTTCAATAATATGTTATGTCCAGGTGTAAGCAAACAGATTTGTAGACTCCAAGCAGACTCCAAGCAGGTTCTAGCACTTTTAAAAAATTGCTTAATTTTAAAAATATAAAAAATAAATTCATTCCAGTGTAGGATAGGGAAGAAATGTCATCAACTTGAGTCTATTGATTACATTTTTATTGCTCAAAACTGCTACAGTTCATAAAATGCAGTTTTACAGGCTATTAGTCCATAATGTGGGTTATGTCCTTTGGAGACTTATGTTAAAGATAATGCAGTGGTTCAGAAAGATCTATATTGCAGTCCTGTGAAGAGAGTTCAAGAATTATTTAAGTGCTTTTTACTGTGTTCCCAAAGCAAAAAGGTTGGAGGGGAGACATTACCATCAGCTTCAAAGACAGGAAAGGAAATTAGCAGTGGAAGAGTCAGTTTATCATTAAGCAAGTGGCTTAGTTTCCTTGGAGGTGAGGAAAATATTGTAACAATACTTTTACGATACAGGAAAAGCTGTAACAATAGTGGCATTGAAAGGTGGTGTTTGTTTGTTTTTTTAATTGTTCTTCGCAGAAAAATAATAGTATTTGCTTTAGTGGTACATGCTAAGACTGTTGACACTGGATCGAGTGTCTTGACTGTAATTAGAACACAGGATTGGGAAAGAGCTCTGTTACCACATGCAACTGCCTCCTATGATGCCATATAAGAAAATGATTAGTTTTCATTGTACATCTAGTGAAGTGACGTTGCCCCTTTGCTCCTGTTGGAAGGCTGTCCTGAACTTCAGTGTTATGAAATTGAAATGCATTTATAAACTGCATTTATTAGTGGTTGGTTCTTATTCATTTATGCTTGTGCTGGCATTGTCCCAAAGCTTGAGAACAACTTTATATTCTCAATTTTTATCCAGCTACACTGTTGTAGGAGGAGTCGTATCTCTTCTTTTGGGTTTTGGCATGCTGTTTTCATCTCTCATTCAAGAGATTTCTGATCACTATGACAGTTACAGTTGCCTTTGCTTGTTCTTCATCCCATTTTAACTCATTCTTTCTTGAGCAAAGGTGGCCAGAACTATGTGCCGTTCTTTGCTTTGCTGGTGAGATTTTACAGGTGTTTGTGCAATAGTTTTTTTAGTAAACATACCTGACACTTCGTGTGATGGCATTTGTCACCTTCATTCCTGTGTGGTTTGATTGGTCCCTGGTTGGCTTGTCATCAGCTAATACATGCACATCTTATCTTCTCTGTCTGTCACTAGGCTCCCACTTCATAAAAGAAATTCTCCTTGGCTCCCTTTGAGTTGTTGAATGATCTATATTTAATGCCCTTCCTTCTTTATTATTCTGGATAGGAAGAATCATTCCTTCTCTCCCCATAGCCCCACACACAGTGTTCCAGCCTTCAGCTGTGTTGACAATGCCTCCCAACTTTCCCATGAAAAAAATCTCATTAGAACAAGCCTACTTTGGCCAAGGACATTACTTAAATAAGATCAAACTCATGACTAATCTTTGAGGAATTGCTCTACGAATTACACAGTTAAATACTGTCTGTATCAAAAGCATGCCTTTTATGCACTTCCTCACCTCTTTTGCTCTCTATTTAAGGCAGCTAAAAGCTCTTTTAACAACTTGTTTCACTTTTCTAACCCAGATTTATTTCTGACATTTATACAACAAAATGTACATGGTGAGCTAACATGTTCACTACCAATATAGTGTTGCCATACAAATATCCACTTAATGATAACGTAACTATAAAACCTCAAATAATATTTCATAATTTTTGTAGATTCAAAACACCCTTCAGTTTGTATGATACTGAAATAAGGCAGAAAGTACGGCATTCTGAAAGTCAAATTGAATGAAATTATCCTCAAATTCAGCTGTAATTTTACCTTAATGCATTATAATTCAGATGTCAGCATTTTCTTCATAATTTGATTCTGCTTGGCTATTAGGATCGCTCAGTACTTACTCTGTTTTATTGCTTTTAGATGAAATAAATTAAGCTGTATAGCAATATAAAAGATAATATTCATTGTTATAAATCTGGCATTTACACGAATGAAACATCTTAAATTCCCCCTTCATCTGTTTTAAATTAAGTATGAGATTTAAATAACTTGTTCTGATTGAGAGCAAGCGCTGGAAATGAAGGGACTGTGGACAATCAAAAAAGCACACTGAGATTCTGATCAAGGCATTCATTATTGTTGGTGGGAAACAACGTTAAACAGTAATTGATTGCATTCATGTAGAGGGTAGAGAAGCCTGCCATGAGATAGTATTATATTCATAGTCTGAGAATGATTTTGAACAGGTGGGAAAGTGAGAGTAATAAGCACAGTATTTCAAATTGCTCAGGTATGGTGGTAGCTAGCTCTTGTAAGAAGAGAGACCTTAGATCAAAGTGGGTTTATGAAATCTGTGTAATGAATTTGTCTTCAATTTTAGATATTATCTTCCTTTATAGTTGCTTTCTTAACTAGGGATGCAATTATATATTTATTTTTTACCCTAAAATATTTAATTTTAACACTTGATTCTCTCCATCTCATTCCTTATTAAATTCTCATTATAATCTCACTAATCCTTTTTATAGGCAGAAAAAAATTGCATGCAAATAAAAAAAGAAAGTTTGCCCTAAAACTATTCTTAGATTCAGCAGTCTTAATTGAATGTATGCTAACTCTGTGGAGGATATTGTTTACTCCAGAATAACTCTATCGTTACTGAAAATGAAATCTTGTTTCTTGAAGACCGGCTTCTCTCATGCAGTCTGAAATGAGAAGGGAAGACAGCTTCAGTTGTCTTAGTTTTAGTATGTTGTGTAAATTGCTGCATTTTGAAAGACTGTGTTTTAGCATTTTAGACAAATCAGTTAGTGATGATGTATTTTGGATTCTAGATACAATTCTGGCGGCAAGTTGTCTGAATGAAAGCAAATATGTGCAAAAGCTGATAGATGCCTCCCCTTTCCAACTTGTACACCATTCCTGATGCGCAAAGAATAATAAACATTTACTTTTAAGAGTCAGTGTTCATTGTTGTCCTGTACAGCCCATCTATCCATTACCACTATTCAGTGCCTTTCCTGACTGTCTCCAACTGACATTTTCCTAAACTCCTAGTTCTGTCTTTGTGATTTTTTTTTTGCTGTTGTGTAACACATTGTCTTTCTTTCTTCCTTTCTTCCCTTCTTTTGCTTCCTCCTTCCCTTCTTCTCCTTCCTCCTTCCCTTCTTCTCCTTCCTCCTTCCCTTCTTCTCCTTCCTCCTTCCCTTCTTCTCCTTCCTCCTTCCCTTCTTCTCCTTCCTCCTTCCCTTCTTCTCCTTCCTCCTTCCCTTCTTCTCCTTCCTCCTTCCCTTCTTCTCCTTCCTCCTTCCCTTCTTCTCCTTCCTCCTTCCCTTCTTCTCCTTCCTCCTTCCCTTCTTCTCCTTCCTCCTTCCCTTCTTCTCCTTCCTCCTTCCCTTCTTCTCCTTCCTCCTTCCCTTCTTCTCCTTCCTCCTTCCCTTCTTCTCCTTCCTCCTTCCCTTCTTCTCCTTCCTCCTTCCCTTCTTCTCCTTCCTCCTTCCCTTCTTCTCCTTCCTCCTTCCCTTCTTCTCCTTCCTCCTTCCCTTCTTCTCCTTCCTCCTTCCCTTCTTCTCCTTCCTCCTTCCCTTCTTCTCCTTCCTCCTTCCCTTCTTCTCCTTCCTCCTTCCCTTCTTCTCCTTCCTCCTTCCCTTCTTCTCCTTCCTCCTTCCCTTCTTCTCCTTCCTCCTTCCCTTCTTCTCCTTCCTCCTTCCCTTCTTCTCCTTCCTCCTTCCCTTCTTCTCCTTCCTCCTTCCCTTCTTCTCCTTCCTCCTTCCCTTCTTCTCCTTCCTCCTTCCCTTCTTCTCCTTCCTCCTTCCCTTCTTCTCCTTCCTCCTTCCCTTCTTCTCCTTCCTCCTTCCCTTCTTCTCCTTCCTCCTTCCCTTCTTCTCCTTCCTCCTTCCCTTCTTCTCCTTCCTCCTTCCCTTCTTCTCCTTCCTCCTTCCCTTCTTCTCCTTCCTCCTTCCCTTCTTCTCCTTCCTCCTTCCCTTCTTCTCCTTCCTCCTTCCCTTCTTCTCCTTCCTCCTTCCCTTCTTCTCCTTCCTCCTTCCCTTCTTTTCCTTCCTCCTTCCCTTCTTTCTCTTTCTTTCTCTTTCCACCAAGTCTTCCCATACAAATGTCTGTCTTCAGGCTGAGGCATTTCTCCCTCAGACTCCTCTATCAGTCTTTGCACCCTCTGAAGCTCTTCTACTATCTCCATAAGACTGTATTTCCTTGTAACCTCATCAATTCATGTTACACTCTTCTAAAATTCATTGTCTGACTGCTCTAGTCCACCCACTCAATCCATCCTCTGCTCTGTAGGCATCATCAGTCTGTTGGTCCTTAACCACCTTCATCAAACTGCAATTCCCACAGCATTCAGCTTTCACTGGGGTTTTCCTTAACTGTCAGATGCACTCACTTGAACTTTGGGTAAAAATACCTGTCCTTAACCAGCTGACCTGTGGTCTTCAAGTTTGTTGATCTGGGTGGCCCTGGCCTAGCCGCAAACCATCGATTTGCTGCCTCTCTGCAGGGCTTCTTCCTTCTTGCTACTTTGCTGTTCACATCTTTTGCAGCTAACACTATTGTATTTCTCCAGCTTTACTTCTGAATCCTTTGTAATCCCAACTAGACTCTGACTGACTGTGTGGATAGAGATGCCACCCGTTGAAATCAGGGAGGGACCATTTTTTAGGCAAGACAAAGCCACTGAATTACCTGCTCTGTAAGATGCTGACACCTGGATTGCAGAAAATCTGGGTGCTGGAGGACTAACTGGTTCTTCTCCCATCTCTCTTGGCGGTGACTTCTAGGGCAGCTGGTGCTGTAGAGGCACTGCAGGAAAACAGCCCACTGACATGGAGGGCTCCCACTCCGTAAGAGGAGTTGGAAGAGGAGGAAACTGGTTTAGGTTCTACCCTTCCCCACACCAGTAAGCAGGCATGTAACCATGCTATAGCGTGTTTTTTTTAAAGGAAACTAGAATAGCAAAATAGGCAGTCTTGGAAGGCTTCATTAGCAGAATTTAAAAACGTGTGTGGATAATATTTCTTGTAGGTCACTCCATGACAAAGTTTCCTCTGTGCTTTAATTACATCTGGTAAAATCTTCAATGAAAGGTGAAAACAAAAGACTTCTATGGAACTGCGTGTGCTGGGGTTTTAAAGGAGGGGGTCTGTATGAGCTACAGAATTTCCTAAAGGAGGTCCATAAATTGCATTCTTCAGATGCTTTTCAAAGTACTTATGTATAACAAACCTTCTTAGGAAGAAGTACACCGGCAGCAATAATTTTTCAGGCTCGGTCTTTGTTCTGTTGGTAAAAACTACTTCACAGTAGATCATAGATGTATATACTTGATACATAGAAATGTAGATAAATGTGAACTTCATGAAACAACAAGGCCAAGTGCAAGGTCCTACACCTGGGCTGGGACAAGCTCCAATATTAATACAGACTGGGGTATGAATGGATTGAGAGCAGCCCTGTGGAGAAGGACCTGGGGATACTGGTGAATGAAAAATTGTACCTGAGCTGGCAATATGTGCTTGCTGCCCAGAAAGAGAACCGTATCCTGGGCTGCATAGAAAGCAGTGTGGCCAGCAGGCTGAGGGAGGTGATGCTTTGCTTCTGCTCTGCTCTCATGAGACTCCCACCTGGAGTACTATGTTCAGTGCTGGGGCCCCCAGCACAAGAAAGACGTGGAACTGTTAGAGCGGGTCCAGAGGAGGGGCATGAAAATGGTCCAAGGACTGGAATGCCTGTCCTGTGAACAAAGGCTGAGAGAGTTGGGGTTGTTCAGCCTGGGCAAGAGAAGGCTTCAGGGAGACCTGACTGCAGCTTTTTGATACATAAAGAGAGCTTTTAAGAAAGACGGAGAAAGATGTTTTACCAGAGCCTGTAGTGACCAGACAAGGGGTGATGGGTAAATTGAAAGAGGGTGGGTATAGATTGGATATAAGGAAGTCACTGTTTATGATGAGGGTGTTGAGACACTGGAACAGGTTGCCCAGGGAAGCTGTGGATGTCCCATTGTTGGAAGTGTTTAAGGCCAGGTCAGACAGTGCTCTGAGCAACCTGCTCTCGTTCAAGATGTACCTGCCCATGGCAGGGGCATTGGACTAGATAATCTGCAGAGGTCCCTTCCAACCCAAACCATTCTGTAGTTCCATAATTCTATGATATACTGGATAGCCTTCCCAAACAAATTGAACATTTTCATTATATTGTAGTCTTCAGATAGGAGCAAAGAATAATTTTTAAATTATTCCCTATTATTCCTTTAATAGGGTAATTCATCTCCACAATTGTGATGCTGTTTCTCCCCTTCTCACATTTTCTGGGCTCAAACATTTCAGACAGAATGTTGAAGGAAAATGTTATAAAGCAAATTTTAATGCAAAAATTACCTTTGTGATACTCATTCAACTATAAAGGTTCCCATATTCTGCAGCATGGATGTAGTATTATACAGCCTGTATTTGGCATTGCCTTCAAAGCCCCTTGGCAGTGCTCCGGCGATCCATAGTGACATTCCTCTTGCATCACTGGCTTGTGTAACAGGCACTTAAGTCTCAAGTAGCCCTTCAAAGCAGTGCTTTGAATTAAGTAAGTCACCCAGTGCTACCGCACTTCCAGCAGTAGCGACGCAGGGCTGTCCCTGCCAAATCAGCCTGCCCAAGACATCCGCATTGCACGTCGTGGAAGTCCCACAAATGCTTTCCACCTTCATGTGTGTTACACGTGACAACCACGTTACCAAAAAGACTACTTTCAGTCATATCAGAAGTGACTGTTTCTACTTTGCACTGTTTTAGCAGGAAGGTTTTTTGTTTAATTATTTTTTAAAAAGTATTAGTACTATGCTGTTAGGTTTTGACTCTTTTTTTTTTTTTTTTTTTTTTTTCCTTTTTTTTCCTGGCATTTAAAGAGCTGTGGACCAGGAAGAGATGTACTGAAAAATATGTTCCCTGCATCATATCCAGATTACATCTTGAACTGTAGAAAATTTGAAAAAAACTCTTCAAAATAATAAGGAAAAGCAGTCTTTTTTACTTTCTCTTCTTGGTGTCAAATCAGGAAAAAAGTTTGTTTTGTCCAGTTAGATGATCATATAGTCACAAAGAAAAACAGACCATACCTATATACTGTTGAATATGAGACCAGCTATTCAACGGATCAAGCATAACAGCTTACTACATGAAGAATGGCATTCTCAGATGTATTTTATGCTCTTCAGTTATCTTTGAAGTTTTAATCTCCATGTAGGTGCATTAACAGTATATCACTCAAAGCTCAAAGTCTGTATAGAGTAGAGGTGAGTACTCCATGCTGTCCAGTTTTTTAAAGCAATTTGATCTTCGGTTAGATAGTCAGAACTTATTTCCTGTCAAGTAAAAGACAGAATGTTGTATATTTATTTGTTGATACATTGAAAGTATTGCAAACTTGATTATTTTGTAAAAACAATTGAGCTGATGTTCCACTGTAGGTAAAGAGACCAAGATTTTCAAAGCTACCGATTATTAGTATGTACTTCAGCTTGACAACCTGACCTAGCGCCTGTAAAATGTTCATGCTGTGAAAGCTTGGTGCTTGACACCATAAATTATAAATGAAGAGCTAGTGGAAAAAGTGACAGGCTGACTCAATGAAAGAGAGAATTACAAAGCTGAAAAACATTAAACTGACCAGCTGTGTGGATATTTAATCAAAAGAGATAAGAAACATTTTATTATCATGAATATAAACCTAGGATATCTCTGGGAATATTTGTTGTGAGTGGAACAACTCTTCTTGCTGATGAGTTCCATTTACTTTGGTATATTTTTGAGGGTCTGCATTAATAAAAGGTAAACATTTAATAAAGCCAAATGTTAATCTCATGGTTTGTGTTCCTTCCTGGAATGCTTGTTTCATATGAGTTCTGCTGAACTCTTTTTCTGCACATCATGGTCACATTCAGACTATAGCAGTAAGGCCAACTATGGTATTTCACTTCTAAACTAGATAACTTATCAAGGAAATAAGATGCCACTTCAGGAAGCAAAGGATAAAAAACTTTGCCTGAGAGCACTGACACCTTTGAAAGTCATGACTGCTTCTGCTTTGATATGCCCACAGCTTGTGGCTCTCCTGATCACTTGCCTTACCTGCTGACAGCTAAAATCGTTACTAATTACATCACCTTTAACAAGCAGAAAAAGTAAAAATCAAGGCTTGATAGCTCGCCCCTATCCACTGTATGTCGCTTGCTTTCTTAGGTCATTGGGAGATCAGGAAGCATGGCTTTTTTATTTGAGTATGAAATGCTAACTATATCCTATTTATATGGCATTGGCGTAGATCTGTAACGGGTGAGGATAATAACGTCCTGTCACTTCTGGAGGTTCATGTATAAGACTTGGAGATAAATTCTGGGTTCAGACTGCAACAATGCAACAGATGGGGGTTGAACAGCTATGCTTTTCCACCCTCTGTACCACTTCATACAGGTACCGTTAGCATTATGGTTGGCTTGGGAAAGCAGGGTAGTCAAAATCTGACATTTATGGGCTGTAGGAACTCTCTGCTTTCTGTATTATAGCTTTTATGCCTACAAAACAGGAATGACCCCGTTTCATTTTATGATGTAAAAATATGGTCTGAACATAGGTAAACTCTTATTTAGCTCCTGGAGTTAAGAAGTTACGCTGAGCAAAAAGCTACTACAAAAGCAGTAGAAGACAGAGTAGTAAAGAGTCTTTGGCTTCAGTAGGTGTGTCTGCGCCACAACAGAATCGCCTGCCTTCGTGTTTCATGCCTGAAGCATCCCCAACTGTTGTTCCCACGTCTGCTTTCCCTCTGTGTTAGTTCCAGACTCCTGATTCTTGCTCTGAGCGGTCTGGAGCAACATGCTCTGCACCTGTGGGAACTTGCACCCTCAAGGGTCCTGGCAAAAAACCTGACCTAGTCCCTTGCCTCAGTTCTTGAGTTAGAGATTCTCAGACAGCTCTTCACGGGGCTGTGCTGCCAGTCAAGCACAAACTCGCTTTAGTTGCTTCAGCCGTGGTACCTCTCCTAACATCTGTCTATTCTGTTCCTCGGAGTCACCGAACAGCTAATTTTTCATTATGGTTATTAAGTAACTACTAGAGGAAGCAGTGGCCATCTGTCTTCCCAGTCCCCATTTGTCACTTTTATCAGCTGTTCTCTTCAAAACTTCTTTCTTTAAAAGGACGCTGTGGAAAAGGTGTGTGTAGATTTTGGTTCTAACTCCACTTGAAAAGAGACAGATGACCAGCTTGAAAGGTACCTCTGAATTAACCTGCCCGGTTATGCAAAGGCAACAAACCCTTGCAATACCATTTCCTACTTCACTAATAGGCTACGTCTTTGGATCAGTGCAGTGTAAGACACAATGCGTACCGAGGGCGGGTTTGATTATCCCCGTGAACTGTGGGAAGTTTCCTTCCCCCTTGAAGTGGAAATCCCAAGAAATGCAAAATACGGGAGAAATAGCTATGGGATCATTAACTTCATAACTAGTCTGACTGACAGTTACGCACAAGTGTTATTATACTTTTCCAAAAGTTATTTTTGGATGTTGTCATATAAACTTCTTGTTCTTTTTATCACCGCTTAGAAAAAATAGTACGGTAAAAGGCATAAAAGCAAATGCTCGTAAGAATGCAGAATAGGAAAGGTTAACAGCAAAGTGGAGAATATCAAATCTAGCATCACGACTCCACAAACCGAGTCCCAATCTAATAGGATTGACTTCAACACAAAAGTCATTCGTACTTTACCAGTGCAAGGAAAGATAAATCCATTTGTCTGAATTTCACTTGTTTCTAATTTCCCTAATGAAGATATACTCAGGTTAATAAACAGAGTTGACAAAATTGCCAGGTTTTCATGCTCATTTAGAAAAATCTACCCAATAATCTACTGTTGATATAAGCTTGATGGTGAATTGAATATCAATTAGCTTTTTCAAGTCAGAATGGCAATTATTACATAGGGCAGCTAGACTCCTATCATGATTTTGTGACTACTGTTTTTATCAGCGTTCGCTCTTGCCCTCATTGTATCTCACACGTGAAACCAAAAGCTTAGGGAAATAATACAATGATGTGACTTAAACCAGCTCTGGTGTCTTTTTCTGGACCTGTGAACAGCATTAATTTATCTCACTTCATTTTAACAGCAATTCCCGCTGAAATGGAATATCTTGTAAATGAAAGCTGAGTCAGTGCTTAAGAATACACTGTTTCCTTGGTACCTAAATTCGCTTCCCCCCGCCCCCATCTCATTCTTTCTGAGGAATCCACTGAAGCAGAGCAGTCTGCTTCTACCTACCAGGACTTACTCTTCAGTTCTGTGTACACCACCTGTCCTGGAGGGCTGACTTTGCAGTGCTCAGCCCCTTCTGATGCCTGAAAATTGTAGGAATTCATTCCTTCTGCCTGAGCTGTGGATTTGAAAACCTCCTCTTGTCTCACCCCCCTGTTTGGAAGTGCAGTGTTCAATTAAATCACTTTGAAATCACTTCGATGCTGCTTGTGGGGAAAAACCTGTGCTCTAGGCTAGGAGAGGTAGGACATCCCACAGTTACCTGAGGAAAATGTGGGGGTTCATGTTTCTGAAGTAAACTAATTTCTTTTAGATGTGAATATGCTTTTTACCGCAATAATTTTTTTTTTGTGTGTGTGTGTGCTTGTGAATAAAACTCACATTGGAGAAGCAAGGACTTGCATTAGACTTCAAAATACATAATGTTTATGGTTGTCTTAGCACAAAACAACCTGCTAAGCAGTAGAATATGTAGTTAAGATCTATCTGTGTAGAATTTGGGATTATATCTATCAACCCAGAAAGATTTTGGTGCAGAAATTGTCATGTATTTCTGGTCTGACAGATACATTTTCTACATGCTTGGTTCGTTTGGTGCCGCTGAATGTATTGGGTTGATTCCCAAGGCTCCACTTGGTATTCATGAAATGAAATATGGAACCTGCCTTCCTGGGAAAGGCTGTATCTTTTACTGATGGGTGTTACATGCCTGTGACTGATAAATTGTTTAATTTCTCCTCTTTCTTTGGAACATTTGTCTGTATTATGAACAGGGATTAAAGTTGTGTGGTAAGGCAGCTTTGATATTGAAAAAAAGAAAATCAATGTGTTATCCTAGTAGAAAAAAACATTTAAAGACTTCTGTCTTTCATAAGTTGTTTCAGAGAGATGTTCACCATCAGAGTGGTCGTATACGCATGTGCAGAAACAGCATTAAAGCATGGATGGTTGCATTGGTGTGGAGGTAGGAGAATCTCTAGTTGCACTTAACACCAAGGAGCTGCTGTTGTCGGTCATTATGCAGGGAGCCTTTTCTCAGTTCTGTGTAAAACAGCAGTAAAGGTCATTTCTCTTTCCTTCATTCACCTGATTATTCTTTTTTGTACACTAGAAAAATGTTTTGCAAGATACATACTTTGTACAGAAAGCTGCTACTAATTTCATACCTTGGCTTAAATAGTTGTAAAGGCTAAGTTGGCCAAAGTCTCTATTTTAATTGTACTGCGACTACTTAAGGAGTGAACTCAGTGTGTTGCAGGATGTCTTAACATAAAAAAACTTTATTTAAATGAAAGTGTCTGAGCATAATTGACCAATTTTCAGAATTAACCAGGTTTTCTATTTTGTTGATTTGTTTGTCAGTTTGTTTTGGTTTTGTTTGTTGTTGTTTTTGTTAAGTATTTTATCACTATTCTAAATATGTTTAATGTGGGTACAAAAATAATGGAAAAACAAGAACATAAAATTTTACTGTTCTTTCTTTTGGTTGCAAGGATTCTTGTTGCCTGAAAAGAAGTCTGTCACTTTTTTTTTTTTTTTTTAAATCTTACTATGTCTCAAGCTCCAATTTTATAAAATAGATATTTAAATTTTTCCAATATTTCAAGTATTTTCTGATCCTAAAAGTAAAAAATGATAAGTATGATCATGTCGATACCTACCTGCATCTACCTTGAAGCAGAGGTGTGATAAGATACAGGTATGTTCAGTGGGCTGTGTCCAGGTTATAAATTGTAATTGATACTAATTGCTTATCAGAGCATTTTGATAGGTGTTTAAAGCATTGCAATTGCTTATTTTACAATAAATTGGCATTAAGAAGGAAGTAAAAATGCTCTTGTTAATTTAAGAAATGTTTGTGGTTGGATACTTTAAACCCTAAAGTTAAAGCTTGACAGACAGCCTGTGGACATAGACTTGCTACTTTTTTTAAATCAGCTGTCCTGCTTTTAGAAAAGTACGTGTTAACAACACTAAAAATAAGCCACAGTAAATGCAATAAGCAACTAGTTGACTGTATGTTCTAATTATGGTCTTAGTGTGAAAGTAACATGTAAGGACTGGTGTCTATTGTTCCCTGAATATGAAAGCCCAAGGCTTCCTCCAGGAAGGCTGACTCTTATGACCATCCATCAAAATTTACAGTGATAATTTCAACAGTCATTTCTAGATACAGAAAGTTTAGACATGAAGTAGACCGTTTACAGTCTCAGAAGATGCTGGCAAAGCACAAATACCTTAATCCCTTGGTGCTGTAGGAGTCATGAAATTAATTAAGCCTATTCGTAGAATTTTAAGTCTCAGGTATTGCTGGGTTTAATTTAGATTTGACTTTTTAAATAGAGACTTTGGAGATGCTGAAATGCACATTGGAGTATTTGTTTAGAATGTGAGGGTTTTTTCATCCTACCATGGCTACATGCCTTGTTATGATTGTAAAACTGCTTTTTTGTTCATGCAAATGTAAGTTCAGTGGATGTCCGTATAACTTCCCATTCCACAGATATAATCATATATGATGTTCATGACTTGTTCTTCTAAAGTAACATGATGATACAATTGGGGATCAATTACGTAGCATGAATAATGAATATAAAAATCCAAATGGTTTGTGAAGCAGGTGTCTTCTTTCTTTCCTTTACCTTCATAAACCGATTGCTGAAAAGTATATGGAGTTGAAAACTAAATACTTGGCAAATGAATTGCAAACAGAAGGGAACACATAAGCTTGCAAAAGGCTCTGTAATGACATATTGAAGACCAAAGTGTTGGTCTTCAATATGTCTTATCCACTTAATTGTTCAAATGAAATGTCATACTATTCCAAGGTTCCATTAATTGCTACTTCCATCTCACTAGCTTCGATGGTTTGACAGTATATGGCATAACAGTGCTGAAGATACAGCTAGAATCAGTTGCCCCTGCCTCCAACAGTTCTCTCAGTAGGTGCAAGAATTACTCTTTCATTTTAAATAATTACATGAATCAGCTCTCTCCGTGTGGTGTCTTATAATTCTAGGTAGCAAGAACATAGTACAACATTTGGTTTACTTATCTTGCTTATTTACATGGTACAGTCACATACAAATAGGCATTTCATAATCCAAATTCAATAAAAGCCAACCCCCCCTAAAAAAAGCGCAAGAAGAGAATAAATAAGAGCTTCCTCTTGCTTTTTCTGTTTAACACTTAATCCAGTGAGGTTACTCTGATGTTAACTGAGGGGTCTGCAGTGGTCGGCAATGCTAATAATAATACAACATGAGAATAAAAGGATTCATGTTGATTTTTCAAGTGAGAATGGAAGAAAGGCAATGTGAAAAAGGCTAATGTAAAACTGAAGCTTTTGGTATGAAAATGTTGGCTTATATTCCGGTGAGAGATGGAGCAGTAGGATTACAGCAGCCTTGCACTCTCAGGAGAGCATGCATGTTTGCATTTAAGGTACGGAAAGGATAATTATATTGGCTCTGAAATAGCAGGAGCACTATGAAAGTGTAGGAAAGCATAAAATGATATAGCAAAGAGCATAAATTTTAATTTCATTTAAAAAATGATCTTACTAGAAATAGGTAATATGGTTCTCCAGGAAAAAAAAAGGCTGAATAAGAAAGGTGGGTAGTGGCATTTTATGCAAAAGAACCACTGTTTGTTTTAATCTTAGCTCAGAGCCATAGGATTTGAAATTATATCTATCCAGGTAGTGGTAGGCAACAGTAAGATTGAAACAGATAATGAATCATATTAGAAAACAGGGTAAATTATTCCTTAAGCATCTGTATGTAATGTATAGAAAGAAAAATGGTGCTGTGGGGGAATTAGTTTATGAAGGTGCTTACTGGAAGCCTCATGTAACTGGGAGTAAAATACTACGAAGTTAAAGCCAGGCAGTTATCCAACACAAAAAATACTGCACCCAGTCTAATAATGTTGCAAACTTCTTGGGACTGAGGATGTGGATTTATCATGACTGAGATTATTCTGACTGGTTCTCATTCGTTAGAGGAGAATTCTGATTGTGTGTTAGTGTGAGTGGGCAAATGTGAAAATGAAAAAGGTGGAAGTGAACATTCCTTTTTAAAATCTGTCATTGGGAAATCGGTGTTCAATAAAAAAGGCCATTTTTGGATAACAGCTCAACCTACATTAGAGGTAACATGAAAGCAGAAACTAGAAGTATATATACACTTGTAATAATTAATGGAAAAGAGAGGATATATGGGGAAATCAATACACGTTACAAAACATGAAGTGTAGAAAATTGAAAATAGAAGCTAAGTGTGTTAGGTAAAAGCCCAAGTCTCACAACACTCTAGAAAATGGGAATTTCTCTATTGTATTATGAATAAAAATGTTTGTGTGCATAGTATTGAACTATTTTTAGAAAGATGCAGAAAATAAGGTGTTCAGAATTGAGAAAATTAGAAATTAGTAATTTATTCGTGTAACATGAAGAATATGAAGTACTCCCCATCTGGCATAAATAGTTCTTTCCAAGAGTCCTGAAAGAATTGGCTAAGGAGATCTCTGGGCTACTGATGGTAAATTTAATGAGTTTGGGGACTCGGGGAATTCAAGAATATTGGAAGAGCGTAGGTGTTAGAGTACTGGTTTGAAAAGAAAAGGAAAGCACCATTAACCAGGTAACTAGATTTTTATAAAAATCACAGCATTGGAGAGGATTTAAGAAGTCATTTAGCTCCCTCCCCTCTGCCCCAAGGCAACATGAGATTATGTAGAAACCAGGTCTGACAGTGTTTAAGGTGTCTTAAAAGCCTCCTATAGTGGAGATTCCCCAGCTTTCCAATTAGTCACAGCTATCCCTCTTCTTTACAACTGTAGGGGTAGTACAATTTTTCCTGAAGTCTTAACATAAAACTATTTTTACTGTCATTTAAATCCCTTCTTCCTTTTTGACCATTAACACAGAGAACAGATTATTTTCTTCTGGTTTAAACACCCGTTCGCACACTAGAAGACTGTTAGTGGATAGTCCTAATTTAACCTCCCAGCTAAATGACTCCAGTGCACTCGGACCTTCCAGAGCACGGCCTTTCTAGAGATCCCTTCGTTCCCCTTGCTCTCCTGTGGTGCCTTTGCAAGTGAGCCAGGGATTTTTGGAAGTGAGGCACTGAAAACCAGACACAGCACTGCTGCTAGAGGCTTGTAAGCGCTGAAGAGGGGGGAGGGATTACTTTATGCATTTTGCTGGCTATAATCCTGTTTAGCTCAAAGAGCGTTGTCCATACTTTGTTTACTATATGATTTGCTATGACCCCTATGTACTTTCCCGGCAGAATTGCTACTAGACAGGTGCTTCTCATCCTTTATTACTGCAGCTCATTAATCTTGCCTAAACCAGATAGCTGTTGCATGCAAAATAATGGAAATACTGGAAAATTATTGAATTGATACATATATAATGAATGACGGTTCATTTGTTTTATGAAAAACAAGCCTGGTCAAAAACCCCAAGCATTTAAATAATTTTTCCCAACTGATGACACTTTAATTGCCAAAGGTAACTAGCATATTGCATATCTCCCCCTTCTTTCTGTCTTCCTCAAGAAGACAAGCCACAGATGTAATATGTTTAGACTTTGTAAAGTATGACAAAAATATTACAAAGTGTTCTGACAGTAAAAAACTTACAACATTTTTTAGTAAATGGATTTTTACAAACTGACATCTAAAGAAACTTTAAGGTTTCTTTAGGATTTTTAATCTTTAAGGACTCTGTTAAATCACAGAATTTGAGATACTCCTTACACATTCAAAATTCTAACTGGTCTACATTTTTCATCGGTAACATGGAAATAAGTAGAAAATCTATTGCTGACAAAAGAGTAGTAAGTAAAGAAAGACAATTTGCAGACAGGGAACAGCCTTCATCACTTAGTAAAGTTCAGCTCTTAAAAGTAAAACTTGTTTTAATATAAACAAATTGATCTTTGTACATCCAAGAACAAAAATGCAACCCATACTGGAAAATAATGATGAAAAGGAGTGATTCTGTAAAGGACAGTGATCTTGATAGAATAATAACTGCCTGTAAGTGCAGTGCTGCAGTAAAAAGTAAGCTAATGTGACCTTGGATATACAAACAGGTTATAAAAACAAGCATGGTTCTTTATCTTAATGTGTATTGTTTAGAAGGAATGAGTTCAGAATACTGCAGGTTATCCTATTTTTAAAAGTGAAACAGACTATAAAACCTGGGAAAAAAGTGCACACACGTCAGAAGAGAGCAGCAACTCTCTTGAGGGCTGGGAGTGAGAGACTTTAGAAGCTCAGTGTGTTTGTCCTGTAAATATAAACTGATTGCAGTTAATAAGTTCTCAGAGAAAAAAAAAAAAAAAAAAAGGTGCCAGCTTCGCCTCTTTCTGGGTGACATCTGTGATGACTGCCTACCCTTGTGGAAGGTACTGAAACTTCCATCTGTTGTTTGGGTATCTTTTAGCCAGTGCAGATGAGAGATTCCACACACAGGGCATCCATAGCTCCCGAGGCTGCGGTGTGCGATTGCTGGCTGAGCTGCGGAGCAGATAAATGGGGCCGACGCGCTGCCCAGCCTGGCAGCGAGTGCTCCCTGCTCCCAGCGCAGGCACTGGCGAGTCCCTGCCAGCCCAGCGTTAGCTGGGTGGGATGTGGTGGGAGCCACCTGGACTGCGGTCTGGCCAAGTCGTCGTCTTCTGAGCTTTGGCATTTTTTCATGGGGTTTTTCCCCACTGGTATTTTTCTGCAGCTCCCTGAGTTACTAGTGGTGTCTTAAGAAATGAATGTCTGCCATTCTGTTTTCTTTGCAAATCTTTGGCTTTGGCTTATCCACTGTAGAGGTAACAGTGAAATGTATTAGTCCACAATGAGTGGGAGATGAGGCTGGGTGATCTGGTGGCCTATCTGATGTTGGAGTATGAAGTTGGCCAAAATCCGTTATTCATTTAAAACTGTTAGGTCAGGCTGTCTGGAGATGCATAAAGAAAAAAGAAACCGGTGAAATGAATCTTTGGAAGGCTTGTTCATTGTAGACTGTAGAGTTCATCTTCAGAACAGTATTTTGGAATTAGAATTAAAATTCCACAGTGCCAGTCCTCAGAGTTCTGCTCATCATAATTTTAAATAAAAAAGTTCCCTCAGGACCAGGCGAAACCTCTGAAAAGATTAATTTCAGTTGTAAAGTCTAATAATAGCAGTGTAAGATATATATATAAAAAAAAAAGAAACTGCAGCTCAGTAGCGCATAATGAGTTATAATAATGTAATATCTATTAAAGTGTGCACTGAAAAACAAAGCTAAACAATTTTAAATTCTAAGTATGAACTGTGCAGTTAACTAACACAATAGAATTACAGCTGTATATTTGTATTGTTGTTGGGCAAGTGACAGTATCCGTAGTTCAGTTAAGGAAGGATGAGCAAGTGCTAGATCTAAGTTCTTTTTTATCCAAAGAGATATTTTAAAGGATCTCTGTGTTCATTTTCAATCATGACATGACTTGGTGATGGGAGACCTACACTCTTTCACTCTTGTTCACTTTGCAAGTTTTATACTCTATCTCACCTCAGAAAAGTGGCTGCTACAAGTGGAGGTTGGGTATCAGAAATGTCAATAACATTGCTTAGTCGCAACCAATTTATTTATAGTTTTTTTCATAAATATTAACTGCAGTAGTTCCAGACACACACTTTTGCTTATGCTGGCAGCTAATGGCTTCCCCATAATGGCCACTTACGTGAAGGCTCATTTAAGAGGTATGGGGCTTTTTATGGCATATAAAGGACTATAAATAAGTAAACGTAGGGACAAGGGTCAGTAAGTGTAGCTTCCTGGACCCATTAACTTTTTAAGGGAATTTTCTCGTTTTAAGCATCATATGTGTAGTGTCCACCATCTCTTTTTAGTCTCTTTGCGTGTGAATTTCCAATTCTTTTGAAACTTTCGCTGTTCTGCGGTCAGAGGAGAAACATTCATTCCTACATGTAATTCAGATGTACACATGCGGGCATTCTTCTTAGTCTGGATTTCTTTGGCAGAGTGAATTTTCTGCCAAGGAGCTCAGAGTTGGAAGCTTCTTGGCAGTGCAAATTTGTCTGCCATCAGGTCTGTGCTGCTGGGGATAGACTGCTTCTTAATTACCTCATTTAAAGATAGCTTGGGTATCTCTGTCCCACACTGAAGTCAATCATGTAGATATCTCCAAATCACTGAAGTGTGTGAGGATTTTATTACTTTATCTGTGTCCTCATTTTATATAGCTGGCCCTGCTGGTTTCACCACTTTCCTGGGGTTTGTATTTCTTTGCCATAATGTTTACTTGCTCTGTCAGTATTTGCACATTTTTGATTGATAATTATTTTATGTCTTGTAATACAAGTGCTATTGGAAAAAGTATTTTAATTTTTATGATTCTCATTTCTGACTCTGAAGGTGGTAGTATTTTAAGTCTAGTTAGTAGTTGTCTGGTTGTCTGAATTCTTCAGTTGGAGGTTCTAACATTTGGTGGCTATAGGTGAGCATATGTGAGCGTACAAGAGGCTTGGTATGTAAAGTGTATCAAAAACTGTATTTTAACAAAACTCAGTTATTTGATGGGGATAATTTGGTAAATGTATAGAAGAAATATTATTAGATCATGGTTCAACTAAATTTAAACCGCATACTTTCAGTGATGAATTTACTCTAGTATTTAATTTTTTAATGTATAGCTTTGAGCTTTCAAGTAGTAGATTAATTCAGGCAAGGAATTAATTAATTTAGGCTCCACTGAAGAAATGAATTAGTTTTCCTTCCTGTATTTTGGGGCTTGTTCCATGGAAGTATTAGTTTTTAATACCTGGATGATGTTTATTAAATCATGGTCCTGCTAACACAAAAACTGTAAAACTGTAATGACACTTCAAGCCACAGTCCTGTTTGTAGAAAGAATTCATTTCTGCTTGCAGATCCATAGCTTTAGCAATAACGTATAATGGGGTTTATTTGATTATTTGTTTAATTCTGTATTAAAAAATTAAAATGTCATCAGAATGGCACTTGCTAAGCAGCAAGATATAACCTCAGCTGAAAACCAAGTACATTTACAAATAGTCCACATTTTCTGGGTGGAGAGAGGAGTGGAGGAGAGATGGAGAGAAGAAAACAAACTCCTAAGATGAACTGAAATATATCCTGAAACCAGCTGAGCATTTGGTCTTCCCTGTGAAATGGAAATATCTAAACCCAGTGGCTTAAATTTTTTGGAGGTGACAGATCTGCAGTACTTTATAACTTGAAGGTTTACACAGGCAGCTGCTTCATCACAGGCCACATGGGAAGACACTTTTCTGACTCTTCAACAAGAATACGGTAGCCTGATTCAAATGGGAAATACGATGACAGCTGTAAATCACAGCTTTTTAAGTAAGCATGAGGCAGCAATAGTCTCAGTAGGGTAGTGATTCCATTTTTTGGAAGTAAAATAGGGCTTTTGAAAAAGTGTATAGATAATGAAAATAATCTTCAAGTTATTCACAAAGCTTCATAAACTGGAGAAGTGGTGAAGAACTGGGGAGCAGAATACTCTCCTTCGTTGAATATTCTTTTTAAAATGTCATTAGTTTCTCCAAATAAATCATTAAAATTTTATTTGGTTAATGTTGAGCTTGTTACCTGACTGTAAATTGACTGATAAGACCATTTCAGTTTCAGGTTAGAAGTCAACATGCATTCACATATAGAGGAACTCTAATTGTCACTGATACGAAAGACAAGGGAAGATGCTCGGTGGCGTTTCCTCTAGTAAATTGGTGACTTCCCTTACCAGTGTGCCTTTTCCATAAGGGAAAATCCCATGGTGTCTGGCTTCTGCTACTGCTGCTGTACTGCTTTACAGAAGCACGTTATTGACAGCTGAACATTGATTATTTGAACAGATAAAAGGTGGAATATACTGCGTAACAGCATAAAACTCCCAGATGTATGGAGAGAGATGTGATAGCTTCATTTTTCTCTGTCATTTAACCACCTAAAGAAGAACTGGAATTTGTGGGCTGTAAGGAGGAACTGAGTGTTCCAAACACAGCAACTTTATAATTAAAATAAACTGCCCTATGCAATACTTAATTTTATGTTTAAATCTTAATTTACATTTCTTAAACTAGAGGGTCAGATGAAACAGTTCCATTAGAGGGCAGTAGTACATGTAGGTACAATGTCTCATGTACTAGATATTTAGTTTTCATGTCACTATGAGCTGTGTTCTGTATAATTTTTGCATTATTACTGAAAGGAAGAGAAGAATGAGGCTAATGTAATTTAACATATTAAAATAATAAGAAGCATTTTGTAAAATACAAGAACACACATGCTGTCATATATTAAAAAAACCACGATGAGTATGACAGAAGTGGTGGAAAATATATGTAGGAGCTTTCAGCACTGTGATGTTATACCTAAAATATCAACCCTAAAGTTAGTCTGTGTTTTTTCGGAATTATACAATATATATATTGTATAACTTTATTTCTGGGAAGTGTATGGGTTTTTTTTAAAGCATCTTACTTTTGAAAATCTGTTTATTTTTTTAGCTTTAATGCTTAAGTCCATGTGCAGGCTTTCTAGATTTCCAGGCAAGGGATTGCAGAAATTTGCGTGCTTGCTCAGGCACCGTTTAATGATTAAGCATCGGTAGCATATAGTGATTTGACAATAATTTCTGCAAAAGATTTACCCTGTATGTATTTAACTGTGTATGAGTTATGTCTTCTAAGACATTTGATAATGAAATGTAAGCCGTGAAAGCCTATATGTTTAGATACTGGATATTCCTACTCTAATATTTTAATTGTTAAAATAGTTTTATGCAGATGTACCTGGCTAGTATAGCACGTTCAGTCCATACCAGTTCAATACTTTACTACGTTGTGTATGTCTAAACCAAGCAATACCACAAACATACCATTTCTTTTTCCATTTTCAGTTGTGTTACTTGATACTACAGCTGCCCTCGGAGAACTAGGATGGAAAACATTTCCTTTAAATGGGGTAAGTCACTCACCGTTTTGGCTTTATTGTCTTGATTTTGGCATTCTGAGTGAATGGCTGTTATACTTGGGTGGACATTCTTGCAGCATAGACTCATCAGAAAGATTTTAGTTGTTCTCATGACTGGAGCAGCTTGTCTTGTAAGTAGAAATAACAGCTGTGAGAGTGACATGAGTACACGTTATGATGCCCTTCTTTTGCTTTTCTGAGTATTGAGAATCTATATTGAAATCCAATTCTGTTACACATCATAAAGTTTTATATTAAAAATTCCTATGCTGGAGGAATGTGTTATGACTACATTTTTTGTGAAATAAAGAATCATTTTAGATTTTATAACTTGAAACAAAACTTTAATGATTTAAATGAGGATTAATATAGACTTTAGCATCTGGTAAAATTGTATCAGGTTAGCTAAATCACAAAAAAACCCATTATAAATATGTTAATGTCATTAAACCAATTTAAAGATTTAGAGAAAAAAATTGAAATCTTTTGCTTTTTTCCCTGCACTGAGCAGTCTAGATTAAAGTTCACTGTTCCAGTTTAATGTCATACCGTTAGTACAGATTGCCAGGAAGCACTTGATATTGCGTGCAGGACCCCAGGGTGTTAGCGGTGTCTGGAATACTTGGAGATGGTGTGCCCATCCGAGCAGGGGGAAGGGGAGCATTTTTACTCTTTGAAGGTCACCCACCAGTGCTTTGTCAGTGGCTACACTTCCAAAACCTATCTTCTCTTTCCACCCAGCTAATGCACATAACTGAATATCAGAGGCACTTGTAGTTTCACTTTTTAATTAAGATAAAATATACTGGAGTGTTTAACACCTATTTTATCAGCTTCTAGATCTGATGCCACTGCACATCTTGTATATCGCTTATTTTTATATTACCTGGCATTATCTCTTAATTCTTGTGTATGAGGCGTATAATTACTTGCTTCTCTGAAATGAGCTCAGAAAATACTGGTTTTCTGAGTGAAAAATGTTGTTTCATTATTAGTTATTTTATTTCTTGTGATCTCTTCCAGAAGGAAGTAAAATTGTCTATCCTCAGCACCTTAATAGTCTATTTTTATAAAATGCCTTCTGTGTCTCTGCCTTCAGGGATTTCAAGCAATGTGACTTTTCTCAATCTCAGCCTATTTTCAACTTTATAGATTACTCTTTTTCAGGATTTTCCATTTTCTTTTGTATTCCTGGACATAATTTCAGTCTGCTACAGCTGCCTCTGTGGTTTACATTTAGTATGCAGTCTCATGCAATCTGAGTTATAATTTTGCAAGTTTTTCTTCCTTCAAAAATTCTAGACAAAGTAAATACTGCTGTAGACTATGATGAGAAAATACAGTGAGGGATTTTTTTCTTTCGCAAGAAGCAAATACCGTCATATACCAGGATGAGAAAATATAGCAAGGAATTTTTTACTCTAGCTTTGTGATGAGCTCTGTTGAATTGAACAGGCAGGCTGGCATTTGGAAAGCACACAAGACATAATTTCAGTTATTCTGTAAATTCTTAAAAGCTTTAGTTAGCCCCAGTAACAGTAACCACATTATAAGAGCACAAAAAGACCTGTAGTCAAAGTAGATTTAAAACATAGCTATTACAACATGACTATTTGGTTGGTCATATATACCCTTAATGTTAGTTTTGCAGCATATTGAAGTTTTCAGGTGTCTTAGGATCTTTGCTGTGTTTTAAGAATTCGTAGCACTTACTAGAATACAAGGAGTTTAACTTTAAGACTGCACTTGGGATTCAATTTATTAGAGAATTTCCCAAATAAGTATAATTTTTTTTAAAAAAAAGCTAGAGTAAATATGTGGGAGAAAAGTAGTTTGTAGCACGAGGAAAACATGGAGAATAAGGCTGCCTGGGCCATAAAATAGGCAGAAGAGGCTAGAGTAAAAACTGTGAGAGGAACTGGATAAATTAAGTGTAGAGAGGTAGTAAAGGGAAGTGTGCAGGTACTGTTAACTCAGGAAGAAAATACGTCTCAAATCTTAATGTATTAATCTAAGCTGTAAATGGGATAAAGATTCATGTGCACTACAACAGAGAAGGGTTTGAACACTTTTTGGGAAGTTGGACAGGAGAGAATACATGATTTGGAGAAGCATGATCCATTTAAGAAAGAGGCTATGCGATGTTGGGCACACTCGATATGCAGACGAACAAGATTTCTCCTTTTCTCACAGTGGGATGACGAAAAATGTCTTAGGTCAACATTCTGGGAAAGGCTCCTGTGAGCAGTAGGACCCAGTGGCAATGCTGCACCTCTGAAATGGTGCAAAAAGAAAGAACAAACAAAACCCCCAAATAAATAGCGGAGACAAACAACTTTTATGAAATGAGAAATGAGAGTTATTTCTCTTACTGAGAGTTATGCAGAACTGCTGATGAAAATCAATGTTTGCTGATTTTTCAGAGCGTCATTCTGACAAACTTCGTTAAAATATACCAAATGTATGTTCTGGTATAGATATTTCAACATTCCAAAAAATGCATAAAGCCATTAAAATATGAAAAATTACATTACTTTGGCTAATAAAATATTAAAGATACTGAAGTTAAAAACTAAATTGGAATGAATTTCTAAACTGTTTCTATTTGTTATTCTGGGATCCTGTACCATACACAAAGGTAAGAAGAAAGTTGGGCTTACAAGTACTCATGTAATTAACAGAATATGACATTTATATGCTTCAAGTCACTCTTGTATGCAATCTCTGAAACAAAAGGCCAATGTTCATGTTAATTGTGACATGATTCTTATTAAAATAAGAGGCAAAATAGTACTTTTGCTGTCAGCTAATAAGTCGTATTATACTTACTGATTTAGTAAAGAACAACAAAAATGTTCTTTCTGTACCTTGCATGAATATCAGATATGTTGTTTTATGTCCATAGTGCTGAGTTATTTATCTATCCTAATATAATTCAGAATATGGCATAATTATTGGTGTGACTGAGATTTTCACTGCAGAAGTAAGAACCTATTTTGTCCCATGTTGGGCTTATCAGCATTTTCCATTTTCTTGGAGAAGAGTGACAGATTTTGGTTTGTTTGTGCTTTTGATAGAGATTTTTGTTCAGACACTTAGTAAATCTTACATGTTAATTACATGGTACAAAACAAACAAACAAAAAAGTATGTGTTTGGTGTTTACATGTGTAAGAAAAATGCCACTGACATATAGTTACTGCTCTGATTAACATTTTTGAGGTTAGGAGGATGGGATGATAGGTTTTCTTGAGACTGTGACATTAACAGAAGTCATTAATTTACTGGCATACTCAGTCACAAAGAATGTTTCCATTAAACTAAATAGCAACTGAAATATTAATGCTTGGGATTTAGGTAATATTGAGTATGCCTCAGAGATTTTAAACTAACAGGCTAGGGTGAAGTAGGAGAAAAAGTTAGGAGGTGTTCTTTTGGAATTTGCAGAACCTTAACCTTTACCTCCCAGACTTTATTTATAGTGCATTCATAATGTAATATTAGCAAGCTTTCAGCAGTTTTAGTAACCTCTAGCGGTACCTACCCAAGCAAGTAAAGATGCAACACAGTAGTTTTGTGTGTGGCATTTGTATGCAATCCCATCATTTAGCTGCAAAGATGAGTCATGTGCAGTTGTGCTATCCATTCCTTGGTAATATAATATGTGATTTTATTTTTTAATTTTCTTCCCAATTATTTGTGCAACCTTCCTGAAGCACAAGACTACAATAGTTTTTCTTAGAAATGTGTTTTCTTCATTAGCTTTTCAGATTTTTTCCTTGTACTTTGAACAGGTAATAAAGTAAGTGCTTAGAGCTGCAAAAATGCAATGTAAAACATTACTGTCTTTGAGGTCAATAGCATCAGCTTTTGTTGATTGAGTTCCAATTTAGCTTCTCGGTGATGGGCTGTCTAAAATTTCAACTTTAATAATGGACACATCTGATACTTCCTCTGTTCTTTGGGCTATAGTTCAAAATGACCGATTGATTTATGAAAAAGCATGTGCTATGAGATGAAAGAAGATCTTTACTCAACAAACTGTCACTCCATAACCTTGAAAATGCAGAAGGGTTTTTTTTTAATTTATTATTGGTATAAAAAATGGGAAGGAACCCCTTCATAGGTTTCAAAAGAAGATGTGAACGTGAGCAGGCAAATCGAGTTCACGTGAACCATTATCCAGGGCTCCAGCTGAAGTCACTTTGCTGACCTTGGGGACACGGTTGGTTTTTTTTTTTAGGTTTTCTCACTACAGCCTGTGGTGCTGTCACTGTTAGCAGGGCATTTTTTTTTCCTAGGAGATTAAGCACTGTTTAAGTGGTTAATAAGATTTTGAAAATTAGGTAGGAAAGGAAAAAAACTGAAAGCCTAACTGAAAAGTAGTGGTCCATAAGCTTCACTTATCCATTAGCAGTAATGCTAATAAAATTATGTACCTTGGGCAACTCCACGTGTTAGGTTTTTTTTTCCTTCTGACTTCAACGTAACTTTTTTTTTTTTTTAAATATTTATTTCCCATTGCATTAAGCAATGTAACACAATATTGTGAGCAAAGTTTGCTCATGAGCTACAGTTTGGAGACTATTGTCATAATGGCTTGTCTATTGCTGGTAAACTTCTATCATGACTACTACTACTTAACTCTAAGAATGCTTCATTTTGCATGACCTGTATCTACTTTGCAACTGTTAGTTTGGAATGAAATGTTATTATTTGAAGCAGAAAAGTAATCACAGAAAAATACTCTGCTTCTAATGTTAATCTAAATTTTAACTTGTGTGTAGCCACTTCATAAGCTCCAAAACATTTTAAAATTACTGCAAAACAAGGGCAAGGTGTGGAAAAAACAAAAGAAAAAAAAAAAAAAAAACCAAAGAAAAACCCCCAAAAACTGATTTTTCAGATCAGTAAAAAATAATCAGCAAAAAGAAAAAAAAAATCCAAAAACAGAAAGCTGTGGAAAATTATTTACATGTGGAAGGGGCTTGTAAAAGCTACGTTGACTTGTCACAGTAGGCAAAACATATAGCCTTAGCAGTAAATAGACTACTAGAAGTCCTCCAAATATTTTGACAGCTGTGTGAGTACTAAAACTATTTTAATCCCAGTTCCTACAGTTATTTGAATAGCTACCTTGTCAACTGGTAATTTTCCTACTGATTTGAAGTAATTCTGTTTTGAATATCTTCTTTCTTCAGGGGATCTTTTAAGTGTGTTAATAACCCTCATTAATTTACACTTTGGGGGTGTGTGTGTGTGGTGTGTTATGTATCCATTGAGATTGGATTTAATCAAAGATCTGTTTGGGTTTTTTTCCCTTCCAGACTGATTATTTTACCCTCTCTGTTAAAATAATTGTTTTACAGTAAATGCATCACTCAACGATTCACTTTTTAGCTCCATAGCTAATTAGAAGACATTTCTATAGTTTATGGTAACACATTCTTGAATGGCTTAGGACGTTGTCACCAGTAATCACTCACTAATCTTTTCTCATGTTGTAATCAGAGATGATATTGAGGTTTCCCAGTGCCAGCCTGCAAGCGTTTCTTTCAATAGCTGCATCCAACTTCGCTTTCATTTCTTAACTGGTATGTCTGAAGGTGATTGGGCCAATACATCTTGGAACGTACTTATACAATACTTAAGATTTTTAACTATTCATTTTCTTAAGTAGATTGATTATTTTTTAGAATTCTCCTAATTTCCTTTGAAGTCACATAAACCCAAAACACTTCTAAAGGAAGAGAGAAGCTGAGGCCCCTTCCTTTATTAAAACTATCAATAAACAAAGCAATTCACAAAAGAAGTAGCACTCTCCAATACAAAGTCATTGGATGCATAAAGAGTAGAAATCAGGGTAAGAAGTTAGCTAAGAATGTTGACGGAAAGAATAAAGAAAGACAGTACGACTTTACTGTGTGAAATGATAATATAAGTACCAGGTTCAGCTTTAAGCACAATACACACAATATAGTAAGCAATATAAGGTGAGGAAATTATAAATAAGGGAGGACAGAGAAAGTAGTAAGAAAGTGGTAAAAGGTAGCAAGATAAGCAAGTGAAACATGAGCAAGTATCTGTGATACGAGACTAGGATGTACGCAGTGAAATCACTAATAAGCAAACAGAAAGTGAGGTTAGTGCTTATTAAACATGCTCAGGTAGCAGCATGGCATTATAGGTAAAAGGCAGGGAGCGTATGGTAGATATGGTGACACTCAGTGTCCACAGTTTAGTTCTGCATTTCATATTACCCTGTTATCTACAATCAGAGAACTATATTTTTCAAAAGATAACCACAAATAAATAGTACAGATTATAGCATGAAAGAAACCCAAATTCTCCTCACTGTGGTTCCCAGTCATTTGGATGTGTCTATGATATAGAAACCATGTAAGTTATGTGTGTCTGTAAACACAGAAATCTGCAAATCCACATGGGCACTTCAGTATTGATTTTAAGGATGATGGTGATTTGAACATTAAATGTAGCAGTGTAAATTAGAATATCATCAGTACTTCTAATCTTCACTTTTAATACTGTAACTAGTAGAACTCAATAGATACATACTTCTTTTATGACCAGAAGAACAATTAATCGGGTCACCCTGATATCACAGGCTCTAAGATTTCAGGCCTTACCACTACGTTTTCTGAGTATCAAGTATTTCACTTTTAAAAGACATCAAGAAACCATAATTTCCCTTGGTAATTTGTTCCATTAATTAATTAAATCACTATTTAGAACAGGGTTCCTACTGTCTGATTCTTCCTTCTCAGCCTCATATTGTATCTAAGTCGATGAATTCCTTTGTTGCTCCTACTACTACTTCTCACCATCATCCTTAAAATCAATACTGAAGTGGCCATGTGGATTTGCAGATTTGTATGTTTGGTAAGTTCAAATCATCGTGTGCTGCTTCTTTTTTTTTTGAAAATATGGACATGAGTATGTAGTATTTACAGTCAATTTCATTATTTTCTGCAGTTACAAATCATCATGCCATTTTTCTTTACTATTCTCCTGTTTAACCAACGAAGAGATGCCACTAGGCTTTCTCACTGCAGTAATAATACTGTGGGCTCGTGTTTAGTTGGTTCCCACTGTGACTCATTATTGTCTTCCAGAACTGCAGTTCTGTATCACATAGTAATCTATCTGTTAGGTGAAAGCGGCATTTCCACCCCTAGGTATGTAAATATACATCATCCTTCAGTGGGTGTTTCTGACCAAAATATTTATATGATTCTGTGTGACTTTCATGTTCTAAATACTTACCAAGCAACTTACTTTTGAAAATCTGATTAGAAAAAACCTCAAAAGTTAAAATATGGTATTTATGATGCTATATGACTATGCTATGTATAATACTTCCTAGTCTCTGTAATCTGTGCTTGAATATTGTACGCTACTTTTAGTCATGCATCATACGATACTCAATATAATGGCTGAAAAAGGTCACAGCGTGTTACGTTCACTAAACCATCTTTGTAAACATAGCTTAAGGTCAGGATTTGTGGGGTGAATAAGATACTTTAGGGCATTTAAAACCAGAATGAAGAACAACAATTTTATTTATCGGTTCCTAGTCTGCTCTGTGGTTAGAGAACTGTGACTTGGTGAACAAGATATTGTACTTCAAAGGCATCCTCCGCTTCTTACTGTGGTATGTTGTGGTGGATTGACCCCAGTCAGCAGCTAAGCCCCTGCCCAGTCACTTGCTGCCTCCCACTCAGCGGGAAGGGCAGAACATCAGAAGGGCAAAACCTTGTGGGTCAAGATAAAAACAGTTTAGTAAGTGGAGGGGGAAAAAAGTCATGCAAAAGCACTTACTCACCACCTCCCACCAGCAGACTGATGCCCATCCAGTCTCCAAGCAATGGCTGCTTTGAAAAAAATACCACCACCAGCAGCAGCAGCAGCTTGATTGCTGAGCATGACGTTATATGGGATGAAATGTCCTTTTCGTCAGCATGTTTCCCCTCCCCACCTCTTGCCCACCCCTAGCTGGCTTTTTGAGAGGGCAGAGTTAGAAACAGAGGAGGCCCTGATGCTGTGCAGGCGCTGTTCAGCAGCAGCTGCAACACTGACTGGGGTGTTACCAGCACTGTCGTGGTCACCAGTCTAAAACACAGTACCATATGGACAACTATGAAGAGCAAACCTCTATCCCAGACAGGCCACTGTGATAATTATAAACATAGCTAAAATGAAAGTTGCATGGAAGTTAACAGGAAAAAAATGTCAATACAAAAAAGAAAAAAAAAAAAAAAAAAAGACTTTATCTGAAGGTGGTTTATTCCAAGCAAATCATAGAATCACTTAGGTTGGAGAAGACCTTTAAGATCATTGAGTGCAACTGTAAACCTAACACTGCCATGTCCACCACTAAACCATGTCCCCAAGTGCCACTCCTACAGGTCTTTTAAATACCTCCAGGGATGGCGACTCAACCACCTCCCTGGGGAACCTCTTCCAGTGCTTGACAATCCTTTTGGTGAAGACATTTTTCCTAATAGCCAACCTAAACCTCCCGTGGTGCACCTTGAGGCTGTTTCCTCTCGGCCTATTGCTGGTTACCTGGGAGAAGAGACCGACACCCCCCGCCCCGGCCCCGGCTACAGCCCCTGTCAGGCAGTTGCAGGGAGCCATGAGGTCTCCCCTGAGCCTCCTCCCCTCCAGGCTGAACACCCCCAGCTCCCTCAGCCACCCCCCTTCAGGCTGGCTCTCCAGACCCTTCCCCAGCTCCGTTGCCCATCTCTGGACACGTTCCAACACCTCCATGTCTGTCTTGTAGGGAGGGCCCAGAGCTGAACATGTCTGAGGTGCGGCCTCACCAGTACAGGGGGGTGATCCCTGCCTGGTCCTGCTGGCCATACAACCTCTGATCCAAGCCAGGATGCTGTTGGCCTTCTGGGCCACCTGGGCAGACTCTGAATCATCTGAAGAACAGAGCACTGCAGCTATGTGGACAGATGTTGCAGAAGTAGCAAGAAGCAATTTTAACTGAGAAAAATGCATCCAAAAGTCTAAATTCTTCCCTCTATTACAGCAGTTCAATGGTAATAAAGATATGTAGTTACATCTATGAAAACTCGCCAGCAGGATTTCAGAGGTGTCAAAAAGGCTGTGGTTTTAATAACAAGTTTAATAGAAGGTAGAGATTTAGTTGTCAGAACATTCAACAAGGGTGAAGGAAAAAGGAAACTAATCAGATTTTCACTCAATATGGGGAATTTACAGAGGTGACATTAAGAAAAATATTTGAAGTCACGTATATGAGCTATAATTTGGATATAATCAGACACCATGCTCTGCAACGCTGTGTTTAGAATCGTTTTTGACGATCAAAACATTACATGAAGGAAAAGGTAAGTTGATGGGTATTTTTTTCTGTGAGAAATTTCCCTCTGCAGGGATTAAATAATCAGGTATATCCCAGAGCTAGTTAAATGTCTACTAAAGCTTTTCTAAAGGAGTTGCTGTTGCTAACGTGAGATTACTTGCCTGTGGGAGTCAAGCTTCCATGTTTCTTTTAGGAACATCTCTTAGAAAGTATTTTGCTGAAAACTGTAAGTCCCTGGGACTGTCGATGTCTGAGTAATTTGATGCATGCCTGAATTTTTAGTTTTGCCTGGTTTGCTTGTATTTCCTGTTAAAATGGCAAAAATATTAATTTGCCTGCATATGTAACCTGAAAACCCTGGCCACAGAATTAGCTGTTCTGGGGGTTTGAGTATCTGTTGGATGAATGCAGGGTTACCAGAGGATGCTCCAGCTGAAATGCTTAAATTCACAAGTTATGCTAGGCACTGTGAAGAAGAGATATTATTTTTAATCCTCTTTTTATTACATTTTTTTTTCTGTACATACATTTGGGCAGTATCTTGATTATTTTTCATTTGGTTTTGTGTGAAACATCTAATTACAAGTTCCACAGAGGATAGTTATTGGCAAAATACACTGTCGTGTTCTTACTTGGATATCGCAATCACATTTGGGCCCATTTGTGCTTGCCGCTGTGCAGTCACAGATGTAAAGCATTCATAGCCTAAACAATGAGATATAATTTACTGTAAATTACAAAAAAAAACCCCACAAAACAACACAAAAAAAACCCACAAAAAAAACCCCAAACTACTTATATCTGCTTTCTTACAATGAAGGATTATAAACACGTTTGAATGGTTCAATACAGCACAGCTATATACTTAAATAGTAATCTGTAATAGTACGGCAATAGAAGTAGTCTCTAAACTGCTCATCCAAAAGCAATTTGTTGTATTTTTAGTGTATTATGTGTTAAGTCTGAACTTTGTAATAGTAATGTTGCATATACTTTCTGCAGTATTTTCCCATTCCTGTTTAATTGAAACGGTATTGTATACAAATATACTCCTAGTAAAGGCAAAATTTCCTGTATATAACTGGAACTATGGGCCATCTGTGAAGCATAAACATTTTTCTTACTGGTATTCCAGTAGGGTAACCTCTTACTAGGATGTCAAGGTAGGAACTTGTCATCCCCAGTTCATCCTCCATGACTATTCAAATGGTTAACATAAAACATACCAAGGAGGGCAAAATCCATGTTGAAACCGCATAGCTGAAATTCAACTGTATCAAATTCATAGTGAAATGATATGACCCTTAATGAGTTGGGCTCTTTCTCAACCGAGATCTAACTTCCCTGACTCCCTCCTCACACCAAATACTCTGTTTTCTTCCTTGTCTGTATGCTTTCATGACTATTAAGAACCCTGTTTTGGGGTTATTTTAATCACTTTTGAGTAGCATCAAGAACATAATAAAGAAAAAGGAAACAAATCAGGCAGTCTTGTAATCCTTGATTCAGAGAAATGTGATTTAAAAATAATGTTTTCTTCCTTAAAAATGTTTGTTCGTACTTTAGATAGAATCAGTTCATGCAGTCAATGCCCAGAAACTGCCCAATTGCAAATGTAAAAATCTTTATTTTCTTATGATACTGATTTAAATGTATCTTGTGTATCACATGTTTCAATTATAATGCACAAAGAAAATGGATTATTTTTCAGTGTATGTTATATATTACTGACCAAAAGAAGGCACAGAATGTCAGTAGCAGTATTTCTGTTTTCTGTTATGTTTCTCATTGTAGGTATGGGAAACATTATTAGTGCAGCACAGAAAACACTAAACTTTTTCAGTTCTGCAGCCCCACAAAATGTATGCTAAATCCTGTATTGTTTGGGTTTTTGTCCAAAACAGTTGGAAGTTGAAGTTAAAATAAATAAGAGTACCATACATGGGTTGCAGTCTGTGTACTCAGTGAATGAAAAATAGCTTTTAAGTCTTCATAGGTTGTACATTCATATCTTGCATTCATAAGTTTACATTATCTTGGCTTACCAAAAAGTGCAGTACAAAAAAAAAAAGAAAGAGAGTATAATGCAGTGAAAATTAACACATTCTTGCCTTTTTTCCTGTAGAGAAAGAACCATATTTTGAGGAGGAAAACATACTGGGTTGAGGGAGAAAGAATGATTCATTTAAGTTGCTTTGGGTGTATTTTCAGCACTGTTGAATTACAGAACTTTTATGGTTTCTGCCGGCATGTACATACTCTGAAATTGAAAAAAATTCACTCATATCCATTCCCAATTAAATGTAATATTGTTCTGATATAATTTGGCATTAACTGTGCACACACACGGAGCTAGAAAGTATGTCAAACTGAGTGTTGCTTTCATTACAAATCATGGAAAAGAAAGGACAAAAGGAAAGTGGAAGAAAAGCAATATTTATATAAATACCAGGTGCATACTGAATATCTTTTTATCTGAACCATTGTATTTTCAGAGACTTAAGAACAGCTATACTGAACTTATGGGAAATACCCTTTGGAATTCCTGTGTGCTTAGAAAATGGTCTCATAAATGCTTAAGTAGTTGATAAATATCTAGGTATTCTGAAAAGCAATCTCTCTGGATTGTTCAAAAGCCACAAAAATATTTTTATTTCCAAGAGAAAAATGTAAAAGTGGCAGCAGCAAAAGATGCTTCACTGTCTCATGGCCATTTGCTGGTTTTTACTCATATGCTGTGTTCAGTAATTGGGGGAAGCTCTAGGCAAGTTGCTGCTTTCTTTTCGTCATTTTTAGTGACAGGTATAATATATTTTTGAAAAGTGGATCTTCTATGACTAATGGAATAAAATAATTAATATATTCTTAAGGATTTGCAGTCAACTGACCTTATATTGGAAGCTTTTACTTAGAAATATTGGGAAAGGGAGTTAAAAAAAACCCTAAACTCCCAACTTTACTTTTGAACCTTATACAGATGTTTAAATACATTGCATGCATTTTTGAAGTTACAGAAAAGTAATTTATCAAGACATCTGTAAGCTTAAAGCATTCTCTAAGCTTCTTTTACATACTTAAGAACACACATAACCCCTTTGCAAATTGCAGTAAACCATTTATGTTCTGATGGTGCTTTAAATTATGAGATGTAATGTGGTTAGCAACAGTTTAAACAGTTGTAAGGACAGAAAGACTGTATACGAATAGTTTTTGTGCTCCGCTGGAATTCTCACCAAGTAGATCTCAGTACAGCAATTATGAACAGTTTGGGGCACAATTAAATACTGCTCTGTTTCCCAGAGTTTTTTCCCTTTGGTGCTGAGACAGCCATATCCATTTCTTTTTGAGAAAGTGTGGGACAAGAAGGACGTCATCTGCAATATTCATGTTGCAGTCTTCAAGGGCCTAATACATTTCGTTTTCTTCCTTGTAGGTAGAGGCAGACTTCTCCCTGATTTTCCTTGCTCCATTCCTTTTTCCTTTGTATTTTATCTTCTGTTAAAAATTCCCTGTTTTATTGGCTTCCTCAGTAACACGTCCATCCCTGCCCATGCATTCATGCTAAAATGTCAAGTAGAACCATAGACTTTGACTCTTGCCAGCTAAAAGGCCGCCAAGAAGCAGTAGTAGTGTTGGGCTGTGCATGCTCCTTGCCTGTTGACCTCCTCCTTGCTGCTTTGCACTGATCCCACTTGCTGTCTCTAAGACAAGTCTTCCATGAACTCAGGGCTGACCTGAGATCCTGACCCTCTAATAAATGCTGGACTACTAAAACTAGGCCTGAAACTACTGAAAAACTTACTCCAGCTGGACTGAAAGTGTGGTGTTGAAGAAATTCTCCTCTGCTTCGCTCTCTCTGCCAGTAGATGTCCGTCTCTAAACCTCTAGTACAACACTTGAGCTTGAAAACTTTTCTCTGAGGAACAGTTAACATTTAAAGTGTGCAGCAATTGCTGGTCTAAAATACAAAGAATTGAAAGCTTCAGATTTAAGAAGAGACACTTTACAGAGTAATTTGCACACATCATTTAATGTGCATATGCTGCAAAGGGATCCAAGCGATCCCATGTGGCCTTTACCACATGGATTATCTGTTTATGTACGTGGTCATAGCAGAATTGGATACTTGTCATATAATCTTAATCAGCTACTTCAAAAAGTGGAAAAGAGAGAGTTTGCGGATATGTTTATGGACTGCTAATAAGGATATGGAATTATTTTTAATAATCAGAATTCTGTGGAGAACAAACTAGAAAGAAACCCAGTAGAAAATCCAGGTGTTTATGAATAATATTTTATAACTGTATTTCAGATTTAAGAAGATAATCCTCTTCTATTATATTTAATCAAAAGAATCTCTTCCTAAGAGTTTAAAACATAATACGTGACTTGCAGAAGTAAATTGAAAGATCACAAGCGCTGTTGAGATGTAGAATGGCATTTGAAGAACACAGATGTTCTAGCTGACTTTTTGTTTTGTTAAGACAAGCGTATAACCTTGAAATGAACAGAGATTTATGGTCTCATTTGACAAAACAGTACAGATTTCATTTGGTATTTCTGGAGGCCTGATGTTCCTGTGGATTTTTCTAGAAACAATGAAAAGTTTACCCATGAACACACTGACACAAGGTGGATGTGAACGGGTCTTTGAGTATTTATGTTGGGCAAGGATCTTATCAACCTGATCTGTTTAAAAAACGAAACCAATCAAGTCTCCCCAAGGCGGCCATCACTGAACAGAACAAGTAGGTATGAATGCAAGTAGCAACAGTTACTTTAAGAAGTCTGTTACTGTTTCTTTGGAATTGACTAGTAGCATTATAAAACTGGGCATATTGAGAGAAAATAAAAAAAAAAAAAAAAAAACCCAAACAAACCAAAGTTTAAGTCAGCAGCCAAAACAGCTAAATAGTGTGATGAGATGCTTAATGTGGCATTCAGTGCTTTCTCTGCAAGTCTGTTAGTACTTTTCGTCAGCTTTCCTTACTGTAAGGAGTATTCCCAGTTTCTTAATTCTTCTTAAAGAAGAACTCAAACATTTTGTTTTGCCTCTCAGCTAATAGATACATCAATATTCTTGCATTATGCTTATAACTAGTAAGTCATGAAGTGGTGAGCATTATACATGTGATTTATGCCATAAAATTTGGATAGTGATGTCCAGTTTACTGTACCATAGATGCTACTGCATACTCACGTTGGGTTGGTATGTCAGAAGAACACTACTAATAATTTTATATCAAAATAGTTTAAAAGGTTGATGGAGTTCATTATTAACACTGGCTTAACTAAGGAGATTGCTTTGGTTCCCTGTTTCATGTAGGATAGCTAAGGGGATTGACTTTAGCTCCCTGATTCTTGCCATGATGGTTAAAAGGATTTGTTTAAACACCCTATTTCATGTGGTATAGCTGCTATAAAAGGATTAGTTTTGGATTCCACTTTCACGTGGGAAAGCTAAGGGGATTAGCTTTAGCTTTTCATTCCATGACATAATAACTAAGGGCAATTGCTTTCACTGTCCATGTGGTTACATCAAGATTTTTCTTGTGTTTTCTGTTCTTGTTTCAGTTTCTTTTCCTCTGTTCCTGTTACCCAAAGTCATTTTACTTCAAACTTTCTGCCCTGCAATTAGAAGGCCCATGGCCCATACTGAATCCGTTAAGTGAAATTAGTGAGTAGGGAAATTAATGAGTAGTGAAATTCTATGTGGTTTTGTTCTCTTCCTCGTTGAAACTCAAACTTCATTATTTCTTTGGATAAAATCAGGTGTAAGAATTGTCATAAGTGCTCACATTGCTGGTCCATCTAATGCAGTATTTGATTTCTGGCAGTGAATGTGACCGTGAACTTCAGTTGAAGGAGTCAGAGGACTGTTTACACTGCCCATTGGAGCAAAACTGCAGAGATTCTTGATCAAGTCCAATGAAGGTATCACCTGAGCCACAAGCAGTATAGCCAACTCTGTGGCACCAAATCCAAGCCAACAGGCACTCTGCAAGGGCAGGGTTTGGTAGCTAGGGAGCAAAACCCTAGACCTGAGCGCTCTCAGAAACTCTCACATTTCTGTGCAGCGTGGCTTCTGTGAATATACATATATATATCTCCAGTAGAAAAAGCTTTGAGGTCTTTGTACCAAACAAAGCAAAGTTTAGGGAGCAAAACCCTAGACGTGAGCGCTCTCAGAAGCTCTCGTCGTGTTTCTGTGCAGTGTTGCTTCTGTGAATATACATAGATATATATCCAGTAGAAAAAGCTTGGAGGTCTTTGTACCAAACCACACCGTGCAGCTAGCGCAAACTGATATTTTCAAGCCACTCAGAAGCAAATGAGGTGTCTATATGTAAATTCAAAACAGGTACTTCATGCACAGCTAATGAGTTTATCTCTGTGCTATTAAATAAACCAGGATCTGTGCCCTGGCTTTGAAGGCTCCACAAAGCCATTTTAAATACTTGTTCTTATCTGAGTCTCTGTCTAGGGGATGAGCAGTTTTTAGTCTATAAACCAGAAACTAATGAGCTTCGTTCTTTGACAATCTATTTTTAGGTCTTTTTTATTGTTAACTATTTGTGTAGTGGAAGTGCTTGAAAATTTACGTTTTTGCTTACTACAGTGCTTTAGCATGTGCTTGTCTTTGTAGGTATTAAGTGTTTCTTTTGAAGCGGTGTGCTTGAAGTTAAAAATGTGCTTAAATTCTGTGAAGAACTGGCCATGCATATCCATATGGTGTCAGCATACGTATGTATGTAAGCAATCAGAAAAAAACCGGGCATTGTCTTTTAGTTTAATAACCGTTAGCTCACTATGGGGCTCATCCACACCTCTTGCTGGAAGCAGTCCCTGCCTGACGTGCACTATCCAGATTGCACCATGCCCAGAAGATGTCTAGGGAAGTGCTGCTTGGCCAAGACCAAAGCCACACTGGAAGCTCTGCTACCAAATAAGCAGTGTGGGGGACTGTGCATCAGTGTTGGAGCCCACTGCCCCAGCCCTGCCCGCTGTACTGGGGCAGGCATAGCCTTAGCGACAGCGTTCTGAAGAGAACATTTGTGAAAACATACGCTGTTTGCAGTTTTGGTCCTCTGCAATGGAATATAGCAGAACTGTTTCAGCAGCTGTTGTTATTAGCTGTCAGCTCAAAAGCTGGTTGTTTCTATTATGCGTACGGCCACTTCAGTCTTCTATATGCAGTCGTGATTGTATATGAACGTGAGAGATGTGCAAGTAGATATACACTCCCCTAGGATTGTGTGTGCTTAGATCTGGTCCACTGAGTTGTACAATTACCTGGTTCGAGGCTACAGCGCATTCTGGTATTTCTTTGGTGCTTTGTGCAGCACAGGACAACACAGTGTTTGAATTTTTCCCTTCAGTGGCCTAACTCAGCTTTAAATTTCCAAGGCTCTTTTGCTATGACATTTTTTCCCTTTGCCTCTAAAAATAAAATGAAACAGAACAATTAGAAAAGCAAGTTGATTTTGTAGGAAATTTTGCACATTTCTGAAGAGAAAAGAGAAATGCAATGGAGACATTCTTCCAGAAACTCTAACCTGCCAAGTGCTTTCTATCTTCATCTTTTATGGAGTAGATATTAGTATGTTAAGACAAAAATGCAGCAAACCACCTCAGTAAAAAATCAAAATCTCTGTAATGTAGTTGAGGTAACAGTGTTATGAGAAATCTGGCTTTAACTCAGGAGCAGCTGATTTCCCACAGTATAGGATCAGTGTCTGATGAAGATGCAAACAACTCTAGATTTTTTTATTTTTTTTCCCCATTTGGGTCAGTGCAGGAAATTTCCTGAGGGAGAATGTTTTGTTCTTCATAATTATTTCGATGTATATACTGAAGACTGTTTCTAAGGGTGAAGGATTTCCTTCTTTGTTACAGAAGTGCCAGGATAACAGAGTAAGAGTTACTGCAATGGCTTTACTCCAAATATTCCTTCCTCATGGGAATCGCCATGAATCTACAACTTGGTTGCCTGAGCTACAGATCATTTATAATCTATGATTATTACATTTTATATTTCTTGACTCCATTGGAGTAATGTAACTTGCTGCATGTATTTTAAAGTTATGAATATACAATAAAATATGGTACTGGGGATAGCAAATTAATCAGAAGCAATGGGATAAATTTTGTGTAAGAGTAAAGCTTGAATCTTTATGGAGTATGGAGATGGGTTTTTCATTGCTGTCGTATTTATGCCTTTTTGTGTGGTACTGTTGTATATAGAAGGGCTTTTTAAAATTTTCATCGCATACGTTCTGTGCCTGCAGAATTAGGGTTAGTCAGAAAAAAGACAGAACTTCAGTGAAGACAAATTTAGACACAGGAATATTTACTAAGAGAAATGAATTGTAGGGGGGTTTTCACCAAATGTCATAAATAGCATAATAGCAGTACCTATAATACACACTTATACTCAACAGCATTACATTATACAGAGGAAAGAAGTCTAAAAAGCTTCTTTGGCTTTCAGCCCCAGAACAATTTTTCTTAAACAATCCCATTGAAAAGAAGTTTTTCCTTTTCAATATCCCTCTTTTTCTTCTCTTTACAAAGTAAATACATAAAATATTTGTGATATGTTGCCAGTAAGCAAAAAAACCCAACCTTACTGTGGTCACCATAGTTCACTTACCCACAACTCTTGGAAAGTTTCACAATAGACATTTTAACTGGGGCTTGATGATTTTTGAAAGCAATACAAGAATGATTTGATATTTATATGAACTTTAGCCTGAAATTTCTTACCCTATTAATGTTCTGTGAACACTTCAATGAAGCTTTATAATTGTATGCAACTTTAACCTATGTCCTGCTGATTCTCAGAATGCATAGAGGTTTGCAATATTTAATTATATATGCTGAGTAAACCTGTTTTTTTTTTTTAATTTGTCTTCTTGTAATGTCAATAAAAAGTATATTATTAAGATTTTGTTTACAAGTGTTGAGTCAGGTAGGGGATGCTTTTGGAAAGCTTCTTAATTTTGGCTAAAAGAATTGGTTGTATTTGAAATGGCATTTATAATTTCCTTTTTAGAGTTGTAATTTTAAATACAACTATTGTAGCTGCTATGTAGGAGAACTGAAGCATTCTTAGAGAAAGGTGCAGTAAGTGGTGAACTACTTGGTAAGAAGCACTATACTTTGCTGAAGCCACTATTTTCTATGGTTGTACTGAAAATGAAATGCATTAGCTACTAAGTTGTGATTTAAGAATAAGGTCAAGAATATCAAAGATACTGAAAAAGTTTCTGAACATCAGTGAAAAATTGTTTCGGTGCAATTCTGTGTGTGATTTTGTACAGTTTTTCGGTTTTTTCAATAGAACCTTTTTTGATTCTTTTTTTCTATGTTTTGACTTCTTCAGTTTTCACTTCATTCAAAGAGCTGAATGTTTATTACTCATTTTTGATCTGTTTACATTTGCACTGATATGTCAAAGCTGGCTTGTTTAAATTTTAGGAATGATGGTAGGTAATTCTTGTAGTTCCTTGGCATTGGACATAGAAATAGCATCAAGCAGTGTCGTAAAAGAAGTTCTGCATCACACCTGGGTTCCTTGGAAGTGGAATTCAACAATTTTTAGGTACTGTGTGGTTCGTATAACAAAGAGAACACAGCCCTGTAAAGTTCATACCCTTGTGTGATACAATTTGTAATTACTTTCATTACCCTTGGGAATATGACATTAGAAGAACAATACTTTTATTCAAAATCTTAGTTTGTCTAAAATAATGCCACAGCTAATGCTGACTGACATGATATTTGAGACAGCAGCTTTCTTAATCCCAGCATTTTTAAAAATCTTTTTAAAGAATAAAGTACATTTCGAGACCTTAAATTAAAAGCAAATGTAAAGTCTTACTATTCATGGATTTCCCTGCTCTTTTTTGCTTTTTAAAGAAAATGGAGGACTACATTTTACCTCCTGAAGGTGAATACGAAAGGAACAGGGAGACTGTCTTGGCCACTATCTGAAAGAGGAGCGCTTTCATAGCCACACCTTGGGATAGAGGCAGATGGCATCTGACATACCTGATGGAACTCCTTGATCTAAAAATATATGCGATCTAGGTTAATGGCTATGTCTTTTGTACCCGTTTAAGTCACAGATGTGGGCGATATGGACAGCATATGCCTCAAAAATGTGTGAAACCCTATAGAAACTGCAATAACAAAAATCTCTGAACTCTTGGCATATAGGTGTGTCCTATGGTAAATGCATCTTACTGAAAGTAAATTCATTTACCTCAAATGAGATTGGAGGCAGGACAATGACTACGAACAGAAGCAAAGTAAGTATTACAGTTAACTGCCTCTGGAAATGGAACACAAATATTGGGCCTCTGTTTATGGACTAAATATACGCTTACCTGGGACCACACTGGGCATTTAGCTCAGTCTGTAGGTTTGCGAAGGGACTTACTGCACGTTCCGTTCACATATGGAAGCGTGTCAGAACAGGGGCGTTACACATGTAAAAAAAATCAGAACCTTTAACTTCAGATATGGCTCTTTTGGTGCACTTAAGGTTTACACTGTGCAACTGTGGATCTCACTTTCCATTTGCCTTGTAAGGGGGCTACACAGCCCAAGGACATTTTGACAGAAATCTCTAGCATTGTACAACAATTACGCAAATGTTGCTCAGAGTGCAACTAGAAGGACCAGCATTTTGAGGACAAGGGAATTCAATAAGAAGTTTTTCCTGAAAATGAATTTCCCTGTCCCTAAAATTTTGAAATAAAAATAAATACTAAGGTTTTTCTTCTAAAATGAATTTATAGATTGACGTATCTTATAAAAGGAAGCTCAATCTAATCTTTAAAGACCTAATAGACAAATGACATCAATAATAAGGTTTTCTTGGCATCTGATTCTAATTTGAGCATTCTGAAGGGTATCTTCTTGTCTCTTGAAGAAATATTATGCATTCTTTTCTGTCCCAAACACCATGAAAATAGTCTTCAGAATACGTGACAATATATTTTGTGTATCTAACATCATACCTTGCTAAAGAGTTGTTGAAAAATTTAGACTTCGGCTACCTAAGAGACAAAATATGACTACATAAAGGTACTGAAGGAATTTTGCTGCATGAATCCTGGAATTAGTGAAGAATAAAAGCGTGATCACCACATGCCACACTTTTACTCTGATTTTCTTTGTAGACAGATAATGAAATACATTTTACGGCAGAAGATTCACAGTGTTTTAGGCAACCGTGACTATTTTCAGTTCTGTCACTTTTATTTTAAATTAATTCAAATACTGTGTTTAGTGCAGAGAGCGTCTGTTTAATTAATTCATCACTGGCTTGTTAATAATGGTAATGGTATTATATAAATATCTGTAGATCGTCCTCTATGATCATGCATGTCTTGTTGATGTGCGTTGTTTTAGAAATTACTATTATATCCCAATCGTTGTGAGTCTAGCTTTTTTGTACCCTGCTGTCTCACAAGTTTTCTGACTGCATTTGTCAGTTCATTTGGCTTCCTTCTACTCCTTTCCAATCTGTCAGCAGGCTTGCAACATTTTCATTTCTGCTAGCTGCCTTGGTTAGATTCCCCTCAGTGTTCAATCTGTTCTGCATTCATTTTGCCACATTCTGTGCTGGATTTGTAATTGTGTCTAGAAATAGTAACTGACAGTTGGTCAGTTGGAAAATGGGACAACTAAGAAATTATTATGACGTTAGTTTAATGTACTTAAAACAAAAACGACAAATCATATATAGGATAATTTAATGATAAAATACTTCATTTATGGCAAGTATTATGATTGAATTTTCTGAGTCAAGTACAATTTTGTTTTTTTAGAAAATATTCATACCTTGTAATTCAAATACATAGTCTCCATCTTTAAATTTTCACCACCACCTGTAAAACATCCTTAATTGAAGCTAGCCTTCAAAATGTCACGATCCCAGTTACAAAACAATGACTGAGGATTTGCTCCAGTCTCCCGTGTCTGCATCATCTAAATTAGACTGGGAGGGTTTTTTACTGTACATGTATTTTTATATTGCTGTATCAGTTGACTGTGGTTTGGGACTTGTGTGTCAGCTGAGTATATCCTGTCATCAGTATGTCATCTTAACGCAGTATTAGAGCATCATGCAACTCTGAGTGTGGGAGTTCTTTATTATGTTCATATTCATAGGCATAACCTCTAAATCCTCACCTTGTAAAATATGTATCAGTTAATATCTTCAAAGCATTGTAGATACTTTAAAAAAAAACACAACCAAATATATTTGTGCTTTCAAAACAATATCAAACTGACCAACCTCCCTAAAACATAATCCTTTGGCTTTCCTCTGTGTAAGTACACATTGAAAAAAAAATAGTATCTTTTTTGTGTAGTGACTGACACTATATGATAGCATCTACTTTTGCAATCTTAAATGCTTCTTTATTAGAACTATGCATTTGTGGTAAGAATATGTCCACGAATGAAGACTAAAATGCTCCCTAGGAAATTTTTTAATAGAAGGTGTTTTCAGATTGTTAGTTACGAAGGCCTTCTGCATGCAAGCCATGCTGGAAAGGTTCATTACAGTTACCGCTTTAAGAAACAGAAATTAGTAGGGGTGTGTGTCCCTTTGGAGGTTATGTTAACTGGGTAGTACTGCATATGTCACATTCAGGAGTCATTGAGAATAACTGGTTTGGGACAGATGTTTAAGGACTGAGAATAAAGAACTAGGCATGTTGACAACTAGCCTAGCACTACTGTAGTTTAAATGATTAAATCCGCCCTGAAAGAAAGACACAATAATAGGGATTTTGAAGATGCCATCAATGAAGAGGGGGGAAAAAGAAAAATAAAGTGGAGTGACAAAATGTAAGATATTTTTATCAACAGATAATAACACGATCAATTCTTTAAAATTTGTGAATGATGAGGTAATCTCATCTTGGTACATATTGCTGTTATTTTTTTGTGTTATGTATGACTTACCAAGTATAGACGTGCATTAGAATTCTAGTTTGTATTCAGGCTGATAAAACCAGGTAAAACACATCATGCCAAATGTTTACCAGATGTCTGAAGTGCTTCAGAAGAATTGCATCTATAATATAACTAAATTGCCAGAAAAGCAAGTAAAGATAATCAGTGTAAGTAATCTGCAAGTGCATGAAAGTGACATAGGACAATTGGTAAAACTGATGCAATACAGATTAGACATCAGTTTTATCACTATTTCAGAATGTCATAGTATATTATTTTGCAGTGGAATATACTGGTCTGAAAAGTGCATGATGATTTTTCACTACAATATGAATTTCAATAAAGCTTAGTAGCTGAGTATATTTTCAATATACATTTGACAGGCCAGGTGCTATTTGAGAGACAGTTTATATTCAAAAAATCAATAAATATGTTGGTAAGGTTTAGTGTGGTATTGCTTTAGATAGACTAGGTCATACAACAAGTGATAGGTGATATCAACAAAAACAAAGATATAACAAACGAGGTCAGTAACAAATAATAGGCCGGGAGGAAATGACCTCAAGTTTCACCAGGGAATGTTTAAATTGGATATTAGGAAAATTTCTTCACCAAAAGGGTATTAGAACAGGCTGAGTCACTGTCCCTGCAGGCATTTAAAAGACATGTAGATGTGGCATGTAGGGACACAGTTTAGTGGTGGACTTGGCAGTGCTGGGTTAAGGGTTGGACTCAATGATCTTACAGGTCTTTTCCAACCTAGAAGTTTCATGATTCTATGATACTATAATACACAGTAGAAATCTTTCAGATCAGTAAAGTGGATCATTTGACAGGTAACTTGAATTGGTTTTGGCATAATGCAGTTAGGTACAAGTTTGGAAGTTTGGTCCATTCATAAATTTGAGACTATGAAATTATTAGAACAAATGTTAGAAATGCAGATTTATGTGTCTCTTCTCCTACTAGGAGAAACTGGCCAGTAGTCCCATGTTGAGTGATACGATAAAAAAGACTACTAATTTTACAAAAGATAAGCTTGGGAGGGTTGCAGGTGTCTTGGAAGGTAAGATCTTGATAAACTGAAGAAGCAGTCTCGAAAATAATATGAGCTTTTTAAAAACAAAGAAATGAGATAAAAATACATTACAATAATGCAACATAATGGATTATTTATTCAAAATACCTTTATTTCTCAAATACACTTTTTTAAATTGTCACACATGTTTCCTACTGGAGATTACGTGTATTTTAAACTACTTTGTTGTTTCAGAGAACTGTTTGTGCATTTGAATTAATAGTAGGGATAGGGAATTTTTCCAAATACGCATTTTGTAGAACTCAAACAAAACATGCTATGAATTTGCTGGTCAACAGGTCTTTGTTTAAGTAAATGTTGTGCTTGTACCTATGTGTCTTTTGGGCAGCCATATGAGGAAGGCCCTTCAGCTAGGATGTCGTGATATGCCGTCACCATGGATTCTGGCTTCAGGAGAACACTGCTGGAATAGCTTGTGTTTCACTAAGAAAACACCCACAGAAATAAACTCTTTGTTGTAAAATGTTTTGCACGTGGCTCATTTAGATCTGCATTTGTAACAGAGCATTGGAAACCTTTGAATTTATTCTTTTGTCTTTTTCTGTTGTAGCTTACAGAGTCCTCTTTTCCTTTACACTTGTAATACTATTCCAATTAAAACCCAAAAGTAGAGATTGAAATGGTATCCTACAAGGAAGTGCTGTTTGTGCTCTTTGCAATTTATACTGAAGTATTTTGCCCCAGGCAAGTCAACATTGTTCTGTTTTTTCTCAGTTATTCATTAGTATTACTTTATTATTTTTATTATTTTAATTATGAAATTATATACAAATAATTATTATATCAGTAGTACTGACTGAATTCTTGCCAGTGTCTAATTTCACGTATTACCAACAAGTTACTCAGTAAGTAGATCCTTCACAATTCTAAAGGCTTAAGAAAATAATAAATGCAAGTTTAGGTTAAAAAGGAGATTTCCTTTTGCTTATTGGTGCCTTTTCTGTTACTGTAAGCCATTTAATCACATCTACGAAGTTTTGAAATATGTTTTAAAAATACAGCTGGGGGATTGTTTTATTTACTCATAGTAAATACAAACTCTTTCTCTACTAAGCTTGCTTTATTCCTGTTAGAAGCTCCAACCCAAAGTCTCTGTACTCACAGTTTTGTCAATACAGTTTTGTAGTCTTTTATCACTACATATAGTAGGTGGAAATTTTTCTTAGATTGTTTTTGATAGGTGTAGACTGGCTCCCAGTGGACATTTTTTTCATGTTGTCAGTTGAGGAAAGAAAAATACATAGAAAATAAGAGAGAGGGAAGAGGACTTGGTCAGGAACTGAACTCTGTCATTCTTACTTGTTACTATTCTTTTTGTTTTAACTAAAGATTAAACTGAGTTAATGCTGTTGCTTTCATGATACCAGTCTGTTAAGAACAAATCTAATTTGGAATCAGGAAGTTCAAAAGAAGAAACATTTCTGTTTTCGTTTTCTGTCAAAGAACTATGGAGTCTAATTTTTTATACAATTGAAAAGGAAGAATAGGAAAATACATTGATTAGGAAGATCATGTGTCTGGTTTCAGCTGGGGTGGAGTTAATTATTATCTTAGGAGCTAGTGCGGTGCTGTGTTGTGGCTTTTATGCGAGACTTTTCAGTTCCTCAGGCCTTGTTAGTGAAAAGGCTGGAGGGGCACAAGGAATTGGGAGGGAACACAGCCAGGCCAGCTGACCTGGACTAGCCAAAGGGGTATTCTATACCATGGGGCATCATGCCTGGTATATATACCGGGGGGCTTGGCTGGGGTGGGCAGATGGTCTGGCTGGGCATCGGTCGGCAGGCGGTGAGCAGTTGCATTGCACACCACGTGATTCTTCCTTTCCCTCCAGATCTTATTCTTTCCCTTCCCCTTTTCATTGTAACTGATATTGTCATTATTGTTGTTATTGTTCTTTCATTTTTCTTCTATTTCAATTATTAAATTGTTCTTATTTCAACCCTCCAGTTTCACATTCCTTTCCAACTCCCTTCCCCATCCCTGTGGATGAGGGGGGAGTGAGCGAGCGGCTGAGTGGGGCTTAATTACCAGTTGGGCTTAAACCACGTCACCATGTAATTGGGTGGTTGTATCAGGTTATCCTTACAGGATTTCTTTTTTACTTAATCTAAGTAAATGAGATTATTCTCAATTGGCTTTTACTGTCACAAAAAAATTCCTTATTTTAGGCTGTCAAGACATAAAAAGTTGAATCAGTTGATGGAATTGAGAATGATCAAACCTTGTATTTTATCTATTCATTGATAGCTCAGGAGGGGCGGGCAAGAGAATGCTCATTTGGGAAGCAATCTACATCTGTTAGATAAAAACCTACGTTAATATATTTTTTTTTTAAGTTTCCCATTTGTGTGGAGATGCATGATGATTATCAGTTAAAACATGTGAAGTGGTTAGGTCAAAAAGTATGGAAAGAAATAATCTACTTTGTTTTTGTAGATATTATTCGGGAGGGTAGTTTGCGTACATGAGCACAAACAGTCACTTTGTTATTATAAACCACACCTCGCTGTTGGCTTTGCAAGGGTAGCTATGCCAGTAGAATTGTTGTACCAAGAAAGACTTAAAACTAAAGTTGTGATACTCAGTAGTATGCATTGTCTCCACTATGTATATATATTCCTGAAATATAAATACTGTGTTATGGAATTTATACATTTTTTGGAGGGTTTATTGAAGTTGCAATCTCTCCCTGTCCCACAGAAAATGAGCTGTTCACATTCAGCCTGCAAATAATTCTGTTATTGTTACCATCAGACACGAGGCAAAACAGAAATCATATACTATCATTCTATGTGTACTCTACTTAATCTAAGATCTAGTAGAGGTTCCCGATGTTCACATTAGCTCTGCTTTCACCTTTGAGAGAATTTACTCTCTGTGCTTCACCGCTGCCTTACACAGTGCCTACAATAGATGAAATACACCAGTGTTTTAATAAGGTTTTACTGTAGATGTTTTATGGAGATCAGGAAGAACTATCATATAATATGATGAGTGGACACTTACCGTAAACAAACATAAACACCACAATGGTTTTTGTTACGGCATGTGATTATACCAGCTGTTTGTTTTCTGCTACAGAAGAGCAAGAAATTTTCTTGGGAAAAGTGTGCATAAAGGCCACAACTTATTTAATAAAGTAAAGGAAAAATACTTTACAATTAGCTCTTGTAGTGAAAGGCAGCTACAGTGACCAACAAGAAATTTGATGGTCAGATTGACATTGACAGAAATACCACCAGAAAGGTCATATATATGCGTGATCTCTGCTTCTGTCGGCATGGATCTTTAGGGCTAGGTACCTAAGGAAAACTTCGGAGCACGTGTCAGTCTCCTAAGTCTCTTGTAACTCTTCAAAGTTGCTATATAGAGGTGGTTGTTCTTTGCTGGCATGCTGGAAGTGGTTTCTGTTCGAGTTTCCCACTTGCTGTTACATGCCTGCCATCATACAGGAAAATTAATGCACTGTGCTGAAGAGGTGCTGTGAACAGTAAGCTAAGCTGCAACCAAGGTTTTGTTTGGTTTCATAGATTACAGTTAACCCATTTTTCCTGTTGTCCCTCTAGCTATTATTAGTCACCTAATCTCTTGTGTAAGTGGAATGGCAAAGATGAGTCATGAGAACTGGTTTAAAGGCCAGACAGCCTAGTTATTTGTGTGGGCACACAACAGTAGACACACTAATAGAGAAGGATGTGTGGAGCTCTGATATGATTTAAACAAAGGAAAAACAATATCAGTGAAGATGTTTAGAGAGGAGTGACATGGTCTGAGCCACAGGCAGTTAAATAGGGGCTTTAGCAGGCATGATGTGTGTAGACTGCAATGGGCTTGTAGAAGTAAAAGTATTCGCTTTTATGAGATGAGTTCCAAAGGTCACAAGATAAAGGATCATGCCCGTGACCTTTAGGGAAGAGAGCAATATGTGAATGTGGTCAGAAGACAAAGGTTAATACCCATGATCTTTGGAGAACAGATGAACATTTGAATGTGGTCAGGTGACTCCTGAGTGACAGAACCTGTCACTGTTAAGAGGAGATGGCATATTCTGCTTTGACAGTGCTAAGACTGGTGAAGGCAATGCCAATAATACAAGGAAGAAAACTCACAAAATCCTAAAACCATAGAATATTCAAGGTTGGAAGGGACCTTTGGGGGTCCAACCAAGCAAAGCTGATTTCAAAGTTAGACGAGGTGGCTTAGGTTTTTTCCAGGCAAATTATGAATATTTCCAAGGATGGAGATTCCCGAGATTCTGGGCAACTGAGTTCAGCACTTAACTGTCTTCGTTGTGAACATTTTTTTTGTTTATATTTGACCAGAGTGCTCATTGCTGCAATGTGAGGTGGTTTCCTCATGTCCTTTCACTGCATGCACAGCAGTCTGGCTGTGACTTTTATGTGACCACCAAGTTAGTTAGCCCTACTTTGTGACTTACTGCAGGGAGACTGAAGTGACATTTAAACCACGATGGGAGTTACTTTACAGTCTATCCAATCTGTCAGAGAGAAAAAAAATAAATTAGATATTAATGAATTTTCATTTCTGATGGCATGTCAGAAAAGAAATGTTTGATTTTTTAGTTTCTGTCTGTTGGTATTGCTGTCCCCACAGTACTTCTGCATCCAGTTTGGGACAGTGTAGTGTAGAGGAATATACTACCATATGGATGAAAAACTAGCTGAATCGTTGGCCTCCAAGGATACGAGATAACAGTTCAAAAGCTACTTTGAAGGTGCTCACAACTGGAGTTTCCTGGGGGTCTATCCTCGGATCTGTCCTGTTAAATACCTTTATCAATGACCAGGCGGAGGAGCTGGAATGTACTCTTGTACAGGCTGGGAATGACACCAGACTGGAGGGTGCACTCAGTTTTCTCGAGGGTAGGATTGCCATTCGGAGGGATGTAGGCAAGTTAGAGAAATGGGCTGGTCGGAACTCTGTGACGTTTAACAAGGGCAAAAGTTCTGTGGCTGGGATGGAGTAATCCCTTGGAACAGTACAAGCTGAGTACTAACTGGTCGGGTAGGTGCTTGGCTGGAAGGGACTGATTTACTCATCCTGGTGGATGGCAGTGTGCCCTCGCAGCGCTGTGAGCTAGCAGTGTCCGCTGTATTAACAGGGCTATAGGCAGCGGTGGGGATCATTCCTCTCTACTCAGCTCTCGTTAGTCCATGACTGGAATACCTCATCCACTTTGGGGCCCCCAGTACAAGAAGGGTATTGATTAACTTGAGCGTCTGGCAGAAGGTCACCAGTATGGTTAGGTCCTTTGAGAAACACCGAGGGAAGTGAGTTTTTTCAGCCTGCAGAAGAGGAGTCTTTGGGAGGACCTAGCAGCCTGGCAGTACCTACAAGGGCAAAAAAGACAGAGCCAGGCTTCTTGTTGACATGCTCAGCAGGCTGATGAGAGACAGTGAGAATAAAATGAAATGAGGAAATTCTGACTGGGTATAAGGAAAAACTTGTTCTCTGTGTGGATAAACAAGCAATGGGACTGGGAGGCCAGGCAGGTTGTGGATTTTTCATCTTTGGTGGTTTGCAAGGCCTGACTGGACAAAACCCAGAGCAATGTGGTCTGAATTCAGTGTTGATCCAGCTTTCAGCTAGTGGTGACACCAGATGACCAAAGACTCTTCCAGCATGGATGGTTCTGTAATTAATATATTAAAAAGAAAAATCTTTCTACCTGCATTAACTCATTTTGATTTGTTTAAGGGCACTTGTTGACAGTTCTCTAGTCTTTTTCCTCCAGACTAAAAAAGCTTGTTGGAAGCTGATCATTTATTGTCAGCCTTTGTTTTACCAGTGTAAACTTCATTACATTATGTGATGCCATGTTACGTAGTTTTTAAAGTTTCTCAGATAACCTGGATGAAGAAATATAATGATTGAAAGGTATTTCGACCCAACAGCCTAACAGCATTTGGGAACAATCAGCTTATTTTACCAAATATCATATATAATAGTAAAGTACATGGCCGCATATCCATGTGGCTACTTGTGTATTTTTCACATCTTTGTAAAACATTTTCTAGCTAACATCATTGACCTGTTTGGGCTTTTTTCTTATCAAAATGACTTGATATAAAGCTTGTGTTCATTCTCTTTCATAAAGAGGAATTTAAGGAAGGTACGAGGTATAACCATTACAAAAATAAAAATTTATACTAATGGTTATTCTTGCAGCCTAACAAATCCACTGTAGTCTCTGAGAAGTAAAGCCTTAGTGTAAGTTACTGTCTTGATCAAATTAAGATGCTTTTGCCATTTTGATTCCTAATAGCATCATATGAGAGAATTCCTGAGAAGAATGTATTTCAGTTGAATTTCTCTCTGTGCTCTATAACCCCCTGTCCTGCTTTAACCCCAGCCAGCAACTAAGTGCCACGCAGCTGCTCGCTCACTGCTCCCCATCCGGCTGGTGGGATGGAGAGGAGAATCAGAAAAAGGTAAAACCCATGGGTTGAAAAAAACACAATTTAATAATAGAAATAAACTGAAAATATTAAAAATAATGATGACAACAACAGTAATAATTGTAATGAAGAGGAGAGGGAGAGAGGAATAAAACCCAAGGGAAAAAAACAAAGTGATGCACAACGCAATCGCTCACCGTCGGCTGACCGATGCCCATCCCATCCCTGAGCAGTGATCGGTCCCTTATGGCCAACCCCCCGGTTTATACACCGAGCATGATGGCATATGGTATGGAACATCCCTTTGGCCAGTTTGGGTCATCTGTCCTGGCTGTGTCCCCTCCCAGCTTCTTGTGCCCCTGCTTACTGGCCAAGCCTGGGAAATGTGAAAAGGTCTGGATTTAGAGTAAGTGCTACTCAGCAACAACTAAAACACCAGCGTGTTACCAACATTATTCTCATACTAAATCCGAAATACAGCACTGCACCAGCTATTAAGAAGAAAATAATTCTGTCCCAGCCAAAACCAGGACACCCCACAAGACCTTTTTTTTTTTCTTTTTTTTTTTTTTTCTTCAACATAATCTCAAGTCAATACTTTGACTGTATATTAGTGCATCAATTAGGAAGATTTGCTGAGGTATTATTATTACTTTTAGTAACTTACTAAGTTTCGCATAATCAGTGCTCTGGAGCAGCCTTCCAGCAGGAAGAGCCTATCACAACGTAACTGTAGCAGCAGAGCTTGGTGTCCCAGGAGATCTGTTCTCCTCCTGCCTTCCATGGATTTCCCCTCTGTCACTCCAGAGGATTCAGCATGCCTGATACTTCTGTAAAGCAGGCAGGTTTTAACCTTTTCACTTACTGAGATCAAGGTAATGCTGATGAAATAATGCCAAATTCTTATCATGAAAAAGATCAAATCATAGTTGGGAAATGCAATAAAAAAGAAGTGGCTTCTCTCACTCAGGCTACCTCGGGGTCAGCCAGTAGTAGAGCCATGCTTGGAATTAGGAAGCTTTTAAAGCCTGGCAAAGCTTTTTCTTTCTCTTCCATTGTCACATCATTACACTATGTATAATGATCTGCCTTTCTACAAGAAGTAATTTTTTGCAGTTACAGGTAGCATACTCGGGGTTGTAATTTGGCATTTTTACGGCAATACTTATTGTAGTCAGAACTTAATGTGGGGAGCATTTCTTTGAAGAACAGCACTAGATAGTTCTAGGAATAAACTGGTTTCACTGCAAGAGGTTAGAAAATTTAATCAAAACATCTGATCTGCCATAATGGAGCCTTTTCTCAGGGTAACTTAATCATTTTGATCAATGGCTTGTGAAAAGTTCTCTGTTCTGCAGGATCACAGAAGTTATTCCCCCACACACACACTTCAGCTGAAGCATACTTTCAAGTACAAAGCTCAGCGTCTTGTTTCAGGCAGCTGTCAGCAACCATTTTGGTTCATCAGAAGCTTGGTGATGCCGAGGGAAACCAAAGGATCTGCAAAGAGGTGCCAAGAGTGACCACGGGCATTCCAGGGCACACTGCAAAGAGCATGTCATGTGTAGCTCAGAACTGTAGCATTCAGATGAGGACTTTTAGAAACACGGTGTCAAGAGTGAAACATGCATATCACAAGAGCTTTAAATTATAACAGCTGCTTTCAGCTGTTCATCAGCCACAGAAAACAGCCGTCACATCTATACTCACAAAGAAACAGACATTGGCAGTGGAAGGTGCTGAATTAATTTGTATTCATTTAGATAAAGATTTCCCCTCTTCATCTGATTTGAGCTGTACTTGCAAGTCCACACATATTTAATACAAGAACATGAGTAAAATGTGACTGTTTTCCGGTGGGTCTTTTCAAAATAAATGTTTCACATTAATATTTCTGACAGAAAGAAAACGTTCAAGTAGTTTGGCCCACTTAGGGAAATACAGATTTCAACTTGCTTCCCAACATCCTAATAAAAATTTTAAACTTTGTGAGAAATAGCTCTCTAGCATGACTATGTAACAATTTTTTTTTTAGCTGATTTAATGCTTTTGGGTGGAATAGATGGATTAGAAATGTAATGTGTCTTGTAATATTTTCATCTTTTCCTTTTATTTCCATTTTTTTTTTCTTTCCAGATATTGTAAAAGAATGAGAAATGAGATATACATGCGCATGGGAAAAAGGCACTATTGAAAGTTCAGTATCCTGCAAAGAACAGTGCATTTAAAACTTTTCTATTTATAGGTGATGGGCCAAATCTTCGCAAGTTAGGCTTTCCTAGTGAGTTGTGGGAAACAAAGTTCAATGAAGGACAAAGCTTCCTAAGAGGCTGAAGATTACTAAAGATCTATCACAATTTAAAGTGTGTACCAGAGTTTCTCTGCTGCATTTGATGGTGTGATTTCCCGTTGCATTGAAGTGAGGGAAAACACCGGATTCATTTACAGAATTAGTGTTTTCCATCTTGAGAAAAACATTATCATTAATATGCAGGAAAGGTTGTCTTAAAATCTGAATGCCCTGTACTCTATTGCGGGTAAAATAATGAATATTTTTTCCACTATGATTTGACGTGTCATGTCTTTGACAGTGTAATATATTCAGTTAAGCAGAGAGTAAGTCTTGAGAATTTGGTCCCAAAAGGTATAATTTGCACGAATGTTAACAACTGGAGTATAAACCCCCTCACTCACTCAAAATGCAGAATTCATTGAAAACCTCCCAACTGCAAGGCAACGAGCCACGGGCCTTAGTGGGGCTGCTCCTGCTTTCAGATGTCATCGCTAATTACAGGGGTCGCTGCCAGATTTTGAGGCTGAGGGTTATAGGAAGGCGACTGGGAGAGTGATGTAGGTGAAGAAACTGGTAAGAGACGCATTATCACTACACATAAAGTAGTACTGTTATTAAGGTGATGGTGGTATGTGGGTATAAATTAGACAGAGTTTGTAGGCGGAGATCATTTAATTCATTAGACTACTTCAGCACACAGACTTTCATGCACAAAAGCCTTTCTTCTGGATGGCTTTAGACAGAGTAGAAAAATTTATTTGCTTTTTCCATTGCATCAGTTAGTCTAGTAAAAGTGGTAGCTTCCACCTATGAATCTTTTGTTATCCATAGAATAAAATACTTTATTTCAGCATGTAAAGTTGACAGCAGCTAAACAGTAATATAAGCAGGATGCAAATTTTGGAACTTTAAAATCATGAAGCACAATTATTGCAACTCCTTGAAGTACAACAGCTACTAAAATATTATTTGTCTAGAGGAATTAGTTAAATACTGAATAATTAAGGCTACATTAGAAATACTGTTTCCAACAGTATTTTTATTCAGAATTTAATAGAGTATTTCGAATTTGCATACTTTGGTGGGACTAAATAAAATTGCACATTTCAACATATAGAGTGTGATCTAATTTCTGTAAAATACACCTTTATTATAAAAATCTACAGCTCTGCAGGAGTAACTAGGGCTACATTGTAGATAAAATCTTTAGCCTAGTTCATTTATATATATGGAGGATTTATAGATAGAGCTACATTTAAGAGATTCATGTAAACAAATTTTTAGTAAATGCTGAACTGTTTGCAGTATAAAGGCTTGAAAACGATTATACGTTTCTAGAAGAATTGAGTTTGACACAGAAGCAGAGAGACAAGCTCACTAGGGCGTGGGTGGCTGAATGTGTAGGCGGTGAGTAATTGCTCATTCATATTAAACAACTCAAGCTACTCCACTGATCCGCACCCCTGTGAGATGTAACCAGGCATCAGAAGCCCAGATTCTGCATCACTTATGGCAGTGTGAGATCAATGACTCCTTCACGTTTCCATTCAGTTCTGTGAAAACTGAAACCATGAAAAGTGCTGATTGTGCAAACATGAGGACCACATATAAAAAGTTTTTGAACGAATGTCCTGTTAGTTTCCTGTTTTATTAAGATAGCTTGGAAGAAAATGAAAAAGCTGATTAGATCAAATTTAACAGATGTGTATGTGACCAAATGAAATTATTTATGTAGCCTCTAAGCAGACACAGATTTAAAAGAACGGAGGAAGGAGCTTAAGCTATTTTTGAAAAGTATGTGGACAGCCCTTAATAATGAGCAAAGTTTCATTCAAATGTGTGTGTCTTTTACCCACTATTTCTGTTATGTTTTACTAACACTGCTTATACTTCATTGCAGGGAATGGTTCTTAGACATCTCAGTGATCACAAATGAATGCAAAGTTATGTATCTGACATGTAGGCTGAGTATGGTGCTTCAGTAATACCTTAAGCCATTCTGTAGATTTGTAACACTGTAACAGTATGAAAATTCAGGACATTGTAACACACTAACGTTACGAAAATTTGGCATCTCCCGTAACTTCTTCCTTTTCAGCTGTTTTTTTACATAGCACTTTAGGAACTGTTTACTTATAAATGCAGACTTCTGTGGCTGGGTTTTATAAATGTAAACGTCTCTGAGCATCCTAGCAAAGACTGTAGCACTCTTGATTCTGATTTCTGAGGAAGGCAAGTAGGAAAAGATTAGGAAAAAAATTGCGCTCTCTCCTGCAAATCTGCGCCCACAGAGAGTGCTCTCTAGAATGACCTCAGCACCCAGGTTGGTAGGTAACGTGAAGGAAATGTATGTTCACAATGGCACAAATGAAAAGATGTACATGCAAAGAATAGAATTAGTGTTTACTGTCTGTATTCCTGAAATTAATGACAATTTATGAAAGAAAAAAATAAAAATTGCTCCAATATATAATCAGCTTAGTGGAAAGCATGCCTGTCTATGAGTTTAAGAAAAGTTAATCCATATGCAGCCGCAATGTTTCTTCTTCAGTTGCTCCCAAAAGGAAATGTGAAATTCCGCCAGCAGCCTAAATCTAGCTGGAGCAGCACTCCCAGTGCTTAACCATGGAACCTTGAAGCTGGGTTTGAGTTTTCTTCATGCCAGTCTTCCATTTGTGTCAAGGCATACACTAACTCAGGAGTGTGTGCCTTTAACGATGCTGTGTTCTTTTCCAAGTAAGGGAATTACCTTTCTTACTTGTCCTTGGAATATACTCCATGGCACAAACAAACTACTTAATGCCATTCCCGTTTACTGATAAAATGAGCCTATGTAATCAGCTAGACTTTGGAAAAAAAATGACACAGGCTGATGAAAACACATAACGCATCTCAACAGACTGTCTTGTAACCTGTTTTACTTAGCTGTGATGAAGAATATCTTTTGCTGCAACAGTGTATTGCTAATCTCTCAAATCAATGCTTCCTATGCAGTAAAGCTTCCATCAGAGATCTAATCCTGCTCCTGTTTAAGTCAGAAAGAAAAATAGAATGGGTTTGAGGCCAATATATGCAGAGAACTATGTAATCTCTGTAAATAAACAGCCATTCTACTTGTAATCAATCACAGGACAAGGAGCAGCAAATATTAGGAAAAGGCATACAGATAATTTGCTTCTGTTACTGTACATTAAGCCTATGATTTTACTGGCTTAAGGCTTTTAGTGCATAATAGTAGATAACGCTGAAGTAAATGTTGCAAGGACAGAAAAGAGATTTTTTTCTATATCGCAGTGCTGCATGTCTCTGGAGAACAGAATGTAGTAGGAAAACCCCCTAGGGTTTGTGTTTAATCCCATACCCAGCCACTAGCTACGCACACTATTCCTTTGCCTGAAAACTTTGGAATATCCATTCTGGTTTGACTCCTGAAAGTCATAAAATGTTTTGAAGAATTTTCTTTCTAGTTCCTAGCACAGCAAAGAAGACAAGAATGTAATAGTGAATTCATACTGCTTAGGCTCAAATCTCATTTTTCCCATCTGTGATCTTGTCCTGGTATTTAGAATGCCAAACCCGGTTTTCAAAATGTTAATGCATTGAAAATGGTTAAATATGCTGATAGAGTGTCAAAAGACTTATGATAAAGGGTATCTTAACTGACATACGTTATTGTTGTGCGGCATGGGAATGTGCCGCTTCCCATAGAAGATGGACACTTTGTCACTACGGAGGCATCATGGTTCTAAGACAGGTGGCTTGTAACCGCTGTTGATACTGTCTTTGTTCAGATTGAGTAAATGTCACGAGAAATACAATGTGGTGCTGTTTACCTTTGTCATGAGTGGAAATGACAGATCTCATGTTGACTCTTGAGATACCACCATCTCACCAGCTGTTCCCGGGGAAGTGGACTAGGGTAGATTGCTGTTCACACAAGTTACTTAGTTTTCCTCTTTTGGTACATTTATTATAGAAGGTGATCCTTTCCTGCTTCAAAAAGATATTCTGAAGATGAGTATACTAGTGATGGTAAAGCACAGGGTGGTGGAAAAAGACCAACTAGGTATGATCCACTGTAGCAGCTCAGCCCCATACATGCATACCAAAAACATTTTCATAGTGATAAAAACATTTCTGACTCAGCAACTAAAGGTTAGAAAAGTGGCAGTTTGCAGGGTTGGCAGCCAGTGCCTCTGTGCTATTAACTGGGAGGGTATAGTTGGAAGTTGTTGGAATAAGGATAACGTATACAGGTCCATACGTGTAAAGTCATCTCAGATAAGAGATCTTAACTAACAGAGGGCAATAGTTCTACAGAAAAGCTAACGAGTTAGAAAGTTGAATGGAATTTTTCTTAGCAATTTACTGACTTTCCTTTCATGTATGTTTATGATTTTTTAATGTTAAACATGAAAAATAAAGTGCGAGTTCTTGTGTTGGTACCCAGTTCCTTGTCAGCAATCTACACAGTTTTGCTATCCACAGGCTCAGCTGGCCCTTTTATAAATCTCAGCAAAACTACCTAATGGAGATATTTTTTACAGAACTAGATTCTAAAGAATTACTGAAGTGGGTGATGATGAATACATATTTATTTTCTAAATGAGAGGAAATGTGTTGATTGTGTGTACAGCAAGGAGCTCCTTGCTTTTTTTTTTGTTTTGTTTTGTTTTGAGGATGCTAAGATTTTAGGCTAAACATTTAGAGGAATAGTCCCCAGCATAAGCTTGCCAGAATGCGTATTCTTTGAAATACAGAAATGTGTAAAAGGAATATCTACATCTTGCTTCTCAGCACATATGGGGAAAAAAAAAAGTGTGTAAGAAGATATAAAGCACAGTTTACAGAATGAGTAACTTGAGCTTTGGGTGCCTCTCAAAGTGTTTTCAACTTCTTGAGGAACATGGTACACAAGTGGACACTTAAGCATAAATTCTAATGTAGTGCTTTCTGTGTAGCCTAGTAAATGCAGTCGCTTATGCCCGTTAGCCTTTTTTAAGTATGCTATCAAAGTTCCTACATACCAAAAAAGAAGACAGGGACACAGTAATAGAACAAGAGAACCTTGTTTAATGCAAGTTGACCTATGAGACACATGAACAGCAAAACCCAGTTGTCCGTAGATCTGTCCAAGGACTCCATGTCCCGGGGCAGCCCGTGCTGTGCAGCACAGGCAGTTCTGTGCTGGAGCCACCACCGCAGCCGGGGCAAGAAGCAAGACGTGCCATGTCTGGTTCCAGTGACATGCATGCTTTCTGCCAGCCAGCGCGTGGAAGAGACCAAAGAGCAGAGGTGCACTCTTGTCCTTTCCTTCATTTGAGTCACTATTTTCGTGCTCTGATTCTGCAGAATATTTGGAGGTGTAGCATGGGGATTTTCTGTCACATAAGCTAAGACGTTCCAAGTTAGTAATGGAAGGAATTACGGACAGGCAGGCAGTAGTCACAGAACCCTAATTTCTTTAGCTCAGCTGTCTCCTTTTATATGTTAGTTGGCATGAAATTTTTTTCCTTCTTACTTTAAAGTCTCCCATTCCTTTACTTTCAGTCAACGGTGGATGAGACACTCCCATTAAAATGCTATTGCAGAAGCTGAACCAAAGTCATTTCAGTGCCTGTGAAATGCTGATGCGAGGTGGCAGAGCTATCAATAAAGTCACTTGCATGCAGTTTAATGGAACAAAGGTACTGAGTCCTGAAGGCGGCCTTGGGCAGTAAGGAATAAAACATTCATAAAAGTACCAGAAAAAAATGGATCCAAGTGACAGTGTCACACAAGTGGGAGTGGGGGTAAATGTTGAGCCCTCCAGGTGTTTAGGTGAAATCATATGGAATGTGTTTTCTGTCTTTCCTGTGATTTGTAAAGAAGGCATGAAAGTAAACACAGTAAACCAACAAATGTGTATTTCAACAAGTTAATATATAACGAGCCTGCATCTCCCTTTTCCTAGCTAGGTGAATTTTTTGCTCTTTCTGCAGTAAGCGATATCCAATCCAGAAAGTCTGTTCACCTCTCTCATTTAATCTGTTCTTTGGTACTCTTCCATATGGATGGTCCTTTGTATCCCAGACAAATTATTTAAGACTGTTCAACATCTTGAAGCAGTTTATCCTCAGACTGTTGTATTTCTTCGTCCAATAATTTCACAGAATGTACCGGGTCAGAGAAGCCAGTATTAGTTTCTTTTATTGTAGTGCTTTCAATAGCTACCATTTCCATTACTTTTTAAAACCTCCATCTTTTTTTCCCCAAGTTAAATAAATTTGTTTCGTATTGGCAATTTATCTTCAAATATGTACTTTAAAGAAGGTTAGACAAATGGTAATCTGTTTGCAAATGCTGTAATTAGAAATAGCAATCATGACATCTTTTCTAAACAGCAATTGCTTCAGCAGTTTGCCATATGTAAATGACTGAGAATTTCTCCTTTGATATCTTGGAGATTCCTTTTTTCTGTAACCTTAACATCTGTGACAAGTCCAATGAAATTCAAAATACAGCTTGATGGAAGAGAATGTTTCAAAGAAGTTTTCACTCTTCTGCCTCTGATGCCTCAGAGGGTGATCATCATAAACTACTTGGTATAAGTATGTATTAGAAAAAAAAATCAATTGGATCAGTTAGCTTAGATCAATTAATTAGGTCTAGGGAATAGATTAGTTTAGAAGTTGTATTAATATGTACAAAGACATATTTTTTGTCACATGAATCTTAGGAGCACTACATTTAACCTTACAAAAAGGTTTTCCGACATGTCATCCTTAGAATTATGATAAAAAAACCTTTCCACAAGATATGCAGTGTAAGTGCTACGCTGCACAGCATTCTAAATAATACACTAAATAAAACACTGGGCCTCCTCCAAGCGTTCCAAGGTCCGCACCAGGATTGTACTGGAAGGTAATCTGATAAATCCTATGGGAAAACTTGAAGCACGAAAGACTTTGTTTCAGGCATTTCCTCCTCACAATAAATAAATACCGATGCTACAGTGTGTAGGGTGGTAGGAAACGACATGGTGGATCATACTAAGTCACGGGGGGATGAAGTTTTAAGTGCCATAATTAAATAAATAATCACAAAATAGTAGTTTCTGCTATTTGAAATTTATACAGCTACATATGATGTTGTGATTGTTTTAATTTCTCTTCTTATGGTGTTGGCTACATACTGTTCTAAGGGAAAGAGAAGAGAATTAAAATAAATACAATAAAGGGCATACATTTGGTGCTAATGGGTCATTTTGTGATAATTCCGTTGTTGCTGGGTGGGAGCACAAGGGATGCTAGTGCTCCCTCATCTGCTTCAGCAGCCCCAAAGCAATTAGCAAATAGCATTCATCGTGGCAAAAGGTTGTGTTTCATTTGGATGCCAAGAAAACCTTGAAGACTTCCAAAGCCACAGATAACCTAATTTGAAATGCCTTGCATGAAAAAAAGAAGTAGGGAGAAGTGAAAATTCAGACTTCAAAGCAGAGCTTCAGTCTTAATCCCAGATTTTCATTTTAGGGGAAAAAGAGGTAGAATTAAATACAACTTTAAAAATTATGCAGAGAGAACGACTTCATTTAACAAGTTGACTGACACCAGACCTCCTGGTAGTAAATTTGATTTTTTTTTAAAATCTCAAGATAGATATGCAAAAATTGCAAAAGAAAAGTGCTGTTGTTGGTTTAAGTGAATGGTCCAAAGACAGAACCCTACACAAATATAGAGTATTTTAAAAACATGGTTACAAAGGGGGTATAAAGTTGAATACTGCTTTACTAGAAAACTGGACATACCTACTTCAAATTTTCTACGTCCCTTTTAAGTTTTGTCAGACTTTCCCCTTTTTCCCTATCCCAAATTATATCTACTGTTAGAGAAACAAGCACTTTCATAATCTAAAGTGAAAAGACAATACCCAATGTATTTCCAATATAAGTGGGAGTTTGGGATCATTTGGTCCCAAGAAACCACTAAAAAGATACAGGACAATAATATTCCATGTTTTCTTAATCCTACCCATGAAGTATACCTACTTGGTCGTGGAAGTGATACTACAGGATTATTTCTTTTTCACATGTTGCAGTCTGAGAACATGCTTTCAGCAGTTTTTTAAACCTTTCTAATTTAGCTAGGAGATCTGGAGCATATTATCAGTGGTAACAATGAGAACACAACAAAATATTTACAGTTCCTTCCATGCACTTAACTGTGTATGTTGCGGGGACAGTATTAGAAAGGTATTTTCATTATGATTTCCTGCAGTTTCATCATAATTTTTCTTGTTCTTCCTTCTTTGTATTAGATTCCTGGGAAGAAATACCTAAGTATGATAAAAAATCGCAGAAGGGGCTCTGATGTTAGAAAAATCATTAAGGTACTTTAAATCACAGAATAATAATTTTATTTATATTTAACAGTAGAGATATGCCACCAATTCACAACTCACGTGGGGTGAGGGGGTGTCTTACGAATTTTTTACTGCCTGTTTCTCTGTGAAGTTATGTGATTCTGAATGGAAGCCAGTCTCAAAACAGAGAGGTTTATCCTTAGAATACTTGGGAGTCAGACAAACTCTTGCTACAAGGCTGCTTTGCAGACCTGTCTCTGTCACTGCACAGGGGCACCCATCCTCCTCCTCCCTGCTGATGTACCAGCTCTCAGTTCAGCCTCTGGGACGTGTAGTAGCACCCTGAATTGTGAACGTGAGGCAAGGAATAGCTTGCTTTTAGCCAGTTAGCCACTTTTTCACCATGGATTCAAGTTCAGGTCTAATAAAATGCCTTGAAAAGTCTTTATCTTCAATATCCAAGCGGAACAGCACTGCTACAAGTTTTTTTTTTATTATTATTATTTTTAATAATGGATATAAATAAAAACCTGGAAGAATGCTTGCTATATTCACACTGGATTTAGCCTGAATAGTATCCCAGATAAAAACCCTGGTAACTTGCTGTTGATGCTGTCCTGGAATACATCTTTATAGGGATTTCATCTTCCTGCATCATCTGTATTTCCCAAGAAGTGCTATGTCTGGTTGTAATATGCAAGGCTTGGTAGCTTACTTTCTTCTTGCCACCAGTATCTTCAGGAGATGTTGTGAGAAACAGTCCTACTTGAAACGTATTTCATGTGAATTTATTCAGCAGAGAGTGCTCCTCAGTCTTAGCACTCCTCTACCTACATTAAGCAGCATTTATTCCCTTGAAGCTGCGCTCATCTCTTTGTCAGGCATCAGTGGTACTTGATGGGTTATCGAGGAATTCTTCACACAGGTGGTTGATCCTTTTCCCGCCTCCTTCCTGACTCTGTACTCTTCCATCTTTTATGAAGTGCCCTCATGACTGACCTTTGTTTTGTATCAATCTATGTGTTATCAAATATACTTGATGAAAACATCTAATTAGAATAAGTATAGGTCTTTTCACTGTAATCAGATATAGTGACAATCAGCTACTTAAAGCAGCAATGTAGCTGGAGTTAGGAATCCCTGAAATTTCTCTTTCCCAAGAGTTACCAAAGCCGTTTGGGAGGACTGCTGTTTGAGGTAACCTGTTGCTTTGGGGAAACGTGCTGTTTCAGAGAACACAGCAAAACCTTTCGTCATATCCTTTCGTGGTGAATATGGGCATTCACCATTCGTGGTGAATAAGAGTCCTTAGATAAACGCAGTGATAAAATACACGTTTCCCACTCCCTAACCTCTGTTCTTATCCTGTCCACATTCACATGAGATACACGGAAAGGGAAAATGTGCGTTAAAGCGCGTTACGGTGTTGTTTTTTAGTAGCTGGTAGTTTAGTGGCTGTAAACCGTCACAGTGCTGGATACAAAATGGATGTAGGGTTTTTGTCTCTTCTTTTTCAAATTCTGTATCTTATATGGAAGCCACTGTAGGTATTTTCAATTCAGAAAATGTCTTTTTGAAGTTCTATCTGTATTTATGTTTTATCTCTTTTTATACTATTTTGTCTCATTTTTCTATTGAAAATAAGTCTTAAGTGATACCGTCCACATATTCTGTACTTCTGCATGCTCCCAGCCCCATTCCCATACAGCTGACTTTTCTGCTACATTGATAAAGATATTTTTTTTCTTCACCTGCCCACATTTCTGCTCTTTTTAATCCCTGGTTGTGTCTGGTTCACTCTTTTTTATCTTCAGAAATGCTGTTCTTGCCCTAATGCTAGCATGTACAGTAGAACTCCTGAAGAGTTTTCCAGTTGCTGGATATAGATCTTCTTTTGCTTATACTCTATTTTCTGTTCTTTAACTATTTCTATCCAATATTTCTGTTCCAGCTTGATTGCTTGCTGCTTTTAGCCTAAGTAATCCATCAAACAAGACTTCTAATAAAACCTTTCTACAAATGATGTAAACTCTGTTCTGTGTGGTTCTATATAGAGCCATTACGCATTTTGATAGTGACCTCTTCAGTGGTAGAGGATAAAAACTTTTGATGACTATATCTGTCTGCACGATCTAGATTTCAAACTGGGGCTGCTGTAGTTTCCATGATATTTTCCCCTTTTCCACAAAGAAAATCTAGCTTGTAATATTTTTTTTCATATCATCTGCACAAATCTTTCCTTTCAGTTTAGTACCCAGGCTAAAATGTACAGTGTTTAATTTTTTAATGCTTATTCAATATCTAAAGTGTAACTGCCTTAAATAAAAATAATTTTCATTTTACAGTCTTTCTACTTAAATCAGTAGCTTTGCTTCAGTAACCTTGAACTTAACTTGAGTAGTTATCACTGCCAATGGGCAATGTTGTACTGCCATTATTAAATGAAAAAGTCATTTATTTAATAGGAAATGGTTCAGCACAAATACCCAATGGGTTGTGCTCTATAGCTCAGCAGTTAAAAGTTACTCTACTGAAAATGTGATGGGCTTCTGAGCACCAAAGTGTTTGCTGCTTCCTGCAATAAGGAATTTTGCCACTCAAGTTTGCACAGCCCTTCCACTGAAACTAAAAAGGTAAATGTAGATGAATGTACAACTCCTTTTTTTTTTTTTTTTTTTTTTGAGAAGGCAGGTGTAAATAGAATATTTTATTTTTTTGTATCTTGTCTGTAAGATTCTACACTAATTTAATTCACTAAAATACTGAGTTACCATAGTTATTTAACACCTCAGCTGATGTTTGATTTGTTTAGTGTAGAACTATGAAATATAGGCTGAAGATGCAAATTTGTTACAGAGAAGATAATGTGGAGATAGTTTGTTAAACAGAGTAGATTGGCTATCAATAGACACTCAGCTCAAAAGTGGTCGTTGTCTGAAAGCTGTGTTCTAGATTCCTGTTCCACTAGCAAAGTACACAACCCAAATTTACATTAACACAAAACTGGAGGGAAATGAATGGATTAACAACCCTGTCGATAGACTGAATTGCAGTAGACTCATGTGGCCGCAGTTTGATTCATGTTAGGGAACTATCAGGAACGAATATATGGTCAAGAGAGCAGCTGGCCAGGATGGAAACTACTCATTTGATGTCTGTCTGGAGGAGTTCTCAGTAGGAAAATCTAAGGGAAAAACCCAGTTTAATAGCTGCCTTCCTCCCTTATCAAAAAATACTGTGCTTAAGTTTGGGTAACTCAGTGTGCCTATTAAATGCCTTACCTTTCATGGTGTTTTTTCAACCAAAGAACTATCATAGGATATGAGTAGTAGAAGGATTTAAAGACTAAAGAATCATAGAATCGTAAAATAGTTTGGGTTGGAAGGGACCCTTAAAGGTCATCTAGTCCAACTCTCCTGCAGTGAGCAGGAACATCTTCAACTATAGCAGGCTGCTCAGAGTCCCATCCAGCCTGACTTGGAATGTTTCTGGGCACGGGAATCGCCCACCTCTCTGGGCACCCTGTTCCAGTGTTTCACTGTAAAAAGTTTCTTCCTTATATCTAGTCTGAATCTACTTTCTTTTAGTTTAAACCCCTCACCCTTTGTCCTATCACAACAGGCTCTACTGAAAAGTGTGTTCCCATCTTTCTTATAAGCCCCCCGTAAGCACTGAAAGGCTGCAGTAGGGAGACTGCGTGCAAGAACATGGCTTGCCTGCATTCAGATGTGAGAGCAGTTTGGGCACGGCCACCTAAAATAATTTTTTACCATGTTTGAAGCAACCAGCACTGCCATACTTGCTGAATTATAAAGCGATTAGAATGGACTGTGGTGTCTCTGAAAATAGACTAGAAAAAGATCACCACGCCCCAACACCCTCAACCACAGAAACAGCTAGATGTAATGTCCCAGGAAATAACTGCTTCTCCTTGGGAAAGGGTTGGATTTATTTATTTATTTATTTTTGAGGGGGGGAAGTCTGCATTCCACAGTAAGAAGCTGCAGTTGCTTTTAACCGTATTATTTGTTAATGGTGACTTATTTGATTATGCTTCCCTTGTGACTGACTAAGAAAATATGGAAGTTTCTCAATGAAAAGCAAAAGTGAAGCATGAAGCAGCTTAACATAAATGATAACAATAGTTGTAATCAAGATAAGAATAGTCTGGCCAGTGCCTTTTCTCATAGCAAACCAGGTAATTTTTTAAATCCAGCTAAGAGCTGTCTAAATGAACGAATGAAAAGTGTATTTAAGTAAACACAAAATCTGTTTTATTGTCCAGTACTAAGCTATGCAGGTATCTGGGAGCAGGCTTGTCTTCAGTACGTTGTGCTAGATTTTTTTTCTTGGTTCCTGGAAGAAGAGAGCTCTGTCAGTATGATGGATTTTTTAATGCTCTGTGAAGTAGTTTGTTCTCCTGCTCCTTCTTCTTTGGATTGCCCTTGAATTTAAGGTTGTTAAAATAAATGTCTGTGTTTTGCCAACATCTTTGGCTGAACAAGTAGGGAATGTTTTGTCCATCTTAATAAACAAAGGACATACTGGGTTTGTAAAGAACAGGCAAATTGCCAGTGTCTGGAAGTTACTGATGTTAGTTTGCGTGTTCCTCCTCAATTGTCCCCTTTTATTATGTTAGCTGATTAGGCTCTGTGAAAAATTTCCATAGGTAAAATTACTTATTTGTGAAAACAATGTCAAATGGATTGTTTGGGCAGATACATTAGTGATTTAAAAACAAAATGTGGCCATCAGCATAATCAGTTCGGAATAAAAGGTGCAGCAAAGATGTCTCTGTTTCCTCCTCCCACATTTACCTTGTTTGACTTGCTAATTTAATCACTAGTGCTGAAGCTAAAGCTCAAATTGTCAGTGGAAGAGGCGAGCGTCTTCCACTGATGTTGTTAGTTAAAATTTCCGTCCGATTTGAAAGTAAATTATGAAGAGAAGAAAAAAAAAAAAAAAAAAGAAGAAGAAGAAGAAAAATCCAACAGAAATGGCTAGGGGCACTTGGTGAAGCTGTTTTCCAGCATGGCAGGGAGGGTGTTATAATCATCAGGTGTGTGAATTTAATGGCAGCTGCTGCAGTAAGAGCCTCTTGTCATGGTCCACTCAGTGGACCCGTGATGGTTCGTTTACTATGATCTCGAAGCGCAAAAAATCAAGGCAGCCACTCCAAGGGGTTATGCTTTGATCAAACAGCACAACTTTATTGTTTGCCCGTAAAGTGGCACGTGGTAGAGTGACAGGAAGGGAAGAAAAAGTAAAGTAAAAAGAAAAGGAAAGAGGATTATAGCTACCACCACAGGTCCAAGGTGCCCCTATGGTCCCAGGTTCAGGCAGCGTCCCACCGGTCCTTCTGATGGTCGTGATCCTTGGTGGGGAAGAGCTTCAAAGTTCGGTGGCTAAGGTGCCATCTTTTACACCAAGCAGCACACCTTGCTCCTCCTCTGGCCCATGGACTGTTGCCAGTCTCCACCTTCTCAAGCAAGGTTACCAGTGTGTCCAAGGAGGGGTGCCCAAGGTGTGGTTTGCCTTAGAGGCGGGTGGCTTCAGACCAGGAGGTGTGCTTTTTTATTATAACAATATTATAATGAAGAAAGTTCACCTGAAGTTCAAGTTTTCTGGTTAGTTGCTACGACAGTGGTTGTGATCCATTTTTGGACAGCGGTTATGCGGCCTTATCCCAGTTGTTCCTTTAAGTCCCAGGTAGCAGGGAGCAGCATAGTACTCCTCATACCATGCAGTTCTCCTTCCCAGGGTCTTTGCATCTTGGTGTCCATGAGGACCACATTCCATCTCCAGGTCTCTCTTGGCAATGTTGAGACAATATTGTTCTCTTTAGACCGACTCTTACACCCCTGTAAGAAAGTTCTGGTTTTCAGTGACTAAAGAGGGGTGCTTCACCACTAGTTTGCGCACAGCTTTAAAACATGCACAATTATCTCAAGATAAAAACACCTGCCAGTTTTATTACTGTGGCATCCTTCACACTTGGCTTATGGTTGACAACCTTTGATGTGAGTTGCAGTAACATTGATTGGTCCTGTATTCCCTACATTTTTACCCTAGGGAAAAAAAGGTTTTGAGGAGTGAAAACAAGGCTTTGGATCACAGTAAGCAACAGACGCTGTTGAGTAACACTGCCTGAACTGAGATATCCACATTAAATATTTCTTACTTATTCTGTTGCCAGTTCAGAGATGCAAAACATATATCACTTGGCTGGATTTATTTGGTAATAAACATAATAAAGCTGTGAAGTAGTTCTGAATTCATAGCATGGACCTACATTAATTTTGTTATTCATCAGTGTAGGAAGGAGTATTGAAATCACCGGCATTGACTGTACTTATAAATGTGATTTTTGTTAGTAAAGGGAGGTACATGTACATTGGGAAGTGAATTACTTGCATGCAGAGAAACCATATTTTGCCTTAAAATAAGATAATTTATAATCCGAGATCCTCCTTTACTATTCATAATTGCAAAGCTGAATTATTATATGGTTAGAACTTCTATTTGATTCTAGTATTTTCTCAGGTCTCAGAGAGTTGTCATTTGTTCAACTTATTGGTCAGTATTTCTGATAAAGGCAGATATGCAAAGTATGTTAAAGTCTTAAGGAGTTGGTGTAGAAAGAGATACCTGTGGTCTTTCAGTGTTGTTCATTCAAAGTCTTCTTGAAATACTCTCTTTGGGAATCTCTCTGAATTTTTCTTTTTCAGAATTGAAATATGAAAACGAAACACTTCTGAAACATTTGATAGCCTATGCTGACCCCGCATCCAGAGCCTGCACACTATGCAAGTTCAGTGAACTTCCATATACCTGATACAAACCTAATTTCACAGTGCATTTTTTCAAGGATTAACAGATGCAATCAAATTTACTAATGTTTTATTTAGACCAGTTAGCAATATTGTATGTGTGAAATAATAAATGGACTTCTTATTCATACTGTGAATGATATACATTTCCCTGGTGCTTATCGTGTCACTAATTCCAAAATTTTGTGCTAGGAAATAAATTTTCATTATAAAATAACTCATAGTATGGCAGTCATGGTACTAGTTTCCTAGGTTTTGCTTTCTCTCTTCTACTCCTTCTCTCTATAAGAAAAAAAAAAAAAAAAGGAAAATTATATGAAACAATATAGTAAAAATAAAAAGGAAAAGTATATAAAACAATATAGTTCATATACAAATTTATATGGTGCTTATGTGCAACTTGCTAGTTCATTTCTCTGCTTATTTATTACATCTGTTAATATTATTAGTAAAAAACTGTATTATATATCTTGCTGATCAACTTCGCTGACATGCTTGGCTTCGTTGTTTCACTATTGTACTGATTTTTATTTCAAATCACTCTCTCAACTGTTCTACAAGGGTGAATCTTGTCCTATTCTAGTAGCGAAATGGTATTCTTCAGGTAAAATATCATAGCTCCTGCAAGCTTTAAAGGTAAATCCGCAATCAAGTACTGTTTGAATTCCAGGGGAAACACCTTAAATTAACCGCAAACCAGGAGGGTCTTTATTTCCCTCCAACACAGTCACCAATGACATGGTACCATCCAGTTGTGTTTTGGCTGAATTGCAAACCGGGTTATCTTGGAGATATCACCAGACCAATACACTTCAGTTTCCCACGTGAATGTACCATTTGGTGGTTGCCAGACTGATTGGCCTTCCAAGCCAGCATGCAGCTTGGTGAAGGAACCAAGGGAGAAGGGCCTGAGCTGGTTGTTGCAGACACCTGGGGAGTGCCCAGTTGTGGGGGAGGGTGTCCAAGTGCCTTCATTTCACAAATGATGTGGCCTTGTGGTTTTTGGGTGGCCCTACAGACAACCGTTCTGGGAATCATTAACTGATTTGTTATCAGTGTTTGTAGAAGCATCTTTAATAGCAATGTCAGGCCCATTGAGGCCTCTCTAGCTCCACGGTTCCTCGTTGTTGCATCGACAGCTTTGCCCTTCTTGTGCCTTTGCTAACGAAGTGTGGGTTTTTTTGTTCTACTGCTCTCTCTCCACCTGTTTCTTCTTTCTTTCTCAGTAAGGAAGAAAGAGTTGCCTACCAACTTCAAGAACATCCTTCACATGAAGCTTTGATGTTATTGCTTTAACCTGTGCCACAGCTTCCTGTTGTCTTATGAAATATTTTTCATTCCTGCCTGAAAATCTAACACTAAGTTGGCCATAGGGTCCCCAAAAATGTAATAACCAAACAAACCATAATGAAGTTCCATATAACGGTGATTTTTACAGTAACCCAGAATCAGTACAATTTATTCATGTAACTGTATCATCGATGGAGTAATTACCAACCTTTAAGGCTTCCCAGAGCAGGGAGAAAGGAGCACGCTTCTAATTATCAGTGTATAACTCTTGCAGCCCAACAGTGAAACAAGCTGATGAGAGATTTGTTTGCAAAACTTCTTGATTTTGCTTTTTCATTTTGACTAGCTGTCTTAATTTTGTTTTCGGCTTTCTTCAGCTTGCTGCTGAAGAAATTTGACTTAATTTGGAGAGAGTATCTGGATACTACTACCAGTGAGCCCTGAAAATATTTTCTAATTACTGTTATTATTTTCTAATACTATGTTGCAAATACAGCAGCTCTGACCACCTTATTCTCTAAGGATCTAGATGAGCTTTGCTTTCTGTCACGGGTCAAATGTGCATTTTTCCTGTCCGACCAGCTTTGTCTTACATTTGCTCATGTATTTTCCAGATCTCATTTCTCCCTCATCTTGTGTTTGAGTCTCTGTGTTTGGAGGGTGGCTTGTTACCATGAGACTTTATTTTGTGTTTTGTAATTGCATTTGTTGTGATTAGTAAATGTTGATCATACTTTGCGGAAGTATCTGCCCACTCTGTAAGTGTATTAAAAGCTTAATACTTGAGACAAGCTTTTCCAGAGCTATGGATTTATGAACTTGTAGAATAATAGTTGCTTTTCATTCTTAGATTGCATTACTTGGCCAGTCCTGTAGCTCATGAGAGACCTGTTATCCAGCGTGGTCTTGCTACAAATAAGTCTTCAAAGGCTGGTTCATGAAAAACACTGTACTGACTTTGTCAGGATGTCAACAAATTCACGTGTCATCATCTGTCATAAATATTGGTGACTGCCTAAACAGATTCTTCTTGTATTTCCCCAAAGAAAACATTTTACATACAGCTTGCTTTCTGGAGAAAATTGGTCAGACAGATAACTCAAGGCTCTTTCAAAAGGAACTTTGTCACCAATTCTGTTGGAAAATGAATCAGGAATGTCATTTACTCTCTCAAGCTGATGGGATTTTAAGAATGTAACTTTCCATTTTTAACTTTAAATATTCATTGCACACAACAGTTTTCTAAAATCACTTATTCATTTCTGCTTTTGAAGAGTGAATCAGAGAGGGAATGCAATTCTATTTACTCTTTCTCTTCTAAACATTTTATTTTTAATCTTACATTTTCAGAGATTGCTGCTTAATGTTCTCTTAGCATTTTGATAACTTGGTATTCCTTTCGTTGTGAGCATCCTGACCCCTATTTTGTCCAAGTACAAGTGGACTCATTGGAGATGGCTACCATGTATTTCTTGGCCCTTTTGTCTTTCCGAAGGCAAAGGCAATGCCAGCTTTGCTGTTGCAGAAAACTAGCAAATAGCTTTACGACAAGAAGGGCAAGGAATTACCCAGTATTTTCACCTTTTGACCTTTGGAGGCTGTGAGCATGTATTTTCTTCAGTACAGCCCCATCCAGCTGGTAATCCACAGGTGTTTAATACTGAAGGGGGGGGGGGGGGGGAATGGCTTTCTCTTTTCATTATTTCCTACTTGTTTTTAGCTTTAGCACCATGCCAGTTGCACTACTGTGAAGAGAAAAACAAAAGCACATAGAAAGATAAGAGGTTAATTTTCCATTTCCAAAGGCTAAAAGTCTCAAAAATCTGCAATTCCTACGCATCTCCTGAAAAGTGGGGGTTGCAGAGGGGTGACAAAGGCAAGGTTTTAGTGGCGGGATGCAGCTGCAGCCTATCTCCCCCGTTAGCAGGTCTGATTTTCTGTTGCAGCTACAGCTGGGGGCTGCCCTGGCAGGGGTATCGCTTGCAGGCGTGCTGGGAGGACAGAAGAGAAGGAACAAGGGTGGGTGAAGATGTATGGTGAATTCAGAGGTTTTTTATGTAGTGAGAGGTATGTTTAGGGTGTCATTTTATAAAAAACAAGGCTGAACTTCCATTTTGGAGAACATTTTCTTCAATCTAGGTAAGTTCAATGAGTGTTATAAAGAGAGTGTTGTGTTTGTAGGTATTTTTTTATAGGTAGGGCTCTGTGCTTTCACTTTACTGGGTAACTAGCTGCCCCTCTTCCCACCCCTCCTTTTTTTTTTTTTTTTTCAAGATGCTTATACATATTTTAATCTCAGTTTAGCTACATGACCCATTTGTGAGTCATTTGGACGTTTTGCTGTTAAAGTCTAGCTGAAGGTCAGCTTCTTTCAGAATTTATGTGTCAGTATTTATGTGTCCTGTGAAGATATGTTAGCAACTACTATAAATCTTTCCTGCCCTACTGTTGTTTTTATTAAGATTGTAGTGGTGCCTATGCACTGCAGTTCAGTAGACAGCAGAGTCTGGATCCATCCTGAATAAACTGCTGGTAAGGTTCAGTCCTTACTTTAAAGGGTTTATAATGTAGTTCTGGCATAATACTACTGTCCTGCCTTCATGGAGGAAATTTCTTCTCAGTTGCTTAATAACTGGGAGCTAATATTTTTTGATGTGAAAGGCTGAATTCCTAAAGGGATTGCTTTGGCTAGTAGGCTCCATGAGGCTCAGGTAGGAGCAGTTGATCTGCCGTCCGTGAATACAAGCAGGCAACACCTCTGCTTCTGAAGTTCCTGAAACGATGTTAATATCCCTCTTTAATTGGTGCCCTCTGACAATTTTACCTGTGTAACTTGCTTTTCTGAGCAAGTCTCTTGCCCTTAACTATTGTCAAAAGGCTTTTAGCTGGAGTAAAAACTTTGCAAAATTGTTCTGGCTCTCTTTGTGCTATTTATATTGGCGCTGTTCTCTTTGGCAGAGGTAGTTACATTCAGTTCCTGCAGCTCTGTGCTCCACCTTATCCTACTTTTTGATTTTGGAAGTGCGTTAAGCTTTGTTGATGTTAAGCCATGACACTGTGCTACCCAGTTCTTCCTGCATTTTGAAGTGCCTGGGTGCAATGTATCAACTATTTTTTCTGCCCCACAACACTACTAGACTTTAATATGCCAAAAAAAGTGCTTTGTAAAAACACTTTTGTACACCTCTCACCCCTCAAAAAATTTCTTCTAGATGGCTGCTTCTGTAAGGTGTTTGCCCTTTAGGTGGGAAGGAGTGCATATACTAAATTTTTGCGTGCGGGACACTTGAGATGGAGATGCATTGTCAGAGCACTCGGGTGATGGATGCCCGTGAAGGCTCACCCGAAGTGTCTCATCTGAGCAGGAGACGTTCACAGCACTGAGTTTTGCTTGAGAAGTTACAGTAGGATGTGTACACTAGAGAGCAACTGTAGAGCGGTCTTTCTTTTAATGCACTTGCAATAACTGCACTGCAAGTGTTCATGGATGCGTGACTGTGTGCTGTTAACGTGAATATACAACCTGCAAGTGCTTGTTGTTGTGTTTACGTGACCAGACCCCACAGGAGGCAACGTAGCCTGGTAGAGATGAAAAAACAGCAGGTTTCTGCCTTCTCTCATCGCTGCTGTTACTCTAGGGGTCTCTGTGTCTCTCTTCTTTCATCTACAACGCAGGGCTGAGGTGCATGTTGGTGATAGATAACATGCTGCATTCATGTACCAGGAGGAATGTTGAGATAAAACTTTCATGTGAGAATGAAAAATAAAATCTCATATTTTTATTCATTTATTTATGAAACAAAGCATTAATGAAATTGGCTTCATTGGAATATTTTATTTAGGTTCTTTTGTTTTCTGAAAATTTCCTGAACTTTAGAATATTTAAAAAAAATTAACAAGCCAGAATAACAATGTTTTTAAACTTTTTTTTTTTTTTTTAACTCATAAGAAGCTGTCTTCCCACCATCCTTAAGAAGCCCAGACTGGGAAATTGGGAAAATCAGCTCTGTTTTGTGAACAGTTTGTGATTTTCTGTGAAAAAGTAATGAATTACTAAAGCAATGCTAACTGCTGACTCTTTTCCCTCTTTGCAAAGATCTTTGAGATCTACGGATCTACTGATTAAAAAATTCTGACAGAGGTGATGATATGGTTGTTTGTCATGGTGGCAACTCAAAAATAATGCATAGGAATCCATGTAGAAATTCTTGATGTATTGCTGTAGCACTTGGATAGCTCAAGTGAATAAGTAATAGGTGGATAATTGACAGAAAGTGATGCAAGTAATCTAAATCTTATTCTACTTTTGAAGTCTGTCAGTAGAGATGTTTAAAATGTAGAATTTATGACCTGTGGGAAATTCAAGCTGAGCTACAAAGCACATTAAAATCCTATAAAGGATGAAAAGACAAAGCTATAAATACTTTCACATAATGAAAAGTTTTCAGAAATATGTAGCTAAATACTAGGAGCAAAACCTCTGCGCATTTTAAGTGTTTTAAATATTTAAGTGATTCTGCATATTAACATAATTTTCCATATCGGAAACAACATTTCAGAATTAAAATTATTCTTCATGTTCTTCTCACTTAATTTTGTCAGAATCAGCCTAAATAAGAAGGTTTAAATTGAATAATATCTTCTGAAAGTCACTTTTTTAGTTAGGAATTTTTGTTGTCCTTTTCCTAGCCTCATTCGAACACATACAGTCTCAGTAGTTCCTTCAGGTAGTGTCCTGGTCGTTAAATGTTTTTGTGTAAAACTTTTAAGATGTGAAAAAAAGAAAAAAACCAAAGCAGCAAAAACAAACAAAACCCCCAAAAGTCCCTCTCATTACAAAATTGTAGAGGAATAAGATGATATCGGAGTTATTTCTCTTTGCCTGTATCTGCACTGCTCTTACCATTCAAGTATGGATTCTGGGGTTCTTTGAAGTCTTATTTGTATTTTATGTCCCTATGGATGGCTTGTAAGTTAGGTATATATCTTCAGTTTATAATTTAATGTATAGTGGTGTATCTAGGATGTGTGGGGCTGTCTGTCTGTCCCCTCAGGTTTGCTTTACGAACTGGTCAGGCTATATTAGGATTTATTCTGGAAGACTGTGGCTGTGAAAATGATCCATAGAACTTTTTGTGCTCACGTTCCTATATTGCAAAAAAAAAAAAAAAGTGCTAGTTACAGATCAGGTCTCAATGTATTCTGTGTGTTCCAAAGTCGAGAAGGATAGTGATCACTATCCTAGTGTTTCAAAATTTAGGAGGAGGCAATAAGACAGTAAGAAAGGCACACAAAAAAAGGCTTCAAGTTAGAAATAAGTCAGCAAGGTGGCGTGTTTGTAAACCAGATACATGAAATTGTGCATCTGAATATGACAATTTAGCAGTTAAAGCTAAAGCAATGTCCGGATTCATGTTCCTGAGGGATAACATGGTTGATAATGAGGACTGTGCAAAAAACCAGAAGGCTCGAGTTTACCTTAAAATTAGTAGGAGTCAATATATAGAAGATGAAAAGAGAACAGAACCCCAGGATATTTATTCGTATGAGTGCTCCCAAGCAATGGGGTTGTGTGTAAACCGCCGAAGATGAGCCTCTCTTGACTGTACTTTTGATTAGTTATATTCTTCATTGAACATTAAAATACAAGTATTCCCACAGCATCATGCACTTCATTCACATTCAGAGAACTTGAAGTGGACTAGAACAGCATTTCTGTTTTAACAACATCAATTTCTATACGGTGCTAGCAGTATATCCTATACCAGTATTTATTTCTGGGATCTCTTTCATTAATCTCTTGCACATTTTCTCGATTAGTGGATCCTCTCATATTTTAGAAGAGAAGGCTGTATTTTCATAATGGCCCACTCCATATCCAGTCACACTGAAATAAATTTCATTTGTCCATCTCTTATTTCTTTCAGAAGAAAGAATAAGGTTTAAAAATAAAAGTATGCTGAAGTTAGGGAAACATGCTGTTCACCTGAAATGTAATTCTATACCTTCTGTAGATAGCACAATATTTATCTGTTTTTTGTTGTTTTTCTAGTTAAATTTATAACAAATCTCAGACTGAAGGTCTCTTACCATATGTTACAGTCACATTTGACATTTCAGTGAATTAATGCTACTTAAGGGTTTTTTTTCTTATATCAACATATTTTATTTAAAAGTGAGTAACTGTTAATTAATTTTATTTTTAGCCTGCAGACTAAATAGGATTTGGCAAACTTTAAGGTAAAAAAATAAAAGCATAAAGAAGTCAGGGAAAGGAAACCTTCAAAATTCTTTTAAGTTTTGAAGACTTGTAACGTTCCAGGGGACTCAATATTGATAAATACTGTGAAGTATTTACTCTTTAATACAATTGGATTCTCAATATTACTATTAATGAATGTCCCTTCCACAAAACTACTCTTCCTTTCTTTTTATCAAATGTCCAGAGAGACCTATGAAACAGTCCAAGTCTATTTTAGTTTCCAGCTGCCTCAAGCCAAATAGAAAACTTTGGATTAAAACACAATTCAAGACAAATGTTAGTGTGCAAAGCAGAAGTCAAGATAGTTCATTTGTGCTTGCTATAAAACTTACAGAATGTAGCTTACTGGTTAAAAATGAATATGGTGAGTGGGATTTAGCTTCAAAAAGGAGATACCTTAAAGGGAACAGTCTCTCTAAACACAGAAAACACAGCTTAATGCTGTGGACTTTTTTCGTGTTTAAAGATTTTTTGCGAAGCATAAAGGGAATGATTCAAACTGTCTTGTGTAATTCAGCAAATGCTCGTGGCCAGAAAAAGCAGGGTATAAAGGCTTGATTTTGAAAATACAGATATTTTTATTGTTTTTGCTTCCATGTGCTCTAAACAATACTCTATTTTGTTGTTGTTGTTGTTTGTTTACAGTACATATAATTTAAAAGGGATCTAGATTCCAAAAAGTGAAGGGAAGGATAGGGTGGGCGGTTTTAATTCACCATTCATTTAGGAGTGAATGGAGTATTCTTGTGCCACTTGACGAAAGTGTGTGTGTATATTTTTATTATTCTATTTTGCCAAAAAGCAGAAAGATCCTTATTTTACTTCAGTTGTCTTCCTTCTGTGGTCGCTAAGTGACAGAATAATTACTTGGCTCTGGGGTGCATTGCCATAATAATCAGAGAAGACGGGTTTCATTGGTGAAGTAGGCAATAGTTTATGTATCCCCTGAGGAGATTACCAAAAAGCTTCACAGACTTGCTGGTTTAGAATTCCACTTTTGGTCCGTTTTAAGTGCATTTCTATGAAGACTTGAGTCAATCCAAATATCGCATTTGGGACAATTTTTTATGTTATTGAAGTTACGGCAAAATTTGCATTTATTTCATTGGGATAAGAATGTGTTATTTCATCTAGAATTTTAGAGGACTGCATCCTATAACTTGTATTTCAAATAAACATCAACAGATGGATTTAATATCAGACTAATAATAAAATAAGTCCGTTCCTAGATATTACTGACAGTGAAAATTGGCTCGGCATCCGGTTGAAAACTGTTTCCAGTCAGTAGTTTTAAATTATTTTTTTTGCTGACAAACATCCATTCAGTGTTGGTGCTGTGAATTTATGTCCCTGTGCAGCACAACGTGTGTGGTGATTTATTTGGCATCTAACGCACAGTCCTGTCCTGTGTATGAATTGCCTCATCTTCATACACCAGTCGCTGTAGAGTAAGTGGTGTAAGTAACCTGAAAAAGCAGATGGCATGGCACGGAAGGACCAATTAGTGACCATGCCGATGGGATGCCATGCAGCATTAGTACTACCTAGTGCAAAGTTACTAAGACCACCAAATAAGCCCCATAAAAATGATTTCATATAGCTTTCCTGTGGTTTTCCAGACACGTTCTCAACACAGCTCAAAACTAGGGGAAAAAGATTACCTTGAGAAGAGCATCCACATCAGACCCTGCTTCTACTATGGATGTTCATGCTGCTGCTCCAATGGAGTCAGCTTGGATATGTTTCCATGAAGTAGACTGTATGTTGTTTGGTTTCGGTGGGTTTTTTGTTCTATTAGCTTTCTCCCCTGCCCCAGTATGCTGTGCAGGATACTTCTCCACAGCGTTTTATACTATTTTACTGTAGAATTACACCGGTGGTGTTTCCAAGTATTATAACTTATTCCGTGTTGGACTTTAGTATTGTTTATTAGGTGTTCTGAATATGAAAACTAATTTAGAACTGGATCCCAAAAGGAAATTAGTTTTAAAATTGGCTTGTTGCATTTCTGCATTTGCATTGGAATAAATTGCAAGAGCTAAATCTTCTCTGTCCAGGAGCAAGATGAAAGTGGCACCACTTTGTCAGCTGCAGCAATTCAGTGTGGAATGTAACTGTTCCTGATGTGTGTTTTGGTGGTCCCTTACTACCTCTTGAAGAGCTTCTGTGTTGTCTGTTTGTCAGATCACTTATATCTGGCAAAACCTTGCTGGCTACAGCTGCCCTGCCTTATAATGAGGATTTCACCTCTTGGTTGGTTACCTGCATGAGGAGGGTTTCTGTAGCAGCTGGTAGGCGTTAGGCTGCACCCCTTGTTGCGTTTCAGTGAGGCTTGCGTACTCTGGTGGTTGTGACTTGAAAGTCCAGCATCTTGTTGCTAAGATCACTGGAGGAGACAAAACATGGTGGCAGCATCATCTGCTGTCCTTCAGTGGGACAACACTACCTGGAAGAACAGATCTGGATGAAAGAAGGCAACCTTATTACGAGTTTTGTTACACTCTGAGTTGTTACTCAAGTTAGTCTTGTTTGCTGGGCACCAGCTGTGCCAGTGGTTATTTTGAGGGGGTGGGAGGTGTGTTGGATTGCAGCGCAGGTTACTCAGTGCTCTGGTTAGGCCGTTTTCTAATGTTGAAATCTCTAGTCTGTGTCATTTGGGTCCATCTAGGTAACGAAGTAGGTGACGAGTTGCTTCTTCAGCCAGAAATAATATATAATTTCACCTTTACCCCATATCTTAGAGATTTTAATTCTGCTGGGAGGACTTTGTGCTCTCTGCATCTGCCAGCTCCATCTTTGGTTTCAAGAGCTCGGTGCTCATGTTCAGTCTCTGTTGGGTTGTGCCCATCCCTCCCTGTGGCCTTACTGCTTCTCCCTGGGCTACGAGCAGTGCCATAAGCCTGTTTCAGTTATCACTGTACATCACGCTGCCACTGAACCACTGTGTCGATTCTACTAAAGTTTTTTTATTGTATTAAAAAATTTAAACATGGAGAACTTGAGCTGCCATTTATGGCTGAGCCATTTAGAGCTTATTGAATTTAAGTAATAAAGGATTCATAGCTTAATAAATTTCCATTTGCCTTACGCTTTATGATATGACGTAAGGACAAGCTTGGAAGATATACTGAACTACTCAAATCAACTGGGATTAAATGTAACAGACTGATTCATTGATTCAGAATGTCAGTTTCTCGCCACCCAATAAACTTTAATTTGCTTTTCTGTTGTTTTGTCTGCAAATGATCAATATTTAGAATATCAGTGCAACTGTGCTCTTAAAAGATACGTTATTTTCTTAAGGGATTCAAAGGTTTTTGTGTAGTGGGGGTTTTGTGGTTTTTTTTGGGTTGTTTTTTTTTTTTTTTTGTCGTATTGGTCATTAACCAATTGATTTGGTATATCTATTTAATGCCTAAAATTAGTAGTTAAATACACATAGTGATTTCTAACGATACATGAAGAACTGTTAAGCTCCTTTGGGAAACTTCCCTGGTTTATTACTACTTTTCTACACCAGAAGGGCTCAAAACGTCAATCCCTTGTTCCCAGGAAGCCAATATCAAGCCATCCTTCATGTTCTAGGGATATTTATGAAATACTGCATTAGGTTTGTGATGCTGTCACAAAGGGTTCGTTTAGAACAGCTCATTTAGGACTTTCTGTCTGTTAGAATAAGTCGTCTTCCACCAGAGCCGAAAGCACAAATTTAGGCTCAGATGCCACAAATGATAGATGTGTATTTTGGTGATGGCTGTACCCGCAGTACACCACAGAATGGCAATCTTCTGTGTATAAAGACAACATAATCTTTTTTTCCAAAGGTTAGCAGTGGTGCTGTTTGTGGGGGAGGTCAACAAATTAAAGGAGAAATACTAAGAAAGAAAATGATTGAGTATAAAAACCTGAAAGAATGGATGTTTATTAAAGACAGTTGCATTTGTGTATTGCTTTAAACCTTCCCAAACTGCATTCTCCAGGATTTCCTGGAGCGGAAAGGAAACTCTGAGGCCAGACACTAGTGTTGTTATGTTCCTACAAATATGCCCCTTTTTTTTTAAAAAAAAAAAAAAAACAAAAAAAACCCTGTCGACTCCTTTGTATATCTATTAAACATATCTCTGTGTTTTGTGGTTCTGGATAATATGTGGGTGTTGGATAGCTTTCCAGTTGTTTTTAAACTATGAAATTGGCTTTCTGGCTTGTCACATTCTGTTATAATTTTTTCTCCCAAATAAGCCAACACTTACTTCTGTATTTCTTGGGGTTTTTTTATTAAGGTAAATTATTTTAGCAATTATGCCAATTAATGTTCAAAAGAATTCAGAAAAACTGTAGTAGTAGCAAAATAGCATATCATAAAAGGAGAATATTAGTGTGAGAATGAGGTTAACTTGGAAGAACTTTCTTTTTAAACACCAGCGATAGTAATGCTTGTATGTCTTACTTGAAACTTTAATTTTAAACATTTTGCGCTAAAATAATTAAAATGGAAATAGACTTATAAGACAGCGCTTTACTATTAATGATGTTTTGATTCTAAATGTGCAGATTTTTTTATTCTTAATGCACAAGTTTCTTAGTAAAATGAAAACAAACCTGTAGACAGAGCTCAATTTAATATAGAGAAACAAAACACTGTATGACCTCGTTGCTTCAGCGCTAATTACGCTTTAATTACTAGTACACATTTCAGGAAGAATACAGTTTTAAGATAAAAGTACAGCTTGATGTTCAGCAGTATAATAACTGTAAAGAAGTGAAAAATCCTATTTGAATATTTTACTTGTGATTATTTTCTTTCTCTTAAGCTTGTGGACTGTAAGGAGACCTTTTCAATGTTATGTGCCTTAATGTAAGTGTTTTAACTGTAGTTCTTTGGGAAAATAATGTTAAACGTTATTTTATATTTAACATTTTTGTGAAAAACTTTAGTCCTGAATAAAGCCTCAGCTAGAGAGTTTATTTTTCCCAAGGAATGGTAAAATTGTTTTATTGCTAATAGAAGTCATAGGTAGGCATTAAGGAGAAAAAAATGCCATCTAAAAGTTCCCTTGGAAATACTTTTAATTACAGCTTATTTGTTTCATGGTATTTGCATTTTTAAGTTTCTCATGATGAAACTTAACAAGAGAAGTGATCGTCCAGCACACATAACTTGGGGATAGAGTCTTTAACCAGTATCTTCTGTTGTCTGACTGCATTTTCCTTGTGTATTTACTGGACATGCTATATATTTACCACAGCTCTTAGCGTAATCTTATTTCCCCCGTACAGTTTGCAAAACACTTACAGAAAGGGAAATTGCAGTACAAGATGGGATGTTGTTGTTACTGCATCATCTGTTAAGGATCAACAGCTGTCTGTGCGGCGGGAGTACGTCCGGATGTATACAGCAAAGGGCAAAAGTGACACTTAGTGTGGTTCTCCACTCCTTGGTGTAATTTATCTGGGTATAGATGTAAGTTGATATGGATGTTACGCAACAGATGACAGGAGTATTTTTATTCCTGGTTATCATAAAACATCAGCTATGAATGTAGTTTGTTTGTTTGGTTTTTAATATTAACCAAAGAAAGATAAGCACAGCCTTTGGTTGAGTTGGTAAGGTAAAGTAACGGAAGGCTAGTGGACATCAGTATGAGTAATTAAACATGCCTGGGTATATTTACTGGAATAACTTGCTGCTATTTTGGAGCCTCTTAGCCTCCACAAGAGCGTCACTGTGTGCAAACTGCATATTAAAAATGGCCTGAAGAAGGGTTTGATTTTTAACTTGGGAAATTGAGCCTGGCAGTTATCTGGGGGAGTGTCCAAATGTGTGCAAAACATCCAAGGGGCCATTCCAACAATTTGTTAGTATTATCTAATAGCACGGTATAATACTGTCTAGTAGCAGCTATTAATAGAAGGTAGAAACTATTCTTAGAAATTAATAGCTATGTTGTGTCAGTGCATGGCCGTTTTCATGGATACTTCATTTACCAGTTTATTCTTGGATAGTGAAATTGTGATCTACCTTTTAAACTTCTTTTTGAAGAAGCTCATTTTATTTGTTGATTGATAAGGGAAATATTTGCTGTATTGGAAAGTACAGGAAACAAGTTATAAACAAACTAGTAGTCATCCAGCTGAAAGGCACCAAGAAAAGGGGCTGAAGCATATGATGTATAAGGAGCAGCAGGGGAGTATGGCTTGTTCATCCCAGAGGGGAGAAGGCTCAGGTGACTCAATTACAGCCTTTTCCTAGGTAAGGGGAGGTTATAGAGCATGGAAGTGGCAATAGTTGTAGCCCATAGCATGAAGTTTTAATTGGACAACAATTTTTCACTACCAAACACTGGAGCAGGTGCTGAGGGAGGTGGCTGGATGCCCATCCCCAGGGATGAGCTGAGCAAGGCCCAGGAACCCTTCTCTAAATTTGCTGCTTGCTCTGCTGGGTAGGGGAGTGTGAGTAGACGACTTCCAGCAGATGTCCCATCCAATTTTTTTTCATCACTTCTTTTTTTTTTTCTTTTTTCCTTTTCTGTGGTCATGCGGGCCACTGCCGCTTTTCTGCAGTGTGGTAAACTTCATACGAAAGTGGGAAAAGTGTTACCCTCTCTCTACAACCCACCAGCAGTACAGAATAACATTAAAAAATGTTATATAACTATCTTTAAAATATTAACCTATATTTAATATTACTTTTATATTATATATTATTAATATATATTCACTATATGCAATTATCAATATATAATTATTAATACATTATATAAATATGTATTAAATAGGAATAATTAAAAATGAAAAACATATTCCGTGCCATTTGTAACCTGTTTGAAACTCACTGTGCTCATGTTTAGAAAGGCTTTTTAAGCAAGCAATGTAGGGAAGTGGTTTGAATAATCTGTAAAACTAGATAGCATTAACGTAGTGTCTGCTGGGCTGAAGACCCGTGTATGTGTGCAGAGCTGGATTCTAGTCCTTTCATCTGTGAAAACTGAAGAGGCAGGTCACAGTGCAATCTTCTTGTTTTGGGGTACTAACCCTGGATTTCCTGTAACAAGATGATCCAAGTAGAATTTTAGAATGAGGGAAGGATCTCTGTAGCTTTCACTGCAGTGCTTCATCAGCTGTTTGCAGTAACTGGTATTCTAATGGAAAGAAAAAATCATAAGGCAGTGCTAATTACTCCTTTTTTATTTCATTAGATTCATAAAGTGCATCTTGAAATACCTTCTGTAATTAATATTGAAAATATTAAAGCTAAATTCAGATTTGTATCAACACCTATCGTATGTAAAGCATACCATGTGTGTTTCTTCGGGGAAGTGTCTTTAGTCAAGTATGTGTTCAGTTCTTCAGTGTCCCACAAGCAGAAGGGATTTTTGTTTTCTTTAATTTGTTTTGAACAGGTATGCTTTTAAACCATAAACTTCGTTCTCCCGTTTTCTTGCAACTGTTTGGTTTTAAGGTGTTACCATTGTCTAGTTCTGAGAGCAAACCACGTTCCATGCCGAGGGATGCACAAGGCTCTTTCCAAAGAGCGTAGACTTCTAAAAAGTGCTAATTTTTGGTGTGGGATATCCAGTTGCTTTCAGCAGGCATACGACGTAGCAGATCTTTGGATTAAAAGTATCTTTCACATGTTCATTCCTATCCCAGTTTACTTCCAACACCAAATGCTATTACGGTTTTCATAAAAATGTTCGTTATTCTTGCGGTATTTCTGATGTTATTCTTTCTACACAGATAAATAACTATTGACTTGAAACTGTAATGAAAAGTCTTGAAATAAGATTTAAATAACTAAAAAGGAAATTATTCTAGATTTATTTCCTAAGGGCCTCCTTTGTACTGTGGATTTACCTATATTACTAGGGAATAAGAAATACAAACGATAGATTTATTTTACCATTTTTCAATTTGAGTGTCATTGCTAAAGATGTATTTTGTTTTTCATTACTCACAGGATTTCCATAATCACAAAAGTTGTTCCGGAATCAGTATCTCTGTGTCAGCAGCAGCAGCTGACGATGATCACTGGGAAGTACAGATGTGTGGAACAGTGCAAGGAAATTCAAACAGCCGTTGAGGCACCCTAGCTAGATTCCATTTGGGAACATTTCCTTTAAATAAAGGGGTGGTACAGACATTTTGTCATTCTGTAGGGCTTTGGTTCATACCTTGCATTGTCATGTAAAACCGACGGTAAATGTACCTTGGAAGTGCTATTTGTGTTTTGCCACTGGAGAATACAGTTTGAATGAACTAGAAATAAATAAGTAGCTGACATTTAAAGTATATTTCTGTTAAAAATGAATAATATGCACTTTTAATGGAACAAATGTACTTACTCCTAATATCAGAGACTGTTTTACTTGTAGCAGTGATACGGGAGGGAAGAAATAGGCTCTGATCAGCATGTGAAGTAAATGATTTTTTAATAAATACACTTGTGAAGAGTAAAGCATGATTGTGAACTGCATCTCTACAGAAGATGAAAAGTAAACATGGTTTGTTTGTTTTAATAAACAAAAAGGACAGTTCTAGTTAAGGGTTGTAATCTTTGTGATGATTGTGTATCAGTGCTGACTGAATCTGGAAACTGGGCATGAGCTGACCACATTTTTTTTGTTATGATAATAACAAAACTAATGGAACAGTAGTTTTTATTGAAAGCAGCGATACATGCATTGTATGGGATTGAAGACAGAACTGTAGGACAAGTGTCACTCAATGAATACTAGATAACTATCACTCCAGGATGAAAATCCTGGTTTGTTGTTTTGTTTTTCCATTTGAGTGATAGAAAAATCAACAGGCCTATCTGTTTTTTATCTGCTTGCTGTATTACAGCATTCCAAAGCTAATTTGAATATGGGTTTTCTTTCACTTTGGAGCAAAACCTGCAGAGTACTGAAATAATAGAATGTTGTCTCGTATTATGAAAGCAGCAAGGGTTTAGTTTGCAGGGGGACTTGAAACCTCTTCATTTGAGCAAATTCCTCTCAAGTTTTGAGTTGAGCTTCTTGGCCCTTTGGAGAACTTCACTCAAATTCTTCCGGGCACTTCTCTGCAAGTATGAACATTAGCCCCTGCAAATATAGGAATCTAATACACTGTTGTTAATTGTATGCATTTTTGTTATTTTATTTATATTTTGAAAAATGGTATGCCCTAAAAAGTAATGGTTTACTTAAATCACATGCTGTACATTTTCATATACAGCAGTTACCCCAGCATCTTATCAAGTCTCTTCTCTTTTTTTTCTAACAAAATACCCGACTTACTCTACAGGGGCAAGAATATATTAAACTGCAACTGCTTCTCTTGCCCAGTTCATCTAGTCTGTAGATGAGTAGAATTTAACTATAAAGCTAGACCAGAATATGAGACAAAACTTTGCTAATTTTATCAGATTTTATTATTAAAACTAAATTTTCAATATCTTAACATAAATATTTGATAATCTGTGTTGCGACATTTGCTGAATTAAGAAAGTCATTAGTGCCAGGTTATGAATACAGATGAAACACCCAATTCTGTAAAAGGTTTTATTAATCAGTAGGACACATTCCAAATTAATTGAACTGTTTTATTGTAGGACATTAGCCAGCTCTACAAAGCAGCCTTACCCTTGCAGTTGAAATAAATGCAGAATATTCTTCACTGAGCCTAATAAAATAGGATCAACGCTTTGAATCGGAAATAAATTGACATAAGGAAAAGACTAACGTATCTTTCCTTTCTTAAAAAAATAATTGGGGAACAGAGTTTCAGAAATGAAAGGCAAACTGAGATGTGTTGGATTTGAGATTGTAGGATGTCTTTATGGGGGGGGGACAATACACAGATTTCTTGCTATTGCATGCAGATGGAGACTGAAGGGTGGTAGGTGCGGAGGCACATGTATATCTATGGTGATTAAATGGAAGTACTGAATTCAGAACAACTTATCCTCATTCTCAGATTTGTTTATTTTTGTAATATCTATTTTTAAGAGAAATTAAACTATTTTAGGTTTTTGGTAGTCTGAAATTCCTAAATATTCTAAGATTTCTTTGAAAAGCTCACCTGAATATATCATTGCTTGGATTTTTCTCACTTTTATGTTACTCTTGTACTTGTCGTTTTCTGTCTGACTCTGTAGATTTATGGCCCAAATCATACGTCTCTGTACTTGCGGACTGATGACCTGAAGCATTCTGGCTTTAGTAAATAGACAAATAGAGCACAAAGAGGTTAAATATATTGCCCAGTAGTTCCAGAGAAATTTGGCAATGCAAGTGGTGATATCTGTAATTCCTAAACTGCAGTTGAGCTCTTCAATCCCAAAAGGTTCTTCCAGCTTTCAGCAGGTTTTGTGTTGCCACATCACCTAAATGAAGAATGAGAGGATATGACAGAGAATTTTTTTCTAGTACAGTGTTTTTGAATTTGTGTTACTTGAAACCCTCATGGCAGGAGACATCACGGGTGCACTCCATCTTTCTCTCTTTTACAGAACTTGAGCAAATAGATTTTTTTAAAGTAACAAAAAGCCTTAGGCTTAAGAATGATATGAGAACTGATATTTGTATGCCTCTTAGATTACAAACATTTCTTGCAAATGCTAATTCTAATCTTTGGAGTAAGGAATATTAACAATTTTGAATTGGGGGGGTGGGGAGGGAAAGGTGTAGGTGATAATACAGGTAAATTCTGTGGGTGCTGAACATTAAAGTAAGTCTCTGTGCATTATTTTGAGAGACATGCTTTTTGCTGTGGTAAGGGAAGTTGCAGGTATGTGCTGACACCCACTTCCCAGCCCCAAGCAAATCCCTGACAAATAAGTGGTAAATACCAGTCCTTAATAATGAGAGTTTGGTTTTTTTTCTCTGTATGTTTAACAAATGAATAAACAAGGCTTTTCACAAAATGAAAATACTTAAAACTGAATAATGTAACTTCAATTTAAAAGTCTCTTTCCTTTTCCCCCAGTCTCCACTGGAATACTGATGGTTCTGTTTAGTTCCATTATGCAGAATATCAATTACAGTTCTCTTACATTGTTAGAATTTAAATTACCAGAGGTCTGCAAGATTAGACCTGTCTGGTATGCTGAAGTTCAGCGTGCTCTGTTTAGATGGCCTGCCTCTAAATTTACATTTTTATAGGCATGCTTCTAGTACAGAGAGTAACTAATGTTAATTTCTAAGACAAAAATAATAGGTGTAATCTTGTAATAAAATCTGTAATTCGGCTTGTGGAGGTAGGGATTGCATGCGACGTAACCACAGAGTCTACAAAATAAAGCTGCAACCCTCTCTGAGCTAACCTTCATCTTAACCTTCACAGATGGAGCGCAGTGAGTTAAAAACCCAAAAACTTTATTACCCGTGCCCAGTAGAGTAAAGGTTGTTTTTCTTTCTCTGGCATTATTAATGATTTTCAGCTGACTGCATTTTAATTAAAAACACCAGGTAGCCTCTCTGCTCGGCACAGGGGGATGCTGGTGTTCAGCATCTGCAGGCGCTACCTGTGCGCGCACACACGTAGCCTGGGCAGCCGGAGCAGCGTCCACCTGTAAGGCGGCACCTCGCTCTCATTGCAGGTTTGGGGAGGTAATATCAGTTGCCCCAGGAAGGCTGTCAAGGAGATAAATTCCTCAGCTTTTTGGAACTAAAGGCAGAAAATGAGCAAGTATTTATCACTTAAACAAGCACTGTTCTAATTGGCACAAGCTGAAAATTGTCGTTCAAATGTTTGTTCGTGCAAACTGTGCTTGTCTGTGCAAATGCATGTGGACGGTTGGCACCCTCAGCAGACGTGAAATGCCACGGAAAATCCCATCCATCTTTCAGTGTAACTAATCTCTTGATGTTGTGCGTACACAGAAGTCAGGAAACTTAAAAACAGTGTTCTCACGATGAAAAGTTCTCTGCACCACACACCCAGAATGCTAAGGCTGCATGGTACAGAACACTGCAGAAAAGGAAGGCAAAGGCAACAGTTATGCTAGTCTGAAAATGTTTTAGTTTTACGTGCCTTGTGTGCTTTTTAAGCCACCTCTACCCAGAAACTTCCATATACGAATGTTATAAGGCAAAAACATGATGGATTATGGTTCCTTTTGCTCAGAAGAATAAAGAAATAAAGACAGAATAGATCAGACTTTCTTTTACTTTCAAGTATGCCTGGGAAACAACTCCGTGAATTAGAACATCCATTTTTGGTTGCGTTTGTTGTTTTATAGATACTTCCACTGAAATGGTATCCACGTGCTATACTGACTTTAATATGAATTGAAAGAAACATGTGGAAAAGGTGTTCTTGGACCAGTCCTACCGTATTATTCATCTTTGCTTATCTAGGTAGGTAAGGGCAGACCTGGGTGGCAATGGGATTCAACTATGTATTTAAGTATTTCTCCCATCCAGCCAAATCAAGGCTTTTGTATTCTGTTGTCCCTTATTTTTGTTGTGGTGGGGTTTTTTTCCCCTCTCAAACTGTAGTTTTGGATTGTGATTTTGGGATTGTAAATTTGACAGGGGAGCCCTGGGAAAAATTTACAAAGATACAAGCTCTGAGCCAGCTTGTCTGTGAGACAGCTGGAGACTTGGCGAGTATTCTGGAGCGGTATCCCTGTCTGTTAACCCTGCTCCTGGATTTCTCTATGAATCTATTTGCCATTACTAGGGATGGGATGCTGAAGCAGCTGGGGCTTTGCACTGTCACTACTAGCCATTCTTGTCCTGCCCCCCACCCCCCTCTGTGTTCAACTTGTTTCTTCTTGCTCTACAGTGTTTAAAACTGGGTTAATCAATCCTGTCCTCCTGTAATATTAACAATATTACATTCCAGTGAGTTTTGTGGAGGTGTTGTGTCCCGCCCCCTTCCTTACACAGTTTGTAATAGAAATCTTAAGGATACCAGCCATTAAATAAGTATCCAATATTCAAAATCCCCATTATAGTAATTTACCATTTCTTCTCAATAAGCTCTGAAGTTGGTAAACACATCTGGGTGACTTATTTTTTGGAATATACATAGTTTTGTGTATGTGGTGTGTGTTTTGTTTGTTTGTTTTTTTTAAGTTAGTAAATCAAGCTCAATGGATGAAAGGAATAGACGATTACCCTGTGAATGAGAGGTAACTTGTGGGAAGGCAGTATTGGCATTGTAGATAAACCGTGCATCCTGGAAAATGCCTAAGAAAGTTCAGGAAGCTGGCTCAAGAATAAGCATAGCAGTATTTTATTATTTTGTGGGGGTTTTGATGTCTTTGGCATCTACATATGCCTCACTGCAGGTTTTTCTGTGCCTCTGAAGAAGTAAGTAACAGGGAACAGGAGGGCTCAGAGTAGCTGATCTCTGGGAATGGGTATGACTAAGCACCTGTAATCCCAGTATTGACATGCATATAAGAATTTACATACCTGATACAGGAGGCTTTAAAATAGGTTACTCAGCAGGTCATTTCTTCCCTGAAAGTGCCTTTGGAGATCCAGAGTTGGAGGCAATGTGTAGTCTGCTCTGTTCTTCAAATGGTCAAGAGGATGTAGGTCCAAATCAAGAACCTCTGGGAACGTCCAGGAGTCACATCAGGACTGTGATAAATTGTAATACCTGAAAGAAGTCCTGCCTAATTAAGAAAAAAAGCCTCATGTGGTACTATACAAACTCAGAAATAAGTGGTTGAAATGTATGTAGTTGGAAAGTGAGTATTTCCAAGTAGTTGCTATCATGCTGAAGTCATCTGGCAGAACATCAGTTTCTCTGTTTTCTTAAGAAATATCTGAGCAATATTGTGGCGTGTGTACTCAGAAAATCAACCCTGGTAATTTTCTGAGGTTTTGAGTAATTATGCCCTAGCATGCATGTAATACTTTTCTTCCTATGTTCACTGGTTATTTTCTCCTCCAAAATACTTTAGTTAACACAGGGTGCTTTAAAACCCAGCGCAATATTTCCCAAACTATTTCGGCTTGCAAAAAAATTTGTAACTGTGACAGAATTTGTAGGGTTTGTGATCTATACTAGCATAAACTACTGTATTCCTGCTGGGATGAAGAATGTACTCATAATGAGACCTTGTGTTAAACTACAAGCAAATGAATACCATTTATTCCCCAAATAGGGGGTTTAATCTCTGTTCTTGTGGTCATCAATCTTTCCTCCATTAAAGGTTCCCTTATAAAGTGCTATAAAGACTTAAATACTTAGATTTGAAATACAGTTGTGTAATACACTTTGTACCTAAAGTAGAAAAAAATTAAATGGCACAAGCACACTGATGAAAAAGGTTAAAAATGGAGGGGCTGCCTAGAATTGTCTTTTTAGTGTTCCTGTGATTTTCTTAAGATTATTTGTGGCGAAGCCTGTGTTATCAAGACTATTGAAGATTACTGGAGCACTTTGTTTCTTTGAAGCATAATAGCCATTTCAAAATATGATGTTGGAAGTAAGCAAAACCTGACTTTAAAAACTAAAAGAGCAGGCTCATGGGGCTTAGTTTGTATTAAATATTGCATGCAGTACTATCATTTCATGACACTTTATAGCATAATTATTGGTATTCTGGTAGAGCATTCCAGCAGAACAGCAATTTTAAGGCCAAATATTCTGTAGGAAAATAGGTTTCTGCTTTTCTAAGCAATTTCTTAACATATCTAGTGTACTCATCTCATCCACGCCACCCTCCTCTGTCCCCAAACTTTATTTGACAGCGCTATTTAACATAGAATAGATACATCATTTGATTCTAAGTACCTACTAATTCCATCAAGGCAGGTCCTGTCAACAGAACAAGCCCACAAAAAGTTTCTGCAGACTAGAGCTTTTAAGATTATTTTATACGTGACGTGCTGAAATCTATAAATGATACTTTGTGAATACAGTAGGAGCAAAAAAACACGGGCAAAATACAACAGCTGGGGCAAAATAAAAAATCAAGTACGTGATTTCAAAGATGCTAAATGTGCAGTTCCTAATTAAGTCTTTTTTCTTGTTTACTTTTCTAGTCCTGACTTTAAGCTTCCCAACAGAGCCTCTGAATCATCTGAGCTAACTCGAGCAGTTGTTTTATGTACAAGAGACTACTGTTTATTTTATTCTTATGTTCTCTATGTTGACTGGCATCCTGCCTGTCATTCTCCCACCTGCCAAAATCCCACGAAAAGGATAACTGTTTAGTGATGAGCACTCCCTACCAATGTGCTCAGTAGTAGCAGTTGTAAGAAAGCACGCAGGCGAGGGGCACTAGACCAGTGGGTCATCACTGGGATACTCAGGGCAGAGGCTGACCGTGGCTGGGAAGCAGCAGGAGAGGTGGGAAATCATGCCCTAAGGGGTTGGATTTCTTTCAGATCTGCAGGTTGTGGTCAAGAGGCAGCTCAGGGTGTTGATGGTATTTGCACCTGCACGCAGAGCCATCGTGGGAGGTGTTAGTGGTGCTCAACAACCTCAACACCCACGGATGGGGCAGGGGATTTGCTCGCAGATGCGGCACCAGGCAAAGCAGCTTGTTACTGGGCATGCTGTACGCGTTATCGATGGAACTGGGGAAGTGTCTGTAGAAAACTGGCAGGCAACTAAGTCAATTTTCCAGTAGGAACAGGGAGCTAGAATGCTGGGCAGAAAAGTTGCCAAGTCCTGCTGTCAGATTTATCAGAGACCTATATCAGTTTGATTATGATTTGTCCACAATCATAAGATTTATACCATATATATATATTTGTACTATCACTCTGGGTTTTCTTGATACCTTGGCAGCAAAGCTAGTGTGTGAAGTTTATGCCCCAAGCTGCTGCTGCTACACCGCTCTCCATTCTCTCCTTTCTCTCAATCATGCTGCTACGTTTCATTCAATTTACAGTGAATTGTAACTTTTCTGCAACAGGAATGCAATCAAAAAGGAGTGGCAGTGTTTTAAAAGTCGTTTGGCTTGCAGCATGCTCCCTGCCCCGGCAATGGTTTCAGCCCAGGATGGAGCCGCTGGAGGAGCAGGCGGCGTTACACACAGCTTGGGTGTGCGGCAGGGGTGCACAAAGCATTTGAAAATGTTGGGCACAAGCAGCTCCACTGCGCTATATATCATTAAATAGTACTTTAAAGGCTGTCCTTGGAGACAGCTTCAAACCTGAACTCTGCAGAATCTAAGTAGTGGGAGGTGGAGATGGTTGTCGCTTTGAATAAGAGGTGATGCTTGGGAAGTATGGAGTAGCTACAAACCCTGAGTCCCTGGCCGTAATGCTTCTGAGCAGCCTTGTGATCTCTTAACAAGATAACAGGCGTCTTACTGTAGGAGTGTTTTGTACCTTCTACTCGTTACTTGCTTTTTTAGCTTGAAACAAAAAGCCTGGCTGTAAGTCTGAATAAAACTTTTTGGGATGTGTGTATGACTGTGTAGAAACCAAGAAGCAAGTGGAAGCCAAGACATGTACATTTAGGGTCCTCTGTCTCTCTAGGGCTGGCAAATATAATAGAGCTGTGTTTTGTAGGCAGTGTGGACAAGTAATCTGCAATGTATCTGGGGACAGCGGAGTCAGAAGAGGGATCGCTATCCAGTGTCAGTGTTATTGACACGCTACATGAAGGAATTAGGATATGGAGAGGACCTGCTGACTGGGGAGCTCTGAACCGGCATAGAAATCTTACAGCACTTCCTAGACGCAAGGTGAACTTTCTCTAGGGTAGTACTGCTTTTTTCCTTGGTGGAAAAATGTTTGGACAAGAGTTTTAATCAAGTCTTTATAGTAAATAATTTTTCCCTATCAGATAGAAGCTGCTTAAAGTAACTTGCTGAAACGTTTTAGTATTTTTTTTTTTCTTTTCCTTTTAATCCTGGGTCCAAGTGCCTCTTTTGCATGTACAAAGTCTATGTAGGAATACACATGCAGGGTAAGGAATTAAGAAATCTGTGAAGTTATAGTGGGTATTAGTGTCAGATTTTGAATAAATGTCTTCTATATGAAGTTTGATACAGAAATCCCGATTCATAGGAAAAACATTAACTTTCTTTACGAAGAGAACAAAAGTATTAGACCCTGCTCTTGAGGAGTTTTTAATTCATTTGTATGTATTTATTGTGGTTTTGCCAGCTTGAGGCTTTAGCATAATTTTTCTCTTTTCTATTTCTGTACCGCAAGTGTTATATCCAACCTTCCAGTTCATTCTGTGCCTTTCTTTTGTTTTGGTTAATCATCTATTGGTTTTTAATTTACAATACTAAGATGGAGTTTTCGAGCTGTGTCGAGAATAATGAGCAATAAAGCAGCAGCTCAGAGCATTAAAAAAGTGAATACTGACAACTGTGTTACTCTTTCCTCTAGCATCAAAATCACATGTTGTCCCCAAAACTTTATCTGATACTTCTCCTCTGCAGCAAATATAAAAGGTGAACCTTAGAGTACCTAGCTTACCTGAACTGTCTGACTAACGAGCTAATTAGCCTTTCTGCAGAGTAGCCTGTTTATTTTCAGAAACCAATATTTAATGTTGGAACTGAAGTGAAAGTGTAGATTGTTATTAAGTACTGTTATTTACTTTGTTATACACGTTTTATTGCTTTCCTGTTGTTGGTGGCAAAGATTAATGAAACTTTTATAAAGTTGGATAGAAACGAGGAGGGAAGTGTATTAAACTACCCCAGCTTGCTGCACGCTAATTATTGTGTCAAATCTCATTAGAAAACAGATGCGCACACAAGAACATGCTTATTTATTTCAACATACCTGCTTTGAGAGAGGACTCTGCAGATTTGAGAAGGGATTGCAGGTGAATATTCTACATAAATCAATTTACAAAAACAGTTTTCCTTTTGACAGTCCTCCATCTCGTGTTTCAGCAGAAGAGCAGAATAGGAAGAATTAGGGAAGATGTGTACGGTGTTTTGTGGAGGCAGCGGGGGGTAGGAAGGGACTTGGATTCAGCACTTGGCTCTGAGGACGGACTTATTTTCATAGGCATGTAATTTCAACCAAAGTGCTTATGAGACTATGGTTAGCAGATGATATACCTCAGTGTTGTTTTTTGTAGCTACACTTCAAATGCAAATACACTTCTTAAATCTGATAAATAAGGGCAGAAATCTTGAGATGGGTGTCCTCATGGAATCAAAAGAGCTTTGTATTAAAAATGGGGTATGGAAGGAAAAATGTGCAACTGGGTGGCTGCAATAAAAATAATATACAAATACAATGCAGGAAAAATAACTTTTTGTGCAAAGCTAATAGAAACAGTCTATTTCAATTAATCATATATGATCATTGTCTACTTCTATCTACATGGTTTGTGATTGATGAAGGAAAGAAAAATATGATGAAGGAATGACAGACTGATCTCTGGTGCCTGCAGTTACATAGTTCATAACATATGTATGCAGTTACATACATAACCTCCTCTGGGTTATGTCTCCATTCTTGGATGGTCTAGCCCCTGCAACTTCAAAAGCAGAGAAACCAGCATTGTTGCCAATGATTATTAATCCAGTACAGTGGATACTGAAAACAATTTAATCTAACACAGTCTGATTAGACCTGTCGTTATCTCAACCCTTCACGCCCCATGCTGGGTGCCAAAAAGGGCTGTCATGGTTTCACCCTGACCAGCAACGCAGTCCCACGCAGCTGCCCACCCACTGCCCCCCACCAGGAGGGATGGGGAGGAGAATCAGAAAGGAATGTAAAACTCGTGGGTTGAGATAAGAACAATTTAAGAATTTAAATGGAAGAATAATAATAATAGTAGTTATATTGGAAAGGTGGGGGAAAGGATGAAATCCAAAGGGAAAGGGATAAAGGAAAACAAATGATGCCCAGTACAACTGCTCACCACCCACTGACCGATACCCAGCCAGTCCCCGAGCAACAATCCCCCAGCCAACCTGCCAAGTTTACATACCAAGCATGATGCCCCATGGTATGGCATACATCTTAGATTGCAAGGTCAAGTCTATAAAAGGGGAGAAATGCTGCTTGTGATTTCTTTTCCATTCTGTTGCGGTGAGGGAATGGCAGAATTCAGCTTTCCAATTTGATCATAGTCACAGGACTGCATCAGCTACCAAGATGAATATTAACTCTATCCCAGCTGAAACCAGGACAGCTAGTAAGTACGTTTTTAGGGAACTGGAAGTGTGTTTCTCCACAGTTGTTATTCTGCAATAATTAAAATTAAGGTATGAATATTAAAAAAACTACTAAGCAATTATCATTTGTTCGATCATTTGATGACAATAGTTTATATGCTCAACAGCGTGATAGATACTTTTCCTCTACAAAAATGGTACATAGTCGTACAGTTTAGATGGTCAAATGATTTTGATTAATAATGAGACAAGTTTACATTCTGAAATCCTGTATTTAAATAGGCTATCGAGAACCAGACTTTTGGAAGCTTCCGGAAGACCCTCTCTTTGGCTAAATACTATGCTAGTAGAATAGTCACATCATATACCACAGTGCAGATAAAGTCACTGCTGTGGTCTGTAGGACAGTTCCTGGAGTATGAGAGGACTAAGAAGATAAAAACTGGACGTGAAGCTGTCTTTTTCTCCCTTTCCCTGGACTTTCAGTTCTTGTGTAGCCTCTTAATTCTGTAGGATGGAATTTCTTTTGATAACTCTCAAAGCTGAATTGTACTGCTCTCTTCCCTCGGCCATGTGAATACTCCAACATTTATGTTCTAGCAAACTGGAAGGTCTGTTAAAAGCATAGCCTAAATAACAACCCCCCCCCACACACACAAAATAGTTGTGTTTCATAGTGAAAATTTAGCTCAGTTTATAGAAATGAAGTTAAAGATTTTTAGTAATATTCTATAAAGATTGTCTGCTTTTGGTGTGCATTCTTTCATTGGTATTAATCTAACTTTTATGGAAGCTTTATTCAATATTTCTTAGTTAGACCAGATAGTCATGGAACTATTGTAAATAAATGATATGTGAAGACCTTCACTGGTGTGGAAGTTTTTAAATAAAAATCTAGATCTTCCTAGTGCCCTTCATTTAAAAAAAAAAAAAAAAAAAAAAAAAAAAAACCAACAAAGCAAACACCAAAATTATTTTTTTTTAAAAAAAAAACAACAAACCAAACCAAAAAAACAGCCCTGTGAAGACATATGCCAAAAAAAATCTGTTCCTCCTTTTTGGTCCTCAGAAATTATATACATGAACGGGTTTTACATTCATGTTAAAAGGACATCCTGCTGGCAGGCAATAAATTAAGTAGGGACATTGGGCTAACATCTCAATAAATTGTGGTCAACTATAACATAAGAAAGTATCATTCTCTTGAGAGATGTTGGTTGTGACAACTAAAAGTGAAAGTTCTTGAAGAAAAACGTGCCAAGTGTGATTTTTTTTTTTTTTTTTCCCCATTAATTGGTAAAAGAACCTGCTGTCTCATTTGACCTGTAGCTGACATTCCACGGCCACCCGTAGCTGCAGTGATTTTTTTCATTAGCTTGTGGCTGTTCAATATGTCTGCAAACGTAGTTGCCTACGGTGGGCTCCAAATACAGCTCTGGGTTTCAGTGAGATGAAAAATCTCATTGTACTTAAGACAATGAAGTCAGTTGCTACCCTTGCAACTGCAGAATCAAGAAAATATAAGGATAATTATTATAAACTCCAAAAAGTAGACTACAGAAATTAAGCTAAGAGTGGTCAACATATGTTTAAGTATTTCCTAGTGTTAAAAGCAAATGAAAATGTCAAGTTTAAATATCTTTTCCTTAAATTATGTGCTTTTAAAATGAAAACTATGGCTCAAGCTTGTTTTCCTATGTTAAATATGGATTTGCTCTTGAACTCAAGCGCTCAGAATTTCATTGAATTGCTTAAGTATTACAGTAGTTTGCAGGAGGTTTTTAATTTTGCTATTGCTACGTGTCTTTGCTTGCTATCTTCTCTCTGACTTGCAATTTTCAGTCTTATAAATTCCTTTGTGAATTTTATGCCAGAGACACGTGGCAAGAGCCATGTGTTCTGTGCTGACAAAAAGGTCTTGAAACACCTGGTGGGATAGGTTGTGAGGTGGTCATGTGTTGCTGACTTGAGCTGTCAACACTAACACTGGACATCTAGAAATATTTAAACTCCGGTTCTTGTTGTACTTTGACATAGAACATAACTGAAAAAAAGATACTAACTAGGTGAAGATTGGGATATTCAATGTTATTTTGGCTAGAAAGGGATAATTTCCACCGGACCATAAGTCTCTGAAGAAGCTTCACAATGTCTGCCACAAAAGGTTAAGAGTACGGTGAAGATACCTTCATTAGGTGTCACATTCAGTGGAGGTAAATAATCTGATACGGTGGGACGTTTCTACTTTTTAGTTCTATGTTCAACCCATCCCTTCAAAGGCATAAAAGATGGAGATATAAGCATCCTTGATCCATCCCTGAGAAACGGTTTCCTGGAAACTGCAACTGCCTTGATCAGGACACGCTCCTAAGGCAGAGTGTCCACACGGTGAGTGATGCCTCGTGCGATAAACAAGATCCTTTGGGACAGCCAAAGTTTGTTCTATGTGTCTTATGGGGAATTATGTATTCTTTCAGGAAACGGTGAACTAAAAGTGGAACAAGTAAATAGATACATTTCTCCACAGCTTACTCTGTAGGTTTTGTGGTTTTTTTCCTTCAGAATCCTCGAAAGACGTATGGAAAAATATACTTACTGAATTCTGCCTATGTCTCATCACATGGAGTTATTCATTAAAGTAATATTTTCTAGCTGATTTCTAATTTGGGTGGACCTAAGGAGTTTGCAAGCCTACATAAGAAGATAGCTTGGTCTACTCTGCCAAATAGGTAGACATGAACAAACCAGTGCTCATTATGTACCAGTGTGATTCAAAATTGTCCCAAAAAATAGAGAGGATCCACTTTAAAGAGTTTATGAATAAAGCTGTATGAAACATTATTCTGTCTACCAAAATATAGTAAAATGAAGTTTTCTCCTTTACTCTCACTAGCTTTGCCAGGTATTGATTTAGAAAGTATCTTTGTTTTTTATTTAATTGAAAATATGGGTAATGGGAGGGGGGGAGGCTGAAAGAGCATGTGAATTATTCATTATCATAGTTCATCTCTTCTTATTTAGATATATCTGACGAAGGCAGCACAATGTAGAAAAGAGGAGATGTCTGAGTTTGCTCTGATGATACTGTACTCAACTCTAGTGAATGGAGTGTTTTCAATACCAGTGTATATATGCTTATAGGATAATTAAGAGCTTGATGCTTCCTCCATTTGTACGCTCAGAAATGGGATGAAAAGAAGGAGCACCAGGGAAGGGTATCAGGTTGGTTTCTTCCAGTACATTTTAACGAGTATGATTGAGCCTGGGCTCCCCCAGGAGACAATACTACTTTACAAGCTCTCAGTAAATAAGCAATTACATTGGAAGCATGAACTAACTGATTTGCTGGAAAACACTGGTGACTGTTTTCTTTTCTCTTCCCCTTTTGTTTTCCTCTGTTCCTGCTTTGCAGTTTGCAGGCTATATGCATAAGGCTGATGTGTATGGCATTTAATGTTTGGGTTTTTTTCTTTTAAAAATACTGCAGACTTCTGTTTTTTTAAAAAAGGTATTTATTTATCTACATATTTTGGATGCTTTGATAAAGCTGTTTCCAACCTCTAATGGAAGTTATTCTGCAGAATTTTTATGTGCTGCTCTAATTCAGCCGAGAAAACAAGTAAAGCTGTAATGCATGTTGCTAGAATATACAAATAAATTTAGGAGCATATCTGCAAATAAACTGAGCTGCTACTTAGAGTGTTCAGCTTGCTCCACTTCTAACAATTGGTCCTTCTCTTCACCTCTGATTTAATTTCCACCACTTTTGGGGTGGCAGGTTGTGATGCCATTGCTTTTGGCTTTCACTTGGGTATATCAACATGATCCCTTGCAAGCCAATAAATGCAAATTTTTACCTTTAATAATTTCCATAGCTCTAATCTTGCTTTCCTCCTTTTGATACTGCTCAAAAGGGGTAAGTAAACTTGGAAATGAAGTTGTGAATCATGTTATTGATACATAGCGATGACAATTGTTAGGGTGATGGTGAAAGGCATGCGGTGATCACTGAAAGGTGCAATTCTTAATTGCTTGTCAGCAGTTTAGTAGCAGGTATTTCAGCCAGGTGTGTTGCTGCAAGAGCAGGCTCCATTTTGCCTGGTAGCACAATAGCTGGAGAGGGATGAAGGGCAGGTTTGAAGGAGCCCATTAGCAACATACTTAAAGGAATATTGTGCTGCAGTAAAATTCTGAAGTGGCATCGGTTCAGTTCATGTGGGTATGTGCAGTGTCAGGTAAAGGCATTGTCACTGATACAGCAAGCTCCTCATTACTATAACTTGCAGCGCATGCTCATAAAAATCAGTGATCTCTCAATTAACCTTCCTCTCATTATCTTTAGTTTTGCTTCTTTAGTTTTATGTCTTTGTTTGAATTAACGTGTTAGTGTTTGTAAAGCACTCCAAAGATGAAAAGCCTTATGTAGCTGCTTTGTATAATTATTATTTTTAATCGTTTCCATTTGGTATAGTTTCAATTAAAAACACTAATTGACTGGTACGAATTCAATAAGAACTAGAAATGGCAGGATCTCTTCCCCCCCTTCTTTTTAAACACCAGAGACTTTAGGAAATAATAGGGGAGAGATGGGAAGAAGGAATGGATAGATATTCTTCTGGGTTTTACTTCATCCGTATTAACCTCATTGACTGCTTGCTAATTGCAGTAACTTAAATATGCCGATGCCCACGTAAAAATAGACTCTGACATCCACTGCTCTTCAGGGGGAAAACGTGGAGTACGGAGAGGTGTTTGTACGGTCGCTGCTGTCACTGGTACTGCAATGTTTTTTCTCCGAGCACTTAGTCAAGCAATGCAGATGGGCAGCTCTGAGTCACAGCCCGCTCCCTGCGTGCGCGTAGCCAGGGCTGCTGCGTCGCTGTGGGGTTTGCTTAAACCTCCACTTCTTGGAGTGGTAGAGGCGAAAGGACCTTCGGGCTGCTGAAGGGGAATTTCCAGTGTTAAAATAGAAGATTCAAAGCCTGGAAAGCAAGTGAAAGGGAAACAATATTTGGAACTTCATGCATTAAGGTCAGATTTATGACTTGAAGCAATACAGAATTTTGGAAGGGGTTAACTGGTAGAAGCAGCCCGTCGTTTGGCTCCTAGTACTGTGTGCATTAAATTGTAAAGCAGATAAGGTCAGCTTTCAAACTGAGGGCTGAGAGTATCTCCTACCAAGCGTGGTTCCCTGCTCTCATGTTGTTCTGGCTTCTCAGGAGGCATGTGCAGGGCAGAGGTGTGTGGGACGTGGGGTATGGCAGGAGGGCAGCCTGTGGGCCAGCTCTGGTACCATGAGGCTTGTTGGGTCAGAGTCAGTGCAGTACTGACATGGTGCATGGAGCTGGTCACAAACAGCTGAGTAAGATTAATAGGTGACCTCTGAATTTGTAGAAATTTCTGAACTAGAAATGTAGAGTTTGTTCATGGTTTTGGGTTGGTTTTGGTTTTTTTCCCTGTAAAAGTCTCTCCAGTCCATGTTTTGTTTTGTTTCTAAGTACCTCTGGACACACAAACATTTACTGTAACATTATCTCTGCTATTTTGGAGATTCAGCGAGTTCCCCCAGGCCACACAGCTGATGCAGCCAGCTATTGTGCAGCATTACCAGTGTACCCAGTGCAGTGGCTTCACTGAGTAGTATTACAATGTTCCTGCTCCAGTTACTCTGATCATAGTGTGAAGGGCAGAGTCAGGATTGCTCCAGCTCCACGTATTCAGGAAATAAAGCAATACAGCAGCAAATAAGTCTTCCGCTACTAAACAGCTATTTACAGCTATTGGAGCCTGACTGAACTCTATAGCTACAGTCTGATTTCTGTGTAGTTGCAACTTTTTTTTTCTTAATCCTTGTTTGCCTTATTCTAATTATAAGGAAATATAAGCATCTACACATATGTATTTTAAGTCATCATATCTCTTATTTCCCAATGGGTGACAAAACTTGTCTCTTACATACACACATCAGTTATTCCACATCAGGCCCATGCATTTCATGACGTCGGTATTGCTGTTTAGAGCTATCACATTCTGCATGAATTCTTAGTTACTCCTGTAAGTCTCGTTCAGCCAAGTGAGGACTGCTAGCCCCTTGTTCTCATTACCCTGCCAGCATCAGCATTTTTTGTCTCAGCAGAGGGACTCTGCAGCTGCTGGCAGCTTCTCTGCTAATTGTAGCACACAACTTTTATGATTAGCTAGATCCAACTCTGTTCTAGTAGCAGGTATCTCTAAACCACTGTTGTATAGATTTATTATTCGTATTTCCCCTGTAAAGCAGAGGTCAGCAAGCTATGGAGCGCAGACAGATTTTGAAGGGCGTGCAGCAGGGTTGAGGGCTAAGAGCTATTGTGTCTTGGAAAGGTGTAGACTTTCTGCTCTCACTTTCCTTTCAGTTCTGAGTATGTTGGAAGTGTTGTGTTACATAGGGATGAGGTGCCCTGGAAAGGTGATCAGCAGCACTTTTCACCGTGTGATTGTGGCATCTCACCACCTGCTGAGGTTTTACTAGTGCGTCTCATTTAAAAAGAAAATTACAGTCTGGTGCGCTATCCTTGCAGATCCCTGATGCAAGTCATTGACTCTTTCATAGTCCATAACGCATTCAGGGAAACAACGGTCTTGTTCCAGGGTACTGAGGAAAACATGACTCTTTATATGTCAGTGGTTGGCTTCAATTATTTATCAGTCTGTTCTAAACAACTTTCATGTGTATGCATATATGTGTGAGTTCTTTTTTTCATTTTTCTTTCCATTTTTCTGTGTGTCCCTTTTCTGAATGTGCTTTGCCCTCTCGCGATCTGAAATGGAGGAAAATGTGTATTAGTATTTCTGCTGCTTGTTTTATGCTTTCTCTGCCATATCCAGACAGCAGAAACATTGATCCACGAGTAACTCTTTTATTGGTGCATGATGATATTGTTGTCTAGATTCTGGTCAGTCAAATGGATTGACTGCCTCTGTAGTTTGAGCTCTACTTCAGATTTATGGTTTTTTAGTATATGCATAAAGGTCCATGTTCAGGACCTGTGACTCCCTTTTCTTCCGGAACAGCTGCAATGCTCTCTTCAGAGCTAGAGCAGGGCTGTCCTGTTTTGCTTTCTGATCCCAAAGTCCTGCTCTGGCTAATCCCCAAGTGTGAGAGTCAACTGTTTCCTAAATCTGAAGTTGGTCTCACTTGGATTCCAGAGCTCATCCCCTGAATCTCACCATATCCTAGTCTTGCTCCTACGAAGAAAACATTCATATGAACCACAACAGTTTCCAGTTTTCAGAGCTAAGTAAAGCTGGACCATCTGAAGTAGCTTATCCTCATGGTTGTTCAGTATTCAGTGCTTCATGTAAATAAAAGAAAAGCAACTTACTGGTTTGGATTTTCAATTTTGAGTGCATTAACAGCTTTCTGAATCATCCTGGCCCCTTCAGTCATAGAGCAGCTGTTCACAGCCCAAGACCCACTAACACTTGCATTTGGAGAATACAGAACAATCTGCCACTTTCTTTCCTATATTTTCTTGTTTATATTTCCCTAGTAGTTCGTTCTTTATTATTTTTTAAAATTCTGATTATGTTCTTTAATTACATTTAATTCTATGGATTTTATGAGGGATTTGCCATCGACTGTCATAGTTTGTGTCTATATGCTGCTGCTGCCGCCTATGTAGAAAACAGATGTCACTTCTTCCTCTAAACCTGTGTTGCAATTCTAGTTATACTTCTGCAGAGCTAATCTAATACGTGATACATTTATATGCATTCCCTAAGCAACTTTAAATCAGCTTGATTTAAATGTAAGACCATAAGTAGTTTAATTGCTGTTTTATTTTGCCAACTATGCCAACGTGTACTTGGTAGGAAATACATGAACAACTGTGGAGTTTTGTCTGCCTTTTTTTTTTCTTCTTCTTTTAGGCAGGCACATTTCATAATTTCTGTATTATCATTTGTCTTACTGGGCTTCAGAGGTCTGAACATCTATTTTCACAAATAGACTTGTATATCTTGGAAAAAGAAAAAGATGGAGGTAAAGAAAAATGAGTTGGAGGGAATGGGAAAATAGATTGACTCAATTCCTTTAATTTACAGTAATTCTGTAGTTCTTAATATTTTTTAATCTTGCTGTTTTCAGTGTGGTTTTTTAAATGCTAACTGTGTTTTGAAATGATCTTTTTATAAGCACATCAATTTGAAAGAAGTTTTTGTTTTGGCAATTCTGTTACGTAGTATAGCTGGTTTTGCTTGAATGTCACCACAGCAGCTAGGTGTTTAAAGCTGCATCTGCAGATGGCAGGCAGCAGCTGTGCTTGCCAAGTGCAGGTCCTTCTCTATTGTTTCTTAGCTCAGACCTTTCTGATCTCATTTCTATGGAGATCATCTCACTGGAGATAGTATAAAGGAATTAAAAAAAACTTTTAAAACTCTTTATTTTTACCATTCAGCTTGTTTCCATGGAAATGGGATCCAAAAGATTGTCAGTAGCAAACAGTTGAAAGTGAGAATTCAGTTGTAGGTTTCATTAGATGAATCCTAGCTGAGAACTGAAAATACTGATGGCCAAAGTGAGTAATAAACCATTTATAAAAATTATAAAAAAATAAGAAGAACCAATTAAAATATTAGAAAAAAATACTGTCCGCTTTCCTTTAGCCTCACTAGATGTCATAAACACGTAACTGTTCTTGGGTAAATGAATTGCATGGACACACTTGTAACTTTCTCCAGACTGCTTTCTAGGGTGGTGGCAGTTCTATGTAACAAACCTAGTCCATCCCTTCTACTATTAGGGACCTGACCTGTTCCAAACGGACATCTGTGGGCAATGAGGGATATATGGCAGAAAACTGAATCACTAAGTTCAGGTTCACTCAATTTTCAAATGTCAGCCTACGTCTTTGTGTAAGAAGTAGTTGACATCTACATTTCCAAAAGTACCTAGTTCTCTGCAACCAATAGGATAAACAAGATCTAGTGTGAACCTTACATATTTTGTTCCTTGGTTTAGAAGGGAAATCTTCTGTTGCCATTGTTACTGTTGAGAAGTTGCCTTGACAGATGTGTTTTCTTTGGAGGTAGTCAAATGCAGAATAGCTGAAGTCAACACACTTTGTTTCCCAGTCTCCTATCCCATGTTAATTTCAGGCACAACTTTTTCAGTTCTCTGCATGGAAGGCCAGTACTTACCCCTATGTGTTTTGCTCAACAACAAAACATTTGTGTAAATATTTTACCCAGGGATCCGGTTCTGTACTTAATATCCACATGTGTTGCATGCTAAATCTGCCACAACCTTTCCTTACTCAGGAGTGAGCAAAGATACTCTGTTTAGGTATATGTAAGTGAAGAACTCTTCATTTTTAGAGAGTTGTCCTTTGAGTAAAAGGATAAAGAGGAAGGGGAGGGAACTTTCTAGCTTAGGATACAAATGCGGCAAAATTTTTAAGGGCAGATGGTTTCTTCCATTCCTAAAACCACTGATTAGGGGCATACACTGAAGTAACTAGTTGTCACGGTCCACTCAGTGGACTCGAAACTGTTCGTTTACTATGATCTCAAAGCGCAAAAATCAAGGCGACCACACCAAGGGGTTATGCTTCAATTAAACAGCACAATTCTATTGTTTGCCCATAAAGCAGCGTGCGATAGGTAGAATGACAGAAAGTGAATAAAAGGTAAAGTAGAAAGAAAAGGAAAGAGGATTATAGCTACCACCATGGGTCCAAGGCTTCCCTATGGTCCCAGGTCCAGGCAGCGTCCCGCCGGTCCTTCCGATCGTCATGATCCTTGGTGGGGAAGATCTCCAAAGTTCATTTGCTAAGAAGGCATCTTCTTATGCCAAGCAACACACCTTGCTCCTCCTCTGGTCCATGGGTTGTTGCCAGTCTCCGCCTTCTCAAGCCAGGTTATCATGTGTGTCCAAAGAGTGCCCAAGGCATGGTTTGCCTCAGAGGCGGGCAGCTTCAGACTAGGAGGTGTGCTTTTGTATTATAATGATATTATAATGAAGAAAGTTCACCTGAAGTTTTTCTGGTTCGTTGTTATGACCACAATTGTGATCCATCTTCTGGACAGTTGTTATGTGGCCTTATTGTAGTTGTTCCTTTCAATCCCAGGTGGCAAGGAAAGGCATAGTACTCCTCATACCATGCAGTTCTCCTTCCCGGGGTCTTTGTGTCTTGGTGTCCACGAGGACCACATTCCATCTCCAGGTCTCTGTTGGCAATGTTGAGACAATATTGTTCTCTTTAGACCGACTCTTACACTAGTGTCCCTACCCTTTCCTTTAAATGAAGTAAAATGTCAATAAAAAGAATCTTGGACTGTGCAATATGCTAAAACTGCCATCCTAGAAAACGCTGCTGGGATCAGTGCCTGAATGACTGTTATCTGAGGTTAACAACCCACTATTAATTCATCAATCAGCATGACAACTTGTGGGGGAAAGTGTCTTTCACTACATGTGAAGTTATCTAGATACCAACACATTATGAAATACAAATGCTTGATATAACTACTCCTATTAATTGGAAAAGCTTCTTACAGTAAAGTTTGACATACAAATAAAATACCGTGATGAATTCTTCAACCACAAACAGGGTTGCTGATAAACAGTGGGAATCTGCTTGGCTTTCTACACAAATGGCATGATGGAGATTGCCAGCATGGGAAAAAAGCTAAGGGACATGGTGGAGGAGAGCCTACAGTGGGAAAAGATGCACTGTTCCCTTCACGTGGGAAAAGATGCAGTGTTCCTGGCTGTGGGGCAGTGCCGTGACCGCTGCTCCCATAGGCAGCACCTGGGACTGGAAGTCAGAGGAACTGTAGGGCTCACATGGGAACATGCAACTTTACGGCGCTGCTGTGGAGGGCTGGGAGGTGACAACAGGGTGAGCTTATATCCTCTCAGTCCTTTCTGTTCTGCATTCCTGCTCTGAATCCGACCTTGTGTACCGCTAATACTGGTCAAATCATGCCAATCGTCACTTTAACATCTTTTCTTTAAGCAGCCAATATGACCCAACAAAGGTTTGCTTCAGAGGCTGACCATGGCTTAAAGATAGGTCAAGATTCAGAATTTGTCTTCAAGGAAGTTATGACTGCTCCCATCAGGCTGGAACTGCTCCGCTGGGTTTACTTTTTTGTAGCACGGCATCACTAAGACACTTTCTTATCAGACGGTAACATGTTTAAAAATAAGATAAAATACGTGAAATGCAATCTCTCTTTTTGTATTGTTCATGCAGCCTTTGGTGATACAACCTACCGAATTATAATAAATGGCTCTTGCTGATTTTGTTGGTCTGTAGTGTTTGGCTTAAAATGAGAATAACAAAAAGTGGGGAACACTGAAAACAGATTACAGATTTCAGTATTGTGTATAGCTAGTGCAATTTTAAATTAGGTAATTTGCTCTTTATAGTGTCCTCTGTGATATTAGTGAAGTTCTAAAATGAAACAGAAAGGTTGTAAAGTAGCTTGTAGAGATATGAAAGCAGCTAAGTTTTAATCTAACTAAAATCTCAGTGTGGTCTGTAGCCTAATCTTGTATTTTGTGCTTGAATGTGGGAAGTAATCTTAAAATCTTCTCTCTACCAATCTTCACATTCCATTTTCTTCTATTTTAGTGACATTTACTCCTCCTTTATGCCAGATGTGAAAGCAAAATGGTAAAATGTAATCAACAGCAACATGGATAAGAGGTTACAATGTTGAAATAGAATTTGGAAGTCTTTCTTCCAAACCCTGTTTTTGACATTTCTTCTGCCTAAGCCCAGGAACTCAGTTTGTAAGAATTAGCTTTACACCGCTGCTACTTCCATCAACAATGTCAGAGGCTTTCCTCATTTGAAAGGAACACAATAAAAAAATTTTGGAAGTAATGCAGTGCATTGGGATGCCAAGAAGCTCTCGTTGAAGGAAGTCTGAACTGTCAGTTTGTCTAAACTAGACAGCTTCTGCCAGCTTTTGTGCATGTCAGGTTAGGTATTTTGTGGGGAGCTACCACATTCTTGTGCAGACATCACCAGTGAGATGCCTCTGAACCTTTGCTTTTAAGGTTTAAGCAAAGAATAGTTTTGCATGACTAGAATGTTTATAAATACTTTTAATTCAATTAATTAAGTGCTATAATATGAAATACACCCAAAAGAGTGTGTATTTGATAAATTACTTGGCTTTTTCTTGTCTGCACTGAAAAAAAATATGCAAGGCTTAGTGTAAAATGAAAAGCAGATTGTATTTCACCCAGGAAAAACATGTCCTTGTCTGAGACTGTCACAGATTGAGTTCTGCCAGAATTTTCTGTAAGTTATTTTGACATTTTGGAATTCACCTCATTTGCATTTAATATCTGGGACTAGTAATTAAGAGCACATTCCAGCACACAGCTGTACTTATAAGCATACCTTACACAGTATGTCTCAGTGCGATCGCTAGATTTATCTCAAAATGATGGTTAGATGTTAACTTCTTTTGAAAGTATTTTATATGTATGATGGTTAGACTACTACTTCTGTTGAACATTTTTGCAAATAGCTTTAAAATATTTTCTTGCCCATTGTGTGAATTCTTATAAACTGGGAGTTTATGGCAGACTATCTGGGAGCACAATAGAAAGACACAGGCATGCAGCATGCAAGGACTGCTTGAATGAACTAAAGCACCGTCCGTGTGTGATCGGTCCATCTTGTTTTATTCTTTTAAGCTAATTACTGAAATGCTGAGCCTTTATTAACTACATGGTTAGCAGCTAATGTCAGGGCTTTAATTTCTAAGTTCGAATTGAGATACTGATTCAAAGTGAATATGTAAATATTTCTGAAGAAAATCCCGCAGTAAGGGTGGGGGAGGTTATGTTGGATTTTTTTTTTCTTAATGTTTTTAAGAGGCAGTAGTATGTCGAGGCTTTTTTGCTTTAAGTTAATTTACTCCGTTCTGAAGACTGCTCTCTATTTTAACAACTACATTTTCATCCCACATACAATTTAAGTCTGGGTTTGGTGTGGTGGGGGGTGGGGTTTTTTTATTATTATTTGTGCAGGTTTTTTTGGTTTGGGTGTTTTTTGAGTCTTCTCTGGAACATTTAGCACATATTCCTTTTAATGGGGCTTGATACAGAAATAAATGCAGAAAACCTTTGGGTTTTTTTTTCTAAATCTACATTGTGGTTATATTTATGTATAGCAGAAATTTGTGTAATAATGCTTAAATTTGTAGTACATGTTTTACATGTGAAGAAAAGGTGATATGTCCATACCACGTAACAGATATGGTAGGCAAAACGGGGATCAGCAGCTGGGAGACTTATCTGCTTTGTTGTTAAAAGACCTCTTCTAGTGAGGTTTTAAGGCTTGGAGTTGTGGATTTTAATCAATTTTATTTAAAATTTAAAACCTAATCCTAATTCTCTTCTTTAATTCGTCATGGCTGTGGAATATTGACTCTGTTTAAGCTGTATGGGCTCATGCTTGGCAAAAGGGAAAAGGCCTGGCCCACCAGAGCATCAGAGTCCCCTTTTCCTTTCCCAAAGCCAAGATCTACTCGGGGTATTATATTGCTAGCTATAGGGTAGACTTTAACCATAGTTCAAACCAATCTGGGGAAAATGACACAAGAAGCCCTGTGCTAACTAGTCCTTCATCACGTGGTTTTGACCAAATCTGAACTTCTGGTCTTGCTGTGAATACTGAAGTAGCAACTTTGCCCTTTCTGAATGCATGCAAGTCATAAAGGCCAAAAGCCCTTGGCTGTGGAAGAATCTCTTGAGTCAGCACGTTGTTTGTCAGTTATTTGCCATTGTCTGGCTATTGTATAAGAAGTATGTTTTGTGATCCTTAGGACAGGACCTTCAGATGAGGTTATCATTCTTGTCATGATAGGGACAATCCCCAAAAGCGATGGCCTGTAAAGGCCTTCGCTTACCCTGACTTTTGGCATGGCTTCCAGGTGTACACTGCAGTGACCCGGAATCTAAATCCTCTGATTGTATCTGGCAGCACTTAGAATTCCTTTTTCTACATGAATGCCAGCTACTGTTTAAAATCAAAGTTTTCAGGCTAATGGAGCCACAGGTTGTTGGATCAGTTCACTCCTAAAGAAGGTGCACTTATTTTTCCCTTCCCCTTCCCATGTTGTTGCTGTTGTGTTCTTTTGTCTTGTGTTGTGTTGTTTTTAGATAAAGATTACGTGAAAAGTCTTGGATGTGTGTTGCCCCGCTTCCATATTGTGACATTATTTGTTCGTAAAACTCAAAGTAAAGCCAGTTAGTTTTCTACATGTTCACATGGGCCTTAAGAGAGTCATCTGGTGTCTGGTAATTTTTCTGAAATTAGGGCCTAACTCTTAAGCAATATCTTTCTTTTTCACAAGAAAAGATGAACAGATAGTCTTTCTTTCCACAGTGTTTCTAAAGGGTGATTGATAGATATAGATATAGATAGATAGATATATTATTGCTTTAAAACAGTAAACTGGACTGTACTTCCTACACTTTCTCGATCCACTAGGCCATGGGACAACTATACCTTCTTTGTAATACTGAAGTACATACGCACTGTAAATATTAAGCTGCTGAAGTAGTCAAAATGCATTTTTAAGAGTGTAAATTTAATTCTAAAAATACTGATACTCTGTGTATTAGAGTAGAAGAATGTGTGGGATTGGTATACCACGGGGGTAACAGATTGGAATTTATATTTTACCAATAATGTGTAAGGTTCATATCTTGGTTTTGTAGTCAGAATTGTATATTGCGCATAATTTGAACATATGCTTTGGCGTGTTATGTGTGTACTGTATGTAAGTAATACTTAACTTTAACATGCTACATAGTGAATTTAACCAAAGTAACTTCAAAATTTGAGGAAGTTGGTAAGAGTGAAAATACTCTGTAAACTTTTTAACTTCTGCTTTCTTAGTTTTAATCTTATGAATCTTTTTTGCAGGCAAATAATTTAACTAAACATGGCTTCATAATAAATCTATTCCATGTATGCTAAACCATGAACATGAATAATGTATATTTTGATGTATCATAGCATTAACACAATGTAGTCTGTCATTTTGAGTGATATTTATGAACAGGTTTTTGTTTTTTTCTGTATGTCAGTGCCATAAGACAACAGTGCATCTAAAAACCATGCTAAAACTTCTGGTGGGATATGATATTTTTGGATACAGACATATCACTAGTTCTGTGTTTTGGTAAGACAACATCTCTGTCTAATGCTGTATTGGTATTAGGAGTGTTTAGTGGAAAGTTGTCTCAAATCTATTGAAGCTATTTTGGGGATGTTGATAATCCTTTAGAGTAGCAGATAACAAGTTAGGCATGTGATAAACCTTTCATATGTAACACATAGATACTTTTTCAAAGATTCATCTTTTTTGAGAGCCTCTATGCAGGAATTTCCACCAGTATTTGAGAAGTTTTTAGCTAATTTGATGTAATGTAAAACCTCAGGGGTGTGAAGGCAAGAGGAAAAAAATTCCTTCTTCACCTTTGAACTGTACAAATGAGAATTTATAAAGGCAACAATAATGGCATGACATCTGTGACAGATTTTTTTTTTTTTTTTTAAAGCAGAAATAAGTGTAATACAGACCCTATGGAGCCAGGAATGTAACGTCTGTATATACAGCTAAATGTTTCTAAGGGCAATTGTGTAAACCAGGGCAACCTACACCAAACAGCCCAGACCCACCAGCCCAGAATGACTGCTTCCCAGCTGCCAACTGCTGCAGGTGCATCACCAGTACTGTGTGCCTGAGCTGTGGACATTGCTTAGAGAACTGCCAGAGCACCAGCCCACCAACATACCAAACAGCACTGTTCTAGCGAATTTTTTGCACCATAGATGACTGAATGACATGGCCAGGCATTTTCTCAGACTAATTAAATTTCCTAATGTAAATATGGCCAGTACTTCCCTCTTCTCTGAGGTACATTTAAACGTTTTTGTTAATAGAAATTTATCAGAGAGTTTCTGAAATAATATTTGTACCATTCTGTAGTTGCTGTCTTTCCATTAAACTTTAATTATCCTTAGTGAATCCATAGGTGCACATACATGGGGGGTGTGTCTGTATAGATGGGCTCAGTGTTGTATATGGATATGCATAATACATATTTTTCTTAGTTTTCAAACAATTTTATTTTCTTTTCAGTGGGATGCCATAACTGAAATGGATGAACACAATCGTCCCATTCATACTTATCAGGTGTGTAACGTGATGGAACCAAACCAAAACAACTGGCTTCAAACAAACTGGATCTCCCGTGATGCTGCACAGAAAATTTATGTGGAAATGAAGTTTACCCTGAGGGACTGCAACAGTATTCCATGGGTACTGGGGACCTGCAAGGAAACTTTCAATCTCTACTACATGGAGTCGGATGAGTCCCATGGAGTAAAATTCAAGCCAAACCAGTACACTAAAATTGATACTATTGCAGCTGATGAGAGCTTTACCCAGATGGACTTGGGTGACCGCATTCTTAAACTCAACACGGAAGTTCGTGAGGTTGGGCCAATAAACAAGAAAGGATTCTATCTCGCTTTTCAGGACATTGGAGCATGCATTGCTTTGGTGTCAGTCCGTGTTTATTACAAGAAGTGCCCTTTCACAGTCCGTAATTTGGCTATGTTTCCTGATACTATTCCAAGGGTTGATTCTTCCTCTTTGGTGGAAGTACGAGGCTCCTGTGTGAAGAGTGCTGAGGAGCGTGACACTCCAAAATTGTATTGTGGAGCAGATGGGGATTGGCTTGTGCCTCTAGGACGATGCATCTGCAGTGTAGGATATGAAGAAGTTGATGGTTCCTGCCATGGTAAGAAAATATTGTTTGACTTATTATTTTTTTTTTAAATTTTAAACAAAAAAGTCATGATATTCTATGCACAGCAAATAGTTCGTGTACATTGGAAATACTGCATCACATTTTCAAGGAATGCCTCTTGTCCAGAAATGAGCAAGGCCATATTGAGTCATGATATTGTGGATTTCTAAGAAAACATTTAGTTACTAAAGTTGACCTTCATTTCATCTAACTGTAGGTGCCCACAATGTGCATGTGTGTGGACAAGCTAGTTACCCCGACTCCTTCTGTAGGTACAGATAATATATGTATTATCTAGGTACCTGGAGATAAGTACAGGCTTTGGAGCAGGATTCCTCTAACACATTTGAGGTATCTAGCACAGGGTGAGATGAGCAGTGACTTAAAAAAAATAACTTTTTTCCCCTCCATATGCCTAAGAAGGAATCTAGTCATAGAATCATAAAATCATTCAGGTTGGAAAAGACCTTTAAGATTGAGTCTGACTGTAAACCTAACACTGCCATGTCCACCACTAAACCATGTCCCCAAGTGCCACCCCTACAGGTCTTTTAAATACCTCCAGGGATGGTGACTCAACCACCTCCCTGGGGAACCTCTTCCAGTGCTTGACAATCCTTTTGGTGAAGACATTTTTCCTAATAGCCAACCTAAACCTCCCGTGGTGCAACTTGAGGCCGTTTCCTCTTGTCCTGTTACCTGGGAGAAGAGACCGACGCGCGCGCACACACACCCCCCCGCCTACCACCTCCTTCCTGTCAGGCAGTTGCAGGGAGCCATGAGGTCTGCCCTGAGCCTCCTCCTCTCCAGGCTGAACACCCCCAGCTCCCTCAGCCACCCCCCTTCAGGCTGGCTCTCCAGACCCTTCCCCAGCTCCGTTGCCCATCTCTGGACACGTTCCAACACCTCCATGTCTGTCTTGTAGGGAGGACCCAGAGCTGAACATGTCTGAGGTGCGGCCTCACCAGTACAGGGGGGTGATCCCTGCCTGGTCCTGCTGGCCATACAACCTCTGATCCAAGCCAGGATGCTGTTGGCCTTCTGGGCCACCTGGGCACACTGCTGGCTCATGGTCAATTAACTCATACTCAGACCATTCCTGTAAGCACATAAAGACAGAGGGGTTGGTTTCACCTTAAGAGATAATGTCATTATCCATGCTTCTGTAAAAAAACCAAAGGGGGTTAAATGCCACCATGAATAACATGCATATTAATGTAGTAGAAAATCAGTAGGTATCAAGTTCAATTAGAGACTCTTGAGGCCCTATTCAGAGTTAATGCAAAAGATTAAAATCTGAAGTGATCAAAATGGTTTAATTACAATAATATAAGTAATGCTGTATCTCTAGTATTGTTTTTTCACTAAGACTAATGTACAAATACAGATTGTGAAGTAGGTGTCAGTACATCAGTTAGTTGCTGAATGTTGTTTGCCACCTTCTTGTATCTAAAGAACTGTCTCTCTGAGGATAGCTGCGCTTGGTAGTTTCAAGAATCTTGCTGAAACTGCACTTTGTGCTGGTATCTATAGAACAATATAACAGTACCTTGTCACTATGACAGCGAATTAAGGATATTTCAAATCAAGGTTTCAACTTGGAGGTGACTACAAAGGGAAATTTATTTTCTTCCCTTATCAACCTCTCACTTTCATAGGAAGGACAGTGAACACCTGCAGGAGCAAAAGCCGTGTCTTCTGTGCAATGCAAGTGTTCCTTAATGCTCTCGCTGCCACTCTTTAAAGCATGGCTGCATTTGTGTCTTTGTGAGAACTGGATTTCATGTACAAATGGTAAAATTCAGATTACTTTAACTTTTGTGCTGTTCAGAACATTAATATGTTGCTAAAACTTTGTAAATGCTGTGGTATACTTGAGTAAAGCCCAGGACTCTGCGCTTTTGTGGATTCAGTTTGAGGCTACTATCCATGGAGAGAGTGTGTATGTTTAGACTTTATTTTCCACCTGCCAGGACTGCTGGATAGGTGACTCTTACTTAATCTTGAAAGGCATGCATCTTTTCGTACTGCACAGTTTCTTAGTTGTTTTGATGGCTTCAGAAAGAGTTACTAAAGGATATATGTACTTTGCGTGTTCTACTTTACATTGTTTAAATGACTTGAGAATAAGGTACTCTTTCTGCAGTAATAATTGTAAAGAAAGCCTCAGTAGTCACCAAGATACCAGGCTACTTTGGTTTTACGTCTGTTTTGTAGCAATGAGGAGAAAGAGTCCGTATCCATAAATTACTCAAGTGACACTGCTATTGCCTGAGTATTTTGCTCAAGAGCTCCTCAGGTTTTTTGGTGTTAGGGAAGCTGCACAGCAACCTTGGCTAATGTGAAGTATTAAAAGCACGTTATGCGTTGTAATCAGAAAAGGAAGTTTGCTTTGATCTTGCTGGCAGTAGTGGGTAGGGGGTAGGCAGGAGGAGAAGAGAAGCCGCTACACCTTAGTCTATTAAGAAGACGTGAGATATATTTATACAATCTTCGTGCTTTCTAGATCCCTCCCCCAAATCCCTACCCAAAGGTGTCTTGTCCCTCCCATTCCGCTGCTGGAATTAGAAATCTGTGTCTTGGAAGTATGTGATGCCATTCTGTCAGTGCTGCTTGTAGACATATTTTGTAACATATTCAAAACTGATAAATTTATTCTGCATGAAAATAACTTTCAAAATTTTGTATTTTGAAATCTGCTCTGGTAAGTGATTAGGTGGTGGGCAATATTTGCTAATACTTCAGTGTATTTTTCCTACTTTCAAATGGTGTCAAACTTTAAATTACACACCGGCACACAGCTCAGTGGGGAATAATAAGCTCTTCATGGAAAACATGTCTTATCTGTCACAGAATGTAAAAAATAAATTTCTATTTTGATATCTGTAGAGATACGCACTCTCTACTTCAGGAAGCACTAAATGGCATAAGGAATGATACTCTGTTGTTGTCATTGCTCCTAGTTTCACAAAGCAGCAAGAATGGGAATAAAAAAATTCTTTGATCAGTTTTACGACTGCTGTTAAAATCATAGGGAGGCAAGTAAAGTAAATTTTGGCAGTTGAAAATAACCTAACTGGCAAAGCTTCAGTTAATTCAATATATAACGGTTTTATGCACATCTATCTCTGTCTGTCAGTCTATCAGTATTCTGTATCCATTGTATGTGCTTTTAAAAGCATCATTTCAGAATGAAAGTGTCTGAGAATAATTCATAACCAGATTAAAATATCCATACTTATTAAACGTATACCCCAATGCATCTAGAACTGTTCAGAGGCACATTGATAGAGAATTTTTCATTCATTTCAGGACTGTCTTCCTTTTCTGAAGTCAGAGGGGAAAAGTAACATTGATTGCAAGAGGTTCAGAGTTATTTGTGTGGTGCTTTTTTTTTTTTTAATGGCATAATCTTAAATATAGCATCTTCTCTGAATTGATTGTGTAAATAGACTGTTGCTCTGTGATTTGAATCTACGTTCAAGATTATTTTTTTCCCTCAATGTCCTGAAATAGCAGCAGCGTTCACATATTCTTTTGTTTCTTTAGGTATTAGTAAACCAATTGGTACCAATAATGTGGCAATGCTAATCATAAATGGCTTTAATATGAAGTACTTGGTTTGCTGAATCATTTATACCAGCCCCATTCACAAATTACAACATAGAAGGAGGAGATGCTGCACAGGGTTCTACTGAACATCAGTTAAAAGTAGCAAGTGCAATGTCATATCTTCTCTGAATGTCAGTTCAAGACAAGAGTTGTGCTAAATTTAAAAAATGTGTAACATATACAGACCATGTGAGGCTTTTAAGTGATTTTTTTATTATTATTTTTTCACAGAAAGAAACAATCATAACAAGAAACACTATAAAAACTTAAGTACAAAAGTTCAGTTCTTTTTAGGTATGATATAATAAAACTTGGATGACTGTTTACTGAAGTCTAGCTCTTTAATGATTTACCAAAAATTGTGAGAATTACTCAAGGTTAGCAATTAATTGCAGAGAAAAATTCATCAACTATGTATAGCAAATACTAATTTATAATCATTTAAGGATTTATTTTAGTTTTAACCGAACATAATGCAGAAGTGTATTTTAACTGTAACAAGATGATTGCTCTTGAGGAATATTCTCAGGAACCCACCCCCCAAAGGGTTGAAGAAGTTTTTAAAATGTAAACCAACAGGCATTGACATTCACCTGTTTATTTTTAATAAAACAAATACAAACAAATAAGAAGTAGGAATGTAAATTTCAAATTCTTTGATCTTGAGTTGGCTGAAGGACACTTCCAAGGGATACCAATGTCTGAATGCACCGAGCATATGTTTAATTGAACAAACCCTTCTTTCTGTTATTCATTACTCAAATTTGTGGTAATGTGTTTGTGTTAAGATTTTTACCTTGGCAATCTTATCTTCAGCCATTTCATCTGAGTCAACTGGCAGATGTTTTCATTTTGCAAATATGAACTAACCTCGTCCTCATATATGTACCTATAGCATGTCATTTTTGCTGGGAAACCAAGAAGTTAGTATTATATTCATGCTTTAGTTACCTGTCTGCTGTCATGAAAGCAGAAAAAGGAAAAAAAAAAATTAACCACCACCCCATGCATTGGAACAGCAAGCTTTCTAATAGTTACAGGGATAAATTTTGTGTACACTTCTTTTGGGTTTTTCTCCGAGGTACTGATTTACTCATGGTTTGTTTTTGGTTTTTTGTTTGGTGTTTGTTTTGTTTTGTTTTGCCAGTCCGTAGGCACTGAAGGAAGATCTGTAAATGAAAAGTGTAAGAAGGTTTGGACTACCAAAAAGGGACAAAATAAGATTAAATTTAAATTTCAAAGACTGCAAATTATCTGTTTAAGAGAAAATCTTTCCACCACAGAGTCCCTCCTGCAGCAGAGCTGGAACAGTTCTCTTGTGCTGGAGCAGATCCCTACAAGAAAGGGTACAATTCCGTGCCCACTCTTTTGGATAGCCAGCAGCAGGAAATTTGTCAGAGGTGCTGAATGAGTGGAGGACTGAGAAGCTCCACTGACGGTGCTTTCTTTGTTGTGTGATGGGACAGGTGCAGAAGGTCCTGGGACTTCTGCAGCTCTGTGGTTGCATGAGTTGGTACGATCTGTCTCCGTGACCACCACAAGTGATTTTTCTTGTGGGTGGAACATCAGTAAGTTCCTTTTTCCTTTCAAAATATAGGGCAGACAAGTAAGAAGAATGATAATGCAAACTTACCAGTTTAAAGGAAAAAAAACAACACCCTAATTGAAGCCTCATTTCCCCCTGAAACCAAAGCCTTTCAATTTCCTCCTCTTGTTTTCAATTTCCTTCTTTTTAAGTGCAACCTCACAGTGAGCCCACCTCAAAGCTCATCATTGCAGCGTGCACATGCAATGTTGTGCCAGGAAGCCAGTGCCGATTTGTGAAGGAGCAGGAGGGGAGGTAGGTGGGAGCATGCGTAGAGGTAGCACCAGAGGTGGCGTGAAGAAGGTTAGGAGGAGTGGTTACGTATGACCATAGACCCATCAGTATCAATTCCAAGGTTATTCTTCGCTATCCTTTGTTCCCTCTGCACCACTACACGGCGTGTTGTGCTTAGCAGGCATCCCTTGACAACGTTCCCGAGAGCAGGGAGGGTGGAAAGGCTACACAACTCACTGAATTCTTCCCCTTTCTTGGGTGTCAGAGAGTACAGTTGTCTATCACAATCTTTTCTGCGCTGATCTCTTATGGAGTTAATGTAAATGGTTTTGTTGTTTCTGAAATAGTATTTTTAACTTATTATCCAACTCAAAAAATTATTAAGTAGTTGCATTATTTCTTTAAAGTAAACAGCCGTATCATTTATTGGAATTTGTAGCAAATTCCTGAATATGCAAGTCCTGTGGAAGGGGTTGATGCTATTTTCCTGTGCTTAAATGATGGTTTATTATTTTATTATTATTATTTTATATAATTTATGTGAGTCTGAAGAGCTTTAGACTTCACAGTTTTCAATGGTAGTACTTAGACCTTTTGTGACTATCAGTGATGTGTATTTTCCACTAAAAAACCTGCTTTCTAGCCTATGTAAGGCTGCACAACATCTGTGAGCACTCACCACTTATTTTAACTTGAATTCTGAACATGGATAAAACAGCATTGTGGTTTGACATTTCCAAATTCAGTTTTTAGCTTGAACCACTAAATAAATGTTTTTAGTACAATCCAAGATAATACATGAAAAAAATAGGAATCCCAGATAATAGCAGATCCGTAGGTAACGGTATAGAAAAGCAATTGATAATGACTTGTTCAAATTTTTTAAATATACTTAACCACATATAACTGTTAGCATGCTGCAAAAAATAAGACTTGATATGAACTCAAGAACTGTATACATTAGAGTATATATTTACAGTAGATTAAAATTTAAATGACTGTTGTAGGTGGACGTTGCAGATGCTTCTGGTAGCACTTTTACGTTCATACATAGTAGTTTTAATTACTAAATGCCAGGTCATGTGCCAAGCTATTTTGTGTTGTGTCTTTCTTTCATTTTCACTGCCCACTTTCCACTTGCATGTAGAGAGCTCTTTTGTCCTGAAAGGCTTGCATTTAGTGTGAATTAAAAATAACATTGTTACCTAGCTGAAGTAGGAGGAAAATTGTATGGTGGACCAAGTGAAATTAATGTGATATTATTTACTATTAGAGATGAATTTTTAGTGAGCTGGACCAGTATGAGGTGATCTGACTTTGTTGTATTTCACTTTGCCTTTTTCTCAACACTTAGATTTTATGGCTTTTATATTTCTTCAAAATTACATGTTTGTGCCTTTTCTTATACACTGGGTACCAGTCTGGCTCCTGCAAAGCTTCTGAAGATACACATGGTTTTGTTTTTGGGTTGATTTGTTCTGTTTGTTTTTTTAAAACTGTATGATTTGATATTTTATTTTCATTGTCTTAAACTGAGGATATTTCTTAAATTTGTTACAGAAAATTTTTCATTCATGGTTTACTGCAACAGTGTCAGGTGCCCTTAGGTGCTTACTTATTTCCTGTCTTCAATGAGTGCCTGAGTTAGGAGCCAGAAGAATCTCAATACCTTATAAATTCATGTTGTAGCTCACACCCAACCCTTTTTACTTAATCTATTGCCATCTGCAGATTTGTTGAGCTTGATAAACCATAACGCAGTAAAGTCAATATAACAGCTGGAAAGGGGTGCTGCTTCAGAAGTGAGGATTTAAAAGACAGGCAAAAAACTTTTTATTTGATTTTACGTTCAAGGAAACAACATTGATAGTAAATGGCCACAAGTTGTTTGCACACTGTCTTGTCACATATTGACTTACATTGCCTTATTTTGAGCAAATAAGTGACGTTACAATAGCCACCATTACCTGGATTCAAGAGTATTTCACTGTAAAAATTCAAATTAAAGCCTTGATTTTTCTAGCTGCATCTGAATAAATTATGCATATGTAGGAAACTCATTGTTCGCTAACTGAATTAATCCTGGGAAATTACTGCGTTTTCTTTTCATACTGAAATGTGCATTGAAATACAGCATTTGGTTTGAAACCTACTCTGACAGTGGAACAAGGAAGGCAGCTTAAGTTAAATAGCAAGTTTCAAACTGAAAAACTGTCACCTTTTTGTTTGTCCACATAGATCTGAAATTTCAGAAGCAAAAGCATGCTGTTTACACAGAGATGTCTCGTCTCAGGTTTTGTGTTAGTGTGTACTGTTGGGTATTGACCCTACCAAGTATCCTTGATAAACAGGAAACAAAAATTGTCAAAGGGACCACGGTGATCGATCTTGTTGTTGCATATGACTTGTCAAATCATGCCACTATATTACCATTAGCAGCAGCCCATAGTAAACAACAATTACTTCTTCTTTCTGTGTTGGAAGAAGTACATTGGTGATGGTTGTGTGTAAAACTTGTAATACTGCTGGGAACAAATTGTTTACGTTTTATAAAATGCACGTATACATACAAATGTATTTGTATATCTACTCATTTCTCTATAGAATAAGTACATTAACCGTTGTTTGAGTTGTGGTTTTAACTTGCTGTGCAGGTTTCTCAGCTACTTCAGTATCTTCCCATCTGCCCCATCCATTAGACTCATGTGTGACGCCTATCCCCATGGCAGTGTCAGCAGTGGAGCTGGGTCCTGGGATTGCAACACAGGGGATGATAACAGTTTAGGTCCACAGACTCTGACACTGTAGGTGTGAAGGGGCTGGGGCATGTAGCCCAAGGGCTTGCAAGGGCACCTTGTGCTGTGCTACGTCTGTGAAGTGCCAGAGTAGGGGAACAAGAACAAAGTCTGTAGGTCTCATTCACAAATCTTTTGTAAATCTGTATGCAGATGGATTTCTCTATATAAAACAAGGTTCTGTCTTCCAACAGTAATAATCTAGTTGTAATCGAATACTTGGTCATGCCCTATTCTTGGTGTGCCTGTCCCAAATTACTCTTGTATTGGTAAAAATGGAGATAACATAAAGACTGGCAGGTTGTTTGCTGTAGTACGGCAAGAGGTGAAGAAGGAAGGCACTAACCTGTGTTACTGTCTTGTGTTCCTCGCTGTGAGGGGATTTGGCCTCAAAACATATGTCTCATGCTAGAGAGACTAACAGGAATGATGCCTCTCTGGTCTTGGGTAATACAGCTTTTTCTTGCTTGCCACAACTTTTTTTTTTACTCTTTTCCTTGTTCTGGGAGTCAGTAGCTAAAGCTTGAGTTCAAACACTTCAGATTAATTTGACTTGGAAAACGTTCATTGCACTTTACACATGATCAACCTTAACTGTTTCAGCAATCAAATATATTGAACATAGGTGAGTTTTGCTTGAGCGAAAACCTTGGCCTGCTGTATTTAATGGGTGTAAAAGTTCAGCGTTGGTTGCTTGTATCTCATTACAGCTGTAGGAGGCTTTCTTCCAGCTGCAAGGGAAGTGTGATGAGCTTTTCTTATGATTGCGTATTTTTGTTAGCATATAGGTTTCCTCAATATGCTGGAAAATGTACGTCTTTATGAGTTCTGAATAGGTCTTGTTTGACAAACACGTGGAGGAGAATAAAACAATAATGGTTCACTTATAAAGACCTAATAACATTGGCTGAATACAAAATGCCTTCTATTAGGCATTCAATTAATTGAAAGTTGTGAAAAAGAAATACTTTGAGGAAGCTGTGGCTTACAAACTTGGCCACTAATTGGGCAAAGAAACTCTGTGTACAGAACGATGATGTAAAAATCATGTCTTAAGGACATCCATAGCCGCGTGTTGCAGCAAAGTAACAGTTCTGGCTTAATAGGGTTTTGATATATTTGTCGCTGTGGAAGTTCAGTTTCTAGAATGTTTGTTCATCATTGATGACTTGTGGTGGGGCCCTGAATAAATAAATATAACCTCAGAAAAAAATTGTGCTCACTGAAAGTTTCCAAGATTTTACACTGCAATAGGCTGTGGATTTTTTTTTAATGATAAGAAATTTCACTTAAATATTAACACTTTATGAAAATATGTATACTTATATAATGTTCAGAGAATTCTGGCTTGGAAATTCTCAGAATCTAGGAATTAGATTTTTATTTTTTTAAAGTTTTTTCACATGCCGCTGCTGAGCACAAGGACTTTAATTCATAGTTTGAAATAATTGAAACCTTTTAGAATATCATTATTATTTCAATATAGATAATGTCCCTTTGAGAACTCATAAAGTTGAGCTCCAAAATCTGGAGATAATCACCAGTACTTCCTCCAAGGCAAGTTATTAATTGGCAACACATTCACAAATAAACCATAAAACAGTTTCTGTAATGGAACTGTTCTTGTAGAGATTTCCCATCACTTTATTCAGTCAATTATTAAAGCATTTATGCTGAGAAATGTAATTTCAAAAGCAATCAATACAGGGTTTCCTTCTGTGTAGTGTAACCTAGGAATCACAAGCAGGAGTGCAGTAACTGTGCAAAGACGTTTCTGACAAAGTTTGTCTTGAATACAAAATTCATATAAACATGTATTAGTACTTAAAAACTTTAACTGTATTTGCTTTTTGTAACTCTGCAAAAATGCGAGATGAGATTTGCTTTAGCCAACTGACTCATCCTTTTCTTCCTAAAGCTTAAGGCTGAAAATAATATCAGTTGTTTTACACTGCAAGATTGACATAGACTATAAAGTCATTCCAAGTCATGAACTAACTACTAGATTTCAAGGTCAGTGGTGTTTAAAAGATTTTCAGAAATTACCCCCACCAAAATCTGTCATGTTAGAGGCATTATTTGAGCAAAGCAGTTTGGAGGCTACTTGTGAGCTTAAGCTCTTGCCAAATGAAAGGAGGGAGGAAAGGATGGCAAATGCAGTACTGTTAGCTGCAGGATTTATGACTGACACCTTTGTATAAAAGAGGGAGAGGAAGGAAAATTCCCGTGAAGGCTGAGATGCCAGTTACAGATTTTTCTGTCCTCAGCAATTTAGGTTGGGGTTTGTACCATGATGCTTCTTGAAGGGGGCAGAAGTTTGACTGTGATTACAGTTCCTCCCTATGCAAAACCACATCCCTGGCAGTGTATTGCCTTGCAGCACTGCTCGAGTAAAACGTGTCCTGGAGCTGCTTCGGGGTCAGAAAGCAAGGGCTCTGCGTCGCTCCCTGACCTCTGTCATGTGCAGGAAGCTCAATTCAGCTTGATGGAGGTGCCGGTGCCGGGCGGTTCTCCACTGGGGCTTGCAGCACCCAGCTTGCAGCTTTCAAGAGAAGTGATGCAGGTGGGTGCCTTTTGAAGGCTGTGGCAGGTCTCTTGGCAAGAAGAGAGGATCAGTAACAGGAACTTCAAAAGGTCAGCTGCTATGGATGCCAAACTCTGAAAGGGAAGATACTTCTTTTGGGTCTGTAGTGCCACAATGCTTTAGTCTTTTGTGGGGAGCTGGAAGACCTGTACTGGGAGCTGAGCTGGGCAGGTGGCATTGAGCGCTCACTTGCAGAACCATTTCGCCTTGGCACCTGGTACTAATATAAAAAGGAAATACAACTGAACATCTGATACAGTTTAGAGATGCTGTTCTATTTATTTTTTTCTAAGCATCTTTCCTTGCCCTGACATACCTATGATAACCTTACAAAAGTGGTATTGCCACCTTTGTAATGTTAAAAAAAAGTAAAAAAAAAAAGGTGGTTTATTACATCACTATTATTAGTTATAGTTATTTATTGACCTACTTGTAGAATTTTCCTGCTTGCTAGGTGTCTCAGTCCCCATATGTGCACACTCTGAACAAATGTGGTTGTGCTTCTACCAGTACTTCTAATTTGCTCTTTTGGTTGTACTGCTCTTCCAGCATCAGTCTTGCTGGGGTTTATGTAAGCATTTTAAAGTTTATATCTCTCAAAGCTTTGTGTCTATCTCTGCTTTCATATCATATAACAGACTTCTTCAAATAATTAATTTAAATATTCAAGAGACACACACAAGGCATTTTGTACAGTTCTATGCAATGTTGCAAACATTTAAAAACAAACAAGGAAACCCTACAACACCACCTGAAGAGAGAAAATCACAGAAACGTACTGTTCATAATTTTATTATGATACATAACAAGTGAATTTTATCCAGAGAACTCATTTGCTGGTAAATCTTTGGAAGATTCTGGTGACAAGTTTACATGTATATCCTAAAGATCTTACTTTCATTTTCCTTTTAAATATGTCACTTCTAGAAAGTTTTCTGTTAAGACTTTCCATGGGATTTTTTTGATTAAAAGATTAATACTTCCAAAGCTATACAGAACTAAAGAAATAATTCTCATGCTGATCAGTGGTTAAACTTGAATGTAGGATTTGAAGGGTCGAACCAAATACAGTGAATATATTTCTTGTGTGCAACCTATCTTTTCAGTAGGTATCTAGTTGTGTAGACTAAAATTTCCAGGAAGCTGGAATGTATTTATGTTCTTTTTCTACTGTACTTCAGCCTACTCTAAGCAGTGGATGCATCTAAGTTGCTTTCAGGCAAAAAGGTTGTATTTGATTGAGTGCGTTTCTCTGCAATTTTCCCCATTGTTGTTTGAGTTCCGTCTTTATATGACTTTTTTCTTACGACCTGTTTCTGCTACTCATACCTTATTTTCTACTTGCTTTTATGTAAGAAAAAAAAATCCCCCCAAAAAGCAATTACATAACAAAAAAATGGTCCTTTAATGTTCTGTGCTTCTAATAGTGTGCCAGGAAGCTGAGTTTGTAAAAGTGGAATAATTGATTTCTTGTTGCTTGAGGACTACATGTTTCTTTATTCTCTTACGTATTTCTAAGACAAAACTGTTTTCTAAATGTAAAAATTGTTTGACTTGTCAGCATGAGAAGACTAGGCTATTATATTGGTAGAATTTTAAAAAAGTTATTACCAAAGTTAACCCACGTGTTTCAATATCCAGACCGCATGTTCCAGTGCTGAACTTTGATGTCCAACTGCACAGGGTAGTCCTGTGGGGTTTTAGAGGAACTTAGGTGTTCGTTAGGTGTTTAGTGCCTACAGCAAGGGTATGGAAGAAAATACAGCTTATAGAATTTAAAGGTAATTCTTACTGGTTGCTGGATATTACAGATTCCTGACAGGTTTATGCAGTTGATATTTTGTTATATGGGTTTTAAATAGTGCCATGACAGGTGATGGATGGTTCACAGCAGCTTCTTAATCATCATTTGAATTCACGTATCCTGCATCAATTGCAGCCACGGTGAAAAGTGGCTTTGAGTGAGTTGTGGAGCCAAACTCCACCAGAGCAGCCCCCAGGGCTTCTCTCACAGGAGCCTTCTCTGCTGCTGGGGGTCTCCCATGTCTTGCCCCTTCCTTAGCTCCTTCTCAGAGGTACCAGCGGCTGGTCACTGCTCCCTGCATTTCCTCACCAGCAGCTCAGGGAGAGTCTGCAGTCCCATGGTGGTTTAGCTAACATGCAGAAAGTCCTTTTCTTGAAGGGTTTTGGGGGATATTTTTGGTTTGGTCTGGTCCTGTCATGTGTTGTCCTCCCTACACACACACACACACACACCCTCAATTTTTCTTTTAGGAGCCCCATCAAATCGCAAAAGAATATTCCACAGGGAAGAATCTTGAGTTCACAAGAGGTGGCTGACCCGGTGACGGTGGCCTTTTGGACAGTAATTTCTGTGAATCTCTCTGTCCCATAAATTAAATACCTTGGCAAAGGTAGATGATCCTTGGGAACCAATGCACTTCAATAAGCTTGTGCTGTTCTAGGGATATGTCTGCTAACAGTGGAATAAATTATGTAAAATAGGTCTCGTACCTACCGGTGAAACATCTAACAGAGTCAAGGACTGCACTTGAAATGCCTGTCTTTAAAGAAGTGTTGCTTCAAAGGGATAATGATCAAAGCATAAATACATTCCCAAAGGATGTGGAAATGTATGCATGGAGAGATTATACTCCAAATGCTAACAATGAATGTTTAGTTATTTGGTATCTGGCTGTTATATAATAATAGTTATGTATGTGAAATGTCTTAATTTCGCTGTGGCAGATTGATGGTATTCCCAGATGTTAAATATTTCAAAGCTTATCTTACATATATTCATAAACAAGATGAAAGTGTTAATTCTAATTAAAATGATGCACAGTTCAGTAGCAGCCCTAATAAAGTCCCTGTGGAACTATAAATTTCATAGCAATATATCTTCTGTGCAGAGTCCAAAATTCAGATTTCAATTTTACTGTAAACCAATCTTCAAGGAAAAACTGAGTAGTCAAGATAAAAAAGCAATGAAAAATCATATTCAAAAGTCATTTGAATATGTGCAGTATTTTACATATCAGTATCTACATGTATTGGTAATTTAGGCAAGAAGCAGGGTGGGGGAACACCTCCCAAACTTGGTAAGTATTCCAGTGGCTTGAAGTATTTATTTCACTTGGTGAATATGATCTTAAAGGCCATATTTGCCATCATATTCGCAGAATCCCAGACTGGTCAGGGTGGGAAGGGACCTCTGGGCATCATCCAGTCCACCCCCCTGCTAAAGCAGGGGCACCTGGAGCAGATTGCACAGAGTCACGTCCAGGTGGGGTTTGAATGTCTCCAGAGGAGGAGACCCCACAGCCTCCCGGGCAGCCTGTGCCAGGGTCTGTCACCCTCCGGGTAAAGATGTTCTTCCTCATGTTCAGATGGAGCTTCCTGGGCTGCGGTTTCTGCCCGTCGCCCCTTGCCCTGTCACTGGGCACCACTGAAAAGAGCCTGGCCCCAGCCTCCTGACACTCGCCCCCGAGATGTTTGTGGCCATTGGTAAGATCCCCCTCAGCCTTCTCTGCCCCAGGCTGAACAGCCCCAGCTCCCCCAGCCTTTCCTCATAAGGGAGACGGGCCAGTCCCCTCATCACCTCGGTAGCCCCCGCTGGCCCCTCTCCAGCAGCTCCCTGTCTCTCTCGACCCGGGGAGCCCAGCAGTGGACCCAGCACCCCAGATTCAGCCTTGGCAGGGCAGCATAGACAGGGAAGGGTCACGTCACCTCCCTTGACCTGCTGGCTGTGCTCCTCCTAATGCCCCCCAGGATCCCATTGGCCTTCTTGGCCACGTGGGCACACTGCTGGCCCACGGGCAATTTGCTGCAGTTAAAATTTTGTTTCCAAAATTTTGTTTGCAAATGTGCAATTTGCCTTTTACAATTTTGTTTGCAATTATTTTAAAGCAACATTTGAGAAACCATGATTTTCAAATGTAATGCACTTTGATACTAAACCACTGTGTTGTGGAGAAGCCTTGTACTCCATGTGTATGTTCAAGATGCTTTAACAGGGATAGCAAGAATTTAGTGTTCAATCATTGGGATATTGGAGACTGGAATAATAGTTAAAGATTCAAAAGTCTTTGTTACTCAGAATAAAATTTCCACCACCTTTAACAGAAAATGTAAAAAAAGCTACAAAGTCGCGCCAAGTCAGGAGGCAGTAAAGGCCCTGGGGAGAGACCTAGGGGAATGCCTGAAGACATGGCTAGTTTGTAACATTTAGGATGCCAGAAAAGGCAAAACCCAGAGTAGGAGGGATATGTAAATTTTCTTTTCAAATCAGAATAAGGAATCTTTGACTCACAGTGAATGAATAATATATTTGATTACCTCTGCATGTGCTTCTCTTTGTAAACTATGCATTGTTATCATTTTATATATTTATCTCAGTTTAAAATTATACAAATAGTTACCATAATTAACAGGTCATGAGACACCATGTTAATAAGAGAATCTGAGTTTGCCAGATTTCTTTTTCAATTCTCAGTAAAAATCGGGATTCTCTTCAACTGTTCAAAGGAAAGCTCAGGACAGGAGGGGGGGGGCAAAATTTAAATTGATCAGAAAGCTACTTTTTTCCTTCTACATTAGGCGTTTTAAAATGCTTCCCTTGAGAAACATGAAGTATGCTTAACGACGCAAAATTTAAAATAAATAGAAAAAAAATATTATGGATTGTGACTGCAGTATAGAAAATTCAAAACTCTTTTGAGTGGCTTTTGGATATCTTGATATTGTTGGATCCTCTTTTTTAATAATTATTTTACCACAACCATGCAAAATGTTTCTCTTTTGTCAGGAAATCATATTCTAATCACTCACAAGTGATTAATATCTGGGGCTTGAAGGGTTAATTTTTTTGAAGTATTTTACTTTTCATGTATTGATGTATATTGACTTGAATTGTGTGGGCTACACTGCTTTGTGTAACTTGATAAGGTGACTAAAGTTTTGAAATAAAATTTCATGTGTGAAAGTTGTTAATGTTTGCTGAAATTCCAAATATTTAGTGAAAAGTCCCAACAGAAACTATTGTGTTTCTCTGAAAAACAAATGAACGGGGAGAGCAGAAAAGAAAGAAATCTGTTCACATCTTTAATGTCCTTAAGGACGTGGCGGCAATGTTGACCAAGTCCTGTTACAGAGGGGTTTTTTCAGTGCTCTGACCAGGATGGCTCCTGGTCAGTCTGTGGGAAACTTGCTAAACTTCATTGGATTTTTCCCTTTGATGAATGGCTAATATAAGCCATATTAGCTGGAAAAAAAACAACAACAAAGGTTTTCTTGAGTTAATATACATATATATATATTTTTATATAAGTTAATCTGAATTTTGCTAGTGCAAAATGCAGATCAGCATGCAGCGTATGTTTGTAGACCCTGGCAAGACTGTTAGGGTGGAAGTAGAGCAACAGTTCCAGTTTACTGCCGTTCTCACCCTTCTCTTCTACACAATTAATATATCAGGGAATTATTAGTGATTGTTTACCAAGCTGTTAACTGCTACCAAATTCTGCAATCATGTCTGTCAGTTTTTATTGCCAATTTTAGAATAAAAAACAGAAAAGGAGGGAAGAAATTATTCACAGTTTTAGCCAAACAATTGTTTTAGATGAGCCTGAGCTTCAGAGAACTCTCCAAAACCTTTCTTTTCGGTAAAGAGCTTTCATCCTAGCCTGAATGAAATACAACTGCCCTGTCTAAGAAAACAGTCCCACTCATAACCTAAGAAATTTTTTTTCGGAACTCTGGAAATGTGGGGAAAGATAACTTGCTATCCTTGTTTATTCTGGATAGCTACAACTGTTGCTATGGATGGCAGCAGAGGACATTAAACCAGTTGAATGCAAATCTCTCTTCTACAGCTGCATCACTATCAATTATGCCGTAACAACAGAATAAAGTAAATAATAGTGGTAAACGGTGGAGTGGAATAATGGGATCAGGTATAACTCATGCTGTTTGATCACAACTGAAAGGCATCCAAGAAATACTTTGTTGAAAGGTAGCCTTGGACAGGCCAAATGCTTTCTCTCTTATCAACTTTGTGTGGTGGTGGTAGGTAAACTGTGAACTTTTAAGGCTTTCTACAGTAAGTAATTACAACACAAAAATTGATTACTGATGTATTAGTAGCTTTGAAACCTAGGCTTTAATCCGATAGCAGGCGTGAGGTGGTATAGGGCCATGTGAAGCAAGCTGAGTATTTCTTTCAAGTAAGACATGACATAGACTTGCAAATAAATTATTGAAGTATACTTATTCTGGTCTGTGTGTTCTTCAGGCATCTTTTAGAAATTTTAGTGATAAACTGAAAACCATGCCAATTACATCTTCCAGAGTTTTTCTGAAGTGCTTCTTTTGAACAATTATTAAAAGCTGGGGACCATTCAGTACGTGTATTCAACTGGGAAACCTGCAAAATCCAACGTGACTTTAGCTGAAATTAGTAGGAACTTTTCATTTTCAGACTCCAGGATTAGTCATGTTTGCTATGGCAGCAAGAACATGCTAACGTACATTCACTCAAGAACAAACTCAGATACTGACGTGCATGCCCTCTTTAATAAATACGTATTTGAGGGGAGGGTCTTCAGTTTTCGGAGAATGAGTGTGTTGTGAGTGGATTCTTCTCACTAATCAGGCTAGCAGACTTCATTGTGCTGTCTCCTGTTGCTGGAGCTGGTTTTCTAATACAGTAATTGGGATGAAACTAAGGATAAGCCAACATCATTTTGCCAAGTCCTTTATTATATCAACTTTTAAAACATCTTTCTTATTCTTTACCATTTATGTTAGAGTTTAAGACTCATATTTGGATCCTGTAGTGCTGTGTACATATGAAAATACTACATGCCAAAGTCAGAATTTTCAGTGTCAGGCCTTCAGTATTTAATCAAACCTGGCAGGCTTTTTGTATCGTTTTGGGAGTGGGGCAATGATGCAGTTGAGGAATGGTGAGTAAAAGTTGTAGTTTCAAAAGTAAAATAGTGGTGAACTTCCATTAAGGTCAGGCAAACCAGAATCAAGTCGGTGGTTGACTAAGTAACTGTTAATACTTGTGTACAAATATAATCAGAAAAAAATCTAGTTGCCAACTTTTTAGCTGTTAAATACTTTTATAGGCTCCGGTCAGAGGGAGGGCAACGCTTACAGGGATCAGCAGACACAACCACCTCCATAATTCTCCATTAGCTTGATTTAATACTTATGCAGCAGTTCATATGCTTTGTTGGGTGGGGTGTGTTTTAAAGTGTAAATGAGCCATATATGAAGCAAAGTTGTAGGAAAAATGTATTCTAACAGTTCAGGCTGGTTTATGCTAGCAATCTGACATTTACATGCAGATGTATTATCATGGCATTTTAAAACTTAGAACTAATTTGTATTTAAATCTTAAAAAAGCCGTAATGCAAACTACTGTGAAAGGAAAAACTTGCGTAAACTGAATCCATCCTCTAAAGGAAGAGGTGGCCTGCCTAAATGAGAATAAATTTTAAAACTACCCACTCATGTTCCAGTTAGCTGTAGCAAAAGTAGTAATCATAATATAAATAAAACCACCCCTGCAAATAACTGTGGGATTGCTCTCTGTGGACATATTTTTGTTGTTTTAAAAATACAGGTCATGCTAATCACCACAGCTACAGAGAGAAATAATGTTGGGGGTTTTTTTAAACAGTAAACATAAAAATGTTGTTTGCAAGCTGTCTGCTGATAAAATGATATGCCTTAATAAAATATATTGCCTAGTCTAATGAACCAAAAACTAACCACATCACTTTAAAAGGCAGTGTTGAGATTGCTCTTACCCTGTGAGTGTTGAATAAATTTGTGTGACAATACTGTAGGGGAAAAAGTTCCGAAGAAGAAATATTCTTTCATACCGTACCACTCTTGTACCAGTGCCCAGATGGCACTAGTTTTGTACACATCTCCTGGTAGTACATTTGAGAAATCCATGTCCACGATGCAGCAGCCGCATCTCCCTCCCCTGTGTGCCCACCCGGTGGAGGCAGGTGGGGGGACCAGGGCCTGGCTGCTGGGAGGTGCTCCCTGGCAAACAGTGTCTTGCTGCAGTCGTGTCCGGGTGTTTGATGAGAATAGCTGTATTTGAATTATTCCTTCTGCTCCTTGCCATAATGGAGGCATGAGGAGCTGAATCACAGCTCCCACAGGAGAGTGGTGTGGGCACAGCTGCTCCTGCCTCCCGGGAGCAGCCTCTGAGAGAAACCCTCCTTCCACGGGAGCAGACGGAGGTTCCACCTTGGAAAGACCAGGAGGGAACTAGCACATGTGACGGGGACGGCCAAGGGCCCAGAAGTGAGATGGACAACTAAGTTACTTTAAGGTGTCAATGCACCTCTTATTCATTTACCAAGCAAGGTCTGCAAGGACTTCGAGCCAGCCCTGAAGTCTTCGCTGGTATATTCCATCAGACGTGACTGGTTAGCATCTCTGGTCCCCAAATCCCGGTAGTAGCAACTGTTAGTTATGGTACTGACTCTTTTACATGAAGTTACTTCTCTGTAGCTAGCAACTACTGTGTTGTAAATGTGTCGTGAAGGCTGTAATTTGCTGATCAGAAAGAAGAGCTTCCACACTGTGGATAAAATACTAATTTAAAATGCTTAGAGTATTTTTTGTTTGTTTGTTTTTTCGGAAGTAGTATCTAGTCTAGTAGCAATAAAAATAGTTTAATTTGTAAGGAATAGCAAGCAATGTTGGAATCTACTGGACAGCAATATTTACAGTTCACAGAAAAGGAATTGTACATAATTAAAAAAAAAGGAGTTTCTTACAAGAGAACCTATAAAACTGTTATCTTTGTTTCTGATTTATGGATTTTCCTACTCTGTAGGAATAAATTAGGTAAACCTGGAAGGAATGAAGGTGCAGTAGCTATAAAACAACCTATTGATTTTTGACTAAATCTCTGTCTTTGGTAATTTTTACAGTTGCCTGCATCCAAAAAACCACACAGTGTAGTTACTAGAGAAGCAATGTAAGTAATTGGTATTTGATGGGCTCGTTACACCTGTACCTTATCCCTCTTTACCTAAATGCATCAGCAGAGCAATTTAACCTGAAACTCAGGGACAAGAGCACAATGAAACTTTTATGTTATTTCATAAGTGAGTAATAATAATAGTAAATATATTAATGTTGTGTTTATTTTTGGCTTTAACTGCCAGAACATCAGTCCTTTTACTTTCTGCAGTTCTTTGGTTTCCATTTCTGAAGGGTGTGGGGTTGTGCTTTCTTGTTTTTTGGGGCTTTTTTTGTTTGAGTTTTTTGGGTTGGTTTGTTTTTCAAGAGGACTACAGCAGGGATATAAAACGCGGGCTTTTTTAGAAACAAATGCTTACAATAGCTGTCATTACTGTGAAAATTCTATGATAAAGCTATTAAAATAATAATAGGAAACCCTTTTTCTCAAAAAAGACTTGTAGCTGAGAGAAATGCATGACCTCATTTCCACTGTGAACAATTAGATGTGGCAGGTATCTTGAAAAAGGGATAACTTGAGAAAAATCTTGAAGTATTTTTCTTCTGCATTAGATCTCTGTGCTGGTGATGGTCAGAGAAGGTAATGAATCCTTAAGAAAACAAAAAATCAGTACCCTGTGCAGTTTGAGTATATTAAACACAAGGGAAGTGAGTGGGGTAGTTTTGGTTTTTACCATCTTGGTGATCCTGCTTTAATACCCTGTTTAAATCATCAGGTAAAAGATAGTATTCTTTAACCCTTGCTACAGTGCTTGAAGTAATTTTTTTTATTATTATTGGTTCTGAAACGTTACTGTATAGCTGTACTCTGAGCTTCATGGGGCATTCATTCTGCATCCAGACTCTATACTGTATCATGGTGGAAAATAGGCGATACTGGTTTTTCACATTGGAAAAGAGATTGAGCATATCTGAAAACCCTTCTGGCTTTACTGCAGAGTTACAACAAGCACTTTCATATTAGCAACTATTTGTGAGATTAAAAAAAAAATAAAAAGGCACAGGTGAGTGAATGTATTTTATTTATTAGCAGCATCCCTGAGATATTTCACTCTCCTTTTACTCTTTGCATTTAAATATTGTCAGGCCATTACATTTCAAAACGTAACGCTTCCCTCAGAAAGTGTTGTGGCAGAACTTGCCCTAGTCAGTATTCATAATGCATCTGCCAAGGAGTGTTTATATCTCTTCTCCCTCAGGTTGTGTGATGCTCCCCTTCTGAGGGGATGTCTGCTGGTCAGTGTATTTCTCATTCTTTCAGAACAAGCATTTGCATATCAAAGGCCTGATACGAGTAAACATACTTTATACTTCCATCTGTCATTCTCTTCCCATTGAGACACAAAATAAGAACAGCATAGCAAGCAAGAGGCTTATTGTTTTTTTGTGTCCTTTAATTCTATACCATTTTGCTCTGAACTGTGAAGAATGCCTGAATACAGTTTCCTGTATCTGTGTTTCTTTCTGTTAAGGTCTTCTGGTTGATGCTCTAATAAAATCAGTACTCTTTGTAGAAGTGGTACTTCTGAGGAAAAGAACAGAACACCTTCCTCCTTAATTTCTTAACTCTATAATTTCTAATACTTAAAAAGTAACAAAAAAAAAAAAAAAGAAATCAGAATGTCCTCAGTCTTTCTCTATTAATAAAAATTTAACTTTATATTTGCAGGAAGGTCAAAGACACATAGTATTCCTTAATACTCTTTTCTAAAGTGGTAATAATTCCTTGTTATCTACTGAAAACGAGGACAGGTTTTGTTTTCATGTTTCAGTTCTTTTGCCCTAGTTTTCAGTAGAAATTTTTCTTTGTAATTTCAAGGAATGAGTTTGTTCAGAAACTGGTATATAAGAATGTGTTAGGGATTGCCAGCAGAAATTGTATCGCCGTTATTCGTAATGTGTGCCTTCATCTTTACTTTGAAAGCTGAACTCATTCATTTGGGGAGCGTTTAGGTGAGTGTTCAGCTCACCTCTCTGTGCCCAGCACAAAGGTGGCTGCTGCTGGCACGGTCTCACTGGGCTGATCAGCAGCTGTACAAGGATCCCAAGGGAACGACAGTTTCTCTGTTAACTGCTCCTGTGATATTGGTCTTGTCCTCTGCTCTCTCTCATAGCAGCATGTTTGTCCATGGAAGTAACGTTTCTCCCCCTCAGCTTGAGCCATGCAGTTTTCAGGATGAAAATCCAGATTCCGTGCTGAGTTTCTAGTCTCTTTTCCCTTTTCGTTATTTCTGAAGCTCTGCTGTTTGTAAGTTGGCAGGAGTTCGTCGTGCAAAACTTGGGGTTTCTTTTTATTTTAGTTTTAAATCAGATCTGGATTTACTGCCAGAGAGTTAAATTATCTTTGATAGAGAGGATGGGCTTGCAAACTCTTTGGAGCATGGCTCTCACATGTTCATTTATACTTGTACGGTACTGAGCCCAGTAGAGTCACTACCTCAAGTGGGGTCTTTGAGCAGTATTCTAAAGTTATAAACTTCTGAGACAGTTGCTCAGCAGCTTAGAACGCTGGATGCGGTCTGTCCTTAGAAACCATATCTGACAAAAGGTAATGTGGAAAAAAAATATTCAACTAAATGTCATCAATCATATTTTGTGTCCAGTCTACCAAAAAAACCCCAAACGCAAACCAAAAAAAAAGCTGCCTGTGAAAGATCTGTGAATGAAGCTGGAGCTTTTCCTTTTCCCCTTGGTAAAGATTTTGTAGGATAAATTAACCTGCAGGAACCTCTGTGCAATTTACATGGCCTCAGTCATTGGGCGGGTGCAGCTACTGAACTAAATTCTCTTTTTGTCACATGGGAAGGCATGTAATCCAGCAAACTCTTCTGTATGCATAGTTGTGGGGGTTTTTAAGTGCTAGGACAAATATGCCAAAAATAAGCCACTAATATGTCAGAAGGCACACAAGGAGCGCCTGCATACCTTAAGACATCTTGCTCCTTCCCTTCACTGTTTGGCTTGATGTTTGTCGTACCCCATCCACAGCATCACTGAAATGATCAGTGGGATGTGTGCAACTTCTGGCAGGTCTTCTCTCAAGCTTTTGTTTGTAGAGCTTCCTTCTGATGGACCTGGTCATGGTAGAAGATTGAAATAGAGCAGTTTGTGAGGGGGTGGTTGTTGAAAGAGTAGATTCCTGTATTTCCAAAGGAAAGAAACTTGTTCTATAACTGAGCTTTTCATCTTGGATACCATAACTTGACCTTTGTCCTCTGTGTTGCTTGAAGGTGACGTAGGTGACCCAATATGAGGATTGCTTCACATAACTTGCTTTATAAATTAAGATAGTGATGTAAAGTGGTATCCAGTGTTTACTAGAACTTGATAGAGGTTATGAAGCATAGGACTGATGTTATCAGTGTGGCCTCAAGCATGAAAAGAAGGTGAGTAGATACACTCCCTACTAACCATAGCTTATACATTATAAAGTTGTATTAATATTCAGATATAGTGGATTCCAGTGACCTACACTGAAGGTTGACTACATATTGGGTGATTTATGACCAACTTTTCATCTAGTAGGAAAGTTTCCTAAGAAGCAGGAGATAAAAGACGACCATTGGAAAACTGAACGATTATTCAAGTTGGGAGCAGGGGGGAGAAGGGCAATCCAACAAGGCCCTGTATTTTTATCATGACAAAAAGGTCTAGTAGACTTTTCACAAAAGGTAGAGACAGAAATCTTGGCCAGCTCTTCAAGGCAGTTGTCCCTTTCAGTGATAACTTGCTTATATGTTGCTTTTGTTTTAATTGAGCTGTCTGTTTTACAGTTTGGAAGCCAAAATGATGGTCTTTGAGGAACAGGAAATATGTCAAATCTTAGTTTTCAATTGATGCTGAGAAGAATGAGTGAAGCCACCCTAATGCTGGACCATCTGCTTTTCCTCTGTAGTGTTAATGTTTTCTTTTTCCAATGGGACTTATTAAAAAAACAAAACAAAACAAACCCAACAACCTAGAATTATAAAGGTTTGTCTGTGACTTCACAGTTAAGAAGATATACATATATCATTGGTAGGTATTCTTCAAAAGTATATATATTTGGTACTTGGACTACGTAATTGTTGTAGGCCCCACACTGAACTATTCTATTCTATTTAGCAACATTTGAGTAAGTCATTCAACTAAGCATGTATTTTAAATTCTGAACTGTGTATTCAAAGGTAATGTTTGCAAGTTTATATTTGCTATTGTAAAAAAATAACCCAAAAACCCAAAACCACCAAACTCAAAAATCAAATAACACCACACACACAAAAACCCACCCAAAAATGGAACAAAACAAAACCCACAGGCTACCTTTAAAAGAAACTTAAGCACTTAAATAGAATGGAAAGGAGTTTTGTTATTTATCAGTAGGATTTCGAAATTTTAAAGGGGAAATGATGCCTTGAAATGTCTAAATAAATATGTAGGCATACATGTTTCAATTCCACATGGTTTTAAATTGTCTTTTTTTTATCTAGTGAAATAAACATGCATATCAACTGCCTGATAGTTGGGGTTTTTCCTTCACAAAACATTTTAACATTTGGGAAATTCTGAATTAGTTTAGAAGCCACCCTTTCCTATTTGTTTCTCATAAACTTTGAAAATCAATACATGCAGGTCACGAAGAGGGACTGGAAAGCAATGAAGCCGAGTAGGACAGAAATATCTAAACTGGCCTTTTTTTCCCTGTGTTTTGCTGCAGGTGGCAGCAAAGCCAAGAAACGTTATGCAAGCAGGGAGACATCGAGTATCAGTATCCTTCACTCCTTCCTACTACTGCTGAACTGGCATTAAACGCTAGGTCAGCAACATTCCTCTTATCTTTGCAACAAAATAACTTCAGGATTGTGAAAAATCTAACATTCCAATAAAAGAGCTTCCAACATGATTGACATATTTAAAAAGCTGCTGTGGGACAGAAGAATGGGTCGTCTTTTGTATATTTGCCAAACTTTAAGTGGATTTTATCAAATGTCTTGTTGGTAATGGAAATATCATTTTTTTTCTTTTCAGTTTCATGTGATTAAAACACATTAGAACATTAAAACATATTAGATTAAAACACAGTGTTGCTATTTTTAAGTTGCAAGGTGAGATTTTGCAAAGATATTTCAGTACACACCTCTGTATGTCAGCAGGGTACTCCACGGAATCTCTGGCAAGACTGGAATCTTAATTAAAGGAGTTGCATATGTTTTAAATTAAAAAGTCTTTAGCAGTCTTAGCCCCTCTGAACCCGCTGAAGCAGTATGGTAGCAGTAAGTACAAAGAATCTGCCTAAATTATTCAAACAATGAAACAGTGCGAACTGCTCTTATCCATCGTGGCTGAATTTATCTTAACAGAAATTGTTAGCTGGGAGGTTAACTCAGGAAGATCATACGAGAGCTCCAGGAATCTGGAGCTTTACAAGGTCAACAGTATTGTGGCACTGGGCCTGACAAGAAGGAACCTAAGCTGCCTGCATTTGTTTGACCAACTGCAGCGTCAAAAGTGAGGCGGCTTTCTGCTGAGAGCACGTCTATTACGGTATTGATTTAGCCAGCAGCTGCAGGAAAAGAGGACTGAGAATTTCAAATTTAACAGGAGGTTTGCTTGAGAAGAGAAACGAATGATACAAACTGATTGCTGTTGGAGGGATTATGGCTTGTGTTGTTAGCTCAGTGGAGTAATCACAACGAAAGTGAGAAGCTAGATTATTTTTGTCTGTCGGTATACAGTGATAGTCTTCAGAGGTTTATCAATACTAAGAAAATAGATGGTAAAGTAATAAGTAATACCCTTACCATATTTTATCATTGTGTTATTAACCAAGTGCTCTAATGATAGAACAAAAACCTGTTTTTCTAGGCGTTGTGTAAAAGTTGCCAGAACTTTCCTAAAAATACAGTCACAGCCTGTTTGGGTATAGGAAGAAGTCAACGAGGTGCTGTTGAGCCGTGCTACAGTCTCACCTGAGAATTAGCTTTTAAAAAGGTTTTTTGTGCAGGCTTGATGGAAAGTGAGGGAGCTTCTCAGTAGAAATAATGACAATTATTTTTCAGATATTTATGAAGCAGGGAATTACAAAAGTACCCAACCAGAAAGGTGACAGGGTGGTAATGAAGATTGGTGTCTCAAGCCAACTAGAGATAGCAGAGCTGGTAGTAGGCTGAGATAAGCGAGCTTGGGTAGAACACAAACAGCTGTCGTGAGGTCAAGGTGCTTATATTTGATGTCATAAAGGGGGAAGAAAGAAGAGGAGAAGGAGGAAAAAGATGGGATGCAAAAACATGCAAAGGTGATCCTTGTGATGTTCTGAACAGGCATTACAACGTGGTGTCAAGGCAGGAGAGGGAGTTACAGGAATTCAGTCTTAATAAATGAACTTGAATGTGCAGATTCTTGGGGATGTAATAGGAAAACACAGACAACGTCTGTCTTGCTGGAGGAGAAATCAGGAGTCACAATATCCTGGTCACCTAATCTGCCACAGAAGTGGGTAGGAACAACATTTATAAAGCTATACTTGATTTAATTTGATCAAAGTCCATTTGGAAAGAAATACTGAGTGGCCTCAGGCCTTACTTATCAATAAATGCTTCCTGAGAGCATCCTAAAAATGGTGATTGTTTGCTCTGGTTTTGGCTGGGACAGAGTTAATTTGCTTGCTGGTAGCTGGTGCAGCGCTGTGGTTTGGATTTAGTATGAGAGCAATGTTGATAACACGCTGATGGTTTAGTTGCTGCTAAGTGGGGCTTACTCAAAACCAAAGACTTTTCACGTTGCCTGGGCTCAGCCAGCGAGCACAAGAAGTCAGGAGGGGACACAGCTGGGACAGCTGACCCGAACTGGCCAAAGGGATATTCCCACTATGGAACATCATGCTCAGTGTATAAACTGGGGGTGGGGGTGTGGGTGGCCAGGGTCCAGCTCATCGCTGCTCAGGGGCTGCCTGGGCAGATGGTGAGCAACTGTATTGTGCATCACTTGTGGTTTTTTCCCTTGTGATTTATTCCTCTCTCTCCCCCTCTTCATTGCAATTATTGTTATTATCTTTATTTCAATTATTAAACTGTTTTTGTCTCAACCCATGGGTTTTACTTTTCCCTGATTCTTCTCCCCATCCCAGTGGGGGGTGGGTATGGAGGGGGCAAGAGTGAGCGAGCGTCTGTGTGGTACTGAGTTGCTGGCTGGGGTTAAGCCATGACAACCCTTCATTAATAGGATTAAGTAGTGAACAGAAAAGTTTGAATATATTGAATACTTTATGTAAAAGCAGGAGTTCCGATACAGAAGGGGGACTTCCAGCCTTAGAAACATTGCATATAATTAAAGTAGTATATTTAAAGTTGTATAAATATGACTCCAAAGAAGGATTAATTTTTATGCTTCTCCTTGCTGCCTAGTAGTCCTTTATCTCGCTATTTATTTTACTACGTACTATAGAAACCCCTGACAATATAGCATTATTTAATATTTTCTCTTATTTAGAAGCATATCTGCAGGTATATTGATCCTCTGAAAGTATATTAAAAAAATATTCCCCATATACAGATACGCACACATGTACTCTCTCCCACATACTGAGCCTATGCTTTTTTTCCTGGAATTACTTTTATGTGCTGCAGCACTGAATTCCTTCGCAGATGGACCATTCTTGTTCTTCTAGTTTCTGAGAATAATTATCATAGCAATTAGATAAAGAGATTGGGTTCCATTGCACATGGGATACTGTGTGATTTAGATTGATCAAGTAAGAACTGACATGATTTTGGTCTGAGACTTGGGTTTGGGGGGCTTTTTTTGCATAATTATATTTTCAAATATTCAAGAAACTTCTGCCAAACCATTCTTATTGTTTAATGCTCTCAGAACATATGCTTGTAGTCCCCAGTGCTTTCCAAAAAAACTCCAACATTGTCATTTTGTCTTAAGCCCAGGCTGTTCATTTTGACAAATGTCTAGGAAATTTTAGAGGTATTTAAACATTGTTGTAGTGCCAGTTATTTCAACTTAGTCCAATTTAACTTGTCACTTTTTGTTCATATAAAACTTCCAATTGCTTTCATACAGCTTTGAATTAAGGCGGAAAGGGGAATATTTTCAATTATTATCCTACAAATTACTGTATTTTAAAACTCTGCATTTAATGCGTAGCTTTTTATTATTTTGATTAGAATTCTACATATGTTGATCTGTGAGGACTCATTTCCTTCCAAAAAAATTTTTTTTTGACTGTTCTGCAGTGCAAGGTAGAGCTGCTGTTCTACACAAATGTGATTTGGATTGAAAACACAATGCTTATGAATGCTTAAAAATAAAAATTTATTGTGAAAAAAAATACTATTTCCCATTTCTAATTTTACTGTATAACACTTGACTTTTTACTTGAGATGATACATTTTTCCAGGAATAAGCTGCACACTTTCAGGGATCTGAATTTGATTTGTCAGCTGCTTCTATCTGCATCTTCCAAAAGCATCTTGTTATTGGTTGAATTTCAATCTCAGTATGACAGTTGTTCCTGGAATGCTCTATTCTGTGGTAGAGTTTCCTTTTTTGACCTAAGGCATTAATTTTTCATCTTGCCTCTGTACAGCAGTGATCTGTGCTGCAGTGAAATTTCTTCAGTATATTCTTGAGGCTGGATAACCCTGCTGTGATGGGTTTTGGGTGTGTAGTCTACATCCCACTGAAATGAAATTAAGCCTTTGCTCTCACATCACTGGTGATGATACTGGGATCTAAAAAGGCATGCATGAAGTCCTTTATAACAGAGGATTTTGTATATGCTGTCCTTCGTTTTTCTCAGGACAATCTGTAATGCCAGAAACTTAATCCCATGAGGTTACATTGGTGAACCACATAAGAGAGTTTGTACAGCATTACTTACGCAGAGTCTAGCTGTAAATGGTGCCATTGAATGCAGACTCCTAGTCACCAGCATTTATTTTACAAAAGGAAATCACAAATCTTGGGAAAAATGCAAAGGAAACACTGTGTTTTTTAAAAATCAGTGTGTGAAGACATCAATGGCTGATATCATGCTAAGCTATAGAGAGAAGAGCTATCTGTTTTAGCATTTTCTACCATTACTGATCATCTGGAATCTCGACACCTTCCATTTTTAAATTGTTACAAAGAGAAATTCCTGATGATCTTCATGGGAATTGAATAAGCCTGCTTAATTCAGAAAGCTTTGATTTTATGTGTGATCTTCACCAGAATTACTTAGTGCCAGGCAACTGTGAAGGGGAGATCAGATCACACAGGGTCTTCCCTTGGTTTTATGATAATAGTTATTAAATTGCAGCCTTTGGTCCTCCTGAGCTTTACCTAAACTAGTGCTATTATTAACACCAACCCAAAGGACTCGGAGCATAAATATTGGCACCAAGCTACTGGCACCTCCTCTGCTTTTTCCACTGGCTATCAAAGTTAATCCAGTGCATCATCCAAGAGAAGTATTTTTCAGTATCCCCAAAGGAAAGCACAGCTGCTGCTCCACTTTGTATTTTGTCAGCACAGCCTGAAAAAAGCTAACTGAGTCTGCCAGAATTTTGCTTTGGTTTGTGCAGCAGCAAACACATCTTCAGTCGTTTGCCCTGCTCTCAGGTCCAAAGATGCAGTCCATAACATGGCTATAAATATGCAAGCTCCTGAGGCAGCATGGAGGGCATTTTTCTTCTCGGGTCTCACCTTTCCATTTCCCCACGCCCACCCTGTCATTCTGTTTCTGTTCAATCATCTCTGTTTAGCCTGGCCAGGGCTCTGAAGCTAATCACAGCATCTCCCCATCGCACTCTCAGTGTGTAGGGGAGTAGGGCTGCCCATGGCTTGGTGTCCCAACAGCAGCTGGTCCAGCCCCACGTGGAGCTGCCTCAGCTAGCGCTGGGCTCCTGTTCCTTGGCAGCACAGGCGACGACGGGAATGTTTCTCCTGGGGGTTTGTGGAGCAGTCACAGAGCTTTTGATTTGATCCCTGAATAATCACAAGCTAGTGGCAGCATCCTGATCAGAGAGATGGCAAAGTAAGTCCAGCAGATCTGTGCTCTGTACTCGTGCTAGCTGCAGGTCAGGGGTGTGCGGCGAATGAAGAGACGGGACATAGCTTGATGCAAGCAAGATGCCAATTTATTGTACAGAAGCACGAGTTTATATACACTTTCAGAAGCTGCACGTTTTAAACAGATTGGTTCTTGAAGCTAAGCATTGCATACTAGGCAATCCCCGATTGGTGGTTAACTACCGTCAATTAACAGCAAGGTGTTACCTATCCTTGGCGCCATCTGTTCCTCATTCCCTTATCTTCTCTCAGCATGACTCACCCTGTTGATTGTTATCTATTCACATTCCTTGTCCTCCCAGGGTTTGTGGCCTACAAGCTCGAGCACATTCCTTTCAGCTAACATGGTCCTGATTTCCAGGCCCCCTCCTGCAGGGGTGGATCCAAATTCTACTTCGGTCACAGCTCATTGGAGGCTGCTGGCATGTCTCGGAGAGACTGTGGTTCTTTCAAATGATCTGTCCATTCTCCACTTCTAAGCAATGAAGGAAGCGAGGCTGCTCCCTCTTGCATGACCTCGTGAGTGAGATTGCAATGACCTCTAGCTATGTATTTAGGCACCTTCCTTCTATTTTGGTTCTTATGTTATTAATCAAAGTGTGTGGTTAGCAGCTAGTGAACTCCGGTGATGAAAAATCCTCACTTCTATGCAAGTAAAATAAGAGTAGGATTCATCATGGATTTATCATCATACTACCTCAAATGGTTAGATGGGTAAGCTTTCCTAACCGTGAATCTGCAGGATATAAAGAAACGTTTGGAGTTTGTAGAAAACTATAAAATTATTTGCCTTACCTTAACATGTTAACATGTTGTCCTCTTGTAAACAAGAACTTGAGATCCAAAACCAAACAGAAAATCAAAGCAGTAAAATCCTTAAGTGAGTGTTGTGAACTAAATTATTTAAAGGACCCTCAGCGTCCCCAAAAAACCTGTACATTCAGATTTTGACTGAAGATGGATGTTTGCTCTCAAAAGGCTTCACATCATAAAGTCCCTTTAACACTTGGAAGCATCAAGTGACATGTTCTGGAGAACATCTATTATGCATACTTAAAACACTGCAGAAACACTGAGATTACCTTTACCGAAGGTTATCTTTATGTACCTGGTCTGAAGCGAAGAAGGGAGGTTATATGCTAGATGTAGCCAACCCCAAGCCTAAGAATATTATATGAGGGAAAACATCTTTACCCTGAGGGTGACAGACCCTGGCACAGGCTGCCCACGGAGGCTGTGGGGTCTCCTTCTCTGGAGACATTCAGAACCCACCTGGATGCGACGCTGTGCAACCTGCTCCAGGTGCCCCTGCCTTGGCAGGGCTTGGACTGGATGGTGCCTGGAGGTCCCTTCCCATCCCAAACATCCTGGGATTCTGTGAATATTTGAGCGTTGCCCTTCTGAAGTATTTTACAGGAGAAATCACCTGAAAGTGATTAGGGGATCACCAGGAACCATGAACAGGGAGGAAAGGAAGGGGACTCCAGGGGATAGACCTCACTGTCAGAAGGGTGATGTGACTCATTCTTACAGGACTCCAGGGAAAAGGTTGCATGTTTGGAGGCACGCTATTTCCATGTCTCCCATGTGATAATCTGACTTGGAACTGACCCCAGTATAGAATAAGATGTTCGGGGTTTCTTCAGGTTTGTTTTTGGTTTGTGTTTTTTTTTTTTTTTTTCTTTTTTTTCCCCAAAACAATGAAATATCTGACGAGTGGAGCTTTGTGCAAAGTACCAACTGGAATGGTACTAATACTTCAAGCTGAGCACAAAATCTATAACTAATTTGAACCTTAATTTGAGTAACACTTTTGAGAAATAGTCCTCTAGATAGGCATTAATTGAAGCATTGTGTAGAACATCCTGACCAGTGCATAATTTGACATACAAAAAGCAATATAGTGAAATCAAAGAGTAAACTAATGAGATACTTAGTGATTTGAATTCTTAGGATCAGATGGGTTAGACAATATTGTTGGTGTTGGAACCGTGTACATACTGCATATTTTTTCTTTGATAATTTTGAAAATTATGAATGATCAATTCTAATTGGTTTTAACCTGTTCGTAGTGATCCAAATGTACACAGTTTTGTCTGTTGAGCTGTAGCTGGAGTGGGAATAATTTAATCTTAATTGTCTCATCCTGCAGTGACCATATCATACTTTTTCACCTAATACTATGTTGTAATTGTTTACCATGAAGAACAAGAAAGTGTGATTGATTTAACTGCTGTTGAACATCTTGCAAATGTTTTGTTTTTCACTAGTGTTACACTTTCCAGCATTGCTATCTGTGCTTTATTAGACTAAATGAGAGATGACTAGGGTTAAAATAGGGGAAACAACAAATAAAACTTCTTCTAACCAGACAGATATGCTCAGATTTAAGACATGCCAGGCTCCCTTGACTCTGTTTTACCTCTACTTGATATAGAGTTGAGAAGATGTCTTTATAGCATTTTGCTGATGGCCTCTCCTTACCCATCTGCCTCCTAACTCTTTAACTATTGAGCTAGTCATGTACATTGTACTACGTTTTTCAGCCATTAAACATTTTTGGTGTTAAAATTTTATCAGCTGCCATGGCTTTGGTTCCTAAACTGCCAGTATGATATGAAGAAACATAAAATGCAAGATTTAGCTGTATAGGTACTTGGCGTCTCTAAGGCTGACTTGCTTTGCCTTGCCTTTTTATCAGCAAAAAGAGATATTGACCTAGTTGCCACCCCTACTTTTACTCCAAATCAGCTAAATGATACAGACCAATTAGGTGATTATAAATTAAATGCTGAATTTATCAATTACTTAAGTTGCCTAGCATCCCTTTTGATGACAGAAAGCAGCTGTGAACCCAGCTTACTGGCTTATTGTACTGTGGTCACTGTGGGTACTGGTGATGCCTCTCAATTATTTCCTTTTGTTTTGTGTTACTATTTCTGTAGGGGTTTCTACTATTTCTGTGTAAATTAATTAGGTCTTAGAAATTGATTAGAAAATTTACACTAAAAACCACATTAAAATGAAAGCTACAAGTATAGACTGGTAATTGAATAAAGAAATGCAAAAATACTATTATTAAAACCATCTAAACTGCTTATAAAATATTTAGAGTTATGGTAACGCCTAAAACTACATAAAGGACATTAAAACAAATTTGTATTTACAGTGTCTTGTACTGATTCCCAAGAGGGAGGAACTCCCCAATAATGCCAGAAAATTTTCATTTTGTGCTTACCATTTCCTCTTCCACATGAATCCTACAGGAAGGAATCTCAAGACATTGGTTTTGGGACTACAGAATGATCTTGACTCATGAACTTTAAGGAATTGCTGAGACAACAGCATGATCATCATTATGCCACAATATGCGCAGTGTAACATCTAACGATATGTCAAAGTTTTCATTCATCCTCATTTACTTATATGTTTGTTACTCCTTTTCAATATGGACATTCTAAACTATGAAGGTTCTTTTCACCTGTACTTAGAATACCAGTATGTATTTAATTATGTCTGTATGTCTATATTTATACACATATTTATATATATGAACATGCACGTTTGTGTGCATACTCACACATGCATTGCTCCTGTCTTCTTGGGAAGAAATATTTTATTCAACCAGAGAACAGTTTAAAAGATTTATACTTTATGGGATAGTCATTATCTCTGTCCTAGGCTTGAAGTATTTTTATTATACTGGAACCAAAAATTTTACATCAGTGGGGTTTTATCAGATGTGTTCCAGAGGTTTTATTAATCTCAAATTTTATGATACATGCAGTAATTCTTTTATCATTATTTTTACTGATTTGGTTTTCTTCTGACTGTTAATACTGCTTTCTCTAAAACAAGTGAAGCATGCTTTTGACAATGTTGCTTGTTGTTTGCTTCATTTTTCTGAACTCTGTCCACTGAAAGACTTGATTTCATTGTAATACATATTCCTCATAAGGTAAGTCTTGTTGCCTTTCTGTAGTATTGGGATAATATTATTGTACTTTATAGGAGAGATTGTCCTGGGTCTTCCAGAACTATGACAAAATGTCAAAACAAATATTTCTCATCTTTCTTCACTTTCTGGTATCTCCTGAATACAACCTACTGCTGTATGTTTCAAATCCATAGTTCATTAAATGGTTGCAATCCACCCATGTAAAAATATCATGCAGTTAAAACCCCGCTTTTGCTCGCTAAATAGAAAAGGGTTTCACATCTGAAGGAAATGAATTCTTAGCTTAAAAAAAAAAATAAAAAAAGAAATCCTGATACAATTTTGCTGTTTCACAGTGCTTCCTACTCAAACTGCAGAATGTGTGTCAGCTGATCTTTATGTCACTTGATTTCCCACTGTAGTACGGAAAAGAGCCGTAGGACAGTGTTTTCATAGGTAAAGCTCAAAACTGTGAAAGGATGCCCCAGGAAATACTTCCTGTTAATATTTAATATATTTAAGAAATCCAGATTCCGGCAATTTTTTCTTTACTCAGTGAGGGCTTCTTTCAGGTATGTTGTCTTCATTATCCATCTGGTTGTGTGAGACCTCCAGGCAGCCCACCGCGGCTATGGCACAGGGGCAGCAGGGGGATGAGCAACAGCGTTTCCTGGCACCTGCAGCTCTCCTGCAGAGCCTGGCTGGACCGCTTCCCACCCCAGCAAATCCCACTTCAGAGGTGATACAGGGGAACTGCATACACCAGGGTGTCCACAGTGTAGGAATGCAGAAGCGAACAGTTGGAGGGTGAGGGGCAGGGAGCTGGAAGGGCCCCAGCAAAGTTTCCTTGCGTGATGCAGCAGGACCCTCCAGCTTGCCCTCCTCCCAGGGAGGAGGGGGCTCTTCAGTTTGGCTGAGGAGAGCAGCAGCCGAGAGTAGGAAGCCTTTATCCCTCGCTACAAAACTGCCTGTGTAGTTTGACCAGCCTGCAGCATCCCCAGCCACCTTGTCCGCTGAATGTAACATGGCTTCCAAGCTCTATCTCTCATTAGCTGTGCAACCTCCAAAACACATTCTGCTTGCGTATTCCTCTTCTCCGCTCTACGTAGGTATTTTCAGCGACATCTCATGGCTATCTATGAATTTGTTGAACATCAAAATGACTTGAGTTCTCAATGGCTCTGTGTTTGCAAAAAAGTAGAAGCAGGGAGTTGGCTCACACACTGAATTCCTGACTGCCCATACTTAACCATCAGCTCGTTCCGTGACTTGGACCTCGGCATGCTGTCTCCAAGGATAAATCCTGTGCAGTATGAGCAGCATGATAAAGCCGGTAATAGGCATTAGGGACTGCTTTTATTTAGCAGTATGTAGCCAAGGAGACTGGAGAAGTAGACTGCTCTCAGTTTAGGTGCTGTTTTTGAAATGGCCAGTTCCACATTTTATTCCCTTTAGGAATGAAGTAAAAGATTAATTCAGAAAAAAAATTAACACATTTCATTTAGAGCAGAAGAGAATCTACCATGAATGGGCAACTGGGAGCAAAAACTATAGCATCTTCATTAAAAACACTTTAACATTAGTTTCACAAAATATAGAAGAGATGTCAGTAACTTTGTTAGAGTGTCTTCCTATTGAAGAAACCAAGAAAGGATATCTGAAATAAAGCAGATTCTGAATTTTCTGTACTTTCCAGTTTCTGAATTTCCAGATTACATGAAATAATGGAAAAATACTTCAGAGCGTCAAACTCTCTGCCTCAAAATTAAGTGAAGGTTTCCTTTCAAAAAATCTGAAATGTCTGTCTGAAAATTCAGTGCTCTGAAAACTTTAATTCCCAAGCATATAATCTTTGCAATAGGGTTCAAAAATGGGTGTACGTTTATCAAAATCTCGTTAGAAGGATGCTTCACTGAACGGTTTAGTACAAATCTGCTGCCTTAGATACTGAAAAATTACCATTAAGATTGTATTGCTTATTCACCGCTTTACTTCAGTTCCAAAGTTCTATTTCAAAGTTAGGCTACAGCAGGAGAGAGCATAGCTTTTATTATCTCTTTTCTTTAATTTTTATATTGCCTAAGACTAATGGTATTATAATCCTTCTGGGGAACAAATTTTAAAATCTTATTACTTTACAACTTCGGGAAAGGTATACTAGTCTCTTGTGACATTGAGATTTGTGTAATTTTTTAATCAGTTAGATGCTTTTATGACTAATTATTTCATTGGAGCTCTTTCGGTAAAATTCCCTTCTGTAGCTATGTGATAATTAAAAATGCAAACGAGTAAAATGCAAATAATTCTGGCTGCCAGTTGCTATCAGAAAGATGTTTTTTTCATAACTTGCCAGACTTAAACTGTTCTGTGTAAGGTACACCTGTATAAATTCAGTGCTGCCTTACAACAAGGAAGGACAGGCAGGCAGGTGTGGGTGTTTGCTAAATCTCCCCTCTATCTTTCTGCATCAAATTGAAATGTCTACTTTCTGACATTTTGCAATAAATTAACCTCAGCATTACTAGTTTTCCTGTACCAGTGCTTAGCCACTATTTATTTCCTTTTTTCATCCTTGCATATTTTTATCGTTATTCTTCCCTTCATTCTGGTCAGCATCTTTATCTTGGTCTTTTCTCATCCTCCTGCTGTAGCTAAGCCATGGATATTCTCTTGGCGTGAAATGTCTGTGATGCAGTCACTTCTGTCCTTAGAGATAAGTAAACCCCTCTCCCAACTGTCTTCCAAAGTCTCTCCAACTCATTTACTGCACAACTCTTTAGACAGCAAAGGCTGTCTGCTCTGCTCAGAGACACCGAGATACTGCAGAGCCAATTCCCATAGCGCACTATTTGGCCATGTTGTCATTTCAGTCTTGTGTTATCTAGATCTTCAAAACAAAACAAAACAAAGAAAAACCCCCAAAGAAAATAAAAGAATATCCAAACAAAAAAGCCCAACTAGTTTCTCCTATGAAGATCTTTAGAGCCTGTCTGTGCTACACCTACGCTTGCTTGTGCCACGTAGGAAGGGTGGCTTTGCATGGCCCGTAACACCAGCTCCTCATGGCCACTTTACATTTTCATCCCAATGCCTGCAGCATTTTCCTTTCTTTGCCTCCCACAGCTGGAAACAGCTCTCCAGGAGTTGTCTTCTTCATTATCCACCTTCACATTCCTCTTTCAAACTCTGTATGCAGCCCAGGCAGCCTGGTTTGCCGGTGCGCATCTTTTATTTATTATGTTTTGAAGGGGAGAGCTGAGGGGCAGGTGGCCCTGCTTGCAGTGTGCCCTGGCCTGAGACTATACTAACTAGTATAGTTAGTAATAAAAATAATGGTAGTGATATGCTGCAAGTAAACAGGCTGCCTCAAGGAAGTGAACATCTGTAGGAGAATTGAAAAGAAAGAAAAAAAAAAAATTGCTCTGAGACAAAATCTGCTGTGAGGTCAAGGAATTTAGGGTCAGAGAAGTATTACCTCGCTGATTAGGTTACACTGTCTTGTCTAAAAGTCAAACATTATCTTTTGGCTTCTTTTCTTTGTACTACCAGTATTCTGTGAGCACTTTTTGAATTATAAAGACTAAAATCAGTGAGCAGGATTTATAGTGCACAAAACCCCACTTGTTCTGTACAACTGCTCGAAGCAGCTACGGAAACTCCCCCACAATATGAAGCGCACTCAGACACCAGGCTTGTCTGTTCATTTACATACTTGCAAAGTTAGGATCTTGCAACTTATTGTAGTAGTTTTACTACTGTGACTTTCACAGAACTAACAGTGAAAGAAGAATGAATACTATTACCTATACAGTTGAACCCACTGACTGACCTGGAATACAAACCTTTTTTTTGGGTTTTTTTTTTGTTTGTTTGTTTTGTTTTGGGTTTTTCTTTTCTTTTTTTTTTTTCTTTTGGGGGTGTGTGTGTGTGTTTTGTGTTTTTAATTCCCTCCAAATTCCAAATCAGCTTTTATAACTATTTCCATAAAATATAGTCAGGCTGAGAAGCTTTTTCTTTCTACTTTTGCTAGAAATGCCCTGCTATAGCTGATGCAGAAAACCTTGTAGACATATTAACAATTACTGATTTTGCAGTAGATGCAGAGATGATGCTTTTAGAAATGGCTAATGCATTTGGTAGTCTGCACCAATTAATATCCACAAGCTCGAGTATCTTGTTTATAGAAAGACTTTTTGACTGGGTCATTAGGTTTATAGAAAGATTTGTAATCTTCCAGGAATTTGATTCCACTGCTAAATCACCGGGGGGGCTCCTCACTTCTACTTGAATCTACTTGAATTATGATGGCAGGCAGTGAGGACAAGATGATTGGGCTGTTGGCTCAAGTACCGTGCCGAGGCAGGTGGTACCGGGGGGGTTCTGCTCTCAGCAGCTGCAGCATCCGCATGGAAACAGTGGTGCCTGCTGGATCTGATCCCGCGCCCGCGCTCCTCTCTTTATTCTCTGTTAGTTCTGTGTCAGAATCACAGGTAGTGACCTCCCCGCTTCACACGCACAGACACAGACACAGGTTTTCACAAGAAATTAATAATCTTGAAGCTGTTTTCTCCTTTGGGAATGGGAAGGTAATCTTTTCATAGACACATACGTAACTCCCAGTTACGCTGCGCTCACCCCTACATTTGATGCTTTTAATCAAGAATTAGAAGCACAATTTATAATTTAGGAATGTAACGGTCATGTAAGAGCTTTCCCAACTGCTGCATACACACAGTCATAGAAAATTGTTCCAATTATCAGAGGTTTAGGTGCAATAAGCAATCTTATAGGAATAGGTGGGAGAAAATGCTAAAATTAAACTGCATGAAGGCATTGATTAGAAATTTATTTGATAAGCCTCCCTCTATTCTATGAGCCAGGCTATGCAGGCATGGGAAGATACACTAAGATTTCTGCATTTACTTCTTCTCTAATAGAACTCCCCCAGGTATAGTAATCCTTTGGAGGCTTTTTTTTTTTTTTTTTAAAAAGACCATTTAATCTTGACAACTCAATGTTTTCGTTAACTCAGTTTAAAAGTTCAGAGACTAACACCCTTAGAATTAAATGAAATAAACCTGCACCTATATCCTTTCCCTTCTGTGCTTTTAAGAATTAAATAATACTGTTGTAAAGTGATGACAGATTTTCTCATTAAAGTAGCTTAGACCTGAAATGTGATATCCATTTAATCTTCTGTAATTTGGATTGTCTTTATTATAAATTGCAGTATTGGCATCCTGATAGTGTGGAACCACTTTGAAAATGAAAATTTAAATAGCAATTCAACACTTTAAAACAGGTTACTTTTGCAAAAAAAAAAAAAATTATTAATTTGGTTTGAAAAGGAGGAAGATACTATATTTTGAAATTTCATAGGGTTTCTTTTTCAAAGCATTTGTTTATCGAAAAAATATTTAACATCTTTTAAGTCAACCAAAGCAACAAATTCTGATTCACATGATCTGTGGGGGTTTGGATTTTACTAACCCAAATTAGAAGACTGCAGTGGGCTTTAGAGCAGTTGAAAATGTAGCATGGGTCTGCTTCTTTCTAAAACAGCTAAAAGAGACCAGGTGGTCTGACCAGAAACGTGTCAGAAGGGTTTCAAAGGAAAAATGTTTAGGTGAGCAAGAGCTGCTCCTCTGCAGACTGGTTTGTCAGGTACAGAAAAGTAGTAAAAGACATCATTAACAAATAGGTGAAGGCTGTAAATGTCAAAGTTAAATGCACACAGAGTGTGGTTGGGTTGACAGCATGAAACAACTAGGTGATTTTATTTATTCATTCATTCATTCATTTATTTATTTATAAACTCTGTTACAGAAATATTATGGAAAATGTCCTGATATGCTATGAATGGTATCATATGAAACTCACCACAGAACAGGTTTCCTTAGTGCATTTGACAAAATTATAAAAAATTGCTAGAGAAAACTGTAAAGGAATTGAAGTTGGATACTTAATTTTGCCTGTGCAGTGGTCCATGCAGAGGGCCTTTTGCTTTCTGATCTAACAGCCATTTCAGGATCCTTCCAGGGTCACATGGAAACTCATCCACATGTAACAAAATTAGTGTTCTTGAGTTTGTCACATGTTGACTATAATCAGATCATACGTTTTCTAAAATTGGTACACCAAAGATAACCACAGTGTCTGAAGCACACAGGATGACAAAATGCAAGTTGTTGCTGTGGGTTTTTTGGGTTTTTTTATGGGAAACAAATTTTTTTGGTTGTAAATAGAATGTGTTCTTCAATAGGTAGATAATTCATTTTTTAATGATAAGAAGATACACAGAGCAGGATAGAAATCACACGAAAAAGTTTTATATTCATTACGGGTTTAGTATCAATGGATTTATAGGTGTTTTTTTTTAACTACTTATGTTCTTCTGATGCTAACACCAATGCTGTGAATGACAAAAAGCCATATAAGAAAATTTTATTTCAGTGCAGTAAATTCATATACTGTCTCAGGATTGAACCTGTGACAGGAATTTCTGCAGACAATTGTGAACAAAAAAAATTGTCAACAACAACAAAAAAATATCTGCTTTTTAAAGGCAGCTACTGGCTCAATTACACAGAACTTTCACAGAGTTCAGAATCAGATCCCTGTGCTGGTTTTTTTGACTAATAAAAAGAGAACCAAGATTACCACCATCTCTGCACTCTGGCTAATAAGGATGTTTCAGTAACTACAGTAGCTTTCATAATTGCTGTATAATTAAACCTAATCAAAATGCCTTTTTAATAAAGAAATAAATGGAGTTCACTTGAAGATGTCACTCTGATAATGGTCAACTCTTCTCCAATAACATGCTTCAACACAATGGTGCCTCAGGTACAGACAAAGTTGAAAATACCAATCTAATTTTATGAATTCAAATGGTTTGTTTGGGAACAAAAATCTGATGGCTTCATGGATGCTTTTCGTAGTATTTAATTGTGATGAAAGCTTTGCATGTCTGATCTTTGTTTTTACATGCATTAGTGAAATGCTAAACAGCAAAGCTGCTGCTACTATCTTTTAGTTTTGTTGAAATGAATGATCCTATAGGAAATAACATTTGTTGTGAAAAAACAAAGGTGTAAGAAGGCAAATGGCTGTTTTCCTTTTTTATATTAGCTCTTTGATACACTGTCTTCAGAAACAAATCAGTGGAAAATTGCTACAAAGAGCAGTTAAGGGAAATAGAGCAGGAAAAGAGGAGGATGGCATTTCTGTAGAGTCGATTAATATTTTCTAGATTTCTGGGGTGGTGATGTAAAGAAATAAACCAAAAACATTGGGTAGCCTTCATAGAGACTTTGGAGGGATGGGGGGGGGTGGGAGGTGGAAATGCAAGTGCAAAAAATTAGAGTGTCATGAGATACTAAAAGGAAAGCTAACAGTAAAATCAGGCATAACAGCCTGCTATTGGAAAGGAAAGGAGGAAAAAGGACACACAGAAGAAGAAGAAAGGTTCACGCTCATGGCAAACCTGCTGCTGACGTTGCAGTGAGAGCAGAAGCAGGTCCCAGATGAATGGAGACAAAATTAGAGTGTAAAAGTGTTTGGAAATGATGGCAAGACTGGGGCAGAACACCTTGGGTTTGGTTAGGAGGCAGCGGTGGGTGACAAGAACCTCATTCTGATACTGGAAATAGTTGGAGCAGTAGAAAATTGAAATAATAAATGCGTATGAATTATATCTGCACAACAGAGAATGGCTTCTGTGATGGAGTTGAGCAAAAAGATAACGTCCAAGCAGCTGATCAGAGTTAGATTTCTTACACTGTAGGAGGAGTCAGATCCATATTGCATCTCATTTAGGTTTATTATAAAGCTCGAAGCCTTAATCTGAGCCTACGGTACAATCTGCCTGGGATTTTGGTTCAGTGGCTTCAATTTAATTATCTTTAGCAATTCATGTCACAGTTTCAAGTGAAGTGCTTCCACCTTATTAAAACGTTCTGTAGCTTTCTCTTACTATGATTCTGTAGGTTTGTGCAATCAGAGAGAACAAAAGAATAAATAAATGCTGGTGTCACTAAGAGCCCTAAACGAGACCACAAAGGAGCCTAAAATTAGACCAGCTTCGGAGGAATAAATTTAATCTATTGCAACTTCAGTCAAAAAGTTGTATCAGTTAGAGAATTCCTTGAGTAGTCAAGGGATGAAACTTAACAATAGAAATACTGAAATTTTACAGTGCCTTATCTTCATTATGCTATTTACTTGTAAGGTTTCCATTTAGCTAAAAGCAAGAACAGAAAAAGTGGTTTGTTAACATAAATTCCAGCTCCTGCTAGAGTTTGTGAATCTCCTCAGAAGCGCATTTTTGTCGCTGTACAAGTACTTTGTACCAAACCTGAATTGTACCGCTGTTTGTTACCTTGCACAGCCAGTGCTTGCCAAATTAAGTAGCATCAGATTTTCCCAAAAATCTTGAACAGAAGATTTTATGAGCTATACAGCGACTATACCTGTCATTGTTCTGAATATGGCAATTTTTTCTTTTGTCAGTGGTAATGGACTTAAACTGAATATTCCTGTGGTTTAGTGGTAGTGGATTGGATCTGGAGTGTTGGATGTACTTCTTTTAAGAAAATGATTATTTAAAAGGAATTATTAAAAAAATAACTTTTATTGCTACATTTGCTAATAAGTTAAAAAAATAATTGATTCTGAAGAAATTCTTATAAATAGATGTGATTAATGTTATGTAAGAGACAAAGTATGATGAAAATGTCATATTTTGGGTTGCATCTGAGCATCTTATTCCTGAAATTCACTGACAGCTGCATATATTTTGTGTTTTCTCTGATGGGCTTTTTTCACCTCTCTTTCATTCCTAAGTACTAAAACCCAACAGGACACCTTAAAACCAACAGGCACATTCAGAGCCCAAACCATCAAATTATCCCAAAGTCAGGACAGTCCAACAGCGCACCACCAGAAACCGTGTTCAGCAAATGCTGACTTGGGAGTGTTATGGAAAGTGTGGATGCCCACACAAAGCGCCCAACCTCCAGACCCCAGAACTGGTGGCTAAAGTTCTTTCATCAGTTTCTACAAAGTTTTATTTTATACCAGAGCAATCTGTTGAAGCAGATTGGCAGAGCTCTGCCTGAGCTCTGGAACAATTATGGGAGCGGAGGAGTTGTAAAGTTAGCAGACGGTTAGAAGATGTTAGCAGATGTTTAGCAAATTCCTGCAGAAAGGCTGTTTGATTGTAAGGAAATAGTAGCTAAATCTTGTTCAGCAGTTAATCAGAAGCCTTCGGAGGCAATCCTATCAGCAAGAAAGGAGGTATTAATTTTATAATGAATGATTATGTTACTTTTAATTTCTGAATTATCAGAAGTGTTTTACTAAACAGTTCTATAAGGATCCAAACTACTTTTGCAGCACATTAACTTGTTATGAATAACAAATTTAGTTATTATTTATTTTTACAATTAATAATAAATATTATTATAATTAGTCATATACCAAATTTCAAGCCTCTTTCAGCAGGAAAAGAACTGGGTTTAGCTGGGTGCGTGTGCATTTTTCTTCCCAAGCGTTAGTGATTATTTACACAGTGGTAGCTGTAAGTGCGATATGACAGCGCCTGAGTGAGTCATGCTGTGTCTGCATAATCCCTACCTCATCCCTCCTCCTTAAATATAACAGCAAGGGAATAGTAGCTTTGACATTTCTGAAGAGTATAGCTACTAACTGAGCTTGTAAAAGAAATGTGAAGTGGTATTTGATAAGCATAGTCTTTGTCCTGAGTCCTTGACAGGTTTCTGAAGGGAAGTTTGGGTGCCTGGAAGCCCTTACAGAAGAGCAGGTTTTTTTCTCCTCTCCTCTTTCTCCATCCCTGCAACACGTAGTGCCACATCCTCCCAGTCCTTGACACTGTTTCCAGGGAAGTATCTTTACCTTATGCCATGAAGCCATTAGCGTTTCAGTAGGTGTTCCTGGCTGTGTTGATGTTACGTACAGTAAAAGACATAGTCCTTTCCGAGAGGTGCTTCATTGGACATGTCTACTAGAGGCCTGAGCTACCTTGAGTGGGATGTTTTGCTGCTGTTTCCTTTTCTTGGGACACATACCTTTCACATCTGCTTCATAGTTAAATTCTTCTATTTCCTTTTTTCAGTTACCTTCTGGTAAGGACCTTTCTGTGTCCTAGTCTGCACAGTAATGACAAGAAAGCCATGGTGGATTCTGGCACAGGTGTTAAGCCTACACACGTCTCTGGAGATTGACGTTTTTCCTTAGTTTTGGCTTATTAGTGAATTCACAAGGAGTAACTGGAGCCAAACACATTTCTGATGTCTCTTGAAATGCTTGAATGTTCCCATGGTCACGTCACCAGTCCTGCTCTGAAGCCACTGGAGACGCACCACACTTCCCAGCAGTTCAGTTAAGCTGAGCACAATGGACTTCATAAAAGGCAGAGGCTTTCAGCCTCAAGTATTGTAGAGATACTTCACTATCTTCTTACCTCACAGCCTTACAAGGTATTACATATATAATGTTTTAAGAACACACAATAGTTTCAAATACCACAACTCTGTCGCAACAGAACTTTTACAAAAGCATAAAACATATGATGCTCTGAGCTTTGGTATTTCTCACACATCTCTTGTCCTTGATAGAAAAGTGGGAAGGTGTAGCTGGCCTTGTGGATATGTCAGGTTTTTGGTTTCATTTGTTTTTTCCTTTAAGTGCTGGTATAGCATCAGAAACTAGCAGTGATCGTACAAACTGTGCAATGTCAGCGTTAATAGTTGTTCTAGATCTATTAGGCTTAAGAGTTAAAATTCTGGTTTCTAAAAAGAGGTCCATAGCACCAGCTACAGGGTGTTTTGTGTCTTCCCCGATACCGTGATCCTGGGATTCCATTTTATGTCCTAGCTCTTCCTTCATCGTATTTATTCATCAATGCCATCTATTCCAATAATTAATGACATTGAAAGAGTTGCAAAGTTAGACTAGTAATAACATTTTGCTGTGAAGTACCACATTGGCCTTGCAGTAATGCTGAATGTACAAAACAGATCACTGGAAAAATAGCTTGTATTACAAGTTTGTAATGAACTGTAAGTCTTGATAATCATTCATTATTGTGCTCAGAAGGGAACTGGGCAGTGGTTAATACTGATACTGCAAATGGCAGAATCCTGATTAAATATGAATATGCACGGAAATGAATCTGCTAAGCGGTGTCAGGCAGAAGATATTTTGAGTCTGCTGCTACTCTTCTTGTTCATGAAGTGGAAAATAGTTCAAGAAGGGAAGCATGTTTGAAGAAGAGGGGAGAACAGCAAAGAGGAGACATGGACTCAGTTTTGTAAAATTGTTTATATATAAACACATTTTCATATGAAAGCTCATGCGAGATGAGATCATAATATAGAGAGAAATATCTGTGCTATATAAATCAACACAGTTTAGTAAATGTGATTCTGTAATTCTCATGTTTCTCTAACAAGAGAAATGAACTAGAACCACTTGAAATTTCTGGTCACTCAGGGATGAAAGAGGTGTGAATTTTTTCTGGGATTTTTTTGTTGTTTGAAAATAACTATATATAATTAACTGTGGATATGTGTTTGCAGAATTTTAATTGATATACAGTAATCATGAACCTTTTTATTTTCTAGTAAGATGGAGCTTAAAGCATCTTTAACATTCTTGGTCACTGCCTGTCCTGTAACTAAGCATACATTTTTTTATTGTTACAAAGGTGTGTTTGTGTGTGTGCAGGTTTTCCTTCCAGTAGGTTACCTATGTGAAACAACTTAGGTCATCTTTTACTCGGTTTTGTTTTATTTGGTCTCAAAACTGTTTAAAATGGCTGATCACTTGCACAGAATGAGCAAAGCCTGCTTCACAAGTAGAATCTCTTATGGAAATTCTTGTTTCATCAGCACCGCATTTATAGCTTTTGATCTGCTTCTTTCTTTTCTAGCTATTAATTTCATTTAAAATCAGTTAGATCTAAGATCAAGTGGTCATGCATTCAGTATCTGTAAAATAAAATCCTTTACCCAGAAATATGATCTTTTATCTCTGTTCTCTGATGTTAACTGCATCTTCAGTACCCTTTGAGGTTTCTCGTGCCATGTCCAAAGCTCTACCACATACTATTAGTTTTATTTAGTATCCACTAGCAAGTTCAGGGTAGTTGGTCACATGATCCTGAAAATATCATTCAGAAAGAAGGGCTTTGTGCCTGTTCTGCGCTTGTATGCTTGAAATGCTCCCAACCCTTCTTCATCTTCTATGTCTAGACATCTTATGCTACCGAAATGATAAACACTGTTTTTTCACTGCTGTGTTATAGACTAATAGCTCACTTCCCCACATGCTGCTCTTTACACTAGTGTGCACAGGACTGGGGCTAACAGAAACATGATTCCCTGAGTTAGACCTAAATACCCTCTGGCTGTCAATGACTTAGAAACCTATGAATTTAGGTGTGGTGAGGAATTCATATCCAATGATAAAAAGATAGAAACATAAAATGAGGGAAAAGATACATGAAAACACTTTCATAACAGGCTCGTCTTCTTTTTGATCAGTTGCTTGTTATGAACCGTGGGGTAAATTTTCTTCACAGTTCTGTATTGAGTATATCTTGACATCTGCCTGTTTACCAGTTTTGGCACTAGTACTCTGAGAAAAACTGCCTGAATATGTAGGTATGGATGTGTTTATTTTCTCCCTTCCTTTGGCAGAGAGAACTGAAAAGGCAGCGCTTCTGGTGTTGTCCCAACGGAACAGAAATGATTCATGTTTCTCCAACAGCTGACTTGTGAAATGATGTGGCAGAAAGGACGCGTGCTTGTCGTTTAACATTATTTTAGACTGTAGATACTGCGATGCATTGCTTTTCAGATGTGTCTTAACCTTGAGGAGTGACTTCCAAAAGATGGTCAGGGAGCGCTGTGTGCATGCTGCTCCAGCAGCTCCTTAACCAACCAGCCAGAGCGCTCCATCCCATGGGGCCAGACCCCCAAAACAGCAGCAAAGTCCCCTCGCTCTTCCCGGTGCGTGTGGGCTTTGCTTGCTTCTGTCAAAAAGTAGCTTGACTGATAAGGTTAAAGATAGTTGACAGACTGCCTAAGTGATATAACCTTCTGGGTCATAAAATTTACATCGGACTTGGACTAATGCTACTATAAATGTAAAGTGACACAGCACATAGCTAACATGTTCATGCAGAAGGATTCCCTGATATAATGACTGAATATGACCTTCCTTTAGGCAAGCTGCTTTGTGAGCGAGTGCTGAAAAATACTGTTTGGTTCTCAGGATATATGGCTTACATTAGAGGAGCATGACGTTAGCTTGTCAGCAGCTTCACTTGCAAAAATCCAGAGGTTCAGGTTTTGCTTTGTGAAGATGACAACAGCTGAAAATGGAGAAAGGAACTGTAGATGCTTCCACAAAAAAATTGTGAAAGTAACGTAATATGTTATAAATACAATAAAAAATATATAATGTATAATTAACAATATAGATGTGATGTTTATGTAATATTTTAGAATACAAATTTACAATAACAACGCTAACTCAATAGGGTGGTACCAACTCAGTGGTGCATGTATGTGATGTGTGCTACACTTATTTTGTCTGACATACCTATGCTTTTCTGTTAGTTCACGTGTGCTTGTGTGAAGCTTTAAAAGTGTTAACAGACCCCGAAAGATCATAACGATATATGCTGGATGGCCGTATGCACGTGTTGCTATATACACACACAATATTTATCTGCAGAAAGATTTTAATTTTATGTATCTTCTCCTCCACGCACAAAGGCACAATTTGAAGAGGGCAAAGCATTAGGTGTCTGAGAAGCTGCTGCTGTGCTCATGATGTTAAATTCTTGTTACGTAGAATAGGTGGTGATATACATCAGGGTTTGGTTAGTTTAAAGATTGTCTGCTAATCTGTCTACAGAAATAACTCCTCTATCTAAAAGGAAACAAGTGTGTGGATTCATTTACCAGACAAAACACAGGAGAAACTTTAACATTCAGGGCACTTTCTACTTGTCTCACAGAAGGCACTGGTTGGCACTGAATGGAAACCACATGCCAAGGTGTTCCACAGTTTGTACTTCATAATGCAGAGTTAATTTTAATGACTTGGAGAACCATTATCAAAACAACTTTTAAGTTTTGAAGTCGCACTCATAGCCAAATTGAAAAAAAGAAAAAAAAATATCTTGGTGTTCCTTTTTTTTTTTTTCTTTTTTTTTTCTTTTTTTTTTTTTTTTGGTCAAATGAAGATTAACTGCTACCCCATGTTATTTCTTGGGTAGCTCACTTAAAAGCTTTGTTTTAAATTTTGCTAAAAACATGGCATTAAGCCTGAGTAATAGATGTTAAGTTAATACATAGGACAGTGTTATATTACCCTAGAATCAATAAATGGTCACTTTTTTGTTCAAGTATTGTAGACTCTTAAACTTTTAACTAGAAAAAAGTCAAACAGTGTTAATTGCAAATACTTAATAACTTCCTTTTTGACTTATTGCATTCAGTTAGTTGCAAAATGTTTGGCTACTGTGTACAGTTACTTGAATGGTATGATGGGAATCTGAATTTTCTGGATTAAATTATTTTTGATAATAAAGACAAAAATGTGTGAAATGAACACAATTTTTTTCCATTCAGTTCCAAAATAATAAATCTTTACTGTGAAAGAGGTGATAGTTCCTATTGTATCAAATCTATTTATTCAAGCTTAGTTGATTCAATCTTTATAGACAACTTAAAATCCTTCAGTGAATTTTAGTTTCCCTTAACAACTTTTCCCCATGCTTAATGTTTTCCTAGAATAGTGCTTTCTCAATAAATGACCTACATTTCCAGTGATGCAGGATCAGCCCATTTCTGCTTCTGTCCTAAAAAAAACTAGTGCAAATAAAACCTACTCCTCTCTACAGGATGCCTGTTATATATTCATAGGGATTTAATTTGTTGTTCTTTATTCTTTTTCTTGGCTGACCATATCTCATTCACTTAATCTTTCTTCACTATAGTTCCCATATTTCCATTTGAAAGTTTCTTAAATTAACAATAATTCAATACTGTTATTATTGACAGTTCAGTAGTTTATTCAAAAAATCCCAATCCAAAAAGAGCCCCCAAACCACCTAGGTAATCCATTCCAAAAATCTCCTTCATGGTTATGTCTGTTTGGCTTGCTTTGGTTTACATTAATGAAGCATCTCATTTTCCTCGCTGTAACCTTCATGGTTACTTTTTCTGTAGAGGCTTTTCAGCTGCATATGCTGAACTAGGCAAAGCTGCTTTTTGTTTTGGTAGTTTTATCTGGGAAAGCATTTCGGGATTATGATGTAAGCCACAATAGTGTTAGCTTACAGTTTCATCCTTCGTAAAACCTACGTAGGAAAAATGAAAATCTTGAGCTTTTCCAAATTCACTTTTGGGTTTTTTGTTGTTTTGTGGTGTGTTTTGGTTTGTTGTTTTTTTGTTTGTTTTTTTTTAAACTTATAGTATTGGAGGGAGGGGAGTCTTCATGCAGCTCTGTTAAGATGGTTGCTCTGTCCGAAAGACACCAAGTGAAGCATATTAAAAGAACAAAACTAGTTCTGTGGACATACCTCTTTAAAAACACAGTTGTGTGTGCTTGGCAGCATGTAGAAAACCACCATAGATTTACAGAGATGAACCCTGGAAGTTGTTCAGAAATTGTTCAGACAACGTCCCTGACATCTGTAACATTCCTAATACCTGTTTATACAGATGATGCCCTGATGGATACAGAATATAATTCCTCATGCTTTACTCTCCTTACTATTAAACGTCCTTCCAGCCTAAATGTCTTCCTTGTTCTTTCACTCTAGATAGGAAATGCAGGTCATCACAGTCCTTCTGAGACAGCTGAAAACTGTTATCATGACCTCAGTCTTCATTTCATGCAGCAAAGTCAGGGATGTTTCAGCTTTCTTTAAAATTGTGCTTTCCAGGTGCTGAAAGATTGTTGCTCTCTTCTTGATTTTTATGTGCTGGTTCTTATCCTTCCTGAAAGTGGCACCTTAGAGTGCCAAAAACAAAGAGGAGAAAATCTGATGCCTTTCCAAAGCTGAATGGAAGGACAGCCTGTCTTTCTCCCTGTCCCCCACTTTTTTGTCTCCCTCCTCCCCCCCTCCTTCCTTTCTCCCTGCTTGCTTGCTTTTTGTCCCCTTCTCTCTTTTTGGCAGCCTCTCCACCCCCTGCCACCCCCCCATCTCTTTTTTTGTCTCTTTTGTCTCTTTTTTTTGTTTTGCATCAGTGTGGTATTTTTGTGGTGGCCCCCTTATCAATCCCAGATCACCTGATTGCTTTCTGCAGACTCCTTGCCTGCAGTTTTCCAATTCTGTTTTATAGGCAATTATTGTTTCTGCATGAATTATAGAATATCTCAAGTTGGACAGGACCCATAAGGATCGTTGAGTCCAAACCCCTTGCTCCTTGCTAGACTAAAAAACTGTGTGATTAAGAGTGTTGTCCAGAATTTTTGACCTTTTCTCTTTCTCCTACTGAAAGACTTTTTGTTTTACTTGCACTTTTGAATTTTTAAAAAATTCTTTGACACTTAATCTTTTCCTCACATATTCACGAAGTCTTTCCCCTTTTGCTGTCATTTAGAAATTTAATAATCATAGTTTATTCTCATCACAGATTTTTTGCTCGCAAAGGATTCTTAAATTGCTGTTAGCACTGACCTCACCTGCTGGCAGGTTGTCATGGATGAGTGGTTTATGTTGGTTAAACAATCACCATCAAAGGTATTAGAAAAATAGCTTGTATATGAACTTGTAGAAGTGCCCCTCCAAAAAGTTTGATGGCAAGGTTCACTCTGTTACTACGTGGATGAAACATATAAGGGAAAATCAAGTTAGAATTGAGCTAGAATGATTTACGCAGATACTGAAGATGCAAAAGGGTGAGGGAGACCCTCCTGTTGAGTCACGAGGTTCAGAGTAGATCCCCTTGCTTTCTAAACCTCTGATGGAGCTTAGGTGCAGCTGGGCCCAGGCTTAGACTTGGTCAATGGTTTATATCTAAAGGATTACACGTGTAATCAATTAGAATCATCTAAAGAGCCACTGTTCAAGATACCAGCAAAATACGGTCTCATTATGATGTAAAATACCAATTCACCACGGGTGGAATTTTTACATGCTTTTGATCTGGCAGCAGTCTAAGGTTTATTCGCTTTTTTAAGGTGGATCACAAGATTTTAGCAGCATGTAATCATTGATTAATTTATCATTTGCAATGTGAGTCAATAGGATTTACTACAATCACAATAGTGACTTTATTACAGATCCAAGGTGGCAGCATTCATACTATACTTGCTATCGGGTATCTAAATCCACGCACACGTGCATGGACACAAAGATAGGTATGGCTGCTAAAAGTTCCCCTCGAGTTCAATTAAATAGTTTGAATGTCTCACCGGGTGTCAGCAGTGAGGGTTTAGCCTCAGGGGGTGGAAGGTTTTTGCCCAGGCCTGTTGTCAGCTTTCAGCAACAGTCCTCCAAACCTGAGAGGTCAGGAGCTGTGAGAAGCATCCCACTGCGAGGGAGATGCGGGTCGCAGCCCACTGTGACCCAGGAGAGCTCAAGGGGCCTCTCTCAGGACCACTGTTCATTGCGTTGCAAGGTAATTTAGTCATCAAGTAACAGCTACAATCCAGGTTGGAATTTTTAAAATTTCAGTAACAATGCTACCATTGCACTCAGGCTACAACTTCAGTTACAGGATGTTCCAAGGTGGTTGGAGCTTTCCCAGCTTCCCAGGACTGATTATTCCCATTCTTGTTCCCCAGCTTGGTCAGGGAATGGGAGTTCCTGGTACGGTCAGTGCCTCTTCCCACCTTAGCCATGTGGGATGCTGTGGCTATATATAAATTGTTATATATATATATGGTTATATATTATATATATATATATAAAATATATATAAGATCCCATGACTGGTACAGTCAAGGGATGCTTAACTGCCCTGCTCGTTACACAAAGGGCAAGGCTGAATGGGAATTGCTGGGATCGTAGAGCAGCCCAGAGGAGCTGGGGGGGTAAGGCACCACCATACAAGTATCAGTATCAGAAGACCTTATGCGTTTTTCTCATAGATATTTAGTCATCTTAATTCAAATGTCATATTTAAGTGTGCTCATTTGCACTGACAGGTAACAGGAATGGCAATAATATGCAGTTCTTTAGCATGAAATAGATATCTGCATGGCATCTTCTATGAACAAGACAATTTGGAAAGCACACCTTGGCTGACATTCTTTTATTTCTTAGGTTATTAAAAATACGGTGCTAGAGAGGCTTACAACTATTCAGGTTTTAATAAAAAAACCACGGAGTTCTAGGCTATGAAACTTGTGGTTCTCTTTCATTTTAGTATAAGTGGTATGATTTCTTTTTTATTTTAATGAGCACGTTAAGCTGAGTAAATGTTACGGACTGCCTACAGTAGGTTGAGAATTTTGTAAATGCTTTTTATTTATTGTGTATCTTTTAAAAAATGTATTTCAGAAGCAAATAAGTTTCTGTTCAGTTATATTCACCTGCACAAACACGAGATGAAACTTCACATGCCTTCCCTTCTCTTTGCAAAGCTGTTTCTTAAAGGCTCTTTCTGGCCCCAGCTATTACCACAAACTTTTCAATCTCCTTTATCTGCAGTAAATGGGCCTTTTGCATTGATTTTTTTTTTTTTTCCTGATTGAAAAAATGGGCATTATAATTACTCCTTGTAACAAATGTACGACAGAACTATCAATTTCTGAACCAGAAGCTATTAGTGGTTGCACATAAAGAAAGCTCGGTAAATATATGCAACTCTGTGTGAAACCCCCGTGGCCCATTCAGCAGCACAGTCTGATAAATTCCTGATTGCCTGTGCATGTCCTGTGGCCATCTTGGGCTGGAGGGCTCGGATTGAAACTTATTTATATTCATCCACATTTGAAGAACAGACCCAGAAAATATGGTGCCAGATAGTACCACTGATTATATCGTACTTAAGTTTGTTACTTTGAATGCAAGTGTAGGTTGCAGAGTTAACTCTTCTGTGGCTGGGGTTTTTTTCCACCTTTAAACTCTAGAAGCACATCACAGGTGTTGGCTGTGACTTAAATTACGGATTTACTTTTTTCCTGCCCCAACAGGGAGTGTTGTAACTGGAACATGAAGTGGGATTAATAGTATATTCTAAAGTGTTACCTGCAGAGATCATAGTGCTCATGGAAATGTGAGGTTAGGAGGGACCCCCAGGGATCATTTAATTCTGCTGGTGGCATCGATGCAGGCTGCACTGTACTCATACCAACCCTGGCAGAGGTTTTAAGGTGTTTACAGCTTTTACTGAGGGAGACTACAAGCTTCCAATTGCTGCCTACCATCATCATAAGATTGGAAGAGCTTTCCTTGTTATTTACCTTGATTCTCTTTGTTGCAGCTTAAGCTGACTTTCTTTTTGTATATCATCATCTGTTGGATAGCATCCTCTCTATCATGGTCAAAAAGGATGTGTATTTTATTCCTTTTCTATCCCTTTTTTTTTGGTGTCAAGCAAAACCTATTCCTTCACTTCCATCTTACATTTTTTTGAATCTCTGCTCATTCTTCTTTCAGAGGGGCTTTTTACACCCTTTTAGAAGTCGTAGATTTATATACTCTGAATTCTTTGTAATTTAGTTCCACCACCTTATATTTTATTCCATTTATTGCGCAGGCAAAGGAAGAAGTTAAATTTAAAATGTGTGATGAACATTGTTAACAAAAAGCATTACCCAACAGTGACATTCCAGAAATGTCTCTGTTTTTTGAATGAACTTATATTTCAAAAATACCCATGTACATAAGATACTAAAGTGAAATTTATTAATGGTTTGATTTATTTTGGAGAAAGAGTTTTATTTAATGGAACCGCGTAGAAGTATATGATTCTTAAATCACTTTAGACGTGGACCATGTAAATATGTGTCTTGGCAAGCTAATGCGACCTGATTTACTTTATTGTTTAAGCATTTCTGTCTTTAGGTACTACGTGTGTGTGCATGTCTGTATAAAATCATTTAAATTCTACCTACCTGTTGCAGTCTAGAATGAGTTGTGTATCCTCCTGAAGGAAGCTGTTATAGAGATTGACTAAAGTTAGGGGACTAAACTTGGCAAAAAAGGTTTTGGTGTAGTTTGGGTTGGGGTTTGGGGTTTTTTTTTTTGGTCATTCAAAAGTCTGGTCTTATGAAAAAGTTTCAAACAAAAGATTTCAAAAGTAGTAGTAGTTTGACCTGAGTTAGAGTTTTTGTCACTATTCTGAAAAAACAGGATCTGTTCAAATCAGTTCAAAATCAAATGATTGTAGCTGGCGGGTTAGCCAAAGCATTGGTCTCCCAGCTCCCTTCAGGGTACCAAGTACAAGATTACATTTTGCAGACGTGAGCCCTGAACAAACCCCAGCAATATTCTTTCTCTTTTGCTGTTCTCTGTTTTCCCACTCCTGATCCTCACAGGCTCCCAGTTCCCCACAAGATTTATTCTTTTGACCCATCACCTCTAGGATTTTTCTGCAGGAGAGCAGTGACATTATCCCATGTCTATTCCCTAATTATGCCAATTAGCCAGAATCCCCTTAGAGGCCTGTAAAGACTGGAGGCAGAGGGCAGAAGCTGAATGTGATACATAAAGGAACGACAGCTAAAAGTTTAATATTCCTTAAAATGCCTTGAAGCGCTACAACCCCTAAAAGCACAGGTCTGTAAGTACTCCACTAGTAATGGAGTACGTGTTGTAAATCAGCTTGAAACAGCCACGTGCCTAATGCTGCTGTAAGCTTTAAAGAAGGTGCAGTGTGAGTAGCTAATGGTTTGGCCTCACAGGGTCTCTCTGAAGTAAAGAGTAATGTGAGCGCCAAGCGTGGGACCAGTTATTTTTACAACACAAGCTTATGAATAACACAGGTGTTCAGTAAGTATTTAAATAATGGATTTTCTTAACACAGATAAACATTGGATTCCTAGTTGCCTCACTAGGCCAGCAAATATTTACTCCATTAATCATTAATGAATACATTTCAAATTACTCTTAGAATTCACAATGCTGATAGTAAATACCTCATGAACTGGCCAGAAATGTCTTCCAGGGGTAGGTATTCGTAATGTTTATAATTGTGACACCTGTTGTCAAACCAAGGTAGGGCCAGCTTGCCTAGGTGCCGCACAGATGCGTACAGGTAAATATTTTGTGCCCTGCAGCACTTGTCATCGACGTCCAGACACGGGATGGGAGAGGGGCTGGTCCCAAAAGTGGCTGAGAAGTGGTGTTCAGGCAACAGGCTATCTAAAACTACCTTGGTAACAATAAATACTAGTCAGCTCAGTCCCGAGCAATCTACTCCTTGGTTCCTTTGGGTACAATTTTATTTAACTTTATGTGTTCTTATGGGTTTACATTGCTAGACAAATTCTGCAATTTTACACGGCATCTGCTGTGTCTGTTACACAGTGACACTGGGTGATAGCAGAGTGATTCCCCTTCTTCTTGCTGCATTTCTATTGATGTAGTCATTTTAAGGATGACAAGTGAAACTTTTTTTCCAGATAATTTTTACTTTTTTCTTTCCAATCCAGTTGTAACTAAATCAGAAATGGTGCATGCATGTTTTCTTTTTCTTGTGTTACTATTCCTGTATCCACCAAATCAAACCACCAGTGTCCCTGTGTGGATCTGGCAGAATTGTTGTAATTTTTTATGACGTTATTTGAGAAAGGACTTAATTTGAATTTTGAGTATATTATTAGTTGAATTTGGAGAACTGATAACTGGCAAGTAAATAATTTATTTTGCCTGATGGCGACATTTTGGTCTGGTCAGTTGGTAGGCAAGGCACACTGGCCTCTTTCCAAAGAGGAATCACTTTCAGTGGCCTGAGGTTTTATGCACAAAAAGGGGATTCTGCTCAGAAAGTGGGAGAAGGAGAGATGTCTTTCCATGAGCAAGTTTGGAGAAACTATCCATCACTGAGGCAGCTTTGAAGTGCACTTCTACCTGCTGAGTAAGAGGTCTCTCACCAATCCCAGTTCCAAGCACCTCAAGTCACACTCATTTGCTCAGGAGATTTTCTTTTACGAAGACCTCATGTTCTGTATCAGCTGACAGTACTATTTCATAGATCCAGGAAGAAAACGTCGTTTTGGTTTGGTAGATTTTATAAATGCTGGAGCGTGTTTTCCTGTTATATATGTACAAACAGTCCAACTGAATTCTCGCAAGATACTGGCATGCTGGAGTATTTTTCATGCTGTAGTCAATCAGCAATAAAGTCTACTTAAAAGTTTGTTTACTCAATTTGATCCTATCATCCGTTTTAATTTTGTTTAAATATCTGTAATGAGGAGGGATCTGTTAGACCATAAAGTTAGATGGCAATCATCTTTTGTTCAATGTCTCGTAAGTATACATATTAAAATAATTTACTTGAGTCTTTTGGGAAAAAGTCCAAATTGTAATGTTTTGACAATTATGTCACCTCTGGTAGTACTTATTCTACTCAGATGACGGTAAAGCCCATTAAAATGAGAGCACAGCACACATGAAAAGAAAATATTCTTTACCATTTACTGTTTTGAATGAAGAATAGAGTAATAAAAATTATGCTGAAATTTCGTCTGTTTTTAATTGCTGTACAGTGCATGGCAATTGATAGCTAAAGTGCTAATTATTTTTAATGTAATTACATTTAATTATCATAATTGCTACTCATATCTCCTGTCCTAATACAGAGATGTTAAGGGCCATATTCACAGAACCGTTATGTTCCCATCATGCAGGGAAAAAATGAATAGGGAACATACCACGGTCTTTGAGACAAACTGTTCTAGTGACTGCATCTTTTGGGGACTACGATTTGTAAGAGGTGTCTCCATCACGGTGTGAAATGGAGAGTCTGCCTTTCAGAACACCGCCTGTGGCTTTTCCTCTTCTTTTTCGTAAATGGAAATCTAGAAACTGGGAGCAGACACCAAATGTTCCCATTTCTAGTCATAAATTCTATCCAAAAAGTTATCCCCCCAGCACTTAAAAAAAAAAAATCAACAATTATACATGTCATTGCAATTACAGCAGTGATTAAATACAAACCGTGCTGGTTGATTTGTGACATTAACAAGGATTTTAGTTAAATCAGTATGATAGAGCATGCAGTTAAGATATACTGTTCAGTATTTCTGGCATCAGAGTAGGTATTTCATGTTTTATCGTAAAACCTGAGTGGGATGTATAGCAATGAAACTTGTATTCCACATTGCAAATAGTGTTTGAGGAAATTCAATTTCTTTTTAAGAAGTGCTAACAACTAAATAGTTGTTGACAGAAATAATCACTGGTTTCTTATTTCCTTAACGGAGACAACTGAATTATTTCCTCCCCTACGCCTGAAACTAATAGGTGGTCACGGTGCTTGATGCACCTGAAATTCAGCCCTGGGTCATCATTCACAGCCTTTTGGACTTAGGTCTTCGTGATAGCTAAGTAGTAGGTACAGGATGCCTTAGCAGAAACCAAGATCTTTTCTGGAAAGACTGAAAACTGTAAAATAAAGTGGATATTGACATGGATAGCCTTATTTTCAAATATATCATTAAAACTTAAATAAATCCAGTGAGAAAAAGAAAAAAAAAAAAAAAAAAAAAAGGCCTGCATAGATGCCTGACAGAGGGAAATGTGCTTTGCTAAAGCAAGACAGCAGACACGCAGCTGCCTTTTTGGTCCGGACAGAAGTGGTGCTTGTGTTTCGCTGTGCATCTGATGTATCTGAAACATGAGAAGGTATTGCATGGCTAGTTGATTTCTGTTCAGTCAAGAATACCGTGACTGATAATGTCTACAAAATGTTTTCTATATGTTTGATAATGTATTTTTATTTGTTGTAGGTAGTAGTAAATATTGTAACTTCTTGCTTGTAGGAATGTATCTGCTAGCCTGTTCCCGACATCTCTTTTAGATGTTCTTCCTAGCCTACTTTTCACCAATAATACAGGGAATATATGATTGGTAGGACTTGGATAATATGTTCATAATAACTGAATTATGGTTGGGAATCTAAAGGTTGGGTTTTTTTCCTTTTCAGCAGGTAGTTCTGAAGAGGAAAAATGGGTTCGTATGCTCCCTTTTTCCAGTGATGTAAGGTACATTGGCCGTTGGGAGACCGAACAAGATGGAAAATTGTGAATTTTCTGATCTCCACTTGCCTGTTTAGTGCATGCATTAGTCTACATTTATCAGGATGCTTTCCAAAGTTACTTGACTTTTTGAAACTATTTAAAAAACTCTACATAGACAGTACTGGAAAAAAAACCTGCTGATATTTGCATTTCTATTGATCTGTACTTATTGATTTTTCAGATATGCAATAGAGATGTCCATTATATTAAAAGCTAAAAGCAAAACATTTATTAATGTGGCCATTCTAATACGTTTTGAATGAGGAGAGAAGATGCTAGCTCTCCCTGTAGTCACAGGCCAAGCTCTATTGGAAGTATGACTAGTTCTTTTGTTCATCCCACTTCCCTAGGCAACTTTTTTTTCACCCCTTAGTGATTCTTGGGAAAACACTGATAATTCTACTGAATTCTGATGTGAAGAGCTGTTCTGCAGTGAACTCGCTTGCTCGTTGGTTGCAAATCATGGCTTTTGCCTCTTACACTTGTTTGTCTTGGTTTTGGGTTGGTTTGTTTGTTTGGGGTTTTTGTTTTGGTTTGGGTTTTTTTTGTCCTAATTTACTTGCAGACACTTTTGGTCGCTTAAAAAAGGGTGAAGATGTTTATGTGACGGTTGCAAGTCTGTCTTTAGTTCTCCATTTAGTGGGAGAAATAAGTTAAACAAAACAATTGAGTCTAGAAACAGATTTAGTGCAAAGTCACTATGTGTGTTTCAAATAAACATTTGAAATTGAGAGTTTATCTAAGGATGAAGACTTTCCACTGAGTGCCATAAAGCAAAAGCCAAGAATTTTTATCCTGGAGTTCCTGGTTTTGCAGGAGGTTCCTCAAAACTGTTTCCAGAATCCCAGTGCTTCCAGGTTGCTATGCCTAGAAACAGTGCTGTTGCAAAAGAAAAGATGAGTAACAGCAAATTCAGCCTGGCTGCAAGTGACATGGTATTTACCCCATCAGCATTTGATTGTTTACATTAGAAATTCAACTGAAATATAGATATTTCTGAAAATGCTTACATTATACTTGGTCAACTTATATTTACAATCGTTAACTTTTTTTTTTGTAATTAGATGTAATTTTGCAATTAGATATGGTGAAGGAATTTCAGTAACCTTCAGCAAAAATGCAGTAAGATTTCTGACTTGTCATTATACTTCTCTGTGTAAATCATTAATTCAGCATATGAAATCCTGCTGTTCTGTTTAAAGTGTTATCATATTTGCTTAACTTCCCTTGTTCACAATCATATAGTTCTGTCCTTTTTTCCTTTAGCCTTTGCTTTCATGCGAACCTTGTACAGTACTTATCAGTTGTTATTGTTCTATGGAGAATATTTTGTATCACAATACAGTGTCTTTTGTCTCATATTCACTTATTCTTCTTTCATATTGCCTCTCTCAAAAGGAAATGAATCTTTTCCAAAGCACTGTTAGCCTTAGCGGCTGTACCAGGAAAAGTATAATACAATTCAGGATTTTATTTCCCTAAATAACAGTAATTACTTTCATATGATCAAAAACTCAATTCCTTAGTTCGTCCTAAGTTTTAGTCCCCAGAGCACCCACTACATTAATTTTCTTTTCAGCTCTTTCATGAAGTGAACCAACTAATGCGCTATGAAATAAAGCTTTATTGCAATTTTGGTGGCGGTTCGCTGATAGGACTTCATCAGTAACTAGAATGGGTGAGATTTATTTCATTTGCTCAGCCCTCGCAGTAACTAAGCTATTATAAACTGAAGAAACATCAAAGAAAGAACAATTGTGTTTTGAAACCAGAGCACCAAACGCTGTGTCATGGCAACGTGGCCAGTTTGCGATAAGGGAACTAGCCACAACCAATACGGAAAATGTCATTTTCTATGTGTTGGCTTGGAGGTGATAGGCTTAGCAGTGTGAGGCTGGGGATCATTTCTGAATTTATGATTGTGTTCACATTTCATGGAACTTCAAAACTATTCAAACCTGAATTTGTGTGCACTATTGTCACGGTTTAACCCCCCAGCAACTAAGTACCGTGCAGCCGCTCACTCACCCCCACACACACCCCTGCCACATGGACGAGAATTGGAAAAAGGTAAAACCCGTGGGTTGAGATAGGAACAGTTGAGTAACTGAAATAAAGTAAAATAAAATAGTGATGCTACAACTAATAGTAATTCTAATGAAAAGGGAGATAACAAAAACAGAAATAAAACTAAAAAAACAAACTCCAAACAAACAAACTCCAAGTGATGCACAATGCAGTTGCTCACCACCTGCTGACAGATGCCCAACCAGCCCTTGAGCAGCGATTTCCCCTGCCCTGCCAGCTTCCCCCTGTTAATACACTCAACATGACGTCCCATGGTATGGAACATCTCTTTGGCTAGTCGGGGTCAGCTGTCCTGGCTGTGTCCCCTCACGGATTCCCGTGCCACTCCTCTGGCTAGCGAGGCCTGAGAAGCTGGAAAGCCCTTGACTTAGTATAAACACTACTTGGCTAAAACTAAAAATGTCACTGTGTTACCAACATTATTCTCATAGTAAATCCAAACCACGGTGCTGTATCAGCTACTAGGAAGAAAATTAACTCTATCCCAGCCAAAACCAGGATAGTATCCACCCCTTATTCTGTATCATTTATGTCATGCCCAGGTCCCACACTTTCCAGCACACCATCACCTTCCTGTCTTTTGATATATACAGACAGATATCATTCCCTTAGTCTGTGGGTCACCCCTGTGAAATGCTTGTTGAGTTCATTTAGTCCATGACTCTGGGCTCAATCTGTCATTCACAGTCTTTCAGAGCAGGAAAAATGGTGTGTGCTGTTGGATTGTTGCATGCTGAAGCTAGTTCTGACCTGTACTTGTCTGGTTTCCTTAAAGTTTGTTCATTAATGTGGTGATTGGAAGGGAGTTGGGTTCAGATCCCCAAATCCAGAGTGGCAGAGACAGATGCCCACGGTGCCCAGCGCAGCGATGGGCATATAGCCGCCATAGAAGTGATCATATATGGTGTTATGTAGCAATCAACATCATATAATTTAATGCATTGGCTATTCTCATCCAGAATCAAATCTCCTTAAGGCACACACCAAACTTCCCATCCTTCCGCATTACCCACCAAGCGCACCCACGTCCTTCAGCAAAAACAACCCAGCAGGTGAGTTTGCCTTTGCCTGAGGCAGGAATAACCCAGACTCTTTTCCCCAGCATGTTTTTAACGTGCTACAGGAATTTTGTCCCCTTCTACAGTACGTAAAAATTTTGGTTCAGCAGGACCAGCCTGATTGGCAGATCCCCCGATGTTGAGTAACCAGGTAGCTTTTGCTGGACGTGTACCCCAGTGTTCGAAGGTCCCATTGCTGTCAGTGGAGTCCAGCAGTCCATTGTAGTGTTCGATTTTTCCAGAGACTGGTGCATGATGAGGGATTTGATATACCTACTCAATGCCATGCTCCTTGGCCATAGTATCTCTGAGGTTGTTATGGAAGTGAGTCCTGTTACTGATTCAATTCTCTCTGGCGTACCATGCTGCCATAAGACGTGCGTTTCAAGGCCCAGGATAGTGTTGCAGGCAGCGGCATGGGGCACAGGACATGTTCCCAGCCATCCGGTGGTTGCTTCCACCATGGTAAGCACGTGGTGCTTGCCTTGGCAGGTTTGTGGGAGTGTGATAGAATCAGTCTGCCAAGCCTCCCCATGTTTATATTTCAGCCATCGTTCTCCATGCCAGAGAGGCTTTAACCACTTGGCTTGCTTAATTTCAGCCCACGTTTCACGTTTGTGGATAACCTGAGCAATAGTGTCCATGGTCAAGTCCACTCCTCTATCACAAGTCCACCTATTTGTTGTATCTTTTCCTTGATGGCCTGAGGCGTTATGGACCCACCACATTATAAATTCACCCTTATGCTGCCAATCCAAATCTATCTGAGCCACTTCAGTCTTATCAGCCTGATCCACCTGTTGGTTGTTTTGATGTTCTTCAGTGGTATGACTCTTGGGTACATGAACATCTACATGATGTGCCCTCACAACCAGGTTCATCCCCAGGCAGTGATATCTTGCCACAACGGGGCAGCCCAGATGGGTTTGCCTCTATGCTGCCGGTTACTCTGCTTCCATTGCTGCAACCATCCCCAAAGCATTTGCCACCATCCATAAGTCAGTGTAGAGGTAAAGTGTTGGCCATTTTCCTTATTTAGCAATGTCCAAAGCCAGCTGGATAGCTTTCACCTCTGCAAACTAACTCGATTTGCCTTCACCTTCTCTTTCAGCAGTTTCTGCAACTTGTTGTAGGGGATTCCATACAGCCACCTTCCACCTCTGATGCTTTCCTACAGTATGGCAGGACCCATCAGTAAACGGGGCACGTTGCTTCTCATTTTCTGGTAATTTATTATACAGTGGGGCTTCTTCAGCACATGTCACTTCCTGCTCTGGTGACATTCTGAAGTCTTTGCCTTCTGGCCAATCCATTATCACGTCCATGATTTCCTGGACAACTAGGGTTTCCTATTTGAGCTCTTGTGATCAATGCGACTCGTTTACTCCATACAGCATCAGCTGCCTGATGTAGAGAAGACCCTCCCTTTGAACATCCAGCCCAGCACTGGCAAGCAAGGCACCACGAGGAGCTGTGCTTCAGTATCAATCACTCCTGAAGCAGCTCGAACCCCCTTCATAAGCTGCCAGTATCTATTTTTCAGCTGGGGTACAGCAAGCCTCAGACCCCCTGTATCCTGGCTCTAGAAGCCTAGGGGTCAACCTCGCCTCTCCCCTGGCGCTTTCTGCCAGAGGCTGCAGGTAGGGCCATTCTCCCCGGCTGCAGTAGAGAGCACATTTTTTACATCTTGTCCTGCCCAAACTGGCCCAAGAGCTACTACATAAAATTTAATTTGTTCAAACACTTGCCGGGGATCAGGGCTCTATTTAAAATCATTCTTCTTCCATGTCACTTGATGGAGGGGGCTTACAATCAGACTTTAATTTGGAATATGCATTCTCCAAAAGCCCACAACGCCTAAGAAAGCTTGTGTGTGTTTCTTACTAGTCGGTGGAGACAGCTGTTATTTTTTGATCACGTCCATGGGGATCTGATGATGTCCATCTTACCATTTTATTCCTACAGACTGGATCTCTAGTGCAGGTCCCTTGACCTTACTTTACTTTATGGCAACACCAGCTTTCAGAGGGATTCGGACTATTTTCTTCCCTTTCTGAAAAATGTCTTCTGCTGTGTTGGCCCACAGGATGATATCGTAAATGTATTGCAGGTGTTCTGGAGCTCCACCCTGTTCCAGCGCAGCCTGGATCGGTCCATGGCAGATGGTAGAGCTGTGTTTCCACCCCTGGCGCAGTTGATTCCAGGTCTATTGGACACCCCTCCAAGCGAAAGCGAACAGTGGCCTGCACTCTGCTGCCAAAGGGATTGAGAAAAATGCGTTAGCGATATCCGTTCTGGCATACCATCTGGCTGCTGTTTACTCCATACTGAAGTCCTGGCATGCCTAGTATGGCAGCACTGTGGCAGCGTGGGACCCCGTTCAGGCCACAATAGTCCGCTAGTCTGCACTCTCCATTAGACTTTCACGCTGGCCATATGGGGCTATTAAAGGGTGAGTGAGTCCTGCCGATCACTCCTTGGCTCTATGGTTGATGAATCATCTTATGGATGGGAATTGGAGTCTTGGTGGCTGTGATATTGCTGCCGGTGCACTGTTTGGGTAGTGATCACACCTGTCATTCTTCAACCTTCAGCAGCCCCCTTGACAGAAGGTCCTCTGGGAGACTGGGCGAGGTAGACAACTGCTTAATTTCTTCTGTCTCCACGGCAGCTCTACTGAAAGCTCACTGGTACCCTTTTGGGTCCTTGAAATATGCTTTGGGGAGACAGTCTATGCCAAGGATGCACGGAGCCTTTGGGCCGGTCCCAATGGGGTGCTTTTGCCACTCATTCCCAGTCAGTCTTATTTCAGCCTTCGATACAGTTAGCTGTTGGCATAACCCTGCCACTCCAGAAATACAGATGGGTTCTGCCCCTTTACAGCGTGGTGACATTAGAGTACACATTGCACTGGTGCCTACTAGACCCTTATACTCCTGTGGGTCTGACATGCCAGGCCATGGGATCCACACAGTCCAGTAAACGTGATTATCCTTGTCCTCCACCTTGCTGGAAGGAGGGCCCTTCTAGTTCTGTTCACAGGAGTCTCCATCAGGGCAGTGAGCGATGCAGAGTGGCTGTGGTGCAAGGCTGCCCTGCCCACTTCTTGTAGAAACAGGTTAGAATTCCTTTCCATCGGATCAGGAGAAAGATCAGCCCTTCCATTCTGCCTGAGAACCTGCCCACCAGAGCCTGGAGCAATCTTCCGGGCAGAACCCCCATCTGTGATTGTTTTTCCTTGCAATTCACATACCTGTGTCTCTAGGGTTGATATACGTTTTCCATCCCAGTTAATCATGTCTTCTGTGTAGTCCTGCCTACCCTGTGGCGTGTACCTTCTATATCCTCTCTCTTGAGCAAAAGGACACCCCCTGTTAACAGCTGAGATGCAGGTCTATACAGACGGGGAGGAGGATCTATCCTCATCAAGTCACTGGATCAGTTTCTCCACAGCCAAGATGAAGGAGGAAGAGAGATTGTTTTCATATCCCGGGGCTGGTGAGCCACTTCATCTGCCATTGCTACAGCTTCATCTCTCCAGTACATTACTGCTAATGAGTTGGCACGCGATGACGATGCGCTCTGTACAAATTCCCAATGGGTCGTGTGCATTGGAGTTTGTCTGGTTCCGTGGATAATTGCATGTTGTTCAGGTCATAATCAATAATCTCTAGCATAGCTAATTCCCTCAGGCACTGGATACCTCTCTACTGATGTCCCCTTGCCTGGGCAACATACAACATCTTCCTTGAAAGGGTACTTTTCCTTAATGCTTGAGAGGAGTTGCCTGCAGAGGCTGAGGACTTCTGTCCCCCTTCCAATAGCCTTGTCAATACCCCCTTCCCTAGAAAGTGATCCCAGCTGCTTGGCTTCCCTACCCTCTAATTCCAAACTGTTAGCCCCATTGTCCCAGCATCAGAGCAACCAGGTGATAATGTGCTCAGCTGGGTGGTGGCTGAAATCTTTTTGCATATCCTGCAACTCACTGTCATTACCTCTCATTCTGCCTCTTCCTCATGTCCTTGTGCTGACCTTCATTCTCCTTCAGTAAATGCGCTGATTTTCATGTCTGTTCTTGTGTATAGGGGTGACTGATACCAGCCTGGGTAGGTTCTCTGGTTCAGCTACACTGCCAGTGTGGGTGGCTGCTCTGTGTAGGATTATTCTCTGTAGAAATATAGATGGCTACTCTATAGAATTACTTTACTCTGTGTAGAAATACTCTAGGGTCAGAGTAGCCCCCATGTCTGTTGCTGGGCTTGGAGCAGTTGCAATGACTGTCGCTGGGGCTGGAGTAGCCACAGTGTCTGTTGTTGCCATCAGACCCGGGGACCTTTTTTCCCCTTGGTGGTACTGAATGGTGTTGAACTGGGCTTGGTAGGCATGGGCCAAGCCCCAGCACATTGCAGAGTTTTGTGTCTCTGTGGAATTGCCAGGGTAACAGCATACTCTTTCCAAATATATAATTTTTTTTTCCATATTCTGAACTTGTTCAGGGATGAAGTTCCAAAATGCTGGAGGTGCCCGCTGTCCTTAGACACTTGCCCATACCATCCCACACACCCTGCCACTCACAACTATCCAGCCTTGCACAGATCTCTGGGTGGTATTTTAAAATAGTTTAACCTTAAACAAGATGTGGAGCACATTAAGCAACATGCTGGTTCCTTGCAATAGGACCATGCTGGTTTCAACATCCCAAGGCTATTCAAAATTTTCAAAATTCTCAAATGCTGCTGTAATTAACCTGGCGAGGAAGGGGAAAATGTGGGAGGATGCCTCCTCCATAGGTTGGCTCTCCGAGGAGAAAAGGCAAAAGATGTAATTATTAATAGTTCCCATTAGATGACTCCCAGAGTACAGAGGTGACAGTAATGCAGGGTACACGGACCAGATTAGTTGTGTAACCAGCAATTCTATCATATCACAAGGCAGCATTACAAAGTAGAGCAAAACGATAACCTCGACCCAGGCCCCAAAGGAGATAAACACCAGAACAGCGAACACATGCTGCAAGGAAGGCATTGCACAACGCAACTCGGAGAGCAAATAAATCAACTTTGTGACCGGTGATTATTAAAGCAGTACAATGAATGCTTATAACAAATTTGTTTTAACACGCTCTGGTCATATCTGTTGTTATCTTAACGCTTCATGCCCAACATTGGGTGCAAAACAAAGAACTGTTGTAGTTTAACCCCAGCCAGCAGCAAAGCACCACGCAGCCGCTCGCTCTCACCCTTTCCCCTGCAGTGGGATGGGGAGGAGAATTGGAAAAACATAAAACCTGTGGGTTGAGATAAGAGCAGTTTAATAATTGAAATAAAGTAAAATAATAATAATAATAACAGTAATTGTAATGAAAAGGGAGATAATAAAGAGAAAGAGAAATAACACTCAAGAAGAAACAAATAGAAAACCCCCAACAACCCCAAAACCCAAGTGATGCATAATACAGTCGTTCACCGCCTGCTGACAGATGCCCAGCCTGTCCCTGAGCAGCAATTGTGACCTTGGCCACCCCCACCCCCAGTTTATACACCGAGCATGACATTCTATGCTATGGAATATCCCTTTAGCCAGTTTGGGTTGGCTGTCCTGGCTCTGTCCCCTCCCAGTTTCTTGTGCCCCTGCTCGCTGGCTGAGCCTGGGAACTTGAAAAGTTCTTGATTTAGAATAAGTTCTACTTAGCAACAACTGAAACATCAGCGTGTTATCAACATTATTCTCATATGAAATCCAAAACGCAGCTCTGCATGAGCTACTAGGAAGAAAATGAACTCTATTCCAACCAAAACCAGAACAAATATCAAAATCTAATATGTGTTTCTATGTATAAAATTGCGTATAACACTCAATAGTAACTTATGTACTTCAATATAGGCACTGCGGTTTTATGCTTCTCAGTAAAGAAGTAATTGTTGTGTATTGGATACCTGTAGCTATAATTGCTCTCCATCGCTTTGTATTTATCCGTCATTGTTACATAAACGTAATTCCCAAGTTCTTCAAACCAGAGTATTTTTAGGAAGCTGATTTTATTTTTGTAGGATGCATTTTGCATGATGATACGCTTATAGGTTGATAACATTTCTTGTATAGTCTTGAGATCATTAAAAGGGAAAGAACTATGAAAAAGAGGGAAAAAAGCATAATGAGTGGGAATGGAAGCAGGATGTAATGGAAAAATGTGAATGGGAGCAGGATGTAATGGAAAAATGCTTGTGAACAAAAGCAAAAGGATTGTGGGAAACGCTGTCTTTTCAAGGAAAGGAATTTGGAGCTGCAGAACACCCAGAAAGTAGTACACTAGATGCAGATATGTTGATGAGGGGTTTAATTTCTATTTCTTTGTTATACCAGTATTATAAAAATTGTTGCTTAATTTCTTCTCAGTGTCCTCATAATTAAAATCCCAAAGAGACACAAGCTATACGTTTATGATTTAGAGCATTACAATGAATCCTGTCCTCAGTAAGTTGTATAAACACAGATACCAAAGTACCTTTTGCCAAATGTTTTCACTGGCAAAATATAAAGCTGTTTTCAGAAATCTTGCATTATTTTGCTTTCACCTTGCAGTGTGCAGCCTTCGGCTAGGCAAAGAGCGATTCAGTCTTGGATTGTGTTTGAGTTTTCTGTCATTGAAAGAGGCTCCTGAGAATCACACTCCTGCTAACTTGCAACTGACTGCACGTGCATCCCCCGTAGTCCTTGTAAGGTCTTTGAACTACCTTTCCTGTTCAGCAGTGTCTCTTCAAGCTTAAATTACTTGCAATTCAGGTTTTTGGGTTTGGTTGGGTTTTTTTGTTTTGGGGTTTTTTTTTCTGATTCTTCAAGAAAGATTCTCCAAGGGAGCTGTTTTTTTACCCTTTTGAAACAGCTATAGATTTTTTGCCATTCTTCTACCTATTTCTTGCCTATTTTCTAACCTTTGAGCAAAATTGTCCGCACATTCACATCCAAGTATTGCCTACCCTAGTCTCTAACTGTCCTCCACACAGTGTATTCTCTTGTCTGGCTGATCTTCCAGTATGCATCCAGTGCATTGTGCAGCCCTTCCTACCTCCATCACTGGACTTTTACGTAGGGCAAAACCTGCACTGATACCTGGGAGCTGCAGTCCTCGTAGAAGAGAAGTTGCTGGGACTTGTATTTCGGCATTTGCAAACGTTTCAGCTCACGAAACTGGAGTATAGGTTCTTTGCAGGTGGTATTTCAGCTGTGATACTGCAAAGCCATTTCTGCCAAAGGAAAATCTGTAACAGGTAAAAGAAGAAAAAAATCAGAACCTGAAGTGGCTGATGACAGGTTTCTAAGCACTACGGGTTTTATTTTCTGGGCGTTCAGTAGTTATCGAAGAGGAATATGAGTCTGTTTGAGAGATCTCCACTGTTCTGAAGATGTGATTCTGAACAGTTCTTGGCAGGAAATTGGAGAGATTTTTCATTTTTTGAGCAGAGTTCATCTGCGTGCATGTGTTCCCACACAAGTATGGATCCAGAGTGCAGGAGCAGCAGCCTAGCTGGGAGAGGGCAGGATTTCATAGGCAAGCTCGAAATGCACAGAGCAGTGCGGACACGGCAGCCAGCTTGCCATAAATGCAGCGTTAGTGCCGGACTCTGCTGGGCATCTGCATCCTCTCCACCCTCGGGGCTGCATTGTGAAATCTGAGTGTGGGAAACATGACTTGGTGGAGGGCAGGATGCTCTACCAGCACCTCCAGCAAAGGCTGGTATTTGTGGTATGCTCTAATGGGTCAGATGGGTCCCACTGTGGCCTGGGATTGTTTGTGGAGTAGAGGAATGGCATGGTGAAACCACTGTGGACGAGGAAAATGAGGTGGCCGGTTATTGATGTATCTGTGTGCAGTATAGGGACAGACTCATCATGGACGCAGACTCGTGAGATGTATTTGTGCAAGAAAATAGTAAGTCCTCTTTTAGTTTTTGCCTCAGGCTTTACTGTAATGTGAAGAATGCCGACACGAAATGGTATTACACCTGGAATAAGGCAACATAGTATGTGGCTTTGTGGTCCTTGTTCAGCTTGTTGCACCATGCCGTTCATACTTCACGTTGTTTTAATTAAATTAACTTCTTACTGAAATGAGTTTTCCAGATTTTAATGAGCGCTGCCTGATTCACAGGTTTTTTTCAAGTGACAGATTTAACGTTTGGTCAAAAAAAAAGTCTAGTAGATAAAAAGATAAAAGGCTAAGATTTTAATAGAAGATTAGGCTTCTCTGAGTCTCTGGGAATAATTAGAGATCTAGTTGACCTATGAATATTTATAAATGTGTTAATTAAGGGAAGTGTGAGTGAATCCACCTTGCTGTGTCACATACTCATTAACCCTAGCAACTCCCAGATGTTCACTGTGTCTGTGTTAAGGACAACCCATGAGTCAAGTGCATTTTACCAGTTTGAGGAGGTCTTCCCAAGGTGGTGTTCAAATCAGTGTATTTCCAAGGTAAGTAGCACAGGCTCAAGAAACACTCAGTGCCAGAGGGTCTTATCTGTGTTTTCAGTGTTTTCACCACTGCAGCTGTAGGGGTGATGCTGTGATGCTGACCATTCCTGGAAAAGACAAAGGACTTTTCAAAATGGTATTTCTCGTTTTATTTATTGCATTTGATTCAGTAACGTTGTATCTGTATCTATTTTTAAAAAGCTCCTAACTAGTGATAAATGAGTGTTTGTGTCAATAAAGGAGAGGCTTACTGTGTGGGCTTCTTAATTAAAAAAAAAGAAAAAAAAAAAAAGCCAAAACACAAACCTGAGATTTTTTGCAGTATTTTTCTGAAATTGCCCTGTTAATAACTGTTTAAGCATATTAGTGAATTAAGACACTTTTCAGCAATATAGCTCTGAATTTGGGTTGGCTGAGTATTGCCTTCAGGCTTGCAAGAGCAGTACCCAGCTGAAGATCCCTGAGCAAGAACCTTTTCTGATGGCATTGTCAGTGTTTGTGAGCCCACCTTCAGCTGGCCTGGGCATCTCAGAGCCTTTTAGGATGGACCATTCCTTAAGGCCAGGCTGAGCTCTAGGATGTTATCTGGTGGTACCTTTACAAAGGCTTGCATTAGCCAAGAAACACAAGCGAAATCAATTAAGGAAATTTAAATACTTACTTTAATGTCTTACTCTCAATTTTTTAAAGGTGTTTTTGTTTGGTATTTTTTTTTCTTCCCTCTTATCTGGAAGAAGATTTCTTCTCAGGAAAGCCAGACCTAAAGGCACTGTTTGTGAACATTGACCAGTTGCACCCTGGTGCTTTCCAGAACATTATGTGGTACATAGTTAGCCCTGTACGGAGCCAAGTCATGGATATTTATTTAAAATACACATTGTGTTTTACTAACACAAGTCTCCTTGAGTTGCATAGGCTCTGCTTGGAGATACTGAGGCATAAGAAACGCTCTCTGGTTTATCTTAGTTGTTAATGCACTGTTAAAATACACTGCCTTAAACTGAGCTGAATTTATTCACTTTCTCTCTCTGGCTGATGGCAAGTTTTGGTTTGGGTTTTTTTTTGTCTTGTCCTTACTCCCTCCAATACATTTAAAAAAATATATATCTGTTTTTTCTTCCCTTTGAAAGTCCCCTATACTGTAATTAAGTCACCACTAAATCTTGTGATAAATAAATAAAGGATTGAGCTCATTAAACCTCTGACCATAGGACATTTTCTCCAGGCTTCAAAGTTTTCTGGCTTTTTTCTGCACTCTTCCTTAGCTTCTCAGGCACCTTTCAAAATGTGGTCCTCAAATCAGGGTAGGGTGTAGTAGTAAGACTCATTCGCCAAGGGCTGCAAGGGCTGCATTAGACTTTTCTTCTGCCAGCTCCTCAATAGGAACGCCTGTTAACTGTGACACTTACACCTATTTTAGGGTCAGTGATTTCCACGATGCATTCTGCTCCTCTAGAGGCATGTCCTGGTCTCCTGCCAAAGGACATGTTGTGGAATAGTTGCAGAAGAGGAGGGGGCAGAAAAAAATGAGAATGAGGGAAGGGTTTTCAAAAACTGGCACTTAAATTGCTTTCTGTACCAAGGCATACCGTTGATTGTGTTATTTTTTTGGCATTAGTGGTAGTTTTAATCTGACCTGGGAAGGCACCAATGACATGTTGTCTGAATGATGACAACTGTTCTGTATTTTTGAATACAGTAAATATATCTATCTATATATATATATAAAAATATATAAATGAATACAGTAAAGTATGTGTGCATCTGCCCTATTGCACAGCTCTTCTGAATGAGTAGACAATAATATTAGGAGGTAGCAGGATTTTTTCCTTTTTTAAGTTCACATTACATTCACTTTAAGAAAAGTTTTTAACTGTAAAGAGTATGCAGTGCCTCTTAGGACAGCGATAATCTAGCTTCAGGCTAGATGGAAATGATGGAAGTCAGAGATTGAAAAAGCCCTTTTAATTACATTATCTTGCATATCAGCAGTGGAAACACTTGTTGCTTTCTGTGTATGCAAAATTCCAATTTTAGGGTAGTTTAAACAGCAGGTGGCTGACTTCTGAGTTGCCAGCCTCAAAATAGAACATTGAATGTCGCCCCTCAAAGAGCTGGATTTTGGCTCCAATGTCAGGACAGCTGTGCTGACTCCAGCGGAGCGGGCTGCCTGGCTGCTGCAGGTTGGGTTGAACACCTGCCTCCCTGCCAGATGCTCCCCACGTCCTAGAGGGTTTCCGTGGGCTGCTTTCAGAAGTACCTGCAGGTACCTGTGGCCCTCATAGAGCAGCTGGCCAGGGCTGCTGAAGAAAGGCCATTTATTAAGCAACCTCCTTTCTCTTTTGCCAGCTTTTTAGGGTGCCCGTGTGGCTAACAAGTGATGGATAGCGGTGGGAGTCAGAAAAGGTTGAGGCAGGCGGGGGGTCTTTGCTGTTAATTGTTAGTCCTGGCCAGTAAATTCTGTTTTCTTCCTGGGGTGCGGTGTTTCCCCTTTCTTTTCCTAGTCTGTCCGTGGCCTGTTGTCCACAGCTTTCCCACAGAAGGGGGAGGTGGTGCAGGAAAGCTGGGTGGTGGAGTGGCACCTCCGTCCGCTCTGCCCTTGGTGGAGTGGAGCATGGGGGCAATGCCGCTTGCTGCAGCACAGACCAGAGGGCAGCCCTCGGAATGGGAGCCTGTTTGCCTAGAAGGGAGCTCAAGAAAACTATTGATGTTTTGTGTGTCTTTCTGAAAGAACATAAACAACCTGACGTGCGGAATTAGACTCTGTAACTCGAAAGTTACAAAGTAGGTATGTTTATTGCGCGCAGATGCACGGGGGATCGGGATCACTCCTCCACAAGCATGCATACCCAAGCGACGAACCATCTCACATTTATACAATAAAACAAATGAATATTCAATTAACGCCTATACATATTCGTTACCTAAACCCCGCTTCGTATGTTAATTAGCTTATCAGTCCTTTGCCTGGAATGTGGTGGTCTTGCAGGTTTGTAGGTGATTCATGTCCTTGGGACCATCCGATCTTCTCCAGCAAGAAGACTTAGCACTCCCTCCCTCTAGATAGCCTTGGAATGTCTCTCATCCTTTTCTCATTCTTTTTAAATAGCCCCTTTGTTAGAGGAAGAAGGGTAGGTGTCTCCTCAAAGCTGTGTGGCTATGTGACCAGACACCGCACCCATGACTAGTCACCATACCCACATTCCTGAGCAGACATAGACAATCACAGTCGGTGTCCATTGTCCCCATTTCACACTATTTCTCCATATCAAACCCTTCCAGTAAAGTATCAAAAATAACTTCTCCCCAAAAAATATTTTTCTTAACGTATTTCTCAATTTTTGATGCTTTTTACTTTATACTTGGCATTCCATAACCTGTGCCAAAAAAGTGCATATCACACAACAAATTGAGCAGACTTGCTTAGATTTGATAAATATTTTTTATATTTTATTTTAAAATAATTTAGGAACGTTGCTTTGTTAAGCTACCCTTCATTTAGTGTTTGCTGACATTGTGTTCCCTACCTGCCATCAGCCATTACAAGAAGATTTCCTTGAAGATAGGCTTGAAGCAATGAAGACTTGCTTTGTCAAAGGAAAAATATCTACTAGTACTTAAATTTCATTAGGTTTTATTAAAATTAAGCGTAGTTGGAACTGTTTTGGTCAATTATCTACATATGAGCAACCTAGGACTCGCTCTAGGCTGATGAAAAATATTGAAGTTCATAATCAGCTCTTTTGCTTAAAGGGCATAAACAATTCAAAAGGATAGAAAGGTTTAAATGTCAGACTAATTATCCCACTGTGGTCACGCTCTCGAAGGAGAACGATTCTCTGCAATGCAAAAGACCAAGTTTTTATTTCCATACTAACATTTCTTTCCATAAAACTTACCTTGCAATAAGCATTATTGTTAGCGTTGGCAGAAATTCTAATATCAGTATTCCAAAAATAGAAGTTCCGAGCACATCGTTTGTTGTTATCCACCTGGCTATTTCCTTCTCTCGATTAAATTGTAAGCTTTTAAGTGTAATATAGTTTGATTTTTTAGCTTTTAAGAGCAGTAGGGTTTGGTCTTTTTTAAGTTATACTTTTGTAACAGGGTGGGTATGGTGTGAAAACTCCTTTCAAAGTAATGGGTTGGGTTTTTTAGATGAAACCCCCTTTGTTTACAAAAAAGATAGTTAATTGGAACATTTTAACCTGGGCTAAATGCCATACATAATAATGATAGAGCTCTGAGAATTGATACTTTTATTTTATTTGCGTAAATAATTATTTCATGGTTTATGCTGTGCTTTTTACACTTCAGAAAACACACTTCCCAGTATAAATACCATGATTCTAAGCTTACTTCCAGTGGAAGCAATTGAAACTGGTGTCAGGAAAGCACAGAACACACCCTTTATCTTTTATCTTGATGATCTGGTAGAGAATGAACATCTCAAACTGAGAGAAGGAGATTAACAAAAGGCAAATTAGCAGCTAATAACTATTAGTGCTGGCCAAATACCTTCCTTGTTTTTTTTAAATGTAGGGGGTTTGTTGCTTTGTTTGTTCTGTCATTATCATCAGCTCTAAAACTGTTTTAACAAAATAGCCTTCTTGGGACTGTGTTTATTTTAAAGGTGTTGTTGGAAGAACAGATGACTGCCTGGCAAAGTAGACCAGGGATTTTAGGTAGTAATAACATTAAAAAACTGTATAATAAGGTAAAAATATAATGAGCTGTGCTACTTGTTAAAATGTAACTAATTTTTAGTTGCTTCAGTATGTGAGTTGTCAGAGGGATTCAGCAGCACATCACGGACTGAGGCGCCCAGCCCCACAGGAGTGTTGTATCATCAGTCCTTCAATTAAGATGACGAAAGCTCTGCTCTGCCCACGCCTGAAGCCCATCCCAGGAAAAGTGAGAGATTTTCTGGGAGTCTATGATGAAAATAATCTAGAGGGAAATCGTAAAATTGTATTTTGGTATCTGTATATCAGCCCTTCCAGGTCTACGCAGGTGCTTCCTTGGCTGTACCCATTTTGACATAGCGAAGCTCCCACATCTGTCCAGGGGGTTTTGCAGGAAGAGAAGTTTACATATTGAAAAATGGTCATAGGTTCAGCAACCTATTTTATGTGGGAAATTAAAATTGAGCAAACTCTTGATTCTAGTAGCCTGGCATAGATGAAAACTGGCCGTCTGTCACTGACTGGTTCCTTAGTACCATTCCTGGAACCATCATCCTGTCTTCACCAGAAAGCTAATACAAAGCTGAAGGAAGGCAGCAAAATTTAAAAAGTAAGAAAAATCAGCAGAATTAAAATAGTGGGGCTACGCAAAACAATAATTTTCAGAGCTGTGCAGCACCGCACCTTGTCACCTGCTGGCTCTGGTGATGCTGTAACGGCTGACATTGCCCACCAAATTCACGGTGATGCTGTTTTAAACTCTGTTCTTAGCCTGTCTTATTACTTGTGCCATCCCTACACTTAGAACTTGATATATGGAAAGTTTTGCCACTTGGTTACTGAAATATTTTATAGTTAAGAGTGTAATAAGAAGATCAAAAGTTTTGCATGAGGATCATGTATAGTAGGAAGGGGTGGAGAGGGCAACATCTTTCAGAAGGTGGTCAGTGACCTGAGACTCAGATTGCTGATTGCTGACTTGTTGTTATGTTAATGTGGAGTAGTTATTCCAGTGAATTGAAGCTGAGAGTGAGTATGTATATTCATCAATTCGAAATAAGCTTTTCCTCATTATTAATCTTGGTTGAGATACTTATTTCCAGAACACCACCCTACAGCCTTCCTCTATTGCTTTGCCAAAATAACACCTATGGTTTTCGGAATGTTTCTTAGTGTAAACTTTATTCTACTAACTCTAACTTTAGGACTCGCAGCTGAAGATGTTTTCCTAAAGTAATAGTGTTTTTAAAGCATTTTGCACTGGCAGTGAGGATAGTTGCATTAAACTTGTTTCTGTGAAAAAATTACACTTATATTGCAGTCAATGTAATGGACAACCGTAATAAGTTACATAATCTTTTAAAATTACTTTAAGAATACAGCACGTTTATTCTTTTATAAACTACTTTCCTTTGTGTAGCAAGAGTTGCGCAAGTCATGACATGAAATAACATTTTTTCCCACATCAATGTCCTTTCCATTTATTTATGACAAGTGTTAGTTCCGCTTCACTGTTAATGAGACATCCTTAAGGAATCCAAAATCAAGGTTATGTCTTTAGCTCAGGTGTAATTCGCATGTGCCGGTGAGAAACTGGGAGAAATAAATGTTTTCTCACTAGAGTTAAGCTACTTATGTTAAAAAGGTGTACAGATTGAATTGTCGTTTACATCTAGTAATAAAATTGCATATTACCAATGCATTTAATTGTCCCAGGCAGTTTAGAAGCTGAAATATTAAAATGATCTCTGAAATTCAGCATCTCTCTAAAAGGTTTTTCTGATTCTCTTAAATTTAGATGGAGAGCTGAATGTTATTTCTCTAGATTCAACCAAGTCCAGTGGCCAGGATTGTTCTATAATTTTTTTAAAAATGTACAGAATCTTTATGTATGGGATGGTGAATATCCTCTAAACTCTAAATTTACTCTTCCTCAATGTATCATAGATATTGGATTATTATTTTTTTTTAATCTGCTGTTGGGCTAAGCAGTGCCAGGTGGGTAGGATGAAGGAGAGCACCCACTTTCAGCATTTCCCATCACCTTGGTAATAGCACGGATTTCTCCTCTGGCTGTGAGCTGAGCTGCACCTTGATTTAATAAATAGAGAAACGGAACCACCACAATTACTAACGTGAACAAAGTCACTTTGGTGACTCGCTGTGAGTGTGCTGCCAGGCAGTTCATTCCCAGCCTGCTTTTGTACCACCTGCTCCCAGCCCTGCCCTTCGTCCCACCACCTGCGCGGGGTGGGCATGCTGATGGGGACAGAGGCTGAAGGAGCTGCAGGTCACCCAGCCTCCTGCCGCAGAGTGTGTGGGACTTTGGAGGTAGCAGCTTTGCCTGTATTTTGCACTGTTTTTCTGTTAAAAAAAATATATTTCCCAGTGAAAATGTTTGAAACCCAGAGCTCAAGGTTGTATTGGACTGCGACAGCTGCCCATTTTATGTTGTTTAGTAGCTTCTGAGCATGGCCGCAGAAGCTGTAATTCATGAACTTTAAGCTCCCACAGACTTAAATCAAGCTCCTGAACTATTTCTTATGTTCTGTCAAGAGTAACAACATGGCTTTAAAATCCTGTGAGTTGCTTGGTTTTGTTTTCCTGAAGATTGCATTTTTTTCAGTAAAAAAGTAAAGTTATATTCCATGTGGGTAATTAATGTTATCTTAATTATAAATACAAAAGCCAGGCAGAACTCGTCTAAGTTGTACAAAACTTGTTTTTTGTAGTTCAGCATTTTCTTTTCAAGGGTAGGGTTTGGTTGTTTTTTTCACTTTAAAAAAAATGGCCTTTTCAGGAAATACACACTTTCCTGTTAGTAAGATTGGCAGAAGATTCATCTCTCAGTGGCAACTATATTAGAGAAACATTTTATTATTTCTTTATTAGAAGAAGCTCTTAGAACATTTAAAACATTCCCCCCAGAGTATACCTGCTCCCTGTGGATGAGAAAGCAGTAGTTTAGAAGTCATTCAAAATTTCAGTGACTTTTGTTTATTCATGTAAGTGACTATTTTTAACTTAAAGTAAGAAGACAGACCCTTAGGGACAGAAATCAGCAGTCATCCCTTCACACGTAGATGCAAATTGAATCTTCCCTGCCTCTTTGCTGCTCTGAGGCAGATTAATCTTCCAACAATTTCTCAGCCTACAGACCATAAGACATTACTTGGTGGTCCACCAAATTATTGGAAAGAAAGAAAACAGTAATGTGGCACTTAAAATTGAGATATTGCATCTTCTGCAAGTAAGGAAATGATAACAGGAGCAGTCAAAGTTTAGCTCAGTGTCTGGTGTAGGTTGTTTCTGAGAATGTTAATGGTCTGGTTTTCCTTAGCTATTATTTTCAACATTTAGGTGATCTGCTTAGGTACAAACAGGTTTTGAAACAACATTCTGCCTCACCAGTTGCATAAAGTTACTGACTTACAGGTCCTTACCATTCAGGTGCTCGTAGCTGGGAAGCATTTGGTGTAGGTTATGTCCATTTTGTTTAACGTGACCTGGTTTATTCCTGGGAACAAGGAGAGTATTGGGGAGTGGGGGGATGATTCCTGCATCCTGGACTTGCTGGTGAACAGGGTTTCATTGGTTTTGTGTGTCTGACAGTCAGCTGGGATAAAAGGACAGCTGGAGAGGAGAGTATCCTGCACGGTGTTTGTGCACGTAAACCAAAACACTGTTGTACATTCTTCCTGTTCTGTTACCTTTTAAATGGGATCAAACTGTCTCAGGAAAACACCCACTAGGAAAGCAGAGATTAGAAAATCTGTAGGTTTCTTTATTTAAGGATTTGTAACTCCTGAGGCCCAGCATCCTCACTGTTTCCTGGTGACTGCCTTGGGGATGGGACTTCACAGGGACCAAAGTGACCTGTTGCATATTAGTGGATGCAGACTGTGTCACGGCTCTGCAAGGCTATATGTCACCCTGTGCTTACTGCAACAGCTGTATCACCACCAGGTATTTTAAAACAACTCAATTTATAATAGAGCTCTATAGAATAATATATAATTAAATCCCTATGCAGATTGTCTTAGATAGAGGTTGTATGATGTTCAGTAGGAATCCATGCGTTGGGACAGCAGTAACTTTATTACTTTTCTCATGCTGCTTCTATTCTGTAAATGCTGAGGTGAGGTTTTGTTTCTTAAAAGAAAATACTGAACTGATTGCTGAGACGAGCTTAAATTCGAAATCTGGAAGGCAAGGAACAGACTGCATATCAAACAATATTTTCTCTGTCAGTGGAAAATAGTAACAGAGGGATTTTCAGTTGGAGAAAATCATATGAGTAATGTAAATAGGATCTAAAATTGCCTGCTCTTTAAAACAGAAAGAAAATTGCAAATGCAGTTGGCAGAGCCCTCGCTGGCACCATTATTGTGGTAAGAAGGCCCAAACAGGCAGATGGATAATGGTATATACCAGCTATGAAAGACTGCTTTTTTTTTTTGCTCTGCGTCTGTACTTCTAAATTTAAAAAAAAACACTTTACCTTTTAAAAGCTAGTTCAATAATATTCAGCAAATGGCTTGGCATCCCCCATCTAAATAGCTTGTGCATTAACAAAGTGTTTGGCTTTGAAGTTCTTGAAACTTTTTTTCAGTATTTGTACTGACATGATGTGATTAATGCCTTGACTCATTCTAACTACTCCTCTTGGAAGGACAGCTTCCCTGGTGGAGTTTGGTGGATTTTTTTTTTTTTTTTGACTGATTTAGGAACTAATTTGCATCTACTTCTACAATAGTAGCAACATTATGTGATATATTTTACTAGGAAAATGTCTTGAGCTGCAACATGATTCTGCTGTGCTCAGGCTACTTCTCAAAATGCAGCTGTTTCCCACGGCTACTTTTCTGAGTTCCAGCTGAACATCTGACAGTGCTTACATTTCACATATAAAAACTGATGCAAACAAAACTAGACTGGACTCATACTGGAATAAGGATGTTCCTGAGACTGTTCTCAGGAGTTTGATCTATTCTTACAAATATATGAGGTACCAGGTCCTTGCTGAAAATGGAGGTTTCAGGAGAACCTGCAGTTGCCATCCTTGGCTACCATAGTATCTCTAGTGTTGAATGATCTTTGGAGTAAGAAACATACTGACAGCATATAATTTCTGTTCTGAAGACAGCCTCCCTCAAGAAAAGCTGCTACTGCTTGCCACCTCTCACGTAAGCACTCCTGCTGTTACAGCTTGCAGGCTGCTTTACCGCTCAGTGCAGTATTTTCCATGGGGAATCAACGTGGGGTTGGTTGTTACAAACCTACCTTGCAGGTGTTAAAACCACTCAGAGCTGGAAGAGATGCAGAGTCAACAACAATCCATGTTAGCACGCCCAGCAAAATATAAATCTGAGAGCGCGATGTGCCAGCTCGAGTCAGTAATTAAAGCAGGAGGCGGCTATCGCTCACCGGCTGCACCAGCTCAGCGGCTCGGCCGGCGCTGCCGCAGCTGCAGTCCTGCCACTCGTACAGCAAGGGAAAAACTCCCAATATCCAATATCCCGGCACGGAGGGTATCCCGGTTGCATGTTGCTGCTGGCTGTGACATGGCTGCGCAACGTTGCCGTGTCCTTGGGTGATGCCGTGCTCCACATAAGGGAAGGATTTCATGTATGAACATACTGAGGGGGCATCAGGGGAGTGTAATTGGTTCAGAGACTGTAAGGACCCTTAGTTTTCAGGGTGCCCAGCTTCTGATTCGCAGCATCTTGGAAAATTTTTACACTTGGAAAATTCAAACACTCTCAGATCCCATTGATTTAATAGGGCTGAGGTTCTAAGAATGCCATCCCTCCAGTTTCTGAAGTAAAAAGGTTTTCAGTCTCTGTGTGGTGTGCCATGTATGTGCAACTGAGCTGTAAGTTCTAGGGATAATAGCTATCAAAAATCAAGGGGATTTGCTATGACTTCAGCTTTTATCCTAATAAACAGTATGTGCTATCAAAGTATCAGTTTTTATGCCAAGTGGATGGTGACAGCAAGGAAGCAATGTGCCAGGCATGTTATCATCTACTGATAAATTGCAAGGTAGAAAGATGGGCAGGCAGCTTTCGGGCATCTAGGTCGCTGTGATTTATATTAGGCATTTAAAGTATTTTCCTTAGGAAGAAAATAAAATTGTTTTCCCTTATGACTTCAAATATAGAAGTTATTTCTGTATAATACTGTAAGATTTCCATCATAGGCCTTCATTTAATAAATCAGTCATTTTGTCAAAATATGTCAAAAATAAAGTGAAGCGTCATTTTGGCAGAAAGTTGGTATGTGTGTTAAAAGGATTAGAGAAAGAGTAACCTCTTGCAAATCTGCAGGCTTTTCTGTCCAAACCCACTGTGGCTTAAAATATCTCCTACTCATTTTGGTTTGTTAGCTTAGGAGGTGTTAACGGAGGGTGTTTTCGTGCAAGGACAGAATTCAGCTAACATTCCCTTCTTCTCACTGCCTCCCTGTACATTGTTCATATTGCTCATTATAAGAGGTCTCTTAGTGCATAACCCTTCAGTGCATGAGCTCACGTAGAGGAAGTGAAAGAAAATACAGCAAATTTAATTGGAGTAGATGTATATTTAGTGAAATGTGATAAAACGCTCCTGTGATAAAAAAATTCCATTCTCATCTGGGAACAGATATTGCTTTAAATTCTATCCTGTTTCTTAAATATTGCAAAAAATTACTGACAATGTTACACAATATTGTTTTGAAAAATTTACAAAAGAACCCCAAGAATGTGGAGATCTGTAAACACAAGCACTTCCCAGGGCTGCAGCCTGAGCTGACATCTCTCACGCATTCAGATCTTGTCACAGATACCCCTGGTGACAATTACAACCAGCTTTCCAGCTCACCAAGGAAAGGTCTGTCATTTTACAGCCTTGCCAGCTGAAAAAAAAAACCAAACACCACCCTTCTACTCTTTTTGTGACAGGTGTCTTGTCCCACACTGCAGTTTCAGATCATTGAGATCCTCCTCCACTCACTCGGTTCAGCTGGGCTCTGGCAGCAGTCACACATTTATCCCTTGTTAAACACGCGGGTCTCAGCAGCCACCAAGTGACACTTGTCACGCTGCTGGGAGCAGCCAGCGCGCCCGCCTCAGCTGGGGGCTCCAGTGCTTTTCCACCCCTACTAGAAAAATCCCGCCCATTAGAAATCAAACTTGGATTTATGGAGAAAGCAAGTACACAAAAATAAGAAAAGACAGTTAATTCAGTTTTATCTCTTTGTGAAGCACTTTTCTTATGACTGTCTGAGATTTCTTTTTTCTTTTTAGGCAATGTTCACATATCCCATCATCATTATAGGGCATTAAGACTGTCGTTAAGACTGGCTGTCATCAGCTAAACCACTTTTTTCATTGCAGGTGAAAGGAGAATTGGTATTTAGACTTAGAAAACCTCAAGATACCTAGCAGGTAGAAAATTTTAAGTAAGCTTCCATCCCTGGTAAGTTGCCAGGGGTAGGGAGAGCTGCTTTTCCAGGGCTTTGTGAATCGCAAGTGGGGCACTCAGGACGGGCATAGCCTGGAAGCTCGCTGTCAGCTGCCTCCTTTGCACTGCTTTGCAGAACGATCGTATCTACAAGTATTTTCCTGGTCTTCCACTGTACATCTTCAATGCAGTACGTAGAGGTTCCCTCCCACCCTGAGGACAGTCTGGGTCTGCTGCTGCTTGACAGCTCAGGGTGAATCAGAGCTGGCTCGAGAACAGGCAGATGTCTGTGAGGTCACTTGCTCTGCCCATGATTGAGGAGTTGGGTCTTGGCTCTTCCCTACCCCAAAACGGGGCTTCCCTGCTTTCTGCAGAGAAGAGTCCAGGTTACAGAAGAGGCAACCCATGGTCCAGGTCACAGCATCTGCATGCATTGCTTTCCAAAGCAGAAAGCCCTGTTTTCAGATGCTTCTCTGCCTTGCCCTGCCGCGATTCTTCTTCCGCACCACCACCAGTCCTTCCACTGGTGCAAAAGGTCCTGTCCCTCTTCATTTATTGCTTCTTCAATGCCCCCAGAGGCTCAAGCTGAGGAGCAGGAGAGGAGGTTGTGGGAGAAAGTCCTGGGTGGGAGGACAGCAGGGGACACCTGCCAGGTATGCGAGAGGAAAGAAAGTAGTTACCCTTCTCCCTGCCCACTCCAAGAGCACTTGCATCCCTGTGAAACCGCACCTTGCAGTGAGAGGGCTGGTTCATTTACAGCAGCCATGTAGGTAAGCCAGCGCGGGAGACCAGTCGTCCCATAGTTGCATGACTAGCTGAAAAAAGTGGGAAATGGGAGAAAGGAGTAGAAGGAAATCATAACTGAGCGTTGAGGAGGAAACAAATAACACTACAAGCTAATTGTCTGTAAAATTTCATCTTTTACATATTATGTCAGTGTTTTGTTTAAACATGTATATGGAAAATTAAATATGCACACAAACCCAAAAGCAATAACCTTCAAAACGAGAAAGGAAGGTATAAATTATGTCTCTGTTCTCATATGCTGAATTTCAGCCCTGAGAGGATCTTACTATCGAAATTATAAATCATTGGTGCATTACTGTTATAAAATAAATGTGAGTCGTAATTTGCAGTGTAACTCCTGAAGGAATTGGATGATCTTGGCTTATTAAATTTTCTTTATGTTCACAAACAGAAAAAAGCAGAGCAATCTGTCATGGTATTGGCCAACTAATTTTTCAGGACTTACCTTTTCCTGTTTGTTTTAAAGTAGCTATGATGCACACAGTTTGGTTTCCATCTCCTAAAGAGAGTGCTGTTTAATGAGTACATGTTATTCAAACGGGTTTCAAATACCTCTGTTTTCAGGAATAAATTTTCAAAGCAGTGATCGTTGCTGTCATATACCTTGAGCGAGGAACTGCCTGTGCGTGAAGCTTTTGTTTAGATTCATGATCCTCTGTTTTCTTCCAAATACAAAAAAGTAATTCTGCCCTTTACACTCAGTGACTAAAATAAGATCAGCGAGTTGATGAATTGGAAAACTCAGTGATTAAAAACATCTTCAAGTATACATGCACAGGGTGGCCAAAGCCTGTTGCGCTCAGTGCCCCAGCGGCTTTCCAGCAACAAGTGGGTAAGGCTGTTAGCAGAGATCAAAGCCTCTGACCTATTATTTTTTTTTATTATTTTTATTTTACCTAACTCCCAGCAGTTGCCTTTGAAGAACTGCTGGTTGTTATGCACCCTTGAAAGCCAGGCTTTCAGTTCTAATAATCCTGGAAGCTAGGTTGCATTTCAAGGGGGTATCCACAACAGCAGAAAATTTTACTAGCATTGATAGGTGTAACTCCAAAAGAAGTGATTCTCAAGCACTAGGAATGGCCAGCAGCCTCTTTTTCTAGAGACAGAGATGAAGGAGCTTTGCAGCCGGGTAGGGAACCAAGAGGAGCCGGCTGTGCCTCCCGTCACCAGCCAACATGCTGCTCCCAGAGTCCAGCACAAGCACAATATGTGGACACCAGGGAAGTCCACATGCCCGCAGCGAGATGCTTTTCGAATGGAGGGAGGGGATCAGCGGTTCATGCACCCCTTGACTGAATTAGCCAATGCATCGCTCGGAGAAGGTACATTTTCTTCGTCATCCAAAACGGTAACAGTCTGACCGGCAGCACAGGTTCTCAGCCGAGGATTTATCAGTTGTCACTTACCCGATGGCAAATCCTCCACTCCTCAGTGGGATCCTAGCAAAACCGGCCAAAGGAGAACTCGTATGGCATTGGGTTGAAGTCAGTTAAGTTTTAAAGGTTAGCTGATACAGTGTGAATTCAGGGCACTGCACCTCAATGGCACTGGACAGATTGCAAAAACTGATACAAATGGCCCTTAAAGTCCAGGTTTCCCCCAAAAGACATCGCTTCATTTCTCCCACAGAGGCAGTTTATGGAATCTTTTTTTTCTATAATGCTGAAGGCCGGTTTCCCATCATCACTGTTACTGGGCACTGCTGGGGTTAAAGCACTCTTGAAAATCAGCCTAGTGATGCAGAAGCCTGACTTCAAAGAGCTATTTTTTTAAGGGTGTGCTGATCTTTATTTTAAATCTGAATTTGTCTATTTAAATCATGAAAAAATAGATAAATAAAATATAAATTTATAAGGACATATATTTATAACAAATCTGAATTAATTTCTCTTTTCCTGCTGTGCACCAGACACCCACCTTAACTGAGTGCAGGTTGTTCGCTTCTTTTAATGCTAAATGCATGTACTTTCTTACAGTATATGCATACCACATTAAACTGCTGTAATGTATTTTATTATACAGATAGATTGCAACAAACAAATTTTTGCAAAGACTAAACATAAAAAGAATTGATAGTTATAAAAATATTTTTCCAGGGGATGAGAAAATCCATGTCATATTGCAAATAGCTATTTTTTTGTTACCAGAGGCAATTTCCATTTTCATTTGGGATATTATTTGCAAAAGAAGCAGACTAGGATATTCAGGTTCTTATCTTGTGTAGTAAGATGACTCTATGAAAAAAATTGCCATACATTGTGCCTTGACGTATGAATATATGTTTAGTGTTCCAGAATACTCAATCGTGGTTCAAGTGTCAGGCAAATTCCTCTTAGCTAGTTTTTGATCCTGCAATATGATTGTGCATGTATATACAGGTCATACAGAATGGCGATGGGGTTCTTGGGAAAGCAGGGCACCTCCTGCCTTGCTGGTTGCTCTGATTCCGTCAGGCTGGCGAGTGAGTATGCTGATATAGCAAAGTTAGTGGACTGTTCTGATAGACAAGAATACTTCTCTAAACTTGTAAAACTCAACAAAGCACATAACAATACCATCACAAAAACGTGCTCAGGGAATGAGATACGAGGCTGAATATAGCTACGTAAAAAAACCTGACAACAAAAGCCACCTGTGGTCAGTAACTACTGCACTGCGACTTTCTCTTCTTCCCACTCCTCCTCCCTTTGGACTGTTTGTTGGGTTTTTTTTAATAAAAAGTAGGTGCAATTAATGGGCAATTAATGCTAGCAATATATCCTAACTGAAACATGCAAGTGAGCACAGTCTCAGGTTGTTTTTCTTCTGTAGTTGTGAAAGGATGCTGAAAACCAGCATCAGATTAAAAAAATACAAATGTCTCTGCAGAAGCAGCCTATGGTATGTGCAGGTTGCCCTTTGCTGTCTGCTGAAGACAAAAGTGTATCCTCTCTCCATGCTCAACATTTAACCCTGAAGGCCAGTGAAATAATTACCAAGGAAAGAATACAAACCATTTTGAGATAATAAGCTTTTTTAATTCATTAATGTAATTGCCGTTTTTATATACTAATGGTCAGTGAACTGTCGAAAGCACCTTTACAGTGCTGGTAAGCTCTGCAGCAGTTGTCAGTGGTGTTAGGAGTTAGCCACGGTATCGGCCCCTACCATGCAGAAGACTTCCAGCACTCCTTCAGGTTTGGGCCAACTACTGCCGTAGGTCAGCAGCTTGAAAAACCACTTTGATTACATCTCAAAAAGGTATTGTGTATTTATCTAGTTATATAAAGAAAGAAAGAAGAAATGTATGAGCTCACAGATGGGGGGGACTATGAATACACCAGCAGGGCTGCCATGAGGGTTTTCCAGGTGGTCTTCTTCTGCTGCCTTCCCCTCCTGTGTCCTGTCCAGGGTGGTTATTTTAAAACCTTTGAAATCCATGCCAGAATCATATACAGGGGTGTTTCTTTGGCAGAGAGGACCAGCTGCGTTATGGGCTTGGCCGGACACAACAGCCGAGGGGTGGGCAGCGGTCAGTGCTGGTGACCAGTAAGAGTGGGTTGGGCTGGGGTACAGCAGGATACATGTAAAAAATGGACAGAAAGGGTGTTGGAGCAGTCATGGTGAATAGAAAGTGATCTGAGGGCAAAAAATATGGGAGTCTTAAACAGAAGGTTTGATTTGGGAGTAGGAAGCCTCTGAGCCACCAGGTCTGCAAGGAGAAGGCAGCTGAAGGCTAAGGGAGGATGAAGACCCTTGGGGTGGAAAATCTTTATGAAATGCAGACTTGGGGTAGCAAAGAAATACTAGGGAATTCAATGGGATAAAACGCTGTAGGATTTCAGCTGTGAGGTGAGGGACTGGGGAGTTAGTGGGAACAGCCCAGCCCTCGCATGTCTGACTTAGTTTTGAGGCAAGAAGTCTGCCAGGAATACCACCAAGACAAGGCTCTGGCACCCTTCGGAAAAGAAAAAAAAAAAAAAAAAAAGGCAACAGAAATGTCGTAGCCTTACCAAATGTTGTCCTTCTCTTGACACAAGGTTACCGTGGGTTTTTTCTGCTTTATGGATCAGTCATGCTTTCGAGGCATTTTCAGCTCGGGGGGTGGTGGGGTGGGGGTGGGGGGGCTGAAGGGGGGAAGTCTCCCCATCCCAGCAGAGGCACGTTCCGGCGTGCAGGGACTGCACTAATGGAGACGTGGTGGGAACACTGCTACCTTCCCCCAGCTCGCAATATGCTATTTTGCAGCCGCATAGTGTGCAAGAACAGGAGGTGGTGCTACTGTGGGATGAATGTGCAGATAAAGTAAAACTTTCTGTGAACTGTTTTCTCATTTTGCAAAGTTGTCTTTGCTTTGCTATGCAAAGCAGCATATGTGGAGGAGAGGAGAGCAGGTAAATTTGGATTCCTTTGTTGATGATTGTCAAGTTCTAACCACAAAATCAGTCTTTCCTTCAGTTCTGGTTCCTTTTTAGGTTCTTATTTAAATCGTTAGTCTGTTTAGTTCCTTTTATGCCATGCAGTTCCTCACAAAGGTATCTTCTCTTCCCTGCACAGTGCTCCCTTCCTTTTTTCCGTGGTCTGTTCTAGGCTTCGCTAATTGAGAGTCTTCACCTACAGAGCTGGCTAATTTGGCTATATGGGTCTTGCCATTTAGTCTTCATTATTTTTTGCATCTTTACTATACTTTTCTTCATAACAGGTTCATCTCTTCCTTTCTATAGATAGGAACATTTTTTCTTCTTGAGATGTGGTTAGCTCTTTCCTGCTTCATACAAACACAGACTTCACAGTGTCTTTCAACTTGATTTGCTGTCTTATTCAGTTATCCGTTTTTCTGTCACCATATAGCACTAAACAATCTGTTTTCCTATGCTTCTACCCTTCTGAAATTAAATTCCTTCTGTATCTATGCATATTTATTACATATTTTATAATAGCTATTATAAAAGTAGAAAGCAACTGGATTTCTGTCCATGCAAAGATAAAACTCAAACTTTCTCCATTTAAATAACAATGGAATTTGTTTTCCATTTGTGCTTTACAATTTGCCAGAATATGAAGATATTTACTGGGTGTAACTGGGTGGCATTTTCATAGTTCCTAAAATGGCATTGTTGAGGCTGTTTAATATGCCCTGTATTCGTCAAAAAGTTCTGTAAGAATGGGGATTCTATATATTTATCATTAGGAGCCACAACAATGTGGCTTTTTAGAATAATAATGAATAATTTAAAAATCATACATTTTTATTTGAAATAAATATTCCAATCATTCATTGGTGTTTTTCATCTATGCTTCATTAAGTTGTCAAACTAGCAACATACTCTGTTTTACAGCCCACAAAGCAATACCTCAAAGCTTCAAGGTGTTACTTTTTAAGATGCAGAAAACAACTCCCCCAGTTATCATTAACTAAATAACTTGAATCACAACAGCAACAGCCTGGTTTCCGCACTGCTGTGCAAGTGTAACTTGCCATTTGTACATTTATAAACAGAAAGCAAAGCTCAGTTTAGATATTTAGTCAGAACTCTTAGCAGCCTTGTTTAAAAAAAAAAAGATATTCAATATATACTTCAATAATAAAATAAACACTTTTTCAGTGTTATCAACTCAATAAGAATATAAAATATCTGAAGCCAACTGAAGCACATCAGTCATTTTAGGATGTTGAGCTATGTCAACTGTACTGAATAAAGTGAAAAAATAGAAATGTAAATGAATTAATCTGAATTGTCCATATTTGAATGGAGGTTTTATATTGCTCTGGTCATCAGGATACAGAAATAACATTCATCTGACCTTAAGAATAAAATAAATCGCCTTAATGAGATCTATTCATACTTCTTAGATTAGGGCATGATAGCTACCTTGGATTATGAAGCTGGATCCACCGGGGTAGTACAGCCATAACCTGCTTGGTGTTTTTTATTTCATTGCCTTTATTTCATCAATTTTGTTGCATTTCCTTCTGTTTTAATACTTAGCTGATGTTCACGTCTTTCATGAAATGGTGTTGACTAGAAAGTGCCAGGTCCAGATAATGATTTCATCCTGATTCTGCGCAGTGTCATTGACTGAATAATCATCACCTTCTGCAGTAGAGGTTCATCCTTGAATTATTCTTGCATTGAATATTAATTATATTTAAAAGTAATAATAAAAAGTAACAATTTAATTTGGGGTCCATTAGAATACATTCTGAATTTCTGTGAAGTTTCGACTGAAGAATCAATGAAGTGACCCTCAGTCATCCCTCTTATTTTTACTCATTTTGATACAAGATTAATTCCAGTCTTTAGATGATGCATAAAAACGAAATATGAATGTAAACAGTCTTTTAAAGATAAGCGGTACAATCACAGAATCATTTGCATTGAAAAAGACCTTTGAGATAAAATTGAAGGGATTATCCTTTAGGATGACAAGAGAGATAAAGGCCGTGCACTTGCAACTAGATCATGAGGTTGATTCTAATCATTTAGATCCAGGTTGTCACTGTCACTTTGCATAAATCAGCCTCCCTCCGGAGTATGTGAGCCCATTCCAATTCTTTACTTCTGCATATTTGCCCCTGATAATCTAACTTTGTTATTCACTTGTTCTGGTAAGAAATTGATAATCTATTTCAACATTACAACTGACAGTTTAGTAAAGTTCAAACATTTCTTCCCAGTAATTATACTGGTTTTTGAACCCAAAATTGAATTCATGAATAAAAATGTGTGAATAGGAAACCATCTGCGTCTGTTAAATTCTGAACGCTTTGATTTACTTCAAGATTGATTGCTACCATAGTAAAATGGGCACTTTTTTTTTTTTTTTCTCCAAGCATTATGTGGCAGGAGACAAAGTTTAGTAAATTACATTGTCTGCATTTTTCTTTTTTCCCCTTTTATCATTTCACACAACTGAAACCCATTACAGAGGATCTGTAGATGCCTGTCACAAGAAGGTGGACTTTTCTTTACCGTGGTCCTTTCCCCAGTTGCTGTGGCTCAAGTGCAGCAGTTCCTGAAGAGCACCCACCGCTTCGGTGTTCTCATATGCACTTTTTGTCATTTCTGCCTTTCTCTGTCCTAAGATCCAAAAGTCTGAACTCTGTTTTGCTCAGCTATGCATCCAGCGTCCACTGTCTTAGTAAGATAGTTCCCATTTAGACATGGAAGGGTGGTACAGACTTCTGCTAAGTAATACAAAACCACAGGTGTTTCACCTTGCCTGAGCACATCTCTTGAAAAATGCTGGTTTATTTTAGAATCCTGCCATCTAGGAGACAAAGGCTTAAGTCACCCCAAATGATGGACTGTGTCTTGGATGAAGTCTCAATAATGACAATGGTTTCATGGCTGGCTATATAATTCCTATTTTTCTTTTCTTGCTTTTTCATTGCTCATTTATTTGAAGATTTGCTACATCTTCTTTGGATTCTCCTCTATTTACCAGCCTCCCACATCTTGCCGACTGAACAAAAGGAACAGTTTTTATGGTTTGGAATGGTACTGATCCTCAAGGCAGCTTTATTTTGCATTAACACTGGTTTATATGAAGTAGACTGTACCTCAGAAACTTCATTGTATGAAATAGAAAGGAAACCCTAAAGATTATTGGCAATGAGAACAAGTCAATGGCTTGTGAAAGTAAAAACTAATCTTCATCACTAATAAAATTCTGCTCTGATTGCACAAACCTCAGCCAAAATAAACTAAGAACAAACAAAAAAGTTCCCATCTACTTCTTGTGCTCTTCTAAGCAATGACTCTTCTCCAGCAGCTGAAAGAGACTCTAAGATAATGTTGCTATAATGACAGGAAATAATGTGGCATGACATTTATTTGTAAACAGGTACGTCCTGGGCTATTACATTTAAATACTGAATAGATGCACCACATTCTAACACCGTAGTAAATCTTATAACAGTTCTAGGCAACAGCTTTTAAAATCCTGCAGATGTACCCATTACGCAAGGGGAGTGTGAAAGTTTTCTAAAGGACAGGATATTTTCATAGTTATTATGAAATCAACTATCCCCTGTATTAGCTGAGATATGCTATATAATACTACTGCAAAATATAACATTAGCTTTAAAAAACTAAAAGAGGAAACAAGTTCTAAACTTTAGTAAACTAGGCAGGGAATGATATGCGTATTTTTCTTATGACGGTACGGTATAGCAAACTTTTTTTAACATGCAGATAGTTTTGAAGGAAAAGACTGAAATCCATTCACCTATTGCATAGAAAAACAATTCTGTGAAAGTATGTCTCGTCAAATCAGAAATACTTCTGAGTTGTTTCTGATCAGGTTGTAGAGAGCTGATAAATTCAGACTTTTCAGCAAAGTTTTCATATCACTAATTTTGTCTGGACTCTCTATGGCTTTGACAAGTATTCTGGGATTGACATTCAGAGATGTGAATAGATTTGGCAATCAAAATTTCCTCATTCAAATATTGCTTAAGTACATGATGTATGTAGATGCACTGATTAATTGTCCTCAAAAATACAGGCCTGAAAATCCACACATTATTTTGCACAGTCTTCAGATTTCTTTCTTCATAAATCCTCAGTATAAATACATGCACTGTATTATTATAAGACTTCAAGATTTTACAATTTAGTGATGAATATTAAGCATAAAAATGCTCAAAGTTCAAATTTTGAACCATGAGGCCTCTGATTGAAGTACAGTTTCTGTAACACGTGTGATGGAGCTATTGCAGTTGCTGAGGTTAGCGGTATAGCAAGTTCTCCTTTCTTGCAGGTTTTGTCAGTTCTCTGATGACTTTTGGCTTTCTACAGGCTTTATCTGCCGTTCTGTCCTTTCAGACGTAGGTGGAAACCGGGAGCCAGAGTCAAGGTCCAGTGCTGAACGAAAGTGGTACTGCTCAGCCGAGTGTGCAAGTACCATACCGAGCAGTCTCTCTGTAAAGAAATACAATGTACTCATAAACCAAGCTCAAATATAGTAAAGCAGTACCTGAAATATTGCCACCTTCCTAGCAGGAAATCTACCGGTGCTTCTTCTTACATTGGTGGTCAATATTTTTTATTTTACTTTTCATAATCGAGAAATTAAAGTTTAGATTGCAACACCTGCATTATATTGTTAGAAATACATTAACAATTCTATACTCTTTTGCGTGCATTCTTTTCCCCACAGATTTTCTCAGTTGTATCAGTTTATATCAGTTTAAAATGTGCAGTGTCATTTGAATTTTGTCGTATCTTAAAATAAAAAGCCTCTCGGTCAGAAATGAAATAAGTGAAAATCCCAAACCTCATTTATAACCTACAGCCGAAGAATAACTTTTTGATTAAAGGCAGATGATCTTGTAGTAGATTGTAAAACATTTTACAGCTTTTTGTAATTTATGTAACTGAAGCATTCCATGTTAGGAGCAGCATATTTGTTTTGTGCTGCAGATTTCTGAAGGGTTTTTTTAGTGCTTTATTGCTGTTCATGTTAAGCAGATTATATCCATTATATTCATCACTCCTTTTCTAGTTGCATAGCAAGGATTAAACTTCACTTTTTACGTGCAGGTAATAAATTATCTGGCTTCTGAGTGTTTAGAGTTCCTCCTTGCTCCTACTGAAGTAAATGTGTGACACCTACTTATCATTTGCTTTCTCTTCTGATGGGCTAGCAAACTGGAATTCAGCTAAAATGCTTCATCACTCAGACAAAATGCAATAAAAATATCCATCTGCATTTTGAAGGATGTTACTAAATGAATTTTTTATTAAAAAAGCTCAGGTGCAATACCAATTTCTAGCGTACTTTTTGAAGCTGTTTTCCATAGCATATGGAATATAAAGAAAACAGTGTATATTACCATGAGGACTGAATGCAAGAGAGTTCATCTTGAGAAGCAAAAAAGTGTTTCGATTATTTATGGTCTTGTTTAACTTGGCTTAACGGACTCCTTTTCCTGTGGTACCAAGAAGCAATTGCAGTTGATAATCCATAAATGATCACTGTGTTTTGCAAAAACGTTAATGCTGGCAAGCACAGGGGTCAGTGGCATGTTGCACGGTGTGTGAAGAGGGCTCCATTTAGACCCCAGAGATTTTCAGAAGGGGTGCAAAATTTCTTGCCTTTCCAAAGGCCTCTTGTAGGTAGTTCCCCTCCTGATATTCTGCCAGCAGCTTCAGGGAGGCTTCCCTGACACCTAAACCACAACATTTTTCAAAACAGTCTTGTAAAAATTTAATTTTTTTGAAAATCTAGCGAGTTGTATGTCTGCTTGCAGGAAGTTTAGTGCTTGCCTATCAGGTAGGTTAAAAGGTTTTTAGAAAATTGCCCATTTTTAACAAATAGACAGATGGAACAAAGAATAACTTTAATTGCCGAGAACCTCATCAAACTGAATGCTGAAGCTGTGAAATGTGAGGAGCGCGTTATACTTTCAACTCTGTGGTCTCCTTAATAGACTTCAGTAAATTACCCTCATTCAGCCTGCTCAAGCCCCAGTGCTGTTCAGGTTCGCTGCTCCAGGCAGCTCGTGATGGCGTGCCAAAAAGAAAAATCTGACAGGACTTCTGCCTCTCTTTCTGCCTGCCTTTCACCCAAATTTCTGGACATTATATAGCATCATCTGGTTTTGCATGGGGGACATATTCTTAGTAATCTGATAGTGAACAACATATTTTCAGTTACTTTAGGTTGAAGGAGAGTGGATAAAATGTATGGATCAGTCAAACATAAAGCATTTTTTTATATATATAAAGGAAAAGAATAAGTAAGAGGAGTTATTTTTCACCTCAAGTCATTCTGCGAGGAACTGGGATGAGGAACCTTTTTTCTTTTAAATCTGAATGAATGAAAAACCATCTTGAGTCATTTGCATTGTGAAAATCAATACTGTGAAGTTTGAGAGGAGGGAAGAGTTATTTGTACGGTAAATGTTACAATTAGTGTTTTTTCAGGCTACAAGTGACTAATGGAAAGATGTCATGAACTGGAAAATAACAAATACGTGGGAGGGTCTCTTAAGGAAAAAACAATGAATTTGTTTGCAGAAGGAAATCTCAGCCTTAAATTGCTTTCATTTTTTTCCAGTGGCTGACTGTTTAAGTTATCATGCAAATGTACCAGTGACATTTCTTAGCTTTTTTTTATGGGAAGTTGAAATCTTTGTCACACATTCATTGATTTTTAAAATACTTGTGTATTTTAGAGAAAAAGTGTCTTTAGCTATAATAAGATTTTACTTATATGATTTTTGTATTACAGTGTGAGTCTTTTCTTAGCAGGTACGTCACAACCTTTCATTCAGTAGGAAAACAGAAGTTGCCATGCTGACTCAGACAACATCCAGCTACTCCAGCTTCAAAGCCAATAGCAAATACTTCAGAGGAAAGTTTAAGATCTCCACAGATGTGATATAATCAGCCACACGTTAGTTGTTATCTGGATAACTTAATAATTAGATTGCTGTACACTTTAACAGCATGAAATGGTATATCCCAACATTTTTGTCATCAATTATCTGAAAATACTTGATACAAAAATATTTTTTGCTTTGAAATATCACTAAATTCATTATTTCAGATTTTACAGCAGCAAGCATTATCTACATACCACATGCTGTTTGGAAATAATACATTTAATCTTTTATATTCACTTCATATCCAAAATCCATTGACTGTGGTTGGGTTACCAAATAGGAAGAAAGTAAATTTCCTAGGTCTCTTGTGCCTTTAGTGTTCGTAACCTCATTCATTTTTATCAAGTCTTTACTATGGTCTTCTGTATTTGACTTGACACTGCACAACATTCTGCGTAAGGAACTAGAGCAATGCAGCTCACTGTGGTATGTATTAAATAGATTAAAGATTGTCTGACCTGTGGAGTTCAAGAAGCAGGTGTACTTGGGGACTCAAAGTTGAAGTTTTATGAAGACCATTTCTTGTCGGGAAGAGTATACTAAGTAGAGTTTCCAAGCCACCCAGTGACTTGTCATAGTCAGTAAATGTTGGGCTGCAGCAAACAGGCTGTTATTGAGCAACAGCCAAATATAGGGTCGTGCATCCCCTGGAAAGGACTGCAGTCTCTAAAGAAATGTGTACAGAGTCTCTCAGGGAACAAAGACTGACTTTGATAAGCCTATACTGTGATATTAATGAGGAATTCTTTTGATTCTAGTTTGGATCCACATACAGTATATAATTTCACATAAATTTGTAATTCTTCAAAGACATAAAGCATTTGATATTTACACTTTTGACAAACCTCACTGAACGTTTTGATAAAGAATAGAGGTAAATTATATTGTTATTTTATATATACATACATATACGTATATGTATACATATTCTTCCCTTTAGTGCATTATGGCTGTAGAACCTCCATGGCAATGGTTCACTGTGATAAGTTGCATACAGTTTAGCAGGTAGTTACATTTTAGAAGGTAATCAGTTAACTTTGAATTAAAGATTCCTTAGCATTTGGTATTTAAATTGTCAAATTCAAAAAATTTATGAAAATATTATTGCCGGTTTTCCAATTGCACTGCACATACCATCATGAAAAGTTACTATGTATAACACGTAGAAAGAAAAATAGCAAATCTGCATTAACTAGGCAGTTGGCGTAGGGAGCACAGTGTGGAATTTCTGGGCTGTAAAAATTGGGATCAGAGTAAAATTGTCAAAAGCGCATCTGTCTAATTCTTAAAAGTCGATTTGATGTGCATATATATTTTTCTGAAAGTCTTCAGGAAGTAGTAACCGTGTAGCCAGATTTTTAGAGGTGCAAACTGGTAACACTATTTTCAGAAGCACCAGCAGGAGCTGAACTTTCTCTGAAACCCATAGGTTTATATTTTAAGTGCATGCTGCTGGTGTATTTTCCATGCTCAGAATTTTCAAGGCTAATTATTACAGCAACCTGTTCTTTCTTCCCATCTGTGTGTTTACCTCTGAGCAGCTGAAAAGATCAGGACTGTGCAGGCACACTCCTGGGTGGATTATTAACAAAAAACATGTACCTGTTACAGCAAGCAAACCCTATTATTGAGATAATTACAAGATGTTTGTGAAACACTTTGGAGATGTTATAGTTGAGAGGACAAGGTCATTTGGCTAAAGCCACCTGCAGAAAGGAGACTTTAAAGCCAGTGGCCCCTGAGCTCAGAGGTGGACATGATGGCCAGAGCAGGTTTTCCAGTATTTTGTAGCAAGAGGCATGTTACAGGAAAGTATTTTTCCTTGTAACATTCTTTAAGAACAGGTACACACAAATTAAGATTTGACTGTTTAAAACATGAGTATGAATAAGCATAGCACAAACCTGATCATTTTTAATACGACTTGAATTCAGAGGATAAGAAGCATTCAGCAAATCTCTCCTTAACACATTTGTAATATGACCAGGCTTCTCTGGATTTTTGTAAACCACAGATTGTGATGGTAAAATCGCCAGCTGTACAAAAGAATCAACACAGAGTCTACACTGGTGTGAACTTTAAAATAAGTCTCTTCATTTTAGACTCCTCTCAACCTTGTGGATTCTGGGATAAGTGTTTCTTGAAGAAGTAAATAGTATTGAAAATATCTTTTCCTACTGCTTGGTTTTGTACATTTACTATATTAACTGCAAACAAACAGGTATAGGTCTTTATAGCTACAGTGTGAATACAAACTTTTAAATGAGTAAAGGTAATTAAATTGTTAAAAAAAAAAATAATCTATCTCTTAAACTTTCTGTTGCATCCAAAACCTATACTAAAACCAAAATCTTCTATTTAAAGTCTACATGTACCACCTTTCTGTGTTCCCAGCCTCTTTCATCTGGCTAATGTAGCCCACAAGTTAATTTAGGGGACTGAGCCAAAGCTAATATGAAATCATTTGAAGGGCTCCCTTTGACTTCAGTAGGCTTTAGATCAATCCGAGATGCACTGTATTATAAACCTGTTGCTTATAGCCCCAGTGTATTAATTCTGCAAAAGTTTTATAGCTGAAGAGTGGTCATACATCCACTGTCCCACATTTGACTGTGGGTATCCTTGCTGCTTGGTGAGCTGCACCAGAAATGGCTCTAGGCAACGTGCAGATCTTCCCATAGAGCAAACATCCCTGTGGCTTACTGGATTCTTGGGGTGTCTGGAGATGTTGCTGGATTTAAATGGTTCAAACCATAAGGATTCCTTATGCCTTGGATAAGGAAATCCCTTATTCCTTGGATAAAGAATTGGCTGGATGGTCGCACTCAAAGAGTTGTGGTCAATGGCTCGATGTCCAAGAGGAGACCAGTGACAAGTGGTGTTCCTCAGGGGTCAGTATTGGCACCAGTGCTGTTTAATATCTTTGTCAGGGATATGGACACTGGAATTGAGCCCACCCTCAGCAAGTTTGCCAATGACACCAAGCTGTGAGGTGCTGTCAACACGCTGGAGGGAGGGGATGCTGATCCAGGGGGACCTTGACAGGCTTGAGAGGTGGGTCCTGTAAGAACCTCTTGACGTTCAGCAAGGCCAAGTGCAAGGTACTGCACATGGCTTGGGGCAATCCCAAGCACAAATACAGGCTGGGTGGAGAATAGATTGAGAGCAGCCCTGAGGAGAAAGACTTGGGGCTGTCGGTGGATGAGAAGCTCAACATGAGCTGGCAATGTGTGTTTGCAGCCCAGAAAGCCAACTGAATCCTGGGCTGCATCAAAGCAGCGTGGCCGCCAGGTCAAGGGAGGTGGTTCTTCCCTCTGCTCCACTCTCATGAGACCCCACACGGGTGCTGCGGTCAGCTGTGGAGCCCCCAGCATAAGAAGGACATGAACCTGTTGGAGCAAGTTCAGATGAGGGTCATGAAGATGATCCAAGAGCTGGAGCCCCTCTCCCGTGCAGACAGGCTGGGAGAGCTGGGGTGGCTCAGCCTGGAGAGGAGAAGGCTGCGGGGAGACCTGAGAGCCCCTGCCAGTGCCTGACGGGGCCCTGCAGGAACGCGGGAGAGGGGCTTGTTACAAGGGCGAGGAGTGTAGGACAGGGCGGTGGCTTTAAAATGAAAAAGGGTGCGTTTAGGTTAGATAGAAGGAAGAAATTCTTTCCTGTGAGGACGACGAGGCACTGGCCCAGGCTGCCCAGAGCAGCTGTGGCTGCCCCATCCCTGGCAGTGCTCAGGGTCAGGCTGGACGGGGCTTGGAGCGACCTGGGCTGGTGGGAGGTGTCCCTGCCCCTGGCAGGGGGTGGGAACGAGACGATCTTTGTAGTCCCTTCCAACCACAACCGTTCTGTGATTCAATGAAACAGCTAGGAATAGCCTGGTGATCTTTTCCCATTACTTTCTGAATGTGTTTGGGTATATGTTTGTATGAATGCATGTATATGCATATATGAATGAGTCTGGTTTTGCATTTACATTACTTGATAATCACAACTTTCGTGAAAATTTTGTGGAGAGCAAGTCTACGGGGTACAGCGTATTTGCCCCCTTAATGCCTACAGAGGAGACTAATAAACTCATTTAGTGTGTTGTTAGGTTTGTGTAGCTAGAAATATTATGTGTACAAAGTGTTCTGGATACTTAGGTTTATTACTTTGGCAGTTGCAGTTTGCTTGATGATATTTCAGAGAGTATGTAAAATGAATGAGAACCCTTCCATTCATGTTGGCTTTCTTATTGATTAGCGTGACTTGTTAAAAATATTGTTTTCTGGCTGGCTGTATGATTTGATTCCATCTGTGAATGAGAGAAAATTTGTTTTTTTTTTCCTGCTTACTGATATCGAAACCTTTAATAATATGCATTTTTCTCATAGTGCAGGCTACTATTAATAGGTAATACATTAAGTATTTTTATTTTAAAACATTAATATATGGCGGAAAACTTTTATATTTAAAAATAAAGGGGACTAGTTAGTTATAAAGGTGTCTAGTTAGTTGAAATTTAATTTATATCAGTCAAAAAGTCACTGTGTGGCTCATTATCTACCCTTACATGTGTATAGAAGGCACACTTAGAAATGAATTCTTAGTGGTCTCAGACTGATTGTCTCACCATTAATAGTCAGTTGTTCCTCATGTAATTAGGAAGATAAGCAGAATAAATAATTTGCCTTTCTTTCATTTTCCTATTAATTCCCAGCAAGTTTCACCAGATTATAGTGCTGCTGTTATGTGAAGTATACTCCTTATTGATTTCCATATATACCCTGGAGGAGGCTATTTCTAGGTGAAAGCAAAATTCAGGAAAGCAAAATGCCCATTTGGCTGTTGGAGTTGCTGGTGTCGCCAAGACCTGGTGTTACCTCCTTTCTCAGCTCTTTACTGGCCTCTTTCTCTCCCCCTCCTCTCTTGACTAACAGAGCAGTAAGGGTTGCCCTTCTCTGGTGGATATTCTGCTGAAAGGAAAACGAGCAGCACAGTGGTTTCCACCACTTTGCGGAAACTGAAATAGGAGGCTTTGGATTTCCAAGTCACATCATCATGTTAGCGGACAAGTAGGTGTGCATTCCTTTTCCGTCTCCTCCTCTGCTGACTTGATCTCTTCAGCATTCTTCAGTCACTGTCCTGCTCCTTCAACTGAGACCTCACTGCCATCCTTGTCTCCCATCATTCCCAAGCCCAGCCTCCGTTTATCAGGTCCCAATGTCTATCTCCCATCTCAGGTTGCATTTTTTGGGTCCAGGTTGATCTTCACACAGTGTATAGCAGTTCTCTTCTGTCTCCCTCCAGAGCCCCTTTCCGTACACATGAGCCCTATGTGTTTTGTTTCTGCATTCCTGTCTGTTTGGCTCCTAGCCATAGGCGCTTGTCCCCAAAATTGTCTTTCAGTCACATTCTCTTTCACTTCCCTGATATTTTGTCTTTGAGTCCTAACTTGTTCTCTCTCCACTTCAGCTGCTCGTTGGATCTGAGCCCTACCACCTCCACAAATATCCATGGTAGGATTTTCCTACCCCTTGCTCTTATTTGAAGTATTTGTCACAAATCTAGTCAGGTGCAGCCAGTACAAGGAGGGTCTAGCTTCATCGTTGTACCCCTGGCCTGTATCATGTTGGTATGTTCTCTGGGGATGATACCTGTGATGACTCATGCACAGCAACTGTGTATTTCCAAAAAATGCAAGTTGTACTTCACAGTGCCCTTATTCCAGTCCAGCTGTGTGTCTGTCGAAAGCCGTGGCCTGTCTTAGCAGCCACATGCTCCTGTCCCGGCTTCCCAGGCATCTGTGTTAGTAATTTGGCAACCACACAGCAGCAAGCAAGATCAGCTCTGCCATTTGCTGACACAGAATGAACCTGTCAAACGAAAAAACCCACATTTTTCTCTTAACTCTTTAGACTGATCCAACGCACTGTGTATTCATAAGATCAATTAAATCTTATGCAAGGGAGGAGTCTGCTTAAAGTGGCTAAGAACAAATTGAGAGGAAAGAAAAGAAACATAGGACTTCCCTTTTCGGCAGCTGTCTACCTTGCATATCCGACCTGCAGGCATTTGGAGTGGCTGCAAATGCCATCAGCCCTGCGCATGATTGTGCTAACCCCATTTGCAACATTTTTTTCTTCCAGAAAATCCAGATTTTTTTAGCACTTTGCTCATGCCATTAAGATCGCTGAGCAAAAAACCAGCTTGCTTTCTCAAGCCAATTTTTTCCTATTTCTGCTTTCCAATGTTTTTGAAAAGGAATTATTTGGTTTCTCCTGAAACTGAGCAATCCTTTCTCTGTCCATTTCCAGTCCTCTGGGAAGAGCCAAGCTACTTTGTTCAAGATGTCTTACAACACATGCTTAACTCTTTCTGTTTCTTTTCCACTTTCCCATATATTCTTTTCCTTTTTCTTCATAAAGTAAGTCAGCAACTGGGGCTCTTGCAATTTTTCATTCTATGAACTTTTGGCATCATTTATTAGTTCAGTACCTTAAGCATGCAGATTGTAATCAAAAGAAAACAAATGATCTTTTCCGTAATTGCTTTGCACACTCACACACAAAATGCTGAAGTGTTTTAAGGTGAGGTTTTTTATCTAGGTAATCATAACCTGAAATTGAAGCCATGACACGAAAAAGAGACAGATAAGTAGGAATGAAATTAATACTTATTCAGGGTAGCTCATCCTTATCATCATTCTGCACACTTCATTATGAACTATAGATCTGAAAAATGCTTTTCAAACTACAATTTCTGATGGTCTAAAATACACTTTATCACCGGTTCCTCTTTTGATTTGTATACAAGGATAAATGAAGCAAGTAGTTCTGCCACCTTTTTCACATGGAAATAAGCAAAATTATAAACTTCACAGACCAAGTTTACTGATTAATTTAGAGTACTCAGCTAATACAGTTTTCCAGCTATGTAATGGATAGCACTGAGCATCAAAGAACATATATTGACTGAAGTAGGCTTGCGAGGGTGACCAAAGAAACACGTTTGGCTGCTGAAAGAGTTTCTGCTAGTATCTGTAATGCAGAAATGGAAAAAAGAATAAGTGAAAAACTTTAAATTAATTCTTTCGGCAGCTGCAAAGTGTCCAACATCTACACTGGTGCGAGTAGTGAGATGCACAGGGATGCCTACGTGTGGGTGAGTGCTCGCTGGTCTCTCGGTGCTGTGCCACTGGCAGCAGCTGGGTGGGTTGGGAGAGGAAAGAGGGCAGAGCTGGCTTTGTGGAGCGCAGGAGACAGGGCACTGTGGGGCTCTAGCTGTGTTATAACAGAGTTAGAAAATACTGTGCCACTATCAAGGAAATCAAATACGTTGTTTTTTCGGTGTAAAAACCAGGGGCAGATGTAGAGACACCACAGTAAATTGTTCTGTCCCTTAAACCACAACATGAGCTTATAGTCACTAATTATTTGGATCGTGAGTGCTATGTATCTCTGATTCTGTAATAGTCATTATCAGTGGGGGGAACTGAATGACTAGTTGGCCTTTATAATCTAACAGGGAAAGATTCATCACACCTGACTTTAGATGTCTAAACCTGAGCTAGCAGCTGAGGCTTTCTTTCTAGTCGGTAGAAAAAAATAGGTGATTTTCGTGAAAGATCAATATATTTTATTTTAGATACTTACTTTACAATTATATATATAGATACATATTAAGATAAGGTGAATCACAGATTGAGAGAGCTTTTCTTCATTGTCTAGAAAAGGTCCCTTAAAGTGACTGGTTCAAGTCAGATGCAAATATGTAAACATTTGCTTTTGTTCATACCAATGCTACCTGTAGCATCCACCTCCTCCTATAAAACACCTGCTTTGTGTTTTGGTGGCAGTGGTAAGAAAAACAGATGCATCTTGTGAGTGTTGTTTAGTTCCCTAAAGTAACTTTACTTAAATACCTGAATGTCTTGAAAAGCCAACTTTTCTTGAAGAAATGGACTTCCTAGCTCTATATCAACTATAAAAAAAAATCAGATTGAAACAACTGTTGAACATCAGAAGCTTATAAAAGCAAGAAGCAAAAGGCTCACAGGGAAGAAGAAGAAGAGTGCTACCAAAGAAAACATCTTCAGTATGTTTTCCTAAGATAGCAACATGAATATGGGGGAAGCTTGTGATGCACACACCGATACTCAACTCTTTATTAAAAGTGATGATAGTGCAATAGCACAGTTCTGTTGGTCTGAATAGGAAAGATATTATGCATACAGTCTGTACTCTCTCCCCTGGAGTTCGGCTGTATTGTAACATGAAGGATAACACAATATAAAAGTCTGCGTTTCCCTTTTCAGCGTTGCTTTCTTTGGCTTTTCCCTGCAGGCTTGTCAGGCCCTGTCCTGGCGGTTTGGGAGAAGCTAACAAGGCTTCCCTCCCGCCCTCAGCAGGCGCTGAAACGCTGTTCTCTGGCGCTTTGTGCAGGGTGCTGACAGCAGCCGGCAATGGCAGCCTGTGCCCATCCAGCCACATCCCTGTTACCAAAGGTCTATTAAAATTAACCTCTCTGCTGACAGACAAAAATGTTGTGCTTTTTCCAGGGCTGTCAAGGCACCCATTGCTGAATGATTCTTCCCCCCCCGCCCCCCCCCGCGGCTGCATTGCCTAACCTCACATGTAGCCGGTTAATAGGGTCTGAGATCCACTGCTCTGTGCTTTGACAGTGCTTGGATGCGGGGTGGGTTGACCCTGGCTGGACACCAGGTGCCCACCAAAGCCACCAAAGCCTCCTCAATGGGACTGGGGAGACAAAATGTAACGAAAGGCTCCTTGGATTGAGATAAGGGCCAAGAGGTCACTCAGCAATTACTGTCATGGGCAAAACAGACTCGACTTGGGGAAATTAGTTTAATTTATTAGCATTCAAATTAGAAAAGAAAAACCCACACACCCTACCCCTTCTTCCCAGGCTTAACTTAATTCCCAGTTTCTCTCCCTCCTCTGCCCCGAGTGGCGAAGGCGGACAGAGAATGGGGCAGAGTCAGTTCCTCACACTCTGTCTCTGCTGCTTCTTTCTCCTCGCCCCCTGCCCCAGCCCAGGGCCCTGCCAGGGCGCAGCCCCCCAGGCCCAGCCGGCCCCAGGGGGGTCCCCGCGGGGTCCCCAGCCCGGGCTCCTCTCCCCACGGGGCCACGGGCCCTGCCAGGAGCTGCCCCAGCGCCGCTGCCCGCGGGTCACAGCCCCCTGCGGGCACCCCCTGCCCCGGGGGGGTCCTGCCCGGGCTGCGGGGGGGAGCTGCTCCCCCGGGGGCTCCATGGGCTGGGGGCACAGCCCGCCTGGCCGGGGGCTTCTCCAGGGGCTGCCGGGGGGTCTCTGCTGCGGCGCCTGGAGCCCCCCGGCCTCCTCCTGCCCCGGCCTGGGGGGCTGGGGGGCTGCGGGGCTGGGGCTCTCGCACGGCCTCATCCCGTACTCCGGCCGGGGCAGGGGGATTTTATTTTTTCCCCTGTCTTAATGCGCTATTGCAGAGGCACTACCACCATCGCTGATGAGCTCAGCCTTGGCCAGCATTGGGCCCGTCTGGGCGCCACTTGGCATGGGCTCCATCGGGCACGGGGGAAGCTCCTGGCAGCTTCTCGCAGAAGCCGCCCCTGTAGCCCTCTGCCACCAACACCTTGCCCCGCAAACCTCATACAGGATGACAATTGGAAAACACAGATCTGAGAGAAATGTGCTTTCAGACAGGCTGGAGCCATCCGAGCATTTTGTACAATGCATTGCTGCTGGTTTGAAACTGTACAGACTACAAATGGAAATGGCCTTTCTCACCAAGCAGCGAAAGCAGGCCTTAGAATTTCCTGCTGAAGTAGTATGTAGGGAGAACAAACAAGTGTTCTCCTGGCTTTCTATACAGAAGTAGCATTTAAAATGTGGAATCAGGCTTGCAAAGACTTTGAAATTTTAAAATCATTTCTATGTTTCCACCTGGAAGAGTTGTGCTGTTTGTTGTGTGTCTGACAGGTTCTGTTAGTTGTGAAGGCTCCAAAGAGAGGAAAGCATCATGATAGTGTCAGCTAAATGATTTCATTATTCATCAAATTGCTAATCTCTTAAAAAAAAAACACACAGAAAACAAGCAAACAAATAAAAAAACACAAAAAATATTGAGCTCTGGGTATCAGTTGTGTTGGATGTCAATGATTTTCAAAAATCTCTCTTAGCTATCCTATTTTTCGTGCTGTTTGGCTAGCTTAGTTTAGTTGCTACAGACTAAGCAGAGCAGGTATTTTCCTGATGCTTGCTTTGTTTGTCTAATTCTTCCATAAGGACTAAAGTCATTAGTGTTGTTAGAAAACATAGGGAAAATTAACAACATCAAAAAGCAAACGTTTGGTAAACATTGAAGGTAAATGTATTCCTTCAGGTAAGCATTTTCAATTTGAAGTCCTATTGTAACTGCAATAGCTACTCCAGCTTGGCAGGTGGTGCTTCTACATTCTCTCCAAATAAAATATAACAAAGCTAAATAAAACCTCTGTAAACATAAAGATCATAATGAATTTGGCTGTTTTGCTGTATGGGGTTTTTTTGCACTAGATTTCTGGCCTTTGTGTAATGTCCCTCTGGTGACCCTCGTGGTTGTCTCCTGACAGGGCTCCTGCAGGTGGGCCCCTGCCAGCTTCAGCCACCCCAGCCCTCCAGCCCGTTTCCCTCACTACTGAGAACAGAATTTAACCTTTTGTGGGTATCTTAGGTGTCAAGGCTTAGTCTTGGTAAGCTTAGATTCAATGTAGCGAAAGTTCTTCTCAGTTTTTTATAAAAAACAAAAAGATTACAAAGCAAATACACAGAAAATAAAGGTATTCTGAGGTGGGGGTTTTATTCTTCTTTTCCCCCAGTAAGTTTCATCCTTACTAAGGAATTTAGGTACGGTGTTTTGCTTTAGTTTTGGAGGCGGGATTGTTTTAGAGGGTCTTTTGTTTGTGTGCTATCTTCCCTAATACTGTTAGATATTTCATTAAGAAGTTTGCGCTGGGAACGTGGTGTAAGAGGGGGAGATTTTCAGAGCTAGAATTTGCTAATTCTTTCTTTCCCAAGGCAGACGCTGCTAGCTAGTTTTTCAATTGTACTTGCTTCTTAAAGCAGTCTTAGAACTACGTTGAGAATCCTTTCTTCTTTGTGCTCTAGATTTGGTTGTTCCATTAAGGTACCATTTAAGAACATTTTTTTAATGCATTCCGTAGTGATGCTTCACAAGGTTATATGTAGCTAAAAGTAATTTTCTTTCCCTTTTTTTTAACAAACCTGTTTGCTTCTTCACCCCCCGCTCAGTGTTGTGCACAATACTGACAAATGTCTTCAGACTTCAGCAGGGATTTGGTAGGACGACTCCTACTAATTGTAAGGGAAAGAATGTGATTTCTTGGTAGGAAACCAAGCCTGGATAGGCTACCGTTACACATGATTGCTTTTAGTACCCAAGGTGGCGGAAAGGTTACTTCTGTGTTTCTCTGCAGAACTGCATCCCATGTACAGACTTCTCTGCCAGTTCTTTATGTCAGTTTGTAGATGGCTGCCAATATGTTTGTACTCTAATGACTTGCATCTTGTTCTGGCTACGTACGATTCTGCACTGTTCTTTCCATTGAGACATTCCAGTTCTTCAGTCTCTGTTGCCACACAAACCACCCATGACTGGTTGCTTCTCCTCTCTAATCTGCCTATGGTTCACATACAGTAGGAAGCTTAGACTCACATCTTTTTCTGAAGGATTGTCTCTATCTTCAATGTGCACACCATAGCTTGTCCGCCATGTATGTGTTGTTTCGTAAAAAAATCTAACAGCTAATGTACCTTTAAGCTTCTTCTATAAGATCCTACCAGAACTGAGGTTGCACCATACGCAGCAAAGCTGGTAATATGTAGAATTTCAGTTTTAAAGAAGTTTGACCTTGCTTTTCTTTCTGAAGCAGAACAACTATTGCCCAGCTATCCACTGACAAAACTATTCTGCAATACCTTCATTTATTAGAATGATAAACCTGCAACCTTTTAAAAATTTCTTTAACATTTATATACTCCAGACCAGCAGGTAATGCTTCTACATTCTTCTCCCCAAATAAAACATAAAACAGCTAAATACAACTGCTTCTGTGATAAGACTCTAGCAAAATAAAAAGTAGAAAAGGAAAAGAATGGCAGTCTGTAATAAACTTTTGTACTTTATCAGCTTTAACATATTGTGCTGGACATGAGTCAGTAGTTTTTCTCATTGGAATTAATACAGTAAAGGAACTTTTCTCTCAGCAGTAAATATGCATAATTCCATTTAATACTGACAAGGAGTTAGGTGTACATACTCTTAGTCTTGAAGTATAAAGTAAGTATGAGGAGAGAAGTTGCTACAACCCAAAGCCACGCAGAGGAAATGAAAAATCCTATCAACTGCATTGATATTAGGGCAAAATTGCCAAGGGCTGCTCTTACATCTGTAATTTCAGGAGTGCCTGTTGAGTACCAGAAAGTGATAGCAAAGGTACCAAAAATATTTCTATCAACAGGTTCACCTGAGACAGCAATGATTATGCTTTGTAACAACAAAGCATAATGTGTACTGCCAATCATTCTAATTCTGTCATGGAAAGGAATACTTTCTGTCATATGCAATTAATTTTCTTATGGGTTAGGATTTCAAGATTTTGGCAAAGATTTATTTTTATGAAATAGGGCAGATGATTTTTGTTTGATCTGGGACGAGATCAGGAGCATGGCTTTGCTGCTGCACATTTCCTGGTTTTATCAACAAAAAAGCACTCAGTACTTAATCGTGCCTCCTTCATAAACACAACCCCAGTACTGTTTATGGAAAGTTCAGTGACAACTGGAAAGAATGCTATGGTGAGAGAAAGTGATCAAGACCACCTGAAATCTGTTTGCTTTCTCAGTATCTAGACTTAAACTTGTAGACTTTAGTGCACAGCAAATGCATTTTATTCCTGCTTTCTACTAAAATGTGCATGTGGATTATATTGCAGACAACAGACCATAGTATTTATTTTCTAAGCACTTACCTAATGTGAAAATCCTGAAATATGAAGGAAAAAAAAGAATTTGCTATAATAATAAAGCTGTGCTGGAATAAAACCCCTTCTTTTGGATTATCTGAAAATCCCATTTGATGCCACCTTGGAAGGCATGAGAACCACATTTCTTGGGCAAAATTTAGCCGTTATATTATCACGTTGCTATTTCAACAACCCCATGCAGTAATATACATTTATGAGCTAGTGAACAACCTTTAAGGGGCATAAAAAACTCAATTTCCCAAGATCAAAGATCCTTTTTTTTTTTTTTTTTTTCCCTTGGGAGAGGAAAGCATAAGGCTGTTTCCTCCATTATTAACATTTTGCCTCAGGGCAAGTGGCAACATAATCCCTATCATTTTTACCTCCTGCTGCTCCGGTGGGAAAACACAATCCAGCCGCCTGTGTTTGTGGCCCTTCCTTTCACTCCTGTTTCCTGCTGTGCCTGTGTTATGACAGGGCGGCAGCAGGTGGCATAAATAAAGGAGAAACCTGGCAGAAAATTATAGACAGCTTCTGAGATTTTGAATTTGACAATGTTTTGGAGCGCTATCATCTCTAGGAGAAAAGAACAGATTTTTTTGTCTAAAATCTCTGCTTTCAGTGCAGCAAGGATAAACTCCCCACCCTTTAGCAGGAAGCAAAAATAAAAGCAATGTTTTCCTGCTCCTGAGAACACAGTTTCATGATTAAATGAGGTTTGTGAGTTTGTTTTCCACTGCTGTCAGGCTTTGAAACTGGTTTAAAATGAAATTCTAACTCACTATGAATGAATGGGAAAGGAAAGACTTTTCCATTATCCCTGTATATGAAATAATATTCTGCTTGTTACCTGTGGAAAAGCTTTAGTGGGTCCTGCAAAAGATATACTATTCTTCTGCTTGTTACCCTTGGCCAGGCTTTAGTGGTTCCTGCAAAAGAAAAGAATGATCTTAGCTTCAGGTCTTTTGGTAGTTGATTAAAATAGATTCCCATTAAGGAAGCTTCTCATTCTTTTCCAAGGCAAAATGACTCAGTCTGCCTCTTTTACCAAGAACCCCTCCAGGCACTTAGCAATTTTGGAAATGCATGGGACTGAAAAGTCTGCCCTGAATAGGACAGCACCATTTTCTTGCATTCCAAGCTCCCAGTTGACTTTCCTTTTATTGTCAGGCCAGAGAGCTGAGGACGCACCATGCCCAACAACCTGAGAAAATGTAGATTTTCTGTTGCAGAGAAGAGTTTGACATTGCTTTTCTTTCTGAATCAGAACAAAAGCATTTATTGTCCAGCTATCCAAGGACAACTGCAAAACATTAATTTAATCAAATGATAAAAATACATGGTTAGGGGTTTTTTCCTTTTATGCATACATATTAAATCTCTGAAATTTCATGACAGGACACTAACAGAAGAGATGAATTATAATCATGTGACTTTCAATATTATTGAATACTTTAAATAATATTAAATTAGTTTATCTTACTTTAACTTCATATTTATCTTTTATACTTATTTGATTTTCTGAATCAAAGTTTTTCCTGTGTTTTAAAATAAGTTAGAGACTTTGATACTTTATTTAGAACATCTTTTCACGTATCAGAACAGAATATGAAACAGAAATGAAGTATTTCAATGCATAGGTTAACATTGTATTTAGATACAAGGTTTCAATTTGTTATCAAAAAGGCAGGTTAAAGTATTTATAGTTTTCCTGGAGTTTTCATTGCAAACAGTGTTACATCACATGTGTCTTTTTCTAACAAGTAACAACAAGAAGTACAAATATAAATTGTGTCTCCCTGAGTTTGCTTTGCAGTATAAATAAAAAGTAGATGAGTAATCTGCATGTAATTTCTTGATGGAACACAGAACTTGTATTCATGGTAGTGAATCTGTCTTTGAGTAGCAATTAGTTTACCCATGCTTTACCAGTGGTAATAATCTGACTGGAAATTTATAGGAACAAGTATTAAATTTCTTAGAAAATGTGGAGCCACTGAAATTAAATCTAAATATGGGACATACACAAAAAAAAGTATGTTGAACCCACAAATATATCTACACAAATCTGGTGTATTGAGTGCTTCAGTTGCTTCAGTAAGTTGGTAACAGAAGACTCCACATCACGCAGAGGAGTAGAGTTCAGTGACAGCTCTCACAAAATATGGCCACAAATAAGTAAAGTGAAGAATGAAGCTGTTGCAGTCTCTTGAATCAGCATGAAACTGCATGAGCATTAAGAAAATTGAGTAATAAAAAAAAATTTCTGCTTTGCAACCTACGGAAGATTGCTCACATTCAATGAACAGCGAAGTAGCTGCTTAAATGTGGAGCATAATCAAACTTAGGTTGATGGTTTTCAGTATGATTAGACAAAGAAACTTACGCATAGAAAATCATACATTTCCTAACTGAACATACAGAGTAGAAAGTTGACAGATTGAATAAGGGAATTTCTCTGTCCTCTCTTTTGCATACAGTGAAACAAATTATTAAGAAACCTATCTCTGAGATTCTTAAACCTGGCATGTGTGACATACTTCAAAGTGCTTATGAAAACCATGTATCAAGTTGCTGTCTGAGCATACAAATAGATTAGGAGAGTCGCTGTGAACTGCTTCTGTTGTCATTGAAGAAAAGAATGGCAGATGGTCAGATGCAACCACAATATTTATAGTCAAATCTGCTTGAAAAACACAAGTTTTCAAGCAAACAATCTGACTCCTAATGTTAGTCTGTATTTTGCAGTGTTTGGTTACATAATAAATATATCCATATGATAACGTCATACAGAAGTATAAGACACTTTTCTCAAGTGTAACCTATACTATTTACTGTGAGCATAAAATTTATTGGAAGACTCATTTGAACTCAGAATGTGAAGAACTTTATATGATAGAAAGCACTGAGTGACTTTTCCCATTCAGAGTGAATGGGAAGCGAGTGAAAAACACGCAGCAGTGATAAACCACTTAGGGTAACTGGGGAGTGTTAGTAGAAGTCAGAGGGACATCTGGAAGTGATAGGAAGTTTAAAATGTCTTTGTTACATAAAGATAAAAAAGAATAATGTCAAGGTTTTATTTTACCGGTCTTAACTGGCAATATATATGCTCTTGAGCCTCCTGAGTCCCTGAGCATCAGTGGGAATGAAGCATCATCCCCAATGAAGCATATTGGAAAATGGAGCTAAGGAGCACATAAACTAATAAGACATAGACTAGCCTGTGGGACCAGAGGGGATGCACTCAGGGGTGCTGAGGGAGCTGGGCGATGCCTTTGCAAGGCTATCTGCCACCTTTGAAAGGTCATGGTGATCAATAACTGGAACCTGGTTTCTGATGACTGGAAGAAAGGAAATGTCACACCCGTCTTCAAGAGAGGCAAGGTCAAGAGGATCCAGGCTAGCCAGTGTCACTTCAATCGCCACGAAGATTGTGGAGCAAATCCTCCTGAAAAGCACATCCACACACATGAGGACAAGAAGGGGATTGGTACAACCATTACGGATTTATCAAGGGCAAACTGTGTCTCACCAGCTTGACTGATGGTTGTCTACAATGGTATGTGAAGGCTGAGCAAACCAGGGGAGAGCAGTGGATGCTCTTTACTTTACTTTAGAAAGACCTTTGATGTGGGCTGCCATATGGTAGTATCCTTACAGACTGGATGGGTAGACCACGACATAGGTGGAAACCAACCGTCTTGGCTGCTGGGCATAAAAAGCAGAGATCAGCAGTCTGAAGCCCAGATGATGGCTGGTTATCCGTGGCACACCTCAACTGCTGATACCTTGTCCAAGACCATGTAGCATTTGCATTAACCACGTGGACAATGGGGTGAGCTGCATGTTCAGCAAGCTCAGGATCTGACACTAAATTTGAAAGCACATTGGAGGGAAGGCTTGGCATTCAGTGGGACCTCAACGTGCTGGAGAAATGGACTAAAAGAAACCTTGTGAAGTTCAGCACAGGCAAGTGCAAAATCCTGCATCTGAACTGGAATAATTCCAAGCACTAACACAGGCTGGGTGCCAGCTGGCAAGAATTCAGCCTTGCAGAACAGAAGTGGTAGATGGCAGGTTAAAAAAGAGCTAGCCACTGCGCCCTTGCAGCAAAGCAAGCCAGCCGCATCCCGAGCGGCTCTAGCGAGACTTCAGCCAGCGGGCTGAAGGCAGTGATCCTCACCCTCTCTTTGACACTTGTGAAACTGCACATGGGGCACTGTGCCCAGTTTGGGGCTTCCCATACAAGAGAGAGGCTGAGGTACTGGACCAAGCCCAGCAGTGGGCCACCGTGCTGGTCAGGGGCCAGAGCACAGGATGCACAAGGAGAGGCTGTGGGAGCTGGGCTCGTTCAGCCTGGAGAAGGGAAAGCTACAGGCATCTATTCAGACAAGTAATGGTGTTCATTGTTGGGGTCTGCAGCGGGTCTGCAGACAAGTTAGTTGACCTCAAAGACTTAGCCGTGTACCTTTAAGACAGCCACAAATTGTCAGGTATGTAAACAGGATGTGAAGAACCGGAACTTAGAACCGCAGCGTACGGGCACCTACAGCAACAGCAAATAGCAAGCAAGAAGAAGGACACAAAAACCTATCAGGGTCTAACACCTGCACTGTCTAAGATATATAAATAGTCTGTATAAGCAATAAAGGCCATTTTGTCCGAACCCAGCCATGCAGACATAGTGTTTCTTTTCAGTCGCCTCGACTTACGTCACCACAGTTCGTTATAGAGGAGACAAAGCCAGACTCTAAAGACTGCATGGGCAAAAGAAAAGATGCAATGGACTCAAGTTGCAACATAAGAAATTTGTTCAGAAATAAGTGAAATTGTTTCCCCGATTGTTTTGAGGGTGGTCAAGCACTGCAGCAGGTGCCTAGAAGGGTTGAGGAATCTCCATGCCTGCAGATATTCAAAACTTGACTCGATGAGTCCCTGGGCAACTGATCTACCTGAGACTTGCTCAGTTGGGTCTCTACCGAGTCCTTTCGACTTGAATTATTTTGTGATTCTATGAATTGAGAATATTTTCAGTTCAGGTAATACTGAATTAAACCATCTTTCTCAAACAAAAGAAAATAAAATTAAAATGTATTACTCAAGCTGAACTCTTCATGAAAATGTAAAAGGACAGAGTAAGAGCGGCTCTTATGCTCCCTTTGACTTTTTTGAAATATCAAATGTTATTTCAGATAATGAGTTTCTGGAGAATGCAGAGCTAATGAAGTTTCAACAGTATTCAACACCAGGGTTGTAGTATCTTGGCTTCAGTTTTTCCTCTCCTCTGTCCATATAACTAATCGGTTTTGAGGGCTGGAATACATACGCTCCTCTTCAACGTACAGAACAGCAGCTACTCTTTCCTCTGGCCTGATGTTCATACTTCTATTACAGTCGATGCTTATATTCGAAAACTGTAACCTCCAGCATCTGACTGTGAAAAAAAAGGTGGATATAATGAACCACAGTGCTCCCTGCTATTCAGAAACAGAATTAGGAATGATCCCTGCTTTTGTTTCTGGCATATAGTAAATCATCATATTGACTTAGTATTTGGGATTTTTAATTCTCATTAGGAAGTTTTCGGGGCATGGTAAAAAAATATAATTCACAGACCTTTCTTAATACCTGATACAGATATATTTTATTATAGTAAGCATGTGCATTGCCTGTTTCAGATTTATTATTAAGAATAATTATGATAATTGCTTATGTAGAGCATTTAAAAACATATTCAAACATGGCTATGTTGATGTTCCTTCAAGATCTGATTCTCTAACAGCATTTGATCCTGTCGGATATTAGTAGGGAGATTCAGTTGCCTAAACATAATGCCTAGTGCCATTTTAAACATCCTAAGATGTTCTCTGTGGTCTCCAGCTACTTCTCCAAAAGGGCACAGATAATCTCACAAGTCCTGTGTTGTATTTGCCAGCCCTGTGCCCACCTCCACATAGGAAAACAAGTCCACACAGGGGAAGCACTAAGTAGATTTATATCATCAGATTTATCAGTTAATGTGACTGAACTTTGTTTAAGGCCATGCAGGAAACTGTCCTCTACAGGTTCAATAAGACAGTGGGGGTTTGTTTCTTTGTTGTGGCCTTTCCCAGTTTCTGATGCTGTCCCTCCTTCAAGCCCAGATATGTGGAGAAATCCATGAGGAAAACCACTGTGTATAAATCCAAAGGCCTTGGTCACCTTTCTCAAAAGTTACTTCTTTTTTCTTGCTGTTGCTTGCTGGTTGTCAATGCTAAGGGTCCACCAGACCCTTATTTCATTTCTGAGCCCAAATCATCCAGCTGTGCATGAGCCCACCAAGAGGACTGCTTTGCCTCCGTGTGCCACACACAGGAAGGAGCACCTTCCTTCCTGCCACCTTGCTTAGTGCCAGTCTGTGGGAGTGGCACCTCTTTTTTCTATATTTGATTCTGTATGAATACATGAGTCTCATTCCTCAGTTGTGAAGAAAATGAATGAGTACTGTGTGAGTCAAGGCGAATAAAGTTATTACCAGATTTGTCTCTCAGAACTCTTGACCTTTTTATTTATCAGACTTATGCATTAGTGTTTCTTTTGCATTTGTCTATTTCCTCATTATGATGGGTTTTTTTGGTAGAAACTAATATATTATTTGATGTGTAATGGTGTCCAATAAGGAGTTTCTTCTTTTCTTCTGTATCTCTTAATCACAATAAATATTCTTCCCCACTACTAGATACAAAAATACATTAGGAATTAAAACTATCAGCCTTAAAAACTCTCTTTGGTATCCTTTCATAAAAAGGTTGTCCTAGGTTCTCCCAAGATGGAACTGATCTCAGCATACTGTTCAAGGAGAAAACCACATTATTCAGTCCACCTCATTCTGCTTTATACCTTCGTTTAGTCTTCCTTTCCATATCACCTTGAACTTCATCAACATTTCTTCAGCAATTAAATATCTCTAAATGGAAAGCCTTAAACAAAACTTTGTATTGTTCTGTGTAAGTCAAGTTCTTGGCTAGAGAGCCGATGATGATGTGTAGACTTCCTTAGGTGGGTGTCCATTTGCATATTTGTGTAGAGAGGTTGGACTTAATTCAGTTATTTTTACATTCTGGATCAGATTTGCTACTTGTGACAGCACTTGAGATTGTGAAGTATCTGCCTGCTTTATTTTAAAAATCTAGTCACACTGAAGTGGATGGAAATCAATTTAAAGGTGTGGGTTGAAAATAAGGAATGTTCATCCAATATTTTCATGATAAGTAGGGAATAATTCAATTCAGCACAATCATTCTTGAAATATAAACCCATTTAAAACCTATTATTGTAATTGCATCAACTAATACAACAGAACTAGCCAGACTGATTCTGAAAAACTGTATATTGAAGTTACTAATTTCTATTGGAAGAAAATTTGTTGTCCACTGCTACTGCAAACTGTATTAAATTTAAACATCTGAAGCTTTTATTCTTTGTTATGCTTCGGAATTAGTTTCTAGACTGGTGGGTTTTTTTCCTGATGCAGAAGAATATAACAGGTACAGGAATCATCCTATCCCAGTTATCTAGGATGATACCAGGACCCCGTTTTCATATTGGATTGAAATTGTAAAAGATACAATATTATCTGAGTCCCCATTCTTTAGAAGGTAAGATACTGTTTATGCCTCTTTCAAACACAAAAGGTAGCACAGCGATCAATGGCTTTTTTGAAAGAATGGGAGAAGTATTGCTATATTCTCATGTTAATAACCTATCCTAAGTAAAGTTTATTGTTTAAAGTGATATAAAAGTTGATCTTAAGTGTATAGCACCTACTATTTCATTTCATAATCACAGTGTTTACTTTCTTGGTGATGGCTCTGGGATGCATCAAGTTTGAAGGCAACTAAATGAAAAACAACTTCTGTCTGACATAATCACATCAGAGGAATTTATTGAATGTTTCATGTTTGTTCACTCTTTGAGTGGTAATATAATTCTGAGTCGCTATGGCAGATGTGCAAAAGGCCCAATCTCACATCAAGTTTATGTCATTCAAGATCCCTTAGAAAAGCCCAGAAAGAACAGCCCCTGCACTGCAGACCTGGAAATGTAAACCCTTATGTCATGGAAATATTTAGGATTTGGCAGGACGATCAGTTTTAACCATCTTCCCGTTAAGGTAGATTTCCACTCAAAAGGACAATATATTTTAAATTGAATCAGGACTAGGAAGGGAAATTGACTTTAAGCCCAGTTGAAAGCTGGTTTGATTATGTCACATTTTCAACCTGTAGCTGTTCCGATACAAAATGACGGATAAATGTAGATAGAAAAGTAGAAGATAGCTTTTCAATATTTTTTAATTAGTTCAAAATCATTTCTTTTCAACCCTCTCATTACTGCTGATACCTATGAATAAGCTATCTACTTTTAGGTTTATTTCTCCTTATTTTACTTGATCCATAGAGATTTATTTGTATGTGTATGTGGTGTATGCACATACAGAATACCATAGCAGCAAGAGTTGCACTTTCTATAGTTCTGGTTATCAGCATCTGCACTGGCTGTCTATGAAGAACAGACTCATCACTCTCTTCCTTGCTGTGCTGATGGCCAGTTGCACAGTGTAACTAAAAATATTTATAGTTTCATGGGATGAAGGATATTTACATTTTTATTGCACAGGCTGCATACCATTCATAGCTTTGACCTTGAGTTACTTCTGTTCAGGCTGGAACTTCATGGCCAGTCAAAATTTGTAAGTATATGGATTTCCTGAAGACTCACATTAATACTTACCTAGATTTCCTGGACTTTGTCATTTTCCATAATTTCACATGTCGTGTACCTCTACAAACATATTAAATTTTCCTTGAATTTAACTCGTCTAGTGTGCTCTCTGCCCATATCTTCAGTGATAGAGTAAACCTGTATGGAATGGAAAATATGAAAAGTTCAAAGCCTGTGCTTTCCTTCAGACTTATCAAGGTGCTTATCTCAATAGTGATGTATTAATTCTTTTTTGCTTTGTCTTTTTATTAGATAGTGTTCTTGGCTGGTGGCATGGCATGTGAATTTCAAACGTTTCACGTGGCCACCCAAGAGACTGCTCTTTGAATTCTGGCACTATCTTAATATCTGGCACTATCTTAAAATCTGGCACTATTTTAATCTTACATATATATCAATACTGCTTAGATATTGTATATTATTCGAAGAGAATAAACAGATATAATAAGAATGAGCCAAGTCTCAAAGTAATAGACAATGAGTAACACAAACAACTTCTTGTGAGTGGAAGTTGTCTTGGGTTTGTTCCACCTATATTTTGATTTTCACACTTTATAGTTTAATTTTTGGAGGAGAAAATGTATATCCTTTACAATATCCCCCCTACAACTCTTTGTGCATCTCCATGCTTCCTCTTTGTTCCAGTGGAAAAAAACTTCAGTAAAGACTGCAATGAATTCATGAAAACCATTCAAACAGAATCTTGCATTTCCGATCTAGTGCACTGGGACTCTCAACAGTAATTAAAAAACATAGAAACTGGGGGTTTATATAGACATTTGTATGTATAAATTTCTCCGCTTATACGGCTAGAATGGTGTGTGTTTGGTATGTGCTTTTCAGCTAGTGCAAGTACAGGTTTTTGGGGAATAGTTTGTGCAACCAAAGCTTGGCAATGTCAAGGCTTCTGGTCTCCATTTCTCAGGAAACCCATGCTAAATCTGGAGTCAGTCATGTGTTGCCAGATTTTCTTCAGTTTCATATTCTGTTTCATCAGGTTTTATACTAATGCCCCTGTTCTCTTGCTCTTAAGTGATGATGCAGCTCACAGTGCTGATCTGTGAGTGGTATGGCAGGCTAAACCGAGCAATCACCAATCTTGTAGCTAATTGTAGTTCAGGAAAATTTCCCAGATGGGAGACTTTCCTCAACAGTAATATTTTCTTTTTACCATATACTTTGCTCATTTTGGTTTTATACTGGGAATACAGAACCTCAATCCATTTGATTGAGACAGAAACACTGAAATTCTAATTCCTTCCTCTGATGCAGTTCATACAGCAAATTCACCTTCTGAGCTGCTAGAAGCTGTTATAAGTTACTTCGATCCTCAGTCATCCCCTTGGAGCTCAAATTGTTCACAGCCTGGGATCCACAGCCGTTCTTCGGGACAGCTGGTAGGAAAACAGGCAGGTTTTTACAGATTTGTTACATCTTTTTTTTTTTCCAAAACATCCATTTTCTGCAACTAGCATTTTCCAGAGAAAAACTATTTTGGTGATAAATTGCTGATCTGCTCTAAATGCCACCAGCAATAGAGGTCACTCTATCAGTTTGGCAGTCTATAGCTATGGCCCTCTGACTCTCACAAGCATTCATTTATGTGAATTGAATTAATGAGAAAACAAGTACATCCTAATGGTTCTAATGCCCCAAGCAGGGAAAAAGACAAGAATAATGCCAGTGATACAGTTTGGGTAGCTGCTAAGAGCATGGCATATTTACACTGTGAAATCTCTACCTGTTTGGCAATACACTCTTTCCACTGAGAACAAAAGCTGGGAGCTGCACAGCGAGGGCTGTTGTGGCATGAGATATCTCAGGGAGAACCTGATCCTTAGTTAGAACTTGCGTTAATTTTACTTATAACAAGAATAGAATCTGTTATTTTCTCCTAAAGATAATTTGGCTTGTCAAAGAGGAGCATGAAATATGGCAAAATTGTTTTAATCACTAATATTAGTACAAGGAAAAGAAAGGGAGCAGATCTGTTGGTTTTTATCCTTTTTAATTACAAGAGCTTTTTTCGAACAGGTCACACTTCGCTTTAGAATTTTATTTTAAGCAAGCTGCCACACTGAAAATATTTAATATTTTAAATCATGTGATTTTCTCATTTGATAGTGTTACCAGTTTGGCAGCAGAGCTTATCAAAATCCTGTCTCCTCAGCACTGTGAATTTGTTCACATTCTAAAACTTCAGGTTTTATTAAATTAACAAATCAATAGCTAAAAGGATCAATGGATTCAGTAGCAGCTGGTTTAATCTCAGCAGAAATGGACTGCTGCCAAATTCCATGTTGCTGTTTAAATTGATTCAGCCAGACATCTTTTGCTCAAAAAGTCAATTGTGGTGAAAGAAAAGCATTTTGTTTAAAAATATTTATGAAATTGGTGGTCCTTTGTGCATGTGTGTGCATGGACACACATGTGCGCATACACACACTACCACCATTTTTTAAGTGACCCGAGGAAACAAAAATTGCTTTATTCAAGGCACCATCCTAGCACCTTCTGACAGGTCTTTTTTTCCAAAGCTGGCACTGCTGTTTATAAAAATGAAAAAGTATTTAAGTTTTTCCTGTTAATGTGTTAGTTTTCTGCTCTACATGTCAAAGCATTTAATGCTGCTTTCTATTTTCTCAGTCGTTCAGTGTATACATACAATACAGATAATTTTCCTTTTTGTCACTGAATGCCAAATGAAAGATAGCTAAGTACATAGTCGGTATTTTGCAATCCTTATCGCACACCATTAGACGCTAATGTACTATAATAATGATCTTGATAATTGCTATCTCAGCTCACAGCACACCTGTGACTTGGATGATACATTTTCAATCTTTTCCTTTCATGTTATTTCGTATTACCTAATGAAAATTCTGCTATTAATGTTGAATGGTGAACATGTAAAGTACCATATGTAAAAATGTGATTTAGATGGGCATGAAATATTAAAAGTTCCACTATTTGATGAGGCTAGTCTTTGGAGAAAGGGATAATATAAATGTTCTTTGAACTTTGAAGATAGAGGAGTGGACTTGGTCACTTTGTCCAGAACCAAAAGTTTTCTACATTTATTTTCTTTTTTTTGATGTTAGTGAATTGTTTACAGTGGATTTAAAATGTCATAGGTTGTAGAACTTCTTTATCCTCTGGGATAATATTTCACAGCTGAATAGGTTTTGCTGTCTTAAAAAGTTTTTCTTATGATCTGGACCACATTTTTTCCTTTGTTTTTCTTTTTTTCACTTTGTACTGTTACTCCACTGACCTATCACCCACCTTATCCTCAGTGATTACCTCGCCTGTGTGTTTATATGCTGTACGTATTTATACAGCGTTTTCCTCTTCTTCTGGAGTTTGCTGCTTAGCCAAGCTCCTCATATTTAGCTGTTTTAATCTTTTGTTAGTTTCTGCAGCAGAACACATTCTCCTTATTGTCCTTAAGTTCTTTCTGGGAAAGGGGTTCTCGGAAATGCAGATATTATTGCAGATAATCACAACTGTCCATCAAAGTTCCTTGCTCAGTGTTGCAACCGTGTACTTATCTATTGATCTTGTCAAAACCTTTAGTTATAAACTCAAGCTTTTTTTTCCCTGTGATTTCTCATACTTTCATTTAGTGTCATTGTTTTTTGCCACTTAACAGCAATTGCCTTCAGAATGTTTGTTTCCTAGTTGTTTTTCTTAGATACATTAGGTTGGATTGACCTACTCATATTTGGCATCATGAGATGCTCACCTGAACTGCTTGGCTTTTACTGAAACCTGAGAGAAATTATTTGTGGTATCATTCAGCTAGGGGAATCTTCTGTAAAAACATCAGTATGTTTAAGTGAGAGGAGGAAGGTTGAGAAATTAAAAATGCTTGGAAGGCTACATGTTAATTTTTTTCATGTATGTGTATTTCAAATGTAATGGGTTCACAGGCAGTCCGTGTTGTGCATCATTCTAAAACATGATAGAAGACAGGAGTATCTCCCCATCCTTCCATCTCCTCTTAGTGGTCTGATTGGCTTGGAGTCCTGTTTACTCACTGAGCACATCTGGCATTTATTCAATGAAATTAAAGTTTGTTAACCTTTCTTCCTTATTTACCTAATTTTGCTTCAACTGCTTCTACTGTTGGCATGCCAGTTGGACAAGTTGCGTGTTTTTTTCCCTCCCGAAAGGGGAAGGTGACACAGATGGTATCTCACACCCTCTCTATGATTTAGAAAGAATCTTTTTCTCCAAAAACAAAGCTGTCACATGGTGGTCGGTTTCCATTCCAGCCTATCCTTATTTCTCCCCAAAACAAGTCTGTTGGATCTGAAGTGCCAGGGATGAGAGAAAAAACACACAGTGACCTTGTTATTAGCGTGTCATATGTGCACAGTCTGAGTCCTCACAGGATTCAAAGTATTTCAGCCTGTTTCCTATTGAGCCTCCTTAGATTTGAGATTTTCCTGTCAGGAGTTTTCCTTTCTTATTTCTGGGTGCTTTCTAAAATCAGTTTTTCCTTTGCTGTCTTATCCCTACTTTTGCTGTCTCCCAAGGCTCAGTCTGTCGCTGAGATCATAAAAATCTGCATGGGGAAGGCATCACTTCTGCCATGGCATGACCCAGAGATTTCTCTTTTAGAGGGAGTACTGTACTATCAAGTTCAGGTCATCAAAAACGCCAGGACAGAGAATAAAGTCATTCTCCATCCATATGGCTGTTCCCAGGGTCTCATCCCTCTACTATTCCCCTTTTATTCTTCTGAGAATATATTTCTTATTGCTCAAAAATCCTTCAACAAAGAAAAAGATCACAAAAAGATTAGCAAGGAAGTACTTATGTCAGTGCTGGCCATCTGACCCTGCAGGAGGGAATTCAGGGAACAGTCCTCCTGTTACTTACCTTCCTTTCTGTGTAACCACAGGCCTCTTTCTAGAGTCATAGCTGGCCTCAGAGGGAAGAGATCTCAGATTTTTTTTTTTCTTTTTACCTCTGTGCTTATATAATTTTCCCCAAATATTTCCAATCATGTGGTAGCAAAGAAGGAGGTTTTTTTGGCTCCTTTTCAATTGCCTGTCTCATTCTTGGGAAATTGTCTGGTCTCTACTTGTTTCTGTTCTCCATAGCCAAAAAAGCAGCCATCTGTTTCTCCGCTGTCCAGGTATTTTGAGCATTTCCTTGATTTTAAATCAAATATCAGAATCGCCTCAAAAACATGTCTGTATTTTGATAAGCATTATAAGGCAAACTAGTACCTTGACCCAATTCAGGTAACGGCAGAGAATAAAGCACAATTGTTGGGCTAACCCTGGACACGTACCAGGCCGCTGCCTAGCACAAAGCTAGTTCCTGAAGGGTTGCCCAAAGGTGTTGGATTTCTCCTGGTTCACATCTGAACTCCTTTTCCTGTTCCTCATCCTCTCTGATTTCGGCAGTAGCAAGTTAAACAAGCTCAATGCTTGGAGTGTGCCAGAGCTGGGCCCTGTGAGATGGAAGGGTTAAGACATATGTCCTTTATTTTTCCTGCTGCTGTATGTCAGGCTGTGGTGTATTTTGGGTGTGACATTTCGCACCTCACTTCAGACCACCTTTGCCTGAAGATACATCTCGTAGCTCACATTGAACAGCGTGGGCTCAGAAAACCTCTGTTCCACCTAGTGACAAGCCAGCAGATGTCAGAGACTTACTGTTGAGCGAGTCAGGTTGATGGAGTGTATCCACACTTTTAAAGAGTATGAAAGCATCCTGAAACCCCTGGAAATCTCACAGGCTTCCCAGGGAGAAAGAAGACTGCCTTTCCATGACGGTCCTACAACCTTTTGTGATAGATCTCAGAGGTCTCAGAAACATGACTAAGAGCTCCAACACTTTGGGAATTTTGACTAACTTCTAAGTGTCTTTCTAAATGACGTGCTGAAAAATAAAGATTTTCTTCTCTTTTCTGTTTCACTCCTTCATTTTTTTGGACAAGTTGTCATGGTAACATACTACCTGAGACCAGGCTGGACTGTGGCCACTGATACTATAGAAAAGCCATGACTCAATTTACACCTACACTACTACCTCGCCCAATCTTCCTATCCCTTTTCAGCAACCACTTCCCTTTGGCAGAATAACTCTGCTCTTCTGGCTCTAGATGTTTTCAAAAAGGTTCTTTTTTTTTATCAAATGAAAGAGATCTTACGATGATTATTTTCTCATACTGTTGGGAACGCAAGATTGACACTTGTCTTGAGAAAGCCGAATGCCTGTATGTGCAGGATCATGATGATGACAGTAGTTGCAACACCATCATTTCAGAAGTGGCCTGGCTTGCACATAGTCACTTTGTGATTACAGCTTTTTCATAGAAAGAGTTCAAATATGCTTTAGGCTATTAACATTTTCAGAACGTATTCACACCCCTTTCACCAAGGCTTTTGCGGATTAAATGGGATAGATCTCTTCCCATGCTTTGACAAGTAACTGCTGGGTGGCTTGCAGCTCTGTGGAAAGCAGGTAAAGTTCTGTTTAATCTGCTTTCAGTTTTCAGTTCCCTGTCAGTAATTTGACCTCAGAATACAGTCGTTGAAATTCACCAGAATTTGGGGCTAGGGATGCCCACAGTGTGAATGTGCATCCTGAAGTGCCTCCACTGACTAATGGGTTGTATTTCCTTCCTTGATTCCTTCCACAACAAGCTAACCCTGTTCTGGGAAGAGGCCGAGCATGGTGTGTTTCCTTCACCTCATTGTTCAAATTGTCATTACCAGCACCTAGTAATTCTCTTCACTCACCCCAATCCATCACAATATTTCAGTGGGATAGAGAGTGGCAGGCAATAAAATGTCTCCTGGAATATAAATCAGCTCCTAATTTGTTTTCGTCTAAATCATTATTTCTTCTGCAATGGTCTTCTCCCAGGTGTTTTAGGCTTGTCACTCAGTTGTTGCAGGCACTTGTTTTCCTTTTCCAGGTTGTGGTATGTCTGGACCTGGCAGTAACAAAGTGAAACACCTAGCAGCTGTAATGCCATGTTAAACCCGAGCAAAATGCAAAGCTTGTCACAGTTAAAATCTAAAACACAAACTGCGTTACCAGAAGGGCAAAGTGTTCTGTACTGGGATCTAGTTCAGTTCCCTGGATGTTGATGAACGAGTGCTCTAAGCTTCCTGATCACTGCTGGAAAATTAGTTGCTGTGAGACGCTGACTGACAGAGTACGGATGGCTGTGCTTTCTGTGTCACAGCAGAGTATTTTGGGACAGCAACAAGAACTTGTGTGCTTCAGTGCTGCCTGTACCTGCATTACAGCTATTTGCCTCTTAGATGTGCTTTCTGTGTTACTTCTGCTGGAAGTTACATTTACTATTTGCTCATATCCCGGAGGCTGGCAGAACAAACTCATGGCTGATTGCTTTCCAGGTAATCAGCTTGTCCAAGAGGGACTGGTTAGTTCTGCTTCATTTGTGAGCAGGTCTCAGAAGAGACTTTCTTACATCACGAGAGCACTCGGCAATCCACCAATGCTCATGCACTGAATTCAGTCATAAGGAGTTCTGTAATACCACTGGCTATCTAATTACCAGATTGCAATGGACAAAACTGTACTGTAGTGCTTGAAAAATAAACAAAAATAAAAACACTGCATTATGTAATAATACAAAAAAATGTAAAAACATTAGTATCTGGCATACAGTGCATGAAAATAAAATAAATTAGGCTAGCTGCTAATTTACCATAGCAAATTTAGGTTGGCTGTTTTCTTAGCAGAGCCCTGTTAATATTCTGTGCCAGTGCTCACATGAAGTGCCCAGGTCTCTGCCTGTACTGACAACACCAAATTATCTCTTTTCTTTTGACTGTGTCCACTGTCCTTTGCTACAGAAGGTTCCTCCTCCCTGACCATGAATGCCTTAACCACAGGATGCATCTTCAGCCAGTTCACAATAAACTCACAGTAATTTACTAGATTAGTGAAAATAATTCCTAATTTATGTTAGCAGGTTTCAAAATCATGGCAAAACTAAGGGTTAGGGTTAGCTAAAGGTTACAGCTTATATATTATTATATATTTATCATTATTATTGACATTTATTATTCCATATATACTGCATCACCATGTGAACAGGCCTCCTCTGCAGTTCAGCAGCTGGGCATATTAACGTACAACTAAGTGTTCCCAGGAATGGTCTCACACAAAGGAAATGCTGGCAGTTGCCAGGGGTTTTCTCCAGTTAGAAGTAGTAATGAATTCTGTTTCTTTCTGTTCTGTCCCCCCTATTCTGAGAAAAGTCTGCAGTCAGTAAAAGGCTGCATTTTTCCTGTAACACCTTTTTGCCTTTGAAACCCAAGAGAAACCATCAGTCATTTGTTCAGGTCGGTTCTATTTCCCTGTGCTTTGCTTGAACTTAATGTGGCAGAAGTAGAGCAAAAAGTAACTCCATGTCCCTTGAATTATTTTAGTGGACTGAGAGGAGCGAAAGTAAGATAGAAGCTATGGCACATTGCATCTGAAATAGCGTTCCGGTTATTGGAGCATATTAAATCGTGGCCACTGCACTACTGACGTTGAACCTGGTGGTACACTTGCCAGATTTGCCCCACCACTAGGAGGATGCTATTACCCGCCAGCAATAGCCATTTTCATTCCGTGTTTCTGGTTAATGCATAAAAGGCCTGCCTAGCATATGGCAATTCAGCAGTTTAGCTAAAATCACTCACTTCAGCCGCGAGTGGTTTGGTATTAAGTAATAAATGATGTATTTCATAAAATATAATATTTATTAAAACAAAATAATAATTAAGAAGCAACAGCCCACTCCTATAAGACTGATCATCAGCTTTCCATCGTTGTTTTGGATGTGTGGGCCTCATATTTTTTATTTAAACAATGTGCCAA